>NC_056679.1:172379502-173068668 GCF_018350215.1 Panthera leo
CCCTCTTTTTATAGAAGTAAGGAAAACTAGTCCCCAGTTAGCATTTAGGTAACACAACTAAGATGCAAACACAGGCTTGGCTGTAAACAAATGGTTCTCAAACTCTGGTGTACGTCAGAATCACCTGGAGGTCCTGCTAAAAAAAAAAAAAAAAAAAAAAAAAAAAAAAAATGCCTGGACCTGCCCCTGATTTTCTAATTCAGTAGGTCTGGAGTGGGGCCTGATAATTTGCATTGCTAACAAGTCCCCCCCCCCACCCACACACACACACACACACACGCGCGCGCGCTAATACTGCTCATCCAAGGATCACACTTTGACAATTGTTGTTGTAAACCACATCAGCCAACAGGACTTTGCGGAGGGTTCAATGTGCATGCAGAAAGCAAACGCAGGGTAACAACACAAGTTTATACGGAATAAAAAGGTTAGAATTCTGACATTTTTCAAAATTCAACTTTCATAATTGTGTATTTTTCTACTCTCTATTTATGCCCTTCAAGAAAACCTACTTCTGGTTTCCATTTGCCTCATGGCACCATCAATGAGTCTGCAGAGCAACAACCACTCCCCCTGCCCCCCTAAGCGTGTAGAGAAGAGCTGATAGGAAATCGTGACTATCCAGTCCTCCACATGGTAGACGGGGAGTGTTCCCAAGTCAGGAAAGAACAAAGAGACTAGCCCTAACAACCCAAGTGTTCATGTCTCTTCTAGAGCAACAGTTCAGCAGCATCTGCTGGAATTAGACGGCAGACAGCCTTCCAATTTGACTAGTTGGGGGGGGGGGGGGGCGCGGATAGGGGACTGCAGCTAAATCTAAGTGACTGTGACGGAGAAGACCCTTAAAGGGAATGGAAGCTGAAGGCAAAAGACAAAGGAAATGGGACGCATGAGAGCAGACATCTTCTCGGTACATTAACTCTGGATCAGATATTGGCTGCTATACCCAAGAATCATAGCTTGGTTCCTATTGATTAATCAATAGTGGCCCTGATTCACTTGGACAGCTGAAGAGCTACAGGTTCAACGTAGCAAACCTCCCCCTAGTAAGCTGCGAAATTGGCACCGTTAAAACATGGCTCTTTCAAATTGTTTAAAACTCACCTACTGAGATGCACACATTTTCAGCAACATTTCATTTCTCAGAGTAACATAACTCAAGGACAGGGCAAAAAGACGGCAATAATTTCATTGCAGGGAAGCCACTCTGAAAAGTAAAAGCTGTAATACAGCTATTACCTAAGGGGTTATCTCCAGGAGCATCTTAATTTTCTGGAGACATCCGTGGTGCGGCCGACAACAGCTTGACTCGCGGATGCCAATTCCACACAGATCAAGACACAAATCTCACACGTCAACGTGGCAAAAGCAACATAACCAAAGGGACTAAAAAAGGAAAGGAAGAATACCAGTGGGCTTATATTTAAGGGGAAGGAGAAAGAAAAAGAAAAATCACAACCCTGGTCAGACTGGAAGCCAAACAATCGGACTTTGCCTCTGTCATGCATCTTATTTGCTCCTTTAATCGCTCAGTTTACAGGAATGTCCATGTCCTGTGAATGAAAAGAGATGCCTAGGTATTAGCGCTCTTTGGAAACAAAAATTAAGTGATCCACAAGGATGTGATTTTCTGTATTTAAGAATGTTTATAAGGCAAATGCCCACTAACACTGCCTTCCTAAGTCCAGCACACTTAGTGAGGATTTAGAGGAACTAGAACCCTCCTACATGCTGGTGGGAACGCCAAGTTGTCACAACTTCTCCGGGAAACAGTCAGAGTTTCTTGAAAAGTTAAACATAGGCTTTCCATGTAACCAGCTATCCCATGCCCAGATACTTACACCCAAAGAAATGACACCATAAAAAGACCTATTCACAAATGTCAACAGCAAATTTATTTGAAGTGTCCAAAAAGTGGAAACAATTCAAATGTCCATCAACAGATGACAGGATAAATTGTAGTACACTCATATAATGGAACATTACTCAGCCACAAGGAATGGATCACTGATACATGCAATGTGGATGAATCTTAAAGTCATTACACCAAATGAAAGAAGTCAGACAAAAAAAAAGAAAAAAAAAAGGCAGAACATATTATAAGATCCCATTTACATTAAATTCAGCAAAATGCAAACTCATCTATAGTGACAGAAAGCAAATCTGCAATTATCTAAGAAAGAGAAGGGGGATGGGGAGTAGAGAGAGGAAAACTTTGGGGGATGAGAGATATGTTCAGTTTCTTGACTGTGGTCATGGTTTCATGGATGTATAGATATTTCAGAACTTGTAAGGTTATACAACCTTAAATATGTGCAATTCATGGTTAATTATTGCCTCAACAAAACAGGGTTTTTTAAATTTTTATTTATTTATTTTGAGAGAGAGAGAGCGCGCAAGCACGTGTGTGGGAGAGCAGGGGAAGGGGCAGAGAGAGAAGAAGAGAAAGAGAATCCTAAGCAGGCTCCACACTGCCAGCACAGAGCCCAAACTGGGGCTCAAACCCATGAACAATAAGATGACAACCAGAACTGAAATCAATAGTTGGACCCTTAACTGACTGAGCCACCCAGGTGCCCTAAACCAGGTTTTTTAAAAAAACAACATACTTTGATCTTTCAACTATTGAGTAAGGGAAGGCGTGAATTTTAGCAGCTACACTACAGAGTAGAAAACTAAACTCTAATTCTAATCTGGGCTGCACATAAAGCATTACACAATACTCGAGGAGCCTTGATTTCTCTGTTAGCATGAGGAAACTGCACGGGCTCCAGCTTGCTGCAGTGCACAGGGGGCCTCAGTCACGGGTCAAGCACCTCAAAGACTGGCCTGGCAATCATTAGCTCCCGGTTCTAAAACTAGCTCACTGAACGTGAAACCCTTCCTCTATCTCCAGGGTTAGTTACAACACTAGCCAGCAATCTTACAGAGATCTGGTGAGGTGAATGAAAAGGTTAAAATAGTCAGGACTCACATTTGATGAAAGCTGTTCTCACCCACCTGAGCTATTATAGAATAAGGGTCCCTTGGCTTCCCTGTCATGCTCTAAGGTCTGTCAACTACAGCCCATGGACCAGATCCACCTCATCGTGTGCTTCTGCAGGACCTACAAGCTAAGAAGTATTTTTACATTTTTAAATGGTTATTTTTAAAAACATCATCTCCTAACATGCAAAAATTTTATGAAATTCAAGTCTTCGTGTCAGTAAATAAAGTTGTCCTGGAACACAGCTATACCCATTTGTTTACATGTTGTCTATAGTGGCTTTTACCCTATAATGACAGAGTTGAGTAGCTGAGACATAGATCATATGACCCACAAAGATTAGAGAATATTTACTATCTGGCCCTCCATAGAAAATGTCTGCCTTGCTCTGGGCCCAAGTCCTACATGCCTCTCAGGTTTTGAGACCTTTAGAAAATTAATGCTGGAGGCACACAATTATAATGAAAAGCAGCAAGATAGTTGTTTTATCCCACCCCAACGTGGCATCTTTAACAAATGCTTCTCCTTCTAATTAACAGCAAGGCTATGGTGTGCCCCAGCTTCAATGTATGTACTCAGAGGACAGAGCAGCTCTCTCCATGAGGCCACTTTTTCAGTAACTCAGTCCCTACTTCTATCCTCTACTTTACCTTCTAATAGATCCTTAAAGCAGCTATAAAAATCTCAGACTGCTTTTAACTGCTGTATTAGTTAGGGCTCCTTTGGTTTCAAGTTCCCAAAACCACTTGAGATAATTTAAGCAGAAAAGTGAACCAACTCCCCTTTTTCTTTGTTATCAGTACACAACAGTCCCCAGGAGCTTGCAGGTACCATGCAGAAACGTGAGTACATCTTTTAATTCTGCCCTTCTATGCACATCTCCGCCATTCTTTCCTCACTGCAGACCAACCCCCGCCCCCCTTCCCAGTTCATACGCCACCAGGGTTTGCATCTCCCGTTTCAGAGACAATCAAGCTAGGAGTGAAATTATACCCTGCTTCCAAATGCCCAGGAGCCAGGTGGAGCACAGGGCCTAATGTAGCAGTATAAATAGAATGCAGGGTGGTTCCTAGAAAATGAGGAGAGACCTAGACAAACAATACTTTAAGTAACCACCTTGCCTACCAAATACAGGGGGAAAAAATAAGCTACGTGCATTTAAGAAAGGAGACCGTAAATCTCCTTCCAAAGCCAAGTCTAATAAGATTCTCACAGTATGGGGAAGTCTCAGGCAGTTGATTTCAACTTTTATTAAAACCATGGGTCCCACACCGAACTCTAGGAAAAATGGATGTTCTACTTTATGGTTCCCTTTGTTTCATTCCCTCTGGAAATTTGAAAACTATCTACACTTTTTGGTCCTAGCTCAGATGACCACCACCTCTACCTTCCATCTACATTTCTTTTTTAACTTTCTTCCCCTGTCTCACTGCACCGTCTCCACACTCCCCTCCCTCCAGGCACACAAACCAACCACTATCCCCTCCCACCAGGGAAGCCTCACCAACTCTCCTTGGGGGCTCAGTGGGGAGAACCTAACAGGAAAAATATTCAGCCTGATGTTCCATCTCCCAAAATGGGACTCTTATTTACCCAGCAACAATCAATTACACCAATTACAAATGTGTTACACAACAGAGCAGGGCTTCCTGCAAATGCAACCACAGTCAGTCCTTGGGAAATTCCCATTATCTTACATCTGGCTTTATTTCTGTTTATTTGGGAGAGGGATGGGCAGCAGATGGGATAGCACCAGTCCCTCACATTTAAAGGCATCTCAGCACTTACAAAGCCCATTTGCACATCTTGCTGCATGTGAGGCGATCCTCAACACCCCAGCAAGGAAACTAATGATCACGAACAGACCAAAAAAACAAAACTAAACTAAACTAAAGCTCAAAGCAATTGGGTGTCAAGCTCAAGACAACACAGTATCTAGTGGAATCTTGGCCCCAAGATTCAGGTCACATTTCCAGCCCAGGGCACTTTATTGTTTTGTTTCGCTGTGTTTTAACTAAGGGCCTAAGTTACTGACCAGTTAGCATGTGGGCCTGGGCCAATAATAAATTGGGTCAGAGAATCCTGCACAGACATGACTTGGCCAACAGTTAGCTAATTAAGAGAACTGAGCAATGATTGCATTATTAAACCATTTCAGCAGAACAGGTTTAGCGTTACCATGTATCCTAGGGCTCTCTCTCTGGAGCTCCTTCCTCCCACACTCCCCCACCAGCAGGCCTTCTCCTCATCTCAGCCCTCTGCTCTCCCTTTTCTAACCTCTGCCCCGGGGAATTTCATTGGCTCTCATGGACTCAACAAGCATGACTTCCCAAGAGGCTCTTGCAGCCAACAATTCACACATGACCTGCTATCAACCCAAATGGGAGGAGGCCTAAATTTTATCCCCTTACCCCTAACATTCACCTTCTCTTCAGCAAGATAGGTCATGAAAACCCCTACGTTTATATACAATAAGTAAAGGCTCATACACGTTACCTGGCCTTCACAGTAACTTTGGAAGGTGCTGTGATCACTCCCATTTAATAGGCCACTCAACCTCCAAGCTTCTTTCTCTTGGGGCACTATTTCCCATCCATCTGACAGCCAAATCAAAACCCAGCTTCATAATGAGATACGCTACAACATAGCTAAACCTTGAAAACATTATGTTAAGTGAAAGAAGCCAGTCACAAAAGCCACATGCTGTAGGATTCCCAGAACAGGGAAATACGCAGTGACGGAAGTAGATTAGTAGTCACCTAGGACTGGGGAGGCAGGGAGCGTCTGCTAATGGGGTTTCCTTCAGGGATGATGAAATGTTCTAAAATTAGATGGTGGTGACGGTTGCACATCCTGTGTATATAAAAAAAAGCACTGAATTGTACACTTAAATGGATATATTGTATAGTATATGAAGATCTTAATAGAGTTACTAAAAATAAGTTGCTTTTTTTAAGAGTTTATTTTTGAGAGAGAAAGTGGGGGAGGGGCAAAGAGCGAGGGGTGGGGGGGAGAAAGAGAGAGAGAGAGAGAGAGAGAGAGAGAGAGAGAGAGGATCCCAAGCAGGTGCCACACTGTTGGCGCAGAGCCCACCATGTGGCTCGAACTCACAAACTGTAAGATCATGACGTGAACCAAAATCAAGAGTCAGACACTTAACCAACTGAGCCACCCAGATGCCCCAAAGTAAGTTCTGTATTTATCGGTAACATCGCATAAATAAGGTATGTCTGTTGAAACAGAACTCGTCTTAAAGTAGAATGACAATAAAGTAGAATGAACAATGGAAAACCATTTCCACCACTACCCCCCAGCTCCATCTTCAACCCCTCTCTGCTCCTTTCCTTCACAATCCTCACTCGGTCCTATCACCCTCGTACCCAGCACTTCTTCTTCTCAGTCCAGGCCCAGTCTCTACAAACACGGGTTATGGAGACAACTCCTCAAGCGTTCTGTCTCACACCCACATGGCATCTCCCTGTCCAACAATCCACACAAAGATGTTCAAAATTCATCTACCACAAAGCAGCATTTTCTGCCCTGCTCCCCCACTCCACAATGGTTTCTCTTCAAGTGGCCAGCAGATGCTGGTATCTAACTCCACCTGGAATACAGAGGCCCTCGGGAGCCTGGCAGAACCTGGCCTTTCCCACTCCATCTGGAGTCCCATCGAGTCATACTTGTCCATTCAGCTCTCCCTGGGTCTCTCTCTCTGCCTCGCTCTCACAGCACCAAGCACCACCAGAAATCTCTCTTCCTGCTCACAGGAGGTTGTCCAGGATGTACACCTTCATCAGTTTCCCAACCATCTAGACCTTAAGTGTCTTTCTCTCAACGCCTACCATTAATCTCTAGGACTCAAATGACCACTTACATAACAAGAGGACACAATGTTGTGTTCTGCCTCCCAGTGAGCATCAAAGGGCAGCTCAGGCAGTTAGAGTCGCATCTCTTGTGTCCTCCCTCCATCAGACCTAAAACAGAACACTGTTATACAGTGTCCCTCAATTTATCGACCATTAAAGAATACCATGAAATAACAGTTACCCATTCACTGCCTATATAACACTCCAGAAGCTGTTGGCAAAAGAAAGACTTTTTAGGTGGAGAAGTAGATTTTTTTTTTTAATGTTTATTTATTTATTTTGAGAGACAGAGACAGCACATGAGCAGGGGAGGAGCAGAGAGAGAGACACTGAATCCGAAACAGGTTCCAGGCTCCGAACTGTCAGCACAGAGCCCGACGTGGGGCTCGAACTCACGGACCGCGAGATCATGACCTGAGCCGAAGCTGGACACTCAGTCGACTGAGCCACCCAGGCGCCCCTAGATTTTTTTTTTTTAATCATCCATTAATCTTTGGTTATTTGGGAACTAGTTTCAACTGGCTTCTAGAATGGTTCCCAACATTGGGTTTGAGGGGAAGAGAAACATCAGCTAAGGCAGACCAGCTTGGAGAAGCTAAGGATTTTACCCACTAGTGTCCTGATTGGTTAGTACAGAACACAAAGACAGGAATATTAACACTGACTGGTGTTATCTGCAAAGGCCAGACTTGCTTCTCAAAGGAATGCAGGAAAGAAGCAATGGGGACCAAGGGGACAAAAGAAAAATGGCAGCAAAAATCACAAATAGTGAAGGTAAATGCAGAAATAGCAAGGCCATGGGGTGGGTAAGGTTTGACAGAGAAGCCAGGGATGAAGAAACAGAAGTCAGACCAGCTTTGCAAGCTGGAGGGAGACAAGGCATAATAATTCCCTGCTTACAAAAACCCAAGGAACACCAGCAGGCAAGTTCCTTTCCTGGGGTCAGGGCCGTCAGATGTCTCTCCAGGTGGAGACTGGGCTCTTTGACTCCAACAGGCTCTAATGCAGGGAACCAGAGGCCAATGGACTCCTAGCCATAAGCCTTTTCAAATAAGGCCTGAATGATAAAGAACGCCGATGTGGTTAAACACCTATCTCTGGAACTTAACCACTATAATGATAACAACAACAACAACAACAACAAAAAGCATTTCCTTCACATCTTTAGAATATGTTTTTTTCACCCTGACTTTGAAACAAATTATTAAATTGTATTCGCTTTCTAAATCTGATGAATGTTATTCAGGGACTCCCACAAACTGTTTGCCATTTATTACACTTGCTAATTAGGAGTTCTAAGGTCTTTATCTTCCCCAACCTACAGTCACATGCCCAGGATGGAGCTTTGCTAAAAGCAGGACTCCAGGCTAATACTGTTAATGAGTTTAGCACTGCCAAAATGTCAATGGTTTTTTATTTGGTCAGAAAGGGCCTAATTTATCTAGTTCAGCTGCCCTCAATAATTTGCATGGAAATGTCAGAGTAGCAATCAGGAGAATCGTATGGCGATAAAGATGATTACTAGCAGGGTAGCAAGAATACCCCACTGATAGACTGCTTGTGTTTTCCCTTCACCACTGCAAGATTTAGTTCAGAGATAAGGCAATGGAGTACAAAGAGCTAAGAACCAAAGCATAACTACATATGCTTGTATGAAGTTTGTCTGAAGTACAATTACATTTTTGAGATTTTTAAACATATAGGGTGTAAGCTTAACTACAGAAGGAAGAGAGCGTAAGAAAATGTTTCAGGGTAAGAGATGGAAAGAGCAGGGCAGTTGAACAAAATTTGCTTCAGTTTACAACGAATTTTAGGATACTATATAAGAAAAGGAACTAGATCTAGATTGTTTTCAACACTTTTGCACTGGAAAAAAAATCTGCTAATGACTTAATCAGGACAGAATAAAAAGAGATTTCTTCTTTAGCCAGTTCAATTTATCCCTTCCTAAATAAGCGTTAAGTGGTAACAAACATAATCATTGTTAAGAGTCCGTAATGGATATTAGGGCTGTTCACCTTTAGGTCATCGATGTCTGGAGGTCCAAGCTCAGGAGGCATTCACTTAAGCTAAGTGCAACAGAAGGGTGGGGTGGACAGGGAGAGCCCATACATGTGTGTTGATTTGAGGGGCTGGACTCACTCAGCCTTTCATTGACAGAATTCCAAAATTTACTATGGGGACATATCAAATTCATTATGAGTGTCATGAAAAAGGAGAATCATACAAAACAAAGGATAAAGAAAATAAAGCACTCAGTCCAGTCCCCACGGACTGACCCCTATGGAATAAGAATTCCAGGCTCCCAAGATGTTCTTGTCATTCTCTTTGCCAGCCAGCCTGATTGATACAAGGAGCATTGGAGCTCTTTAGCTTACTAGATGAAGCAGAGAAAATGCTAACAGGGCCTCTGCTCAGAAAGTAGAGAAGCAGAAATCCCAGTACCAAACCCCATGCAACCAGAGCTCCCCACTAACTCCCACACATGTGGTCTTCCAAGTAGCCTGGAAGGTCTTTGCTTTCAATTAAAGGGCCCAAATATTACCAACATAGGTGTTTAAGAAAAGCCTTGGGGGCGCCTGGGTGGCTCAGTCAGTTTGAATGTCCTACTTCGGCTCAGATCATGATTTCAACAGTTCGTGGGTTCGAGCCCTGTGTCCGGCTCTGTGCTGACAGCTTGCTCAGAGCCTGGAGCCTGCTCGGATTCTGTCTCCTCCTCTCTCTGCCCCTCCCCCGCTTGTGCTCTGTCTCTCAGAGATAAATGTTAAAAATTTTTTTTTCTGTTAAAAAAAAAAAAAAAAAAGCAAAGCCTTGGACAGAAAAATAACTATTTCACTTTACCTCTTCAATTTCCCTGCAAAAACTAAACAAATCTACAAGTAAAATATTGGCATACATGGGCTTAAAATTTAATCCCTCCTTAAAGAAAACTAAGTTTGCTGTGACAAGGACAAAAACATTTGCTTCATAAAATTTTCGATCAACTAGTCTACTTAACTAAGCAATTTAACCAAGTCAGTGATTGCAGCTGTACTATTTAGAATTGGACCTTTAAATGATCAAACAAGTTTACTTTAATGGAAGGAAGTATTTTTATCCAAGAGGTCTTTGTTTACATTTCCAAGCACAGACTCACAAGGATGTAATGCTACTACTTGGCTACTGTGGATTCTTATGGCAATATTTTGCTTTTCCTTGATTCCGTTTCCCCATCACTAACACTGGCATAGTTGTTATCTTTTCCACTAACCACTCAGAATGCTGGATTCACAAGTTATCAGGTAACTGCTAAGCACAGTGTAGGCAATGATGTCTCCAGGCTCAAATCTTTTTTTTTTTTATTTTATGTTTATTTTGAGAGAGAGAAACAGAGGAGAGTGGAGAGGAGGAGACAGGGAGAGAGAGAATCCCACTCAGGCTCCGTGCTGTCTACGTAGAGCCAGATGTGGGGCTCAATCTGACAAACCGTGAGATCAGGACCTGAGCCAAAATCAAGAGTCAGAGTTTTAACTGACAGAGCCACCCAGGTGCCCCCAGGCTCAGATCTGAAACAGAAGACAGACATAACCCACAGGCTGGAGACCTAGCTCTTTTAAAAACAAAAACAAAAACAAAAAAAGACAAAGAAAATTTTAATCTGAGAGAGAATGAGAGAGCACATGCGCATGTGAGGGAGGGGCACAGGGGGAGAGAGACAATCTTAAGCAGCCTCCATGCTCAGCGTGGAGCCTGACATGAGTATTGGGGGGCTCAAGCCCACAACTCTGGGATCACAACCTGAGTTGAAATCAAGAGTCAGACACTTAACCAATTGAGCCACCCAGGAGCCCCAAGAACAAGGGTTCTCATGACACGGTTACCTTAACAGAAATTCAAATGAGTAAGAATATCTGCCTAATCAAAGAAAACTAATTGAATATAGTTACTTTAATTCGGGGTCTTTTTGCATTAAAAATTGGAGCCTGACTAGCTTTAGCTTGTGTATATCTTCTCTGTCTCTTGATTTTTTTCAGTTTCACCTAAAGGGAACTAGGTGTGGGTTTACGTATCCAGGCCTCTGCCACTTACCCTGTGACCTTCAGCAAGTTATTTCACCACGGTCTCCAGTTCCTCATCTGGCCAGGCACACAGTAAGCATTCAAATGCGAGCCAGCATCATCACCTCTAACACTGGAGGCCTGGTGCTATAGCTATAGCCATGTCAGTCCTGCTGGTAACTTCTAGATAGCCGTCATCATCTGTATAAATACTGTGGATTTCTTCTTAAATCTCAGAAGAATCTACAAGTACAATCAAGTTAATGTGTTCTCACTTAATTCCTCCCCTTTTCCCTGACAGAGCTATATAAAGAATAAAGATGCAATTTGATTTCCTTCTTCAATTTAAAATCAGGCTCTACCATGCTCATTTCAGCATAACCAAGTGTTAGAAAACTCTTATAATGACAAAATATCATTATTTCTTTCTGAGTAATTTCTAATTACCAGAATACACTTGTCCACTTTAGGATATGTTCCCTTTTCCAACAGCTAAGCTAGAAATAGGAACAAGCTTATTAGAATTCTAGCAACACCAGTAACAAAATATAATTAGCTTCTTGGAATTTATGAGCCTATTCTTTCAACAAAATACAGTAATTATTCTTTAAAAATGAATACGATAATGCACGGATTGCAAAGAAACACTTCACTGAATGAATTAAGGGACATTACTCTCATATCTATGTTTCTTTTACTTTGTTGTCCCTTTATTCATTTGAATTTTCAATCTCGAGCTAATAAAACCACTGACTATCCACGTGAGTAGGCAGCACAGAATCACAAAAATGTAATAATGTTGACAAGATGGCTGCTGATTCTTGGGGCTGCTAGCAACAAGGACTGCAGAAATGGGGCGAGCAATAGTTTAAAGAAGTTACCATTACTATTTCACCAATGTGAAAACGTTAATGAACTAAGGAGAGAGATTAGTCCCGTGATAATAGAGAAGAAAATAAAAGAAACTCTCTATCTACTGTATTTATCAGAACAGTACCTAAGGGGCTGAGAGCGACACTGGACAAACTTTTGGAGCGGAAAGAAAAGCAGCATTTCCTCCAAAGCAGGAAATTGATTCAATACCAATGACTGAACCAATGCACAGTTCCTGGCAAACACTAGGAATGCCATGAATGTGTGTCCTTTTCCCCTTCTGGCAAAGTTCCATTATCGACTACAGCACATTACATAAAGGGATCAGAGTTTTCCCACTTGCTCAGGGTTTTCTAGCTGCCTGCAGGGAAAACCCTGTGGATGAGCCAGGAGATCTTGGGGAGTTTATACAAAGCTGAGAGTCAGGGATTCGGACCTCAATTTGGAGTCATGCCTTCAACGTGTAGTCTTTTTCAAACGGGTCTTTGATTTTCCCGTATTGTGTTAGGTATTACAGGGGGTCAGCAGGAGAGCACAGCAAGTACCAGACATTCCAAGCCACTGAAGGTGTTTACAAGCTTGTGGGGCAGGGAAAACTTCCGCAGGAGATGCAGGATGAGGCCACACATTGTAAAGCCCTTAACGTGTGCGTGTAGAGATTAAATCCAGTAAGATTTTTAGAAAAGCAGTGAGAGTAGGCATGTAGTGGTGCCAAGTTGAGTCAGCTGGATCGAAATAAGGGCATCTTCGTGATTAATTCGGATTAAGAAATGCAAATAACACTATGCAAATGGCCACAGTAATAAAGATCAGGAATCTCTTCATCCATAATAAACTGGGTGATGAAAGAAACACAGTAATATCAAGGGTGGATAAGTTAATAAAACCTTCCTCCACGAAATATGCTCTGTTCCCTGTTTCCGTTCTTCATCCTCCCAGTTCTGCCTATCTTGCTCTGCCTCTAAATTCTACTCTTAATTATGTACAGTTCACAGGTTTATCTGTACTACTGACATTCAAAGGAAGAGAGTTTTATCTCTACATGGAGAAATGCTAGCCTCTCCAGTACACACAAATTGCTGAACATTGTACACCCACCAGCCATATGAAGCAGGGTGGGGGACTTCCAGGAAGTCACCGATGAGTGCCACATACAGACTGACTTACTTCAGTCATGCAATCAGATAATACCTACTTCCTAAGATGGCCTGAATTCTTGTCCCAGTGTGTAGTAGCAATTAGAGCACAGCACAAATCAGATTCCAGGATTAGTCAGTTCCTTCCTACCTTGCGGAGAATGGTAATTCTTAATAAACTAACTTCCTTCCAGAAAAGAGGGAAACCAATAGAGAAGCATCTGTACTAAGCTGCGATCATTTCATTTTGACTAAAGATACTTTGAGGGCTAATGAAATGGAGGCCAGACTGGCACTCAGAAAACTACTTCCAATCATTCAGTCAAGTTTCTACTACAATCCTTTGTTGGACCTAATACTAGGCTATTGGAATCACCAAGTATGAAGGCTTCCGTCATTCAAGCTCCCACTATCAACTCTTTCTATTTGCATACTCATTTCTGAATGTTCTGTCTTGTGCTTAAGAAAGTATGTTTACATTCAGTGACATCTCTGGGCAGGAAACCCGGCTCTGACACCTCCCTGCACCCTGCCTATATTCCCAGGTTGGCTTTCAACATGTCAGAGAAGAGGGGAATTGGGGTACAGAGGACAGCAAGGCCAAATTGCAGCTTGCGACCTTCCCTTCGCTTCTTAAAAGCAGCAAAGACCTGACACCATCCTAGCAACCAAAGCCTCCAGACAGGTCATCCGAGGTTTGTCACAGGATTACTGAGCTCCTTAAAAAACAACAATAAACCCCCCCAAAAAACAACTTGAAGATACAAGCAGGCCCTTTAGCTACAAAAATAGCTACTCTGGGGGGAAAAAAATAGTTACTCTGATTCCAAGAGCTAAATCGACTACCTGGCATAGTTTGCCAAGCTGGAAGGTTAAATGTTGCTCTACATTAGCATTTTGGTCATATCCACTTTAAACAAAAATTAAGTAAAGCCTTTAACCATAGACTGGTACTTAGCAACATAGTTCAATTTAGGGATTTTCAAGTAATCATTTTGTTATTTATAGGAAGTCACCATTAAAACAGAGAAACACCAGGGTGCCTGGGTGGCTCAGTCTATTAAGCCTCCGACTTCGGCTCAGGTCATGATCTCACAGTTTGTGGGTTCAAACCCCACGTCGGGCTCTGTGCTGGAGCCTGCTTTGGTTTCTGTGTCTCCCTCTCTCTCTGCCCCTCCCCAATTCGTGTGCACATGCTCTCTCTCAAAAATGAATAAACATTAAAAATATATATTTATGTATGTTATATATTATAATTATATTATATATAAATTATATTATGTATAAATACATAAATATATAATATATAAATATATAATGTATACAAATATATAGGGAGTATATATACATTATATATAATTTATATTATATGTATTTATATATAATATAATATGTTATATTATATTATATGTAATAAATATATAAAATATAAAATATATATAATTATATATATATATATATATACTATATATAAAGAGAAACACTAGCGATTCATAATGGTAACACTCTTTGGCCAGAAAATAAATTTCAGCAGCCCCTATAATTAAAAAGGATTCCACTGGACCACAGGAATTAAGCATCCTGCAAAGAGAATGGTTCTCAGAAGACTTTGCAACAATAGATTAGTAGGAGATCGTGCAGAGACAGGTTAGTATCAACATACATGTAAGAAGGAAGTAATACATTATTAGATTTACATGTGAAATAGTCTCTTTAAAAACACCATTCTAGGGGCACCTGGGTGACTCAGTCAGTTGAGTGACAGACTTCAGCTCAAGTCATGATCAAACGGTTCATGGGTTGGAGCCCTGCTGGGCTCTGTGCTGACAGCTTTGGAGTCTGGAGCCTGCTTTGGATTCTGTGTCTCCCTCTCTCTCTGATCCTCCCCTGCTCACACTCTGTCTCTCTCTTTCAAAAATAAACAAACATTAAAAATAAAAAATAAAAAAACACCATTCTAAAATTGAAAGAAAAAAAAAAAAAGGCAGGCTAGCTCACTCCCTAACCCCTGCATCTCCCTGCCCGGTTACACCCATCCTACTGCCATGGATCAGAATGTCAAGGCCACAGTAGCCAGTTATGTTGGCCCCAAAGGGTAATCGGATGGAACTATACAGTAACCCATTCTGGCTGCAGACTTGCTGCCCAGCCTTGCTGGCTGTTCTGCACTCCGTCCGTCATGCCATCTGACACTGGTCAGCACTCCATCACCCCTGTAGAGACATTCTTAAATAAGCAACAGGCAGAAAACTACGTAAGTGGGCCTAGGTAGAACAACAGATGGTCCCAATTTATTAGAGCCCATGTGTGGTTTTGTTTTGTTTTTTTAAATTGACCTCTTTAGTCTTTGGATTCTGTTACAAAGACCATCCCAGGCCTCAAGGCACCCTTGTTTTTTCTTCTTTAACATTAGACACCAACTCTGTACAATATACTGTTTAGTTTCTCCATTTACACACATTCTCGCTCTCTCAATCTCTCTCCTTCTCGCTCCCTCCATCTGCCCTCAAGATACAAGAAAACACGAAATTGTGTTCGTACATTACTTACATGAACAAGGATTGAAAACCTAAGTATTTATTCCATAGTTAACAGTCCATCTCGTATACCATAAAATGCTTTAGAGTTATTAAAATGCAAGTTTTTAAAAAAGAAAACATATCAAGGAAAACTTGAGAAAAAGTAGGATCTAACACTATAAAATCCAAGTATGATCCCTTTAAAGAAATTTTACTTCAAGAATATATTAAAATATTACCTGACAGTATAATTAAGAGACTTTGTTTACCCATTTATTTTCCAAATTTAGTATGTATATATATTACTTTTATGATCATTCCCACATGCCCCTTATTGTTTTCCCTGCCCTTTAAGGACCAATCAAAGGTAGAAAAGCTCACGTGATTCGTAATGAGTTAATCAGATTCTTTTTTTAATTAAAGAAGCATTACTTTAAAAAAAAAAAAACATAATTTCAATTATAATGCTGATTCTGAACCATCGGCATCAATGTATATATTATAAATACATAAAATGCAGGGCACCTGGGTGGCTCAGTCAGTTGAGTGGCTAACTTCGGCTCAGGTCATGATCTCGGGGTTCACAAGTTTGAGTCCCATATCAGGCTCTATGCTGACAGCTTGGAGCTGCTTGTAGCCTGCTTTGGATTCTGTGTCTCCCTCTCTCTCTGCTCCTCCCCCAGCTCATTCGTTCATTCTCTCTCTCTCTCTCTCTCTCTCAAACATAAACAAACATTAAAAAATATTTTTTTAAATACATACATACATACATAGGGGCGCCTGGGTGGCTCAGTCAGGTAAGCGTCCGACTTCAGCTCAGGTCATGATCTCGTGGTTTGTGGGTTTGAGCCCCACGTCAGGTTCTGTGCTGACAGCTCGGAGCCTGAAGCCTGCTTCTCCCTCTCTCTGCCCCTCCCATGCTCATGCTCTGTCTCTCGATAATAAATAGTTGAAAAAAATTCTTTTAAAAAAGTACATACACAGATAAAATGCTAGATAGCAGAGACCATAGTTCTTTGACCTGCATTTGAATACACAAAGTACCTTGTTGCTTCATTCTACTCCTTATGTATGTCTATGAGGTATAGGCATCTACTGGGCAGTGGCTAGAACAGAGCACAACATCAGCCCCTCTGTATTGGGAGCTAATAGCCATGAAGGCCAAAGATTCCCAAATCCTGACCAATGTTTGAGCCTTATTATCCCACAGGCCACACCTGCACATTTCCACCTAGAGGAAATTCAGCACAAATTCAGCATGCCCAAATCCAGACTCATCATTCCTTACAAATTAGATTTTACATGAAATCTCCAATCTCGCCTATCAGCATCATCTGCTCAGAAAGCTGGACATCATCCCCAATGCCGCTCCTTCCCTGCAACCTATCAACCCACCCACCAACCCCAGGTCCTACAGATGCCAGTTCTAGAGACCATGGCCACACAGCCTGAGAAGGCTGTAGGGACTATGCACACAATAGGGACTTCTGGAATCAGACCCCATTTTAAATTTCACCCAACACACCTACTAGATGTGTGACGTTGCGCAAGCCCCTTTATCCGTCTGAGTTTCCATTCCCTCACTACCAAATGCCCCTAAGATAGGACCTGTGTCACGGGGCTGTTGCAAAGTTTAAATTAAGGTCATTCATTCTAAAGGGAATGTGGAGGGCTAAGTTCTGTGCGAGTATTAGTGATGGGCAGTGAACAGGAGCCACTCTGGTAAGAAATCCCAAGTCCACAGTCCTGTGCAGTATATTAAATGCCATATCGCAGACATAGCTGATGCTAATGGAACCAAGGGGACAGTATGGCATCTAGACCAGAGTGGGAATATGGGGGAAGACTTTCAGAAGAACACACACTTGAACTAAGTCCTAGGAGATGAACAAACAGAAAGTAGATACACAACAGTTGAGGATATGGACTGTTCAGAACAGCAGATGTGAAGTTCTAAGGCCATGAGATAGGCCCCTTGAAGGTACGGAAAGTAGCTGAGTTGTCTGGAGACTAGGATGTGAGGATGAGAAGTGGCCAGAATGGAGCTAGAGAAGTCACCAAGGGTAACCTGAAATGAAGGGCTATAAGCAAAGAATGGGCATAAAAAATGCATTGCAAAGTGCTTCACACTTTTGAATGCTACTCCTCAACACTGTATGTAACTGCCTTCAATTTTACCACGATCTAGTCTGCTTTACGCTTTCCGCAAATATATAACCTAATGTCTTTTTTCTTAAGCTGGCCTCTTCCTATTAATTATTAATATGTCAGAGTATTTTTAAAGAGCAATTCAGGGGTACCTGGCTGGCTCCGTCAACAGAGCATGCAACTCTTGACCTTAGGGTCATGAGGTCGAGCCCCATGTTGGGAGATTTCTATAAAGATTGCTAGGGAAAAAAATCATTTTAGAATTTTTCCACAATTTACTTGGTAAATTAACGGTGGGAATATAAAGGGAAAAGCTCATCACTCTTTGACAGTCAGAAGAGCATGAAAAGGTAAATTTCTTATCATAAACCTCAGAACTCTCTCTGTAACTGATCACACTAACTTCCCAATTCCACCTGCTGTGCTAAGTTGTGTTTAGAAGATACCGCATCGGCCTCATTATTTCAAGGCATAATACATGCCCATCTTCCCATCCAACCCACATCAGCTCCAGTGGTTCAGGGCACTCAGTCACCCAGAGCATCATCTGCCCTGTGCTTTGATGAAAACTTCATTCAACCACCGAGGAATACTGCAATGCCACATTCTGGAGGTAATCCACCCCAGTAACTCAGACCTCACTGGAACGCCTTATTAGCTCCATATAGTAACCTACGAATACGGATATTTTTAAAATTAGTGAAATGAATTGAAATCTTTATCCTTCCCACCAGATTAAGAATCATTCATCCAAGAAAAGCAATTAACATATTTCTGTCACTTGCAAATGAATACAGAAGCTTAACTGCAGGGACTTCCCTACCTTTTTAAGAAAGGATGTCTTTCTGCATGTAGGGCACAATAATATGTAGAATTACCCTCCACATCCTCAACCTTAAATACCACATATTCATTTCTAATTTGCAGGGGAGGAAAAAAATCCTGATGAGGTTAGAAGTATCGGATTAGCCATTCTTGTGAGTTCTACATTTTCACTTTAGGTCAATCATAGTATCAATGAACAACAGAAATTTCTAATGGGATGCTTTTGAATATAAGAGCTTTCTTGTACTCAAAGTGATGCGTTTTAGAAAGTATAATTTAGGGGGCACCTGGGTGATTCAGTCGGTTAAGTGTCTGACTTTGGCTTAGGTCATCATCTCACGGTTCATGAGTTCGAGCCCCACATCGGACTCTCTGCTGTCAATGCAGAGCCTGCTTTGGATCTTCTGTCCCCACTCTCTCTGCCCCCCTCCCTTGTTCGTTCATTCATTCTCGCTCTCAAAATAAGTAACTTTTAACTGAGAATAATCTGAGGGTTGATGGGGGGTGGGAGGGTGGGTGATGGGTATTGAGGAGGGCACCTGTTGGGATGAGCACTGGGTGTTGTATGGAAACAAATTTGACAATAAATTTCATATTAAAAAATAATAAATAACTTTAAAAAAATATAGATTTAGACTTTGATATGCATAGGGAAAAAAAACTTGC
This sequence comes from Panthera leo, assembly GCF_018350215.1. NCBI lineage: Eukaryota > Metazoa > Chordata > Mammalia > Carnivora > Felidae > Panthera > Panthera leo. The sequence goes on from NC_056679.1 coordinate 172,398,559, forward strand.
AAGATGATACAGAAGTAATTGCTTCAAGTATTTCAACGAAATCTTAGTATTGCTGTCCTTCACATTTATCATTTCTAATACAATAGCACACTCTAATTCCAGCTCCTGGAGCTACTCCTACCATCCCAGGACTAGAACCTACCTCCAGCCAGCCTCCACTCTGATCTCTCTTCCTAAGACAGAACACCAAGCCAGGCTCAGGTACTCCTGTGAGTACAGATGGAAGCACATCTCTCCAACCCCAGCTGTACTGGGTGCGCCCCTGAAGCCAAGACCAGGGTTTGCCTTCAGGATGAGAAGGAAGGGGGGGTATAGCCAGGATCCATCTTCAGGGACAGAGAACCTGAGGGTGGAGGGTGGGGCTTACACCACTAGCTGGTACATAAGTAGTTGTCCTTTCTGTAGCTTTTTTGTTCGTTTTTTGGGGGGGGTTCTTTTATTTCCTTTTCATGATTATTAATTGTTATGTATCCTGTCTGCCACACTGCAAGAATGTGCTCTGAGAAGAAAGCATTTCTCTGGCCACAGGCCACCTGTGCCAGCTAAGCTTCTGAGAAATACGTGAATACACCGTATGGTGGAGCACTGGGGGGCGTCAGTGAACAAGTAATGCTGCCAGACTGCAGGGGGTACTTGGCAAGCACTGACTGCAGGTTGAGAAAGGCCTCCTGAAGTAGGTGACATGTTGTAGGGTCTAGGATGAGCTGCGGTCCCCAAGGAAGGAAAAGCATTGCAGGAAGAGGGACTGGTGTGCGATCCTGTTTCCGAGGGCAAGCGGGAGGAAGAGGAAGTTTTGTATTACACACAACCTGTGCTCCAGCTTTCCCAATTGGACATTCCCATCATTAGACACAGACCTGTGAGACAACAGCTTAGCTAGAGACTAGTTTCAGCGGTGGGAATGGGTGTCTACGGAGGTCAAAGTTCAGGGAATCTAAAAACTTGACAACCAAAAAGCGAAACTCACAACCTCAGCCCCCGGCCATCTCCTTCCTACTGCCCTCAGGTATATACTCATCAGCAAAGGACCAAACCTTACAACTTCAAAAGATGAGACAGAATATTCTACCACTTCCTCCTTTCTGACCTTTAGACAAAACTGCAATTGAGACTTAAGGGGAAAAAAAAAAAAAAAAAAAAGTCTTTCAAATGAAAAGTCAGCCAGCCATAAGCAGTACCAGAGTGGCCTTCACTGCTGTGGGGCACACTCCCACTCTCCCAAACCCGTGGACCGCAGTTCCTCTCTCACCTCCAGCAGACGTGCCCCTCCAGCGCCATGGCTAACCCAAGCAAATCTCCCAGGGTGCCGCTGCTATCTTCCCACAGTTAATCAAAACTTGTGGGGAATTCACAAAGTATGTGTCATTGACAAAGCCTTATCTTCATGAAATAAGCAGTTACACAATACACGATCACAGTCCATTTCTCCGCAATGCGTCCTCATTCTAGGCTTTGGGGGGGGGGGCCTTCCCTCCCCCACCATTAACCATTGTGGTTGTCCTAAGGTCAGTTCCTGGGCATACGAGGGGCTGAGGACACTACAGCCCAGACAAAATAAAAACAAAATTAACAGAGATGAGAAGACAAAAGAGTAACATTGAAAAAGCAATTAGTGTTGCCATTTGTTAGCTCATTAACATTCTCGCTCTATGAATCCAAAAAAAAAAGAAATTAGCCACCTTTCTTTTCTAAGATTTGCCAATATTTGGAAGAACAGTTTCCCCAGGTAGCTTTTGGCATTAAGGTCCAGAGACAAAACTACCAGCAGGCTAGAAGACTCTCAGGATTCCTGGATATGGTCTTCATGACTTATTTGTCTACACTTAAGAACTACTTCTACATTATTTCAGTGCTCACAAATAACAACCGCTAATGTTTTGTTTATAAATGTTTCTGTTCTACTTGGCACCTTCACTGTATCAAGTAAGCACTGTAGTAGCAAGTAACAACACAATTGTTGTGTTGTTAGGATTACGGCAAGAGCTAACAAATAGTATTTACCATTTTTTTTTTTAACGTTTATTTATTTTTGAGACAGGGAGAGACAGAGCATGAACAGGGGAGGGTCAGAGAGAAGGAGTCACAGAATCCGAAACAGGCTCCAGGCTCTGAGCTGTCAGCACAGAGCCCGACGCGGGGCTCGAACTCACGAACCGCGAGATCATGACCTGAGCCGAAGTCGGCCCCATAACCGACTGAGCCACCCAGGCGCCCCAGTATTTACCATTTTGATAAGCACTGCATAGACTATTTCACTGGCCTTCAAATATCTGTCGAAGGTGGATACTCTTTTTTTTTTTAAATGTTTATTTATTTTTGAGACAGAGAGAGACAGAGCATGAATGGGGGAGGGGCAGAGAGAGAAGGAGACACAGAATCGGAAGCAGGCTCCAGGCTCCGAGCCACCAGCCCAGAGCCCGACGCGGGGCTCGAACTCACAAACCATGAGATCGTGACCTGAGCTGAAGTCGGACGCTCAACCGACTGAGCCACCCAGGCACCCCGAAGGTGGATACTCTTATCATCACCACTGTATAATAGGGAATGTGTAGCCCAGAAAAAGCAACTTTTCCCAGATCACCTAGCCAGGACATGGCAGAGCTAGGATTTCAGATCGCACTTCACACCACACAGTTTTGCACACACACCAACTGAGGTGACTGATCAAGTAACTTGACCCAGGAAAGAAGTTAGTACAGAAGGCGGCCAAAGAAAACACAACACAACAAAACAACAAAAACAAAAACAAACAGCCTTTCCTCATCATTCAACATATTCCTCTAACCCCTGTCTTAGCTGGGGACATTTTAATGCCAAATAAGAGATATGCCCCATCTTTCACACTTGAGGAATTAAAGGGTCTGAAGGCAGCTTTCTTTCTCAGCATCACACACTTTCTTCGGCAGTAATCACATGTGTTTCCAGACAGCATTTTCGTAAGCAACTCAGAAGCCCCAAATGAAAACAGTCTTGGAAGTCATTATCAGTCATACCAGAAGGTGTGTGGCTTTCTGCCCCACATGTACATCAAGGCATCCTGAAAAGAGGGGACCCGACATTCAAGTTAAAACCTACCCATTCTCAGCTGCAAGTAAAAATTCCTCCTGTCCTGGGGGTCCAGCTCACCTATTTTCCCCCTACTGACTACTAACGCTCTATTAATAATCAGTCTGGGCCAGCAGCCCCTGGACTCACTCATTCCCGCAGCACTAGCACTCCTATATGATGCTTACTCTCATCCAAACACTTCATCAAAAGTGCTCCCAATCAAGCATGAAAATAAATTAGATTTTGGTTTAACCAGGATTATATTCACAGCACCAAGAAATAAAGTAACAGTTATCTAATCTAACAGGCCAGTCTCAGACTTCTTGGCTCCTCTCCACAGGCCCCTCTTTCTAAAAGCCTTTCCTAAAACCCCTCTTTAAATACTGTGAAATCACAGCATGTTGTGGAACAAAGTAACTCTTCAAATGCAGGGACATAACACTTGTAACTCTCAGTCAGCTAAGCATCTGGCTTCTGGCTTCAGCTCAGGTCATGATCTTGCGGTCTGCGAGTTCAAGTCCCAAGTCAGGCTCTGTGTTGACAGCTCAGAGCCTGGAGCCTGCTTCACATTCTGTGTCTCCCTCTCTCTCTGCCCCTCCCCCCACTTTCTCTCTTCCCCTCTCTCTTAAAAATAAATAAAACCTAAAAAAACAAAAAACTCGTAGCTCTGGTGCCTGCCTAACACTGCTAGAGAGCGTCAAGCCAGTCCACAGGCAAAGCTGCTGGTCGCCAGCCTATGAAGTGCGTGCTGGCCCCACAATGTGTCCGGAAGCACCTTCTTCCTGGACACCGAGGAGGAAGGGGAAGGAGCCTCCTGGCTTGGGCAGAGCCTGTTTGTTTTCCGTGGGGAAACCTCCATTCTCCTGCCTGGCTTCACACTCACTGTCTCTCCATCTGGAACTAAGCAAGGCATAAGCACCTGCAAAGCCCCAACCATGGAGAACACAAGATCTGCACAAAGGAGAAAGGGATAGGGAATGAATATCCCAATTATAGGAAGAACTCCTACAGAGCAACAACAACAAACAAACAAACAAACAAAAACCCAGCTCAATTTTAAAACAGGCAAAGGGGGCACCTGGATGGCTCAATCAGTTAGCATGGGACTCTTGATCTCAGCTTAGGTCTTGATCTTGGGGTCCTGAGTTCAAGCACCGAGCTGGGCTCCACACTGGGCATGAAGCCTACTTAATTTAAAAAAAAGGGGGGGGGGGGCAGGGACAAGGTCTCGAACAGACATTTTTCCAAAGACGCTATGGCCAATAAGCACATGAGAATATCTTCAACATTCAGGAATCATTATGAAACTGCAAATAGAACCCAGGATGAGATACCACCTCACAGCCATTAGGAAGGCTATTATATAAAAAGCAAAGCAAAAAAAAAAAAAAAAAAAAAAAAAAAAGGCAAAGCAAAACCAAAAGAACAAGTGCTGGCAAGGATGTGGGGAAACTGGAACCTTTGGGCACTGCTGGTGGGGATGATGGAAAGTACAGCAGCCACTATGGAAAATGTGAAGGTGATTGCTCAAAATTTTAAACACAAAATTACCATATGGTGTAGTAATTCCACTTCTGGGTGTATACCCAAAAAAAGCAAAAGCAGGGAGTCAGATATTTGCACACCTGTGTTCATTGCAGTGTTATTCACAACAGCCAAAAGGTGCAGGCAACCCAAGTGTCCACTGATGGATGGATGAATGGATAGACAAAATAGGATATGAACATACAGTACACACCCTTACATAGGAAGAAAACTGACATGCTACTGTACTGATGAATCTTTAGTTACAGTACTGATGTACTTAAGACCTTATGCTAAGGGAAATAAACCAGTCCCAAAAGGACAAGTTTTATGATTACACTTACATGAAGGATCTAGATTGGCCAGATTCACAGAGAGTCAAAGAGTGGTTGCCAAGAGGGCGGTAGGGTAGAAATGGGGAGTTAGTGTTTAACAGGAACGGAGTTTCAGCTGGGGGAGCTGAAAAAGTACCAGAGATGCAAAACGAGGATGGGTGCACCACAGTGTGAATGTACTAATGCCACAGCTCTGTGTATCTAAAAATGGTTGAGGGCGCCTGGGTGGCTCGGTCGGTTGCACCAACTCTTGATCGTGGCTCAGATCACGATCTCACTGTTTGTGAGATCAAACCCTGCATCAGGCTCCGCACTCACTGTCTCTCCATCACAGAGCCCGCTTGTGGTTCTCTCTCTCCCTCTCTCTCTGCCCCTCCCCCACTTGTGTGCGTACACTCTCTCTCTCAAAACAAACTTGAGAAAAATAATAAAAATGGTTACAATGGGAGATTTTTTGGTATGTATAGTTTACCACAATTTTTAGAAAAGGATAATATTGACCAAGTCATGCAAACATCAACAGAGAGCAGCTGGCAAACCAGCCAAACACTAAGCACATCTCTCATTTCGCCAAAACAGAACACAACTGCCCCTCTGGATTTTTAAGATTTTTAGGTCCCAATAATCTCAGCCAGTAAGAACCCACTGAGAGAAGACTACTAACATATACCCAAAAGATCAGAGCAAAAACTAAATTCTAATTATTTTAATAGTGCGATTAGTAGTAATGTTGTATAAAACAAGATTTGCTAAAGAATTATGCTTCCTTTTTTTTTTTTTTTTTAAATTTTTTTTTTTCAACATTTTTTATTTATTTTTGGGACAGAGAGAGACAGAGCATGAACGGGGGAGGGGCAGAGAGAGAGGGAGACACAGAATCGGAAACAGGCTCCAGGCTCCGAGCCATCAGCCCAGAGCCTGACGCGGGGCTCGAACTCACGGACCGTGAGATCGTGACCTGGCTGAAGTCGGACGCTTAACCGACTGCGCCACCCAGGCGCCCCAAGCTTCCTCTTTTTAAGATAATGACAGAACAATAGAAGACACATACTTTACAGCAAATCCTGTGATACAGAAACAGAGTAACTTGAGGCAGAAGAGGAAGTATTATCCCTAGGAGTTTAAAAAAAAAATCTGGGTTCCATACTTCCCCCCTCTGCCCCTAGCCTGCCTTATTTAGCCCTCAGTTTCCTCATCAGTCATGCAAATGGCTTGAATAAGATAAACCTCCAATCAAAAATGGCTAAATGGTACCACCCAATTGAAGAATCTCCTTTGTCCAATTCCATGCTTACCAGACAACTTTCTGGTATAATCTGACTACCAAATAACTTTTTTTTTTTTTTAATGTTTATTTACTTTTGAGAGAAAGCACAAGCAAGACAGGGTCAGAGAGCAGAACAGAGGATCCAAAGTGGGCTCTGTGCTGACAGCAGCAGGCCAGATGCAGGCTCAAACACAAACCATGAGATCATGGCCTGAGCCAAAGTTGGACACTCAGCCAACTGGGCCACCCAGGTGCCCTACATTTTTAATTTGTGAGAGAGAGAGGGAGAGAGAGAGCACGCAAGCGAGTGTGCATGTGAGTAGGAGAGGGGCAGAGAAGGGCAGAAAAAGAGAAAGAGAGAGAGAAAATCTTAAGCAGACTCCATGTTTAGTATGGAGCCCAATGCAGGGCTTGACCCTGGAATTGTGACCTGAGCCAAAATCAAGAGTCAGACACTCAACCAAGTGAGCCACCCAGTTGCCCCCACAAATAACTTTTCAACAGGAAAAAAAGTGTCAGCATTCCAGGCTCCTCAGAACTGATACTGAATTTCATAAAAAATAAAAGTCAATGATTCTAAACAGTGGAAGGAAATTGGTCCAAGTGATAGTGGAAAGGAGAGCCCAGTTTTCCTAATTCAGAACCCAACTATATTCTACATCATCATCATCCATCAACACTGAACCATCCAGCAAGGGAAGGCAGTTTTCAAATCATTTGTGACCACTGTCCATGCCACTCAGTTCTTTAAATCATTCAAGAGGAAAATGATCTCAAATATTCTGAAAATGTCCAAAAATAATTTTAAAATCACACAATTTGAAAATTTGGGAATATGCCCAGGCTTTAAGGTAGTGAATGAAACAAAAGGGAGGGATGGGGCATTTGTTAACTTCACTCTTTTCTGAAAATAACTTCTTTAAATTGGCTTTTGGGAGACAATCTTCCTGGCCTTTTTTTGCTAACACCTCCTCTTCCCAAAATTTCCTCCACCCTGCCCCACAAATAAATAAATTATGTAAATAAATTATGTAAATACATATATGTACGTGTGTGTATATCCACATGCACACACATTTATATATCAGTTCAGGCATATCAAAACTCTCCAGAGAAATCCAAATTCTTTTCCATAGCCTAGGAGGCTATAGGTAATCTTGGCAGAACCATTTTTCTCAGACATCTTCTCTTTCCACTGTCTCCTTGCTTCAACCCCTTGTTTAAACACACCATGTGTATCTGACCTCTGCCTTTGTTCTTCCCCCACTTAAAATGATCATCTCCCATCTTTGCGTGGCTCTATCCCTCATTTCATTCAGGTCTCAGTTCAAAGATTCCCACAGACAGGTCTTCCCCGATCACTACAATGGCATCCTCCCTCCTTCATTCCCTGTGAATTTTCTTTCCAGCACATACCATCAGTGGACATACACCTGTCACATGTATGGTCTGTCTCCCTCTAGAATGTAGGCTCCATCAGAACAAGGACTATAGCAGTTTTGTTTCTGTACCCCCACACCTAAGAACAGCACTTAGCATGTAGAAGACCCACTGTATTTGCTGACTGAATAAACCAATGGGGAATAGAGGGTAAGTTATGGTAATAATGACCAAACTAAACGGGGCGCCTGGGTGGCTCAGTTAAGCAACCAACTTTGGCTCAAGTCATGATCTCAGTCCGTGGATTCGAGCCCCGTGTCAGGTTTTGTGCTGTCAGTTCAGAGCCTGGAGCCTGCTTCAGATTCCGTGTCTCCCTCTCTCTCTGCGCCTCCCCCACTCATGCTCTCTCTTTCAAAAAATGAATAAATGTTGGGGCGCCTGGGTGGTTCAGTCGGTTAAGCAGCCGACTTCAGCTCAGGTCATGATCTCACAGTCCGTGAGTTCGAGCCCCACGTCGGGCTCTGTGCTGACAGCTCAGAGCCTGGAGCCTGTTTCGGATTCTGTGTCTCCCTCTCTCTGACCCTCCCCCGTTCATGCTCTGTCTCTCTCTGTCTCAAAAATAAATGAATGTTAAAAAAAAAAATTAAAAAAATAAAAAAATTTAAAAAATGAATAAATGTTAAAAAAAATTTTTTTAAATAATAATAATGACCAAACTAAATTCCCCCAAATGTGCCCTTCAACCAAATTATAGAAGTGGTCAATCCAACACATCTGTCACACTCTAATGCCAAGTTGCAGTTTGGTCCAAACAAGTAGCTTCAAAATTTGTTGATGTGGATGCTCTACCATGTCACATACTGACTAAGTGCTGGCAATAGTGAGGGGTTTTCCTCCGTCCCTGCCTTCAAAGATCTCCTGGTCTCACACGAAAGCTATGGATAATTATAGTAAGTGTTGTGAACATAGGTGAGGGCAGGAACAACCAACGTGGGAGGCCAGAAACCGCCCAAAGTGAGTGTGCCACATATTCTGTGCACAAGTCCACACAGCCCATAGGAAACAGGGACAAGCAATTACTCCCACTCTTACCACGCAACCAACCAGAGGACTCCACTGCTTTTTCTAACTGCCAGGCAATCTCTTCCCATGTTGGCATTCTTCCCTTGACAACTGCTTCAGTATTTTTCACAAATCCAGCTGGAATCGTTAACTGACGTGCATGCATACACACAGAGGTTTCATGAAACTTTCTGTTCTCAGGTAATCAAACACTACAGCCTTTGGCTTAAGATGCATTTCCATCTCTGGTCCCATATGCCCCATCATGGGTTGTTCCAAGCACTGATCAAACCTCAGGACAAGGGATCTGCCTCAAAATATCCCACCCGCCAAAGCTTCAAGTAGCTTTTAGCACACAATGTTCCCAACCCAACAGGTTTTTATTGCTTGTTTACAAAGTTAACAAACCCTAACCTACAGCTTCTTATATAGCAAGTGGAATCAACAGCTGCTAATTTGGGATTTTTGTTTCTCCTAGATTTGATTTGGTTTAACTTCTTTGCTGAGTTTAAGAAATATCTGAAAAGATTTGCACATATAAAGTACTCTGCAACCTCAATCACTCCTTATGGTAACACAAACCTTTCAAAAGGTGTCCTCCTTCCCCCAGGAACTAATTTTGGCTATTTCTGTTCAGCAAGAGAAAAGGACATTTGCTAGAAAGAGAACAGCTGTATGGTCCCAGTAAATATTTACTCTATAAATTGAACTTCTGTTTATCTGTGTAATCCAGGTTATTCTCTCCTTATTTCTTTCAAAAGTGAAAGATACCAACGTTAGGAATCTGGGTGTAGTTGGGGGGGGTGGGGGGAAGCAAGTGAAGGGATGGAGAAAATAACTGCATATAATCTATCTCTGCCCTGACATGCCCTCCCTGATGCACAAGTCCACATCCTCAGTACTGTCAGTTTTCAGAGCTTTTTGGCTTATCTGATTCCACAATCTCACCAATACAAACCTCTTTCCCAGAATCGAGAAATTACTTAAAATGTAATCTTGGTTTTCTGAAACTTGATTCCTTAGATCAAAACCTGAATCTGAAGTCTTTGTTCAGCAGCATCTTCTTAATGTTGCCATAAATGCAGCTTTTATCTTCCGTTCCAGTCTCATTTTGGAGGAAGTGTTCCACATGGCTTGTGCTGGGGTAAGGAGCTTCGGGCAGCTACTAAAGCACCCTGGAGTTTACCTCCTGAGTATTGCCACCCCTTTCCTTATCCTGCATGGGTGCCCCCACCCACTCAAAGCTCTGGTGCCTCAAATCCGGTAGCCACACATCCTGTAAGTACTTCCTTAATATGGAGAAGTCTTGGGATTCATTTTACAACTACCCAGTTGGACAAAGCACACCCTTGGAATCAATGTTCTCTCTGGGCTTTCACGTCTATGGCCACCTCAGCCCCAATCACCTGCCTGGTCTTTGACTAACCTCCTACTCTCCTATCCCATTTCTCCTTTTTCTTGTTACTTTGGTGACCCCCTGGTTCCAGCCACATTTAATCTATTTCCCCTGGCCAGCTGGAACTGAGTCATGGCCTCACTGCCACATTCAGCACGTGCTTCCTCAGGACCTGACCACCAGCAGCTGCCTTGCCACGTGGCCTTGGCCACCAACTTCACTATGTTTCCTGGCTTTCTCTGCCAACCTCTGCCCTCTGCAGTGCCACAGTGATTTAGCAAACTGTAGTAGGAGCCTAGAGCCCCACCTGCAGGGGTGGGAGAACACTCATTCTGTGACAAAGAAAGCCTTATTCTGGCACCTCAAACATGGTAGGACTAATCTCAGGTCCCTCTGAGTACACAGCCAGTGGGACCTCTTAGTGGGAGACAGAGGTCGCCATGCCCCTATCTCCCTAGCAGTAAACAAGGACAGAAAGGAAGGCCCTCCTGGATGAGGATCACCCATTCTTTATTGACAAATCTGCTTTTAGGGCTCTGGGAAAATCAATGCATAGAATTCCTCAGCCAGTTGAAGGTGATGGCAGTGACCATATCCCTTTAATCATATTCATTTCATTTTTATCAAAAATATTTATCTGTGTATTGCACAGAGATTACAATACACATCAAGTTAAAAAGGCCTATTATACAGAATGCTCCCTCCTAGGAACATGTGATCACAAGCTGAGAGCACGAAGAGAAACTGATGAAAGGAAACCACGTACAAATGATGGACCTGGGAGAAAGACTCCTAGGGCTGGAAACCTGATTCCACCACTAATAGTCTGTAAAACCTCAGTAAGTGTTTTCACCTCTTTATGCCTCAATCTCCACACCTGTAGAATGGGCCTAACAGAATGTCTCTCATAGGGTTTTGATAATGAAGCAGGTCAATACCCTGTAAAACCACTGAATTAACAGCTAAGAGACCAAACAAAAACTATTGTCAGGCACTGAGAATTAAGACAAGAGGGTTTTAGACAAGGCTTTGTGTTTTTGAGGCCTCTGGAGTAGATTAAAAATAGTTGCAAAAAAAAAAAAAAAAAAAAAAGTTGCAAATTCTTTGTTATATACGCCTTGGAGAGGTAGAGTCTATTTCTTCACAGCTTTCAATCTGGGCTAAGCATATAGCTGTTTTTGACCAACAGATGCACAGAAATGACTCTGTGCCAGTTTCAATCCTACATTTTAAAAGAACTGCCTGGGAATGCAAGCTGGTGCAGCTACTCTGGAAAACAGTATGGAAGTTCCTCAAAAAACTAAAAATAGAACTACCCTACGACCCAGCAATTGCACTACTAGGCATTTATCCATGGGATACAGGTGTGCTGTTTCGAAGGGACACATGCACCCCCATGTTTATAGCAGCACTATCAACAACAGCCAAAGTATGGAAAGAGCCCAAATGTCCCTTGATGGATGAATGGATAAAGAAAATATGGTGTGTATGTATATATATATATATGTATGTATGTATATGAATATATATGTGTATATATACACACACACACAATGGAGTATGACTCGGCAATCAAAAAGAATGAAATCTTGCCATTTGCAACTATGTGGATGGAACTGAGGGCATTATGCTAAGTGAAATTAGTCAGAGAAAGACAAAAATCTATGACTTCACTCATATGAGGACTTTAAGAGACAAGACAGATGAACATAAGGGAAGGGAAACAAAAATAATATAAAAACAGGGAGGGGGACAAAACAGAAGAGACTCTTAAATATGGAGAACAAACAGGGTTACCGGAGGGGTTGTGGGAGGGGGGATGGGCTAAATGGATAAGGGGCATTAAGGAATCTGCTCCTGAAATCGTTGTTGCACTATATGCTAAATTTTAATTTTTTAAATTAAAAAAAAAAAAATGGAAAGGGAGAGGCAAGGTGTTCATTCATTCAAATGTGTGTAGAACACCTACTATGTGCCAGACTCTATGACAGGTCTTCACACTGTTCTTCTGGTGCTGATGGTCTATGGCTGGGAGAGACATTAAACAACTCGTTACAGCGAAGTTGATTCTATAAAGACAAAGGAGTATAAAGGGGTATGGGAATACTAGGTGATCTCACAGGCCCCTCCAACTCTGATATTTTATAACTGGCTGACAAAGCCTACATCTATCTGTTAGATGGTCCCTGAGAGACAGTCATACAGGATTATCCATGTAGAGAACAACTTTCTCCTATACAAATCCACTTCTTAATTAGAATCCACGAAGATGTGGAGTTTCCATAGCTACCCAACAAGTATATGGTGAAAGCACACGAAGAGTTGCCTCTATAGACTATGTTCTGGAGTGGAATCATGTCATGAAAGCAGCTTTGAATAAAGGGATAAGGAAAGAGCAAGGGAAGTAGGATTTCCAGGGGCAACTAAGGTAAACATTGTTTAATGTTTAAAAGGCAAAAAAAATGTAAGTTGATTGCTTCAGACAAATTATTCTTGAGTATTTTTTTTTATTCCCCAGGGGTTTTAATGATCACCAGGAAAGAACCCTTAAAGATAAATTTTTATTTTGCTGCATAAATAAGTAGCTTTCTACCAGACAAGCAGATCCAGTAGACAGCTCTCCTGTAAAGATTTAGTGAATTCAAATCATACCTTGCAAATACTGTGCCTTGAGACCTCCTTCTCCCCAAATCTGAACTATTCTAAGAACTAGGAAACGCGACCGTGGTAGTGCAGCAATGTCAAACTATATACAGGTCCCACAAGTTTCATCAAGACAAACATAACTGAGTGCAAACCAAAAATCCATGGCGAGGAGGAAGAATTAAGAGCCTTCCCTTGACGAGATTTGGGAGAATTTAATCCAGTGCTGCTGACTGTGTACTTGATTTTCTAAGGACTCTTGATTTGGCTGGTGTTGAAGTCCTTCCTTTTAACCTCACATTAGAAAAAGAAAAACATCCTTTGATTCTTTGATAGGGTCAGCTAAGAGCCAAGAAAAGAGAACAGCCAATTCCTGCCGCTCAGATTTTCCTTTCGCATTACTGTGGTTAATGCTAAGGATTAGTTTGCTCTAGTTAAAGTGTTCAGACTTGATATAAGCCATTTGTGGTCATGGATAAACACAAATGTTTTGAATGCCCACAGGTAGGGGTAATTTCACTATCTCCTAGAATCATCTCACAGGATCTTAAACAGCTATTGTTCCAGCTAAAGACACAAAAGGAACACATTCATGAATTTCCTGTTTTTCGACCTTAAAAGTTCTTACACATGCAAAACACCTCACGCCCAACACCCAGCTCTAGGTCAAGTAGCCCTCACACCCAAATCCCTCCTGCCTCTCTTGTATCCGAGCATTCCTGGAGTAATTGTAGGCAGAGGTCAGCACCTCAGCAGCTGACCAAAGCTCGCTGCTCTCACTGAAGGGACCAGCAGATTACACCTGGAAAACTGATGCAAGTCACTCCCGTTGTTGAAGATGTGATAGAGTCCACGCCAATATAACTGCCAAAGGGTCAGCAATTCCTGGGCCCACAGGGCCCCTGTACAAGGGGTCAGCTCACAAGTCCACGCCAACGAGAGAGGCCTCTTGTTTCTGACCCCCAGCATCCTGGGCTCTTTCAGGGTTTTTCCTGGCCCTGAAATGCCTGGTGAACAACAGGCTGAATCTGACCCCACGGTGACCTCCAGACAGCCTAGAGGCTCCTGGGCAATAAAGACGTGGTACTAAAGGGGTCCCTGAGGGGGTTTTATTAGCTCTGCTTCCAGGTGAGGAGGAGGAACCAACCATCAACAGGGGCTGGCAACTTTGCCGCCCAAGACGTTAAAGCAAAGCTAGCATTTAACAGAAAAATTACGTGAAAAGAAACAAACGCTCCTTTACACCAGAGACCTAGTTGTGAGAAATACAAATGAATTGTATTCAGAAATAGAGGTATTATAAAAAAGGTCGGGGGGGGGGGTGATGAGCATTGAGGAGGGCACCTGTTGGGATGAGTACTGGGGGTTGTATGGAAACCAATTTGACAATAAATTTCATATTACAAAAAAAAAAAAAAAAGTCAATCCTCCAACTATTGCCCGTGATAAACTGACCTGACATTTAGGGTCCACAAGTATGACCCGCACATACCCCCTTGCCTTACAAATTCTCTTACACATACCCTAATTGAAAACATGTCCAAAAACTAAAAAATAACTACCCTTACTGTCTATGGCAACTACCAGATCTGCAGGGAAACTGGGACAAGGGGAGACAGAGGGGCAACTAAATCACTGAACCTAGAAAGAAGACCTCAGAGAAGTTAAATGATCAGCAGATTTTCTCTCCCTTTTCTCAGTGTCTGCTCAAGGTTATGATTGGGCAGAAGCTTATTTCCTCAGGGACAAGTGTTCCATAATGCTCAAGTATTACCACTCCAACTAACGCGGGGGCCACGAAGCACCCTCCACCCTTCCCTTTGGCCACAAGTTTTCTAAGGAGTATATAGGAGTGGATACAAGTAGGCAAGGAATCCCCCTAACTCTGGGTTCAACTAATGCCCTCCCCTGATCACCCCAACACCAGGAAAGTCCGTTAGGACCTCCTCTCTTTCTCTAGCCAGTATCCTAGCCACCTTCATCCTAAACCTGGAATTCATTCTGAAAACAAAAGGTAACAACAACACACTTCAGGTAAGGAGAATTAATGCTGCCACAAAGAAATAATGTGAAAGACCAGGGAAAGACTTTCTGCAGGACAAACACACCTTTAAGTTTTTGATTTTTAAGTGACCTTACAAGGTAAGTCACAGGTTCCTCCTTAAATAGGGTTTCTCCTGGGTCCTTGGTCCTAGCAGGGCCCTACGTTCTATTTTTGATGTGAACTTCTCCCTGCTTGTAAAATTGGCAAAAATCACTTAGGTCTTCCTGCCTCTTCCCTTAACCTCTTGTTTTCAAGTTACATCCTCCCCCTCTTAGCATCTCCTCACCTTGTAAACCACAAGGGAATCCACCAGGATTAGGAAATGCCTCTACCTCATTCACCAACACCTCCAAATGCTACTCTAAACCCTAGTAGGGACAACGCAGCAGCAACACACAGAGCACCAGGCAAGGGCCCAGGGCATTCACTGCTGGATACCAGCTGCAGACCCACTCAGGTTTCCCCGGTCTATGCCCCCCCACCCCTTCCCCATCTCCAGCCCTCTCCCCACAGCCAGGGCTGCATCCTTTCATTTTTCCTTCATCCTCGGTAATCTGACATCACCTCTGTCTGCCTTCCGGCTGTTTTTACACTGGTCTCCTTTTCTTCCCCTTTCCTCTCTTCAGCCATACTCAAGAAGCACAGACTATTTATTCTACTTTTGCCCCATAAATAGCTCAGTGATGATGTTAGGAGGAAAACCCACAGCCACCAAGACTCCTGCTGTAGACATCGGTCACACAGAACCCTCCTCTCCTCTCTTTTGAGCATCCACTCAAAAGAATACTTTTCAGGTATTCAAAGCGGGGGGGGGGGGGGGGGGGGGGCGCTCAGGGGCATGGGGGGGGGGGGGGGAAGAGGGGTTGTGCCCGAGGCATCCCTAAAGTCATCAAAAAAAAAGGTGGCTTTGAGCATCTCACCGCTGACATATTTGCATACCGTTTGATGTAGCTTTAATTTCAAAGAGAGTCTCAAACACTCAAGTGGGTATGTTACAGTGAGAGCCAGGAATTGCAAATGCGCTTGCCTCAAAGACTCAGGAGTCCAGTCCAGGGCAGGAAATAAAGTTCTAAGCCGCTTTGATGTGCTTCCTCCCCACTCCCCTCCCCAGCGTGGGTCATTCATCTCCGCCGACGAGAGACCACCTTGCCCGAACTTAACCAAACGCATTACACGTGGGAGCCAAGTGGTAGATTTAACAATCCAATGAGCTCCGCAGCCCCACCAAATTAGTTACCAACGGCTTCGGTTCAGCTTGGGATCCCCGACTGCTAAGAAAAGCAATGTTGAGCCTAAACTGGAGGAACCGGGGTAGGAAGGGACGGAGGACCCAGATCCGCGGAGAGCAGAAGGTCTTGGCGGCGCGGTGAGAGCTTGTTTCTTTTTTGAGCCACTGATTTCAGACTGAAATATCAAGCCAGTTCAGGTCATTTCCTGAGTAGCACAAGTTAAAACAAGATCCAAAAAATCTATTAATCTTTAATTGCGCTGCCTCCCGCCTGGGAGCACGAGGTGGGTAGGGCGCAGGGGTGTAGGGCTGGGGGCGATCGGGAGGGACCGGCCGTTTGTCGGAAACCAAATGCCTGAGAAGCCAGAGCTCGCGACCTCAGCTGTTCCTTACCTCACTCAGTTCCGCCGAGGAGTCGTTTCCATATTTCATGGCAACTCCAGAATTCATGACTGCACTTTTCAGAGCCGAGCTCCTCCTCCTCCAGGTCTCGGAGCTTCTGAGTTGGGCTTACCAGGCTCGATAGCCACCGCTTGGTCCCTTCTGGCACATTTCAGTCTAGACAGCCATTTTCACCCAAGACAGTGGGGAAGCCCCAAGCAAGGATGCAAGCTCTCCTGGAAGGCACAGAGTCGGCTGGCGTTTCACGGACGAGCCATTGCTGCAGGAGGCTCGGCGGTGTGGCGCGCTCGCAGCTGCTGCAGCGGCCGAGCCGGCGCGGGGACCCGCCCGCGCGCTCCCACCGCTGGGTCCCGGGGCACTGCCACCCTCCGAGCCGCCGAGCCGCTCCTACGGGGCCTCGCCGCCCCCCATTACCAGGCTGGAGGGCACCTCCCAGTAGGATCCGGCACCCCGGAGGGCTTCAGCGAGCTCCCGAAGAAACCAGGGCGGCGGGGAGAGCGAGACCCGCGCCTCGGGCTCCAGGGAGGGAAAGAAAGCTACAGAAAGCCGGAGCGGGGCTGCACTTCACGCTGAAGTTTCCCTTTTGAATCGTCTGGAGTTGTAAGTGGTTTCTGATTGAACACAGCTGTCTAGCTGCTCGGTGCGCGGAGAAGGCGGGGCCAGAAAGAGAAAAGGGGCGGGGGGGGGGCGGGGGAGGAGGCCGAGCAGAGGGGACCTTGCCGGGAGAGCAGGCATCCTTCCAGCTCTCTGCGATAGTAATTACAGGACCCAAGTCCAGGAGGAAGAGAAGAAACAGAAAAGGCCACCTGAGTATTTGTGCAGAAATTTTTTTTTCAAAATTCCTCCTAGAAGCCCCTTTCCATGATCTAATAAGGTCAAGACAAATCTGACCACTGTACATCAGGCAGCGCTGTGCACTTCTCATGGCACATTAAGATTTTACAAGAGTGTAGGACGGTCATTTTCCCCTGATCTGTCTAAAGTCAACACCGAGGGTGTAAATTCACTGTGAAACTCCCTCTCTGTCGCTGGGGCAGATTACATTTTCTGCATGTCGATAATGAAGATGCCCCATTCCTTGAGAGGTATAAAATAGGCTTACATTTTCCATCCTCCCCAACGCTAGACTGTCCTTTTAAATGTTACATTCTCCATCCTCTTCAACCCCCATACCTTCCTTAAAAATCTCACTGCTCATCTGAGCAGAGCTAGGTCCGTATTTCTGGGGTTTGGAGTATGAATCAAAAAAGATTCAATGGACTGTTATATCCAGTAGACTGGTGGAATCAGAACTCCCCTCAGTTTTGAGTTTCCCTGAAGTTAAAGCATCTCTGTGTAGGGAGGTGACAGGGAAGGGATTTTTCTCCCCTTAAAGGTTAAAGTCCCTCTGAACTTGAAATACGCTGAAAAAATGTTCTGATCCTTCCAACAGTAGGTCTGCAGGATTGCTTAAGAGGCCGCATCAGTCTCTTTCTACACAATGGGAACAAAATGTCTCCATCTCCAGTGACAGACTTGGCATTTCCTAGAGCCTTCTATGAAAAAGCCATTGTATTGTTAATTTCCAAGGTCTTTTTTTTTTCAACTCAAATAGGATGTTTATTTTGCTCTTTAAGAAGGAGCAAAGAGCTTGACCATTTGCATTTATCTTCTTACCCAGCTGCCTTCCTGGTGAGTTCATTCATTGCCTGATAGAGGCACTATTGGGATAAAAAAAAGTTTGCTGCTTTGGGGGAGCACTGGGTCCCAAGTTTCGGGGCACTGCCAGACTAGAGCACATTGGGAGAAGCTCTTCTGCATGGGGAGAGGCTAGGAAGCCACATTTATTTATCTTATTTACTCATTAAAACCTATTGAGAACTGGGCGCCTGGCTGACTCAGTCAGTGGAGCATGTAACTCTTGATCTCCAGGTTGTAAGTTCAAGCCCTGTGTTGGGTGTAGACATTACTTAAAAATAATATCTTTAAAAATCATTAAAAAAAAAAAAAAACCCTATTGAGAACTGAATGTGTGTTTGAAGATGGAGATGGTGGTGAAAGACTATAAAAATATAAAGGAGACTCAAACACTAGCCCTGCCCATAAGGTGTTTATAGTGTCATAAAACATAAAGAACATAACAGTTCTGGATAGAAAATGAAACTTACCATGAAAGCAACACAAATGAAGATCTAGTGCAGTTCAGGGGAGGAAATAGGATTTTGGCTGGACTGAGTTGGAGGAGAACTGTGAAGGAATCTTAGGAGAGGCAGCATGTGAGTTGATCTCTGGAGGGCGGAGTCCAGCAAAGGTGGGGAGTAAGGTGAAGGTACCCCAGACAGAGGGACCATGTGAAAGAAAATATGGATGGAGGATGGAATGTGCCGGGCGTGTGACGGGAATGGCAGGTGTTCCATTTTGGAGTGGAACCTGGATTAGGTAAGTGAGTTACAGCCAGATCATGAACAGTTTTGAGTGACAGGCTAAAGGAATGGGACTATGATAGGCAATGGAGATCCACTAAGGGTTTCTGAGCACGGAAATAATAGGATCAGAGCTTTGCTTTGAGACATTCCAGTGGATTTGTACCACACTCGTGAGCAACTCACATGAATTCAAATAGACTAGTGTTGAGTGTGATTCTGGTGTTTAAAGAAACATATTTTTCATACTAGATGGCCCCTAAAACCAAGCAGATGACTTCATCTGGTGTTCAACCAAAAGAAAATGATCTGTTCCAAGACTGAAGGAAAAATTGGCAGTGTTGAACTTATTAAGAAGCAGTATGACTGCAGATTCCACTTTATGGACAATATAAGGCATTTTCAAGAGGAAAGTTGAATATATGGAATTTTCTTCTTAAATAGTGACTTGAATACTTAACCACCACAGAAGATGCAACTCCATGACAATCTGGCAACAGTGAATGTAAGTTGAAAGTGGGACCTGAACATGCCAATGAGACTATCCCAGTAGGTCCAGCAAGAGGCTACAAAGGCCTGACTTAAGTTGGAGCAATGGAAATGGATGGGAGGGGACAGATGGAAGAGATTCTATAGGAAGAGAGTAGACAGGGGCACCTGGGTGGCTCAGTCAGTTGAGCATCCAACTCTTGATTTCAGCTCAGGTCATGATCCCACAGTCATGGGATCAAGCCCCACATCAGGCTCCATGCTGATCATGTGGAGCCTGCTTTGGATTCTCTCTGTTCCCCCCTCTGTCTCTGCCCATCCCCTGCTCATGCACACTTGCACATGCATTTACACGTGCTCTCTCTCAAAATAAATAAAACTTAAAACAAAAATTTTTTAAAGACTCTCTCTCTTTCTCCCTCTACCCGTCTCCCTTGCTCTATTCTCACTCTCTCTAAAAATAAAACAAATAGGCCTGTCTTTCCTGACAGCTCAGAGCCTGGAGCCTGTTTCGGATTCTGTCTCCCTCTCTCTCTGCCCCTCCCTCCCTCATGTTCTGTCTCCCTGTCTCTCAAAACTAAATAAACATTAAAATTTTTTTAATTAGGTAAATAAATAAGGAAGAAAGTAGACAGAGACTGTGGTGGAAGGAGGAGAACTTAAATGTGACTTGTAGATCTACAATGTGGCTGAGTGTGGTTTCAGGCAATGTCCTCAACAAAAATAGGGATTCCAAAGAAGGAATAGGTTAGGGAGGAAACTATGTTTGAGATATCATAAGTTTGAAGTGACAACTGGATATTCAAGGGGAGCTGTTCAGCCAGAAGCTTGCAGGGGAGCTACAGGGATAAATCAGGGTTGAGATGGAGATGAAGGTTTGGGGTTACCCCTACTAAAACAATAAATAAAACCGTGAAATCAAGTAAGGCTGCCAAGGAAGAAAAGACAGGGAAAAGCGGTCTGAGGACATTATCTTAAGGGAGGTCTTTTCATGGAAGGTAAAGAATAAAAGAGGAACTGGCAGGGAAGGCCAGTTAGCAGAACTAGGGAGATAACCAGGAACTCTGGTCTGGGAGTCTAAGGGAGATGTCAAGGCAAGAGGGCAGTATCTATATTATAAGCTACAGAGAGAGCAGAAGCCTGAAAACTGATAAAGGAGCACTTCAAAGACATTAATGTCCATCAAAGAGAAATTTCTACAAAGCTAAGGAGACGGAATGCAGATTACCAGAGTGAATGAAAAGGACCTGTGATGAGTAACCGTGTACTACTCTTTCCATAAATTTGATGCTGACAGGAACTCGGCAGATGGCATAATTTCTTAGAGTAGGTAAGCAGTACTGAGTAGAGGATAGGAGGAGCATATGTGAAGTCTGGAGATACAGAGAGAGAAGGCGGATGGACCAAAGTTCCTGAGAAGGGAGGGAAGGACAGAACCAAGGACCATGAGATTAGCTTTGGATAGGCTTGGGGAGGCAGAGGATTCTGATGCTTCTTCCCAGGAGAGCAGTAAGGGTTGAGAGAGCTGGAGACTTTACAGACTAGTAGCGACAAGACTTCAGACATACATACTAACTAATAGCACTTATTGAACAGCCATCCAACTTCCCTCTGTGTGATTGTGGAGGGGGTAATGAAGACTAATAACTTGTAATTAAATTTTACTTTAAGGAAAGGAAGACCTGTCAATGCAAGAATAGAATAGTCGTGACCTTGACCTCTGAAATTGTTCAAGAACGGGGGAAGGCTGGGGGGACACACTGAAAGTCATTCGAATGTGGAGAATGGTTTCATGCAATGAGCTTTTCCCAATCTAAGATTCCATGAAATGAAGTGGTTTTTTCTTTTGTTTTGTTTTTTGCTATCATTTAAACATTTTGTTATTTTTCTTAACCTGTTAGTCTAGTCAGAAATCAAGCTGGGAATCTCTACCATCAAGAAAGCTAAAGATAAGTGCTGTACACAAGATGTCAACTGGGTCAACATCCTAAGTACCTGAGAAATGCAAGGAGCAGCCCAGCATGTCATCTCAGCACACCGGAGGGGAATAAAGCCCCAAATGCATTTCCAGTATAATAAGAGAAAGGTCTCAAGGTCAGCACTCACCGTAGTTTACCAAGTATATAACTGAATGCCTACAAATCCTTCCACATTGTGGCCGCCTCAACGTGATACCTCTAGAAGAGCTTCTCCAAGTTCTGCTTCAGCAGAGAGTCGGCTCCAGTCAGAGGTGTGGGTAGGAGGTGGCAGAGGTGTTTATTAGCATCAGAGAGCAGGGCTGGGAGGAGCAGGAAAACCTGCTTTCTAATGGGGCAAGACCCTGAGTTCCCTTCCTTCCTGGGCCTTGTCTTCCCTAAAGGCTAATCTCATCCCATCTGGTCTCTGGGACAAGAGGCAACCACAGCCCTGGGAAAGTTTCTGGGAAAGCAGAGGTTGCCGTTTGCAGGAGTGGATGGGACTGTGTGCTGATCACACACTGTAGCCACACTGGCATTCTGCTGTTGGGGGCAGTCTGACCCCTCTATGTATGGCTGCTGACCTTGGTGAGTTTCTATACAATAGGGATAATATTCTGGGTCTTGTCTGTACTCTCTACTGGTAATGAATATCAGATGAATCAAAGAAACCTTAGGCAAAAATCTTGAATCTCCAGCATTAAGGAAATTGACTGAAACTTTGGGGCTGGCTAACCTGAGCCCTCTGTCTCTACCCACCCGGGTATCCAAACCACCCTTGCTTGCATAGCAGTCCTCTGTGCTGGGTCAGGCTTGTCTTCCTCCAGCCCACACAAGAACCCAAACTCCAAAACTGTCCCATGCCCCCTTGAGTCTCTCAACCCAAACAGTTGATACCTCAGATTTTAAGAAGAAAGCAGTAGTTAGCTAATTCACACAAAGGTGAAAAATACCTCCTAATCTTCTCAACCAAGCCCAAAGCATTTGCATTGGAGAAAGAGAATGCTTTTTAATGATGCTAAAAGGTGGGATTTCTTGAAGAAGAAAGTTACTTTTCAGGGGAAAGGGAGATTTCAGATCTGTGGGGATTCAGGAAGTCCCAAACCCCTAATTCCTTGAGGGTCATAAAAGTCAAACTATACACTCAAAAGAATTTCCTGCCCTAAATCTTCAAGCCTACCCCACTGTCCCACCCCCACGAGTCCAGAAATGCTCTCCATAACCCAACTCCTATGGCCCCCCTGCTCAATCACCAAGCCAGCTTTTCTCTCAGGCACTGGGCCAGGCGTGAGTCCCATGTTGGGAACCTCCAGGCAGCTTTGATGGCCTGCCCCATCACAGACCTCATTTGCTCCAGGTGCCACAACATAAAGAATTCGGAGAGCATTGCACTGGACAGTCTTTGTCTTGGTCTCCGTGCCCTCAGAGAACAACATGAAAAAACTGGAGGAAATCCTATAATCACCTAGCTCCCCCCTGCATCCCACTTACCTAGATGACGATATGCAGAGTCAGCAAGTTTGTGGTGTTCATTCAAAAAAAGAAAAACATCCACTATGTGCCAGACATGGTGCTATGCCTTGGGATTTAGCAGTATATGGGGCAGAAAAAAATCCTTGCTTGGTGGAAAATGATTAATAAAGAATACAGCTTGTGATGGGTGTTATCAAGGAAATAAACAGGAGCTGTGATGATGGAGAGCAGGCCCATTAAATGAAGCAATCAGAGATGGTCTCAATGAGGAGATGACATTTCAGCATGAAGGTCAAGAAGGAACCAACTAGGCAGAAAGCGGGAGAAGACCAAGCAGTGGGAGCAGCAAGTGCAAAAATTCAGGGGCAAGAAAGGACTTGACTTTTCCAATAAATTTCAATAAACTTCAAGTCTGTTATTTAATGTAATTTTAAATATTGAGAAAAAGTAGTGTGAAGGAACATGATGAAAAAGATGATGGAGGAAACAGACCATGCAGAGTATGTGTAGGCCATAGATTTCATTCTGTGTACATGAAGATGCCACAGGAAGACTAAGTGGGGCAGAGACATGTTCCAATTTACATTTTTAAAAGGTAAATCTATTCCTATACAAACTTTACCACTGGGCAACCTAAAAAATAGACAAAAGAAAGTTCTTGCTTTATAGAAGTATTCCTTTTTTTAATGTTTTATTTTACTTATTTTGAGAGAGAGAGAGAGAGAAAGAACGTGTGTGCACACGTGATTGGGGTAGAGGGCAGAGAGACAAGAGAGAGAATCCCAAGCAGGCTCCATACTGTCAGAGCAGAGCCGAACATGGGGCTCGATCCCACGACCCTGGGATTATGACCTGAGCTGAAATCAAGAGTCGGACCCTTAGTCGACTAAGCCACCCAGGCGTCCCCTAGAAGTATTCCTGTGAATAAGTGAAGAATTGATTGAAATGGAATATCCCTATTTTACAACCACTAAAGAATTGATAGATTTAGGTATAAAGCACATCTACTAACATCACAAAACGACATAACACCACAACACACACGACTTCTGATGGAAGAATACACCTATGAAGACATCTCAGCAGTGTTTAACATGAGGAAACATGTTAAATTAACCACGGTGCAATCAGTGAAATCCAGACTCTACAGGACAAACAATCTGGTTCTTCAAATAAATTGCAAGGGGAAAAAACACAAGTGAACGAGTAAAATATTAATGGAAGGGGAAACCTATAGACATATCAGCCAATTATAATGTGTGGTCCTCATTGGGATCTTGAATCAAACAACCTGACTGTAAAAAATTAAGGTATTTATGAGACATTCAGAAATAATACTTTTCAGATATTTGATGATTTTAAAAGTTACTTTTTAGATGTGTTAATGGTCTTAAGGTTATCCTTAAAAAGAGTCGTTACCTTGTGTAGTTATATATTGAAATATTTAGGTGTGAAATGACACAATGTCTTGGATTTGTGTCAAAATACTAGAGGAAAAAAGAATACTAGAGGAGACAAGGATATAGATGGGGTTTTCAGTGAAACAGACTGACATGTCCTTTGGTTTTGGAGATTACTGGTGACCTTGAGAGAAGCAATTTCATTGAATGGTGGAGAGGGATAGAAACTAGATTTGTGTCGACTGAATAGTGACTAAGAAGGAAAATGTTGAGAGAGCACAGGGAGAGAACTTTTGACAAGCTTATTGCCCAGTCTCACTATTACTGAACTATCAGATGAGATCTTGAACCAAAATCCTAACTTCTACTTCTGAGCTTTTCTCTCCCTGCACGAGGCTCCTTCAGTCAAGTTATCCTGGAATCCGTTCTTGGCCAGGATTAGAAACTCTGAGTTGTTACCATGGTGGATCTCTCCCTAAACTGGTACTTGAAGTCTGTTTCGTCATGCTGGGTCCTCACCTTTTTGTTTATGAAATCAGTCACATTGTTTTTAGACCCAGTGACTTACTGCTGTGAAATAGATGGAATGCAGTAGATAATTTGGTTTGTCTGTGTTTAAAAATCTGCTAAGAAAAGAAATACTTGAAAACTATTTCCAGATTAAATCTCACACATAGAGCCTTTTCCACAACCCAGCCTTTTCCAATGGCAAATGCAACTCAAGAGAAGAAAGCACCCCTGTGGTGTTTGTCTGTCTCTTTAACTGCATTCATGGTCTGCCTCACACCCAGACTAGGCATTCAAATAACCCAGAATCGTTTGGCATAGACACCCCTGACATTATTAGTGGGGAAATCCTAGCTGAGATTCACCGCCTTATGCAAGCATCATGTGATGCTTCAAAAACCTCTTTGCCGTCTGATAAGATATTTTGGAGCCCAATAAGTATCTATGTCATCTTGCCTTAAATATTCAAAGTATCTTTCCAAATCTTTACTCATTTGTTGTCCAAATGTCTTTAAAATATATCAGGTTCTTCATAGAAAGGAAAATATAATCAGTGGAGATTAGGGATTTGGAAATCCAAGGGAGTTTAAAAAGGCTGGGGGGGGGGGGGGCGGGGAGGCTAAATCTTCCCAGGAGTACTTGCATATGGTCAATCTCCTGGAGAGGAAAAGGAAAAAATATATATTAAATAGATGCATGAAAATAGATGTAGTAAAATTGGAGAGCATGCTGAAATTAAATGAATTCCAAATGCCTGCCACTGTTGTTTGTAGGGCTCTTTGGGAGGCTAAAACAGCATTATTCCATTACTCTCTTTTAGCTAGAATATGCTACAGGAGTTGCCCAAAAGGAGTAGAGAAATAATTAATCTAATATGCCTCATAGACCTAATGACAAAAGAGGCAATTCACTTGGCATCATACCAAGCTGATGGGTGAAGAAGGAAGATCTCGGGCACAGGCGGGGAAAGTCATTCCCAGACTTTGAGTCCACAAATGCCAATGGATGGGCTGCTATGGAAGAGATCTCCCACAGGGACAAGCCAAGACATGAGGAGCAGGCTCCTGCCCATCCCTCCCAGCCCTCCTCAGTTGTTCTACATGATTTGACACATGAGCTCAAACTCTCCCTTCCAAGCAAATGCTGTGTGATCGGCAACTCTAGCCTTGACCCTTGCTTGTGCTCCAGTTAATGTTTTTTCAGGTAACTACCAGACACTTTCATTAAGTCTTGCCATCACCACCGTAAAGCCTGTCTAAAACTGAGCTTGTCATGTTCCACCAAAAACCAGCTTTAATTTCAGCTTGCAAATTTCTGTTAGTGGAATCAGAGTTTCCAGTCTAGAAACATTGGAGTCATTTTCAGCCCCCTCCTCCGTCATCTCCTCTGCCAGTCATTTAGGCCTTTCTCTCCACTTGGTCTCCATTTGTACTGTTAGCAGCATCTTCCAGGCCTTGTCTCTTTATATTTTAGTAACTATAACTTAGCAATATGACTCAACTCCAAATCATTCTGCATATTCTAGCCCAGCTATTTTTCTCCAAAATACAGCTTTTGATCATATCATTGCACAAGTAAATCTTTTTTTGAGATATTTTTATATGCTTTGTTGAGATATAATCCACACAACATAAAATTCACTTTTTAATGTGTACATTTCAGTGATTCTCAGTATATTTGCAGAGTTGCACAACTATTACCACTATCTAATGGCTGTGTCAATATTAGAGAACAGAAGCAGTTTGGGTCCAGTTGGTAAATAACCATCTACCCAAATCAGAGGGTGCCCACTCCCTAACCAGTCACTGCCCAGGCTACCCCAATTCCTATCTCCAGAAACTCCCAGAACTTTCTATAGTTCAGCTGCCATCAGACTAACAGCTGGCACAATCAAGGACTCTTGGACCTTCCTCCATTACTGTGGCTACTCCCTGGTATCAAGTATTTCGTAAATCACCCCTGGAGAAAAGAGGTATTATTTCTTAAATGAAGACGGAATCAAAGAATGCATTTCTTTATTAAAGGTACGCAGTTACATGGTTCGGTTAAATCATCCTCATACTCTCACAGAATTTGCTTACAGCATGTAAACCCATCTTCCCCAGCGCCTTTACCACTCTCCAAATATGAAACCCTTTTAAGGTTCCATATTCTTTACAATGCCAATCCATCTTTGCTTTCCAGCTCAAGTTCCTTTCTGTTTGTGTGCTCATACCCCCAGGATCTTTTTAGGTTTCATATTCCTGAATTAACCAAAATATTTGGCTTATTTTCCCAGTTATTAGGAACAAAGCCATTTGAATGCACCGTCAGCCTCCTCTTTGCCCTTCAGAGTCTGTTTTGTGAAAGTCCGTGGCATATGAGGAAGTATGCACAGGCCACTATCCAAACTAACAAAAGCTACCCTGTTTTTCCTTCATATCCCAAATATTAAGTTTTTGCCTTTTTTCTTCATACAACTCATGTTTAAATCTTTTCATTTGAAATTATTTTTCAAACACCTTCCATTACTGGCAACAAGGATAAAGAGAGAGAAATGTATCTCATGAGAAATAAAAGCTAGCCCCAAAATGCAAACAGCTGTCATTTGGGCGAATTTGGAAATTTGAAGAACAAGAAATTGAAAACAATTTTGAACTAATTTCTTTTACTTTTCTTAAGGGAGGAACCTCCTCAAAAGTGAACATTCCTCCAGATTTTTGAGACAACAGTGTCAGATTGATGCCTTTTCAGATGTAGCCTTGCCTTCATTCAAGAAATATTTATCAACTACTATGTGCCAAGCATCTTGTTAGGGACTAGGGATGTAATGATGAATAAAAAGAGATACCATCATTGCCTTCCACTGATCCTAGAATCATATTGTGGGAGGACACCAAGATGCCCCAACCTTCACAACTCCTTGCCAACATGTCCTTGTCTGTAACTTTGCAGTGCCCTCCCACTCTGATTCTGGACTTGTCCGTGTGACTTACTTTGGTCAGTAGAATGAGCCAGAGGTAATGGTGTACCTGTGCTGCCTCAAGAGCCTTTCATGTGTCCTCCTGAGCATCTGCCACTAACATGAGAGCATGCCTGGGCCATTCTAGAGGATGAGAGACACAGGGAGCCGATGCCCCAGTCTTCAATCAGCAGTCAGCCAGCTCATCCTCAGATATATGGGCTATCCCAGCCTCTCCAACCAAGATCAACATTTGCCCTGCCAACCTGCAGCTGACCCCAAATACATGAGCCATAAACACTTACTGTTGAGTGCTACTGAGATTTTGTGGTGTTTTATCACACAGCATATGTGGCAACAGATTACTGCTACATTACTTAACCATAAAAAGGAAACACAAAATTAGAAGCTGCAGTGTGTGCTCTGAAGGGCAGGAGTATAGAAACACAAGAGTACATGAAAGCTACATCTAGCCTACAACAGTGGAGAGGGGAAGGTCAAAGAACACTTCTGTAAGGAACAGATGTGTGGGCTAAGATCTAAAGGATGTACAGAAGTTAACTAGGTAAAAAACGGGAGAAAGAGTTATTTAGGTCACTGGAACAGCATGTGCAAAGGCTTTGTAGGGAAGGAATACAGCCAGTGAGTTACTAATAAGAAGGCCAGCAGGGGCGCCTAGGTGGCTCAGTCGGTTAAGTGTCTGACTTTGGCTCAGGTGAGTTAGAACCTGTGCTGACAGCTCAGAGCTTGGAGCCTGCTTCAGATCCTGTGTCTCCCTCTCTCTCTGCCCCTCCCCTGCTCACACTTTGTCTCTCTCTCAAAAATAAATAAACATTAAAAAAATAATAATTAAAAAAAGAAGGCCAGTGTTGGGGTGCCTGGGTGACTCAGTCAATTAAGCATCCGACTCTTGATTTCAGCTCAGGTCATGATCTCACAGTTTATGGGACTGAGCCCGAGTTGGGCTCTCAGCTAACAGCATCATGCCTGATTGGGATTCTCTCTCTCCCTCCTCTCTGCCTCTCCCCCACTCATTCTCTCTCTTTCTCTCTCACAATAATTAAAAATGAAAAGTAAAAGCATAGAGAAGGAACATCAAAGTCTGTGAGGGCCAAATTACACATTGGAAGAAAAATGGGTTTGAGGAAATTAGAGCTCCTATTCTGGTGTAAGAGTTTTTGTCCTATCTGACCCTGGTGGGTGAGTGTGCAGCTGGGCTGGAGACGTAGGAGAAATAGGCAAATAACAGGAATGTCCCAGGGCACCTTCCTCTGTGGAAGTGCGTCTCCTAATCCAGAAGTCACAGGTTGGTATCAGCACTCAGCTATTTTCTTAGGTTCCTGTTGTTTTGGGGTGTTTTTCGTGCATCCTTTAGTGGAAATCATAGTCTGAGAAGATATCTGAATTCAAAATAGATATTGCACACTCTCTCAAAGCTGGAGAGGCCCATATAAGAATCTGCCATTTTATAGGCAAAATGGTAGAGTAAAATCAAAAGGTCATAGGGCTTCACTTTGCCTTTAGTTGGCCTTTAAAAATGATAGGCAAACAAAAGCTCATTTTTCCAATTACAATATAGTTGGACTTGTGAGTCAGGGTTGGAGAACTGTAGCCCTCTGTTTTAGAGATTTTTATGGGGATGCTCTTTTCCTGCCAGTCCTGAGGTGTTTGTACTAGAAAGGGGGCACATGAGCACCATTACTGCGGTCTCACCTGAGAGAGGTGTTTTGCTCAACTCCACATAGCATGCAGCCAGTGTGATATGGACCAAGAAAGAGTCTTGCTGGGCCCCTGAACCTTCCACATTTGGCTTCACTGGGTCACAAAGTTCATTTTGGCAGGTCAGCTGAGGTTCAGCAGGACCTTCTCATTTCTTGTCCAAGGATCTGGCTCATTCCGGGCCTTGGACTCTGGCCTCCGATTTGCATACTCTGTTTGCAGATTTAATCTGCCCGGGAGCTTTGTTCTCCTCAAGCAACAAGAAAGGATTTTTTAACGAAACGCATTATAACCTCTATTTAGTATTCATGTTCTCCGCAAATAAAGTTGGTGATTTTTTACTACTGGATGAGGTTCTTTTAAGGTGAGGATTAGAAGATGTTACACTTGATCTTAGCCAAAAGGCCGAGAAGCGATAGATGATGTTAAATTATAAATCCCAAATTTAGTGCCGTGCTCTCATGCACATATCCTCATCCCTGCTAGGAAATCCCCAAATTCCTAACAACAGACACATCAGTGAACTCTTCTTCAACAGTAGTTCCCAAAGCTCTGTCTCTTTTATTGGTAGAATTTGCATAGTCTCCATATACTGAGCACAGTCATTTATCTAGTGGGGGCTCAACAACTTACAGGTATTAGATTGAACCTGATGGGACTGACAATGTTCACAGAACATAAATGGTAAACAGCATGATTTTTAAACAGTTCAACTTAATACTAAGTTCTGTGGCACAAAGCCAGTTTAGAAAGTCTAGTTTGAATTGTTATGTAAATAATCTTAATAGCATCCAGAGAGGTCAAATGCTCATTTGACTTTTTTTTTTTTTTTTTTAATGACAGCAAAAGATTGGGATGAATGGATTATTTCTCCTTACAAAGTACCCAGACGCTGCTGGACACAAAGTAGACTCTCAAGAGATGTTTCTTTTAATAAGTAGGAGAATCTACTTCACATTAATCATATTCAAAATTGAAAGACTATACAGATAACTCGAGAATATTGCTTAAAATCCTTTGTATTGCTAACTGAATTAAAATAACTATTACAAAGAATAAGAACAAGGGAAAAATAAATTTAAAGGCCACATCTGCTAGCAAAGCCAACTACCTATTCTTGACGGAAATGAATTCTCATAAGAGTTGCATGTTCTCCTAGAGCTCGTTAATATTTCTGTCATGATCCAGTAAGTTCTGGAGTGAGAGAAACTACATTTCACACAGCCCACGTGAGCCCTGGCACATCTAATCTGCAACCTCCACTTTTAATTTACATGTGGAAAATGAATGAATGAGCCACTACAGGGACATTAAAGGCAGGGTCACACAAACACAGTGCATCATCTTATTACACCTGCTGCCCAGCTCTGCACAAATAAACTCCGTTTTATGTGCTGGCTTTGTATCTAAGAGGGGAAACCAAACTGCTCTCCCATCCTGGGGCAGACATACAAAATCCTTCAGCTAACACAACACTCAGCCCAACCCACTGACTTGGTCCTATGTATATCTGTATTTCTAAAACCAAATTTTCATTTTTATAACATTCCTTTATAACTTAAGCAAAGCAAAATGGAAACAACACTGGAACAGATGCAGAAGTCTAATAAGAACGTCTTCTCGGACAAAGCTATTTTAATGAAAGCGACACTCTGTGCAACCTCCCTGATTCCTTCTCGTGTTCAACCACCCAAATTAGATTCACTTCATTGGCTGTTTTCATCAGGTTTCACAACACTGGGGACTATCCAAAAGAAATAAAAGGTGAGCATTTTCCTTAAAGCAGGATGCTAGGTTTTGAACACAAACATTCACATTAAGTGAAGGAACTTGATTAAGCCCACTATTCAAGATGATGATGAACCGAATGCTGGAACTCAGCTGCCTGACACACTTTAGCATATGAATTAAATTTTCTGTTAGCTAACTCACTTAAAAAAAAAACCAACAACTGTATTTAAACATCTCCCTTCAGGGAACTGGCCATATGTGGAATTAACAGACTCTTGGGTCCACATGGGACTTGGCTTGCAATTTCTGAGTTTGCTGGGAAAGTGAGTTTATTGCATTGTACTAAAATGGACACTGGGAGATTTATTTGAGCATATGACACTCTAATAGGGATGTCTACTTAATCAGATGTGCCATCACTCAAATATATACAGGTGTACCGGCAGTTGTTTAATGAGTGATCACACCAAAAAGGGATGTAGATGGCCAGATGCTAAAGAAGGCACTTCAAATAAGGAGGCGAGTGCATGTGGTGATGATAGGGAAAGAGCTGTCATGATGTACGACATGGATCTTCCTAAGTACATTCACAACTCTGTAGCAAAATGTTTTCCATAAAAACTTCATTCCACAAATAGAATTAAAAAAATGGAATCGTAGCATATGGCCATGTAAATTGTACATGCAATCCACATGTCTTCAACAATGCCAGTGCCGATGGGCTCATGAAGATGCAAACGGGGAAGGGCATACTATGGAGTTGGCGACCTCACAATACCCAGATGTCCCAGAAATTCCAGAGCCATTTTGTGAATATCAAAAGGAAAAACCTGATCAGAATACAATTTCAGCTTTGATCTTTACAGTCTTACAGACTTCAGATGTTATACTGCTTAAATATCATCAGATGCATCAGGAGACTTAAGTGCTTTATAAATCATACAAGGACAAAAGGGAAGCAAATCAATTATGAAGAGGTGGAGGCCAGATGATTTCCAATTATTGATACCGCACTGTAGGGAGATGGCTCAAGATTGATCTGTGAAGGAAATCAGATATAAATGATGAAGTCCTGAAGAGTTTAGTTAGCTGGGGAGGGATTACGTTTTTAGTACATTCATTTTTTAAAGCATTAGACTACATACTTTACATAAATGGTAAGTTACTGCCATTTTGAGATGAAGATGACAAAAACTCAAAGATGAAATAATTTCTGCAAAATCACAAAGTTAGTAAGTACCCCAATAGATATGTGAACACAAGTATTTACAAGGCTGTCTTCCATGTATCACCTTTGTAACTTTTGCCATACCATGGACCATCTGTGTTATATTATATTTAATACTTTTCTCTAATTCATAGATTTATATTTTTAAACATTTATTTAAAATAAAAAATTTATGGGGTGCCTGGCTGGCTCATTCAGTAGAGCATGCAATTCCTGATCTCCCAGTCATGAGTTCAACCCCCATGTTGGGTGTAGAGCTTACTTTAAAAATAATAAAATTAAAATTGTATAATACTATTATTGATAGAAAATAATTATCATTTGCAGAAGGCAACTATAAAAATAAATTCTATCTAAACAGTGTTACCCATCCAAAGCTCTGAACCTGGGGCCTGCCTCTTTCTTATAAGGAGGGCTTACAGGGGTGCCTGGGTGGCTCAGTTGGTTAAGTGTCTGCCTTTGGCTCAGGTCATGATCTAGCAGTTCATGAGTTCGAGGCCCACGTCTGGCTCTGTGCTGACAGCTCAGAGCCTGGAGCCTACTTCAGATTCTGTGTCTCCCTCTCTCTCTACCCTTACCTCTCTCTCTCTCTCTCTCTCTCTCTCTCTCTTAAAAGTAAATAAACATTTAAAAAATTTTTTTAAATAAGGAGGGCTTGAAAATTAGGGAGGTATTAAAGACCTCCATGCACCAAAATGAGGCTTTTCTCTTGAGATAAACAGAAGGACTGAAAGAGCACTAAAATGAAATTCTATTTTTCTACTGTGGTATAGTTTTATTTGATGACCGTATGTGCAACATGTGGAGGTACCACCTGGAATTACCCTACCTACTACCCGTGGCATGCTGGCCACACTTTGGGGAACGATGCGTCATTGGATGAGCATTTTTTGCGTTGGAGCAAGGGAAGATAGAAGGGAGTTGATTGCATCTTATCTTTTTCAAATCAAAATTCAACTTGAAATAAACTAATCTCTGCTTCCATATACAATTTGATTAAATTTTTAAAAAAATTTTTATTAAAATTTTTTTCTTTAATGTTTATTTTTGAGAAAGAGAGAGAGACAGAGCACGAGCAGGGGAGGGACAGACAGACAGAGAAGGAGACACAGAATCTGAAACAGGCTCCAGGCTCTGAGCTGTCAGTACAGAGCCTGATGCAGGGCTCGAACTCGGGAACGGTGAGATCATGACCTGAGCTGAAATCGGATACTTAACCGACCGAGCCACCCAGGCACCCCTCAATCAAATTTTATATGTAACAAATCTGAGACCAAACTCAAAATTAAACATAGGGCTGAATTCTTTCAAAATACTGATATTCAACAGGCTTCAAGCACATTGGATCTAGGAACTATTGAGTATCCTTTACCATGGTTCCTGGTTAAACTACTGCAGGACATCATGATAAAAGGCATCACCAGGCCCCTCCGTCTTACAAAACTTGGAGAAGACAGGCTAGAAGTTCTTCATACCTTGCCTATTCCAGGGCAAACCTGACTCAAAGAGTGGCCACTTGGGGCCCAAAAGTCATTTCTCAGCATCATTTTGTCCTGACCTTCCCATTTCTTTTCTAAACAGTACAGAATGGCAGCATGGCTATTAAAGTACCAAGATTATCACCATCATCACTTCCATATGTCCAACAGAAGATATCTACATCCTTGTTTCTTAAGTATTTTGTTTCCTAATCTTCTGTAATTTGACTCACTAGCATGTTTAACAAGGCATATAAACTTCTGCAAAAACACAGGGGTGCCTGGGTACCTCAGTCGGTTAAGCGTGTGACTTTGGCTCTTATCTTTGGGTAAGATCTCGTGGTTCATGAGTTCGAGCCTGGCATCAGGCTCTCTGCTGTCAGTGTGGAGCCCACTTCAGATCCTCTGTCCTGCTGTCTCTCTGTCCCTCCCATGCTTGTGCACTCTCTGTCTCTCTCTCTCTCTGTCTCTGTCTCTGTCTCTCTCTTCTCTCTCTCAAAAACAAACATACAACCCCCCCCCCCAATATCTTGGCTTTCTGTATTTTTATATGCATGCACTTGTATTCCCAGAAAAACCCACATTCATAAGTGGACCAAACTTAATATGTAATAATACATATACACATACATACACATGCACATACACACGTAAGCTGTCTTTAAAAAACTGAATGTCAATAGCAGATATGGCAATAGATCCTAAGTGAGAAATACATTGAAAATGAAAGAAATGCAAATTCAGAATCATGTCAGGAAACAGATTTTCCAATGGTGATAAAATTGTACACGAGACAAGACTATTTAAGAAAATGCACCAGAGTCACTGCAAAAAAAAGAAAAAGAAAAAGAAAAAAAAGTAAATGTCTGGGAGGAACAGAGTACTTACTGGCAAAGAAGCCTGATAACCTATAAGCCTCTACTCGGTCCAAATATTTATATTTCTGGAGAAATACATGTTTATTTTAGCATTAGGAAAGCATACTGCTTACATCTTAAACTTTCCACTAGTCAGTAACTAGTTTGATTATTAACAGAGTTCCCTGACCAAACTATTGCTTCAAAAAAGGTAGTTCCCTCACAGATTACACCCTTCTCTTTGCAGTCCAAGGCTGGGCCCAGTCACTGGCATGCGGATATTGCTGAATGAAACCTCAGTGGGCAAATCAGTATATGGATGAGATCTCGCTCTTAAATATAATTTGGCCAGATTTTGGAAACGTGACAGGAAGCTTGACGTGAACATCAGTCCTTTTGCTTCTCTGTGGGGTGTGAATATAGCACTAATGACACTTTCTCAAATATTTTTAATGTAATATCCTGTACTTTCATAGTTGACACAATTATATAAACAGCTTTAGGAAATTCAACTGCTCTCATTTTCTAAAGCTAAATTTTTATTTAAGAGAAAAAGCACAGGGGCACCTGGCTGGCTCAGTCAGCAGAAGCATGCAACTTTTGATCTCAGGGTTGTGAGTTTAGGCCCCACATTGGGCATAAAGCTTACATAATAAAACATACACACACACACACACACACACACACACACACACACACACACAGACATGAAACAATATTTGATCGTACACTTGTGGCTCAGTGGTCATTTTGCTCTGTTTTCATGAAAAACCCTCAGAGCAACTGAAACTGCAAAATATAAAGGAAAGAAAATAAGAATGATAAGCAATTCTCATTTCTACTGAAATCTGAAAATACAGAATGTCTATTTTTAATCTGAAGTCTAGACACTAAACTAGAATAGGTCTTTTCATAGCCGAGTTCTAAAAACCAATGTTTCTTTCTAAAATAAAGCAAATATGAAATTTTTTCCAAAAAAAAAACAATATGGAAAAGAATTATTCTCAGGGTCACATAATTTTAATAACTTTGACCTCAATTATCAAACTTTGGTTTTGGGAACCAAAACCAGTTTACTAATGTGAGGTAAAAACCTAAGTCAGAGCTCAGCCTTCTGGATGTAGGAGGAACTGCACCAGGCAGGTGCTGAGGCCACATTAGGAAACCCAAGGACAGTGATGTTTCGTAGTTGACGCCTAGAACACACAAAAATATCTTCTTAATTAGAAGCATCTCAATTATTAGAAGATGGGGCCTTTTATTCCTGGACTTGATTTCAGAAAAGTATATGCTCCATTTTTGTTAAGTAAAAAGGCTTTCTTAAATGTGAAGCCCCAGGTTATGTATTAAAGAGCAGTGCTTCTCAAACTTTAATGTGCATATGAATCACCTGAGAACTTGTTAAAATGTAGGTTTTGATTCACTAGGGTTTGGAGTGAAGCCCAAGATTTGCATTTCTAACAAAATTGGTGATGTGGATGCTACTGATTTAGCCACCATATCTGAGTGCAAGGATATAGAGAACATAAAACGGTGGCTTCCCCAACTTTACCATCTAGTGGAGAAAACCCATAAGTAAACAAGTAACCATTGTAGTTTGCCTTTAAGTCACTTCTACCTACTGATTCTCATATGATGGTAGTAATTTTTTGAATTATTTCTGCATTAAAACTTCTTTTCATGGATGGGATTGAAAAAACTACAGCTGACCCTTGAACAACCCTGGGGTTAGGGACACTGACCCTCACACAGTTAAAAATCCTTAGATAACTTTTGACTCTCCAAAAACTTAACTACTAATAGCCTAATGTTGATGGGAAGCCCTACAGAAAACACATATTTGCATGTTATATGTATTATATACTGTATTGTTATAAGAAAGCAAGCTAGACTGGGGCACCTGGGTGGCTCAGTCAGTTAAGTGTCTGACTTCGGCTCAGGTCATGATCTCACGACTTGTGGGTTTGAGCCCCACGTCAGGCTCTGTGACAGCTCAAAGCCTGGAGCCTGCCTGCTTCTGATTCTGTGTCTCCCTCTCTCTCTGCCCCTCCCCCGCTCATGTTCTGTCTCTCTGTGTCTCTCAAAAATAAATAAACATTTAAAAAAAGAAGAAAGAAAGCAAGCCAGAGAAAAGAAATTGCTATTAAGAAAATCATGAGGAAGAGAAAATACATCTGTAATACTGTATTTACCAAAAAAAAAAAAAAAAAAAAAAAAACAATCTGTGTATAAATGAACCCATGTAGTTCAACCTTGTGTTTTTGTAGGGTCAACTGTAAGTAAAATGATCCCACAGAAAAGGACACAAATAACAAATCTGTTGTGAACAGTTTCACTTAAAAAAAATCAAGGAAATCATTTATGAAAAAGAATTTTAATTGTACAAGTTTCCCAACTGAAATAAATGAGAATGTTTCAGTAAATAAAGAGGAAATCACCTCCTCTTACCTCTATCCAATCATTCAATTAAAATTTCTTGGATGAAGTCAACATTAACCAGCAAGGTTCATTTAATCCCAGTTTATACCCCCTGTTTTAAGCAATCAGCTGAGATATAAGGTAGGGGTTTCCCATTCATTCAATAAATACTTATTGTGAACCAACAATGCTGTAGGCACTGGTCTGGTGCAGAGGACAGAGAGTAAATGAGTAGGGAGAGACAAACAAGCAAATAAACAATTAATTGGAAATAGAAAACATCCAGCACTGCCTTGGCAGACAGGTGAGTGAGCCACTCTGGAAGCAGAGCCCACAGCCCCAGTCGAGCCTTCAGATGACCCCAGCCCAGGGTGACCCACCCAGCCCCGCCACACTTGGATTAGTGACCCACAGAAGCTGTGTGAGACCACAAATGCTTGTTGTTTTAAGCCATTAAAGTTTGGGGTGATTTACCGTGCAACCACAGGTAACTACTACAGAAGAGACCGGGTGAGAGGCAGAACATGCTGATTTAAACAGGGCAGTCAGGTAAGGCCTCCTTGAGAAGGAGATAGCTAGGCTGAGATAGATAAAATGGAGTCAGCACTGAGTAGAAGGTGGCAGTAGTGGTAGCAGGATGAAGAATAAATAGCATTCCAGAACAAGGGCACCAAGTGAGGATCCTGAGCTGTATGTGGAGGCTGTGTGGCCAGAGCTTATTCCTACAGGGAAGTGGGAAAGATGAGGTCACAGAGGCCATCTTAGCCAAATTGGAAGGGCCTCTTGTAAAGAGTTTAAATCATATTCTTAATGCATTGGGGATCCTTTGATGAGTCTTTACCAGAAGATTAATGTGATCCGCTCTGTTTTAAAAACCTCCATGGGGCTGCAGTATGGGTGAGGAATACTGATGCCTCAACTGCCATCTACTCTTGAGTTATTCAGAAGCTCAAACAAGAATGATCAGGAATGGTTTGAAAGCATTAGGAATGATGAAAAGACCTAATTACTGTCACTATTACTGATGTCATTATTCCAGACTCTGGCCTGGTGTGGCCTCTGAACTGTTGCAGGGGAGAGAGCAACAGGGGTCTCTGCTGGTTTCTGCAGGACCTCAGGGCATTTCTTTTCTTTTCTTTTCTTTTTTTTTTTTTTTTTTTTTTTGAGTGGGCTCCACACCCAATGTGGGGCTTGAAGTCATAAGACCCTGAGATCAAGAGTCACTACTGACTGAGCCAGCCAGGTGCCCCCTCCGGGCCTTTTCTGAAGCAGTCTCTGAACCCCATTGAACCCAATTCCAAACACAGGAGAGAGTTATCTACTTGCTAAGCCTAAAATGTTGATGTGGAACAAGAACAAATTTACAGTACAAATATTTGCATTTTGGTATGGGCATGTTTTTTTTTAAATATAAACTTAATGTTTTATTATATAGATAATGCTTACTATAGAAAAATGCTCATTTATTATGCAGGTAATGTGAACTGTAGAATAATTAAGAAATGCAAATGTGCAAAAGAGAAAGAAACCTAAAAACTTCCAGTCACCCCAATTACTCCAAGATAGACACTGTTTTCATGTTGTAAGTGTCCTTCTAGTATCTCCAAGCTTATATGTAACATATACTGGTTACGACTAAGATTTTTAAGTTTTTTTCCTTCTCTACTATAAAAGCCATAAGTACTGATTTTAGGTAGTTCGGAAGATACAGAAAATATAATGAAGAAAATAAGTAGCACCAATAATGTTACCTCTGTTTCTTTCTGAGAATCTAAAGGCAGCTGATATAATCCATTCAAATCTGCAACTGTCATTCAGCACTGCCATTTTACAAATATTCAGTTCCCTAATTTCAGCCTCCCTCCTTAGCTTATTAGTAAAGGAAAATGAAAGTTGAGGACTGTTTATTCCATAGAGGATTTTGGCACCATTTTTTGTACCTCCCATTGAAATAAATAAGTTGGGGGTGGGTAGAAAAAAGAGGTTTCTTCTTGCCACAAATTCTAAAGAACAACTCCCCTTTGTCATGTTGTAAGGGCAGTAATCTATCTGGAAAAGTATATTAAATTCTGGTTGTCCTGGTTGTCTAAGTTTCTCTCAACATATTTCTAATCACCTGAATCCAAGTTTGAAATAAAAATTCTTCCCCTCCTAGACATTAGCCATTCTTTTTTTTTTTTTTTTTTTTTTTTTTTTTTTAATATATGAAGACATTAGCCATTCTTATTTTCATATGATTCCCTGGACATCCTTTGCAAAGTCTTTTGTTGCTGTCTTAGGCAATCGCCCAGAATCACAAGTGCTGTGGGCCCAGAGAAACTTAAATCTCAGTGATAATCTTGCATATTTTATTGAACAACTAAAAGCCATTTACTTGATGGAAAGTATTACAATACATGATGCCATTCCAATCAGGGTTTAATTCATTTGAAGGCAGAATTTCAAGAGTGTAAACCTGTATTTGCTTATAAAAGGAGCCAATCCACAATTAAATTTCATAGGAATTTTAAACTATCCAACCATAGCCAAACCTGATATAGTTTTACCCCTCTGTTACTACAGTTACCTTTTTGGATTCACTGGAAACGGTTTTAGCCAACAAGCTCTGACAGAGACATAATCTTAATGTACCTGAACTCTAGAAAGCCATGGTGAAAGCCAAGAATTTGGACTGCATTGTAAAAAGGTAACCTGAGATGATTCTAGGTGGGGGCGTGGGGGAAGGGGGAAGGCAATGAGCAAATACAGGAATTAGGGTTTCATTTACACCTTTGGTTGTAAATTAGATGTTTTGTCTAGATTAAAGCCATTAGTGGTTACAAGTGGAGAAAATGTGTTTGAATGTGATATGGTTTGAATTTTTCACATCTAACTATGAATCAGAACTAGGGATAAGAGTAATATGAGGCATATGGAAGAACTGAAACAGAACCAGGACTGTCTGATTAAAGGTTATATATGGTTTCATGGTAAAGGGGAAATTAGGACACACAATAGAAATCACTGTATGTGGAGTACCTGGGTAGCTCAGTTGGTTAAGCATCTGACTCTTGATTTCAGTTCAGGTCAGGTCATGATCTCACCATTGTGAGACTGAGCCCCATGCTGGGCTTCACACTGGATATGGAGCCCGCTTAAGATTCTCTCTCTCCCTCTCCCTCTGCCCCACACTTGCTCTCTCTCTCTCTCAAAAAAAGTCACTATATATAACTGATGTATAGTTTTGGTGCTATATTAAGTTTTGTTTTGTTTTGTTT
This sequence comes from Panthera leo, assembly GCF_018350215.1. Taxonomy (NCBI): domain Eukaryota; kingdom Metazoa; phylum Chordata; class Mammalia; order Carnivora; family Felidae; genus Panthera; species Panthera leo. The sequence continues at coordinate 172,438,743 of NC_056679.1, forward strand.
TGTTTTGTTTTGTTTTGTTTTGTTTTGTTTTGTTTTGTTTTAAGTAAGTTCTATGCCCAGTGTGGGGCTTGAACTCATGACCCTGAGATCAAAAGTTGCATGCTCTACTGACTGAGCCAGCCAGGCACCCCATGGTGATACATTAAGTTTACAATGAATTTTCTGTGGTTCTCACTAGAGAGTATGGATTCAGTCATCCCCGATACTGTCATCTTCATAAATTCCCATGTTAATGAACCCCTTCAATTATTGTTAAACATAAGATATCTGAATTGGGGTGGGCGATGTCAGACCATTTAGAGTCAAGATTCTGTAAATGGTCCCTCATTTCAGAATTCTGCCTTAATAAAGCCTATTTCTATAATGAAACAATTTTTATTCACATATAATTTCCTGCAGAGTTTCTTTGAAAAGAATACTTTGATAAACCACAAAAGGTGGAAATGTAAGATGCTAAGGACCTGTTTAGTAACAAAGGATGGTTTCTACACTACAACATATAGTATTAGGAGAGGAATTTGCATCCCTCCTGTGAAAGAGAAGGACATAGAGAAGAGTGGGCAAGGGTTCTGCTGGAGAAAAGGTTGTAGAACATAGAGAGAAAAGCCTCAGATCTGGGACGGAGATGGTCTCCAGAGGACATAAGTATCTAATATGGACTCTTAAACTCCTTGCTTAAGAAGAGGTGTGTATGGGCACAGTGTGTGTGTGTGTGTGTGTGTGTGTGTGTGTGTGTGTGTGTGAAAGAGAGAGAGAGAGAGAGAGAGAGAGAGAGAGAGAGAGAGAGAGATTTACATGTGACACAAATCTCTCCATGTCCTCATCCCTTACAGAATCTATGTTGCTCACCAATTCATTTGTTGTTGTTTGTAAGATTTTATTTTTAAGCAATTTCTATTACTCAACTTGGGGCTCAAACCCACAACCCCAAGATCAAGAGTCCCATGCTCTACTGACTGAGCCAGGCAGGGGGGGGACCGGCTCACCAATTCATTTGTGAACATAGATTCCTCTTCTCTGAGTTCCAATTCAGAGTTTCAATAAGGACAAAATTAGAGACAGCACAAACAGATCCTGAAACTGAAGGACAAAGAGGCAGTTGACATTTGGGTTATTATAACCTTACTACTACTAATTATTATTATATTTAACATGAAACACATTACACTGACATCTGTAAACACAGAATACAATCTAACAACAAAATGATTCTTCTTAGAAGTAAAACTGATGCATACTTCATGGACCCGCTAATCCTTTTCTGCCTCATTCATTGGCAGTGTTTATTTCCTCTTGAGTGTATGTGAATGCCACTCTTACAAGCGGGCAGTGCCTTCCCCCAACCTTCAGAGAAACAAATGGCACAATAAGTGATAACAAGTTGGGGGAGGGCTGGAGAGGGTCAGGCTTAAAAGAGGGGCTGGCCATCTAAGGTTTAGAGGAGATGATCCAGGCAAGACCCTCTCAGAAATATCCAGCACATCATACACACTTAACAAATGTGACTGATTAGTAGTAGTAGCAATAGTAGGAGCCGTTAGTCCTTCCACCTGCTTCTGTCTCTAGCGACAAGTTTGGCCCTTATCCATGGCACAAGGATAATTACCTCAAAGACCCAAGAGACACAGGACTGGGGAAGAGATTCTCCTTTGCCCCCGAAGAATCTACTGACAAGTTAAAGTGAGGGTCCACCTCTCTCACTACTACCTCTTCTCTCCGCCTTTAAGTTTAGCTGAAGAAAGCCTGTGCCATTCCCAGCAATTAGACTGAGGCCCCTGCGTTCCAAATGCATCTTTGATAGATGCCTGTAACTGCATCACAGTGGCAGGTGCATTTCTCTCAGCATTTAATGCTAATCTTCCCTGTCATCTAGGTATAAATAACTACACAACCATGTCAGGAGGCCCCACCATAAATCCACCAGGGGTTTTAATTACTCTCCAGTGACAATGTCTTATACAATATCAGACACATGAAAACCTAACCAATGAATGTGTGTGTGTGCATGTGCGCGCTCACGTGTGTGTGTGTGTGTGTGTGTGTGTGTGTGTGTGTGTGTGTGAGAGAGAGAGAGAGAGAGAGAGAGAGAGATGGTGCAGTCTATCCCCAGAACAGCCAGATTATCTGTGCTGTACTTGGAAGGAAGAAGGTCAGAAACCTTTACCCAGTTCAGGGTGTGTGAGACAGCAGCACGCCCTGTAGGTCTGGCCAGGAGAAGGGAGGATTTTGTGATGGCACCACCTGCAGCATCCTTCCTTCCTCTGGGGGCACATAAATGATGGTCACAAATTCATGCTGCAGAGTCAGGAGACCTGGGTTCAAATCTCAGTCCATTGCATCCTCACTGTTTCACCGCAGGCAACCTCTCTAACCCTCAAATTCCTCATCTGTAAACGGGGATCATAACCATACATAAGGCATAAGGTTATTGTGAGGATTAAGCAAGATAACCTATGCATAGTACTGAACACAATACAAGGTGTCCAGTAAGTGCTCAATAAATATTAGCAACAGCAAGAGAAATGCAGAGGGAACCCCCGTCCCCGTGGGGCAAAGCACGGGCTGTCATGAGGGTCCGGGTATCCTTTCTCCCACCCAGGCCTCTGGTTGGGTGAATCCGAAAAAAGCATCTTATCTCCCACAAGTACTTAAAAATAAACATAGTGAACAAACACTTCAAATGCTTAAAAAATATATATATGTATGTATACGAACACAACTGCTATAGATCTCACTAATTCAGAAACAAGCCCCGGATGTTTATTCTATGTCCCTTTTATAAATCTAGGGACTCACGTAATCCAGGTTCACAAGGTTATCCCTTTCAAAGAAACGATGACTAGAAGTAATTTAAAGTAAATCAAACTATTTAGGTTCCTCAGATTCCGTCTTAAGTAGACTCATAAATAATACACTGATGTACTTCTCAGCGTCCCTTTGCTTTCCTCTTGAACTCCGTGCCATGATTCAGTGTCACTGGAACTTCTGTCTTCAATACTCCAGAACTCTGCAAACACACAGTCTCATGGCTGCATGGTCTCTAAAGATGCTCCCCCAGCCCCCTCTCTTTATCATATAGACCTGCTCCACCTCTGTCAGCAAGCAGGGCTCCTACTACTTAGGAGCTGAAAGAGAGGTAAACAGAGTTAGTTGAAACATGATTCTCCTTAGTGATCATGGCCCAGGGGGCAGCTCTGTAGACCTGGGTAAATGATTTTTGCCTCTGCATATGCAGAATACAAGAACCCTTCACTCACTGTACTTTTCTTCTTCCTCATTCTTTTTTTTTTTTTAAGTTTTTTTATTGTGAGAGAGAAAGAGAGAGCAGGTGGAGGGGCAGAGAGAGAGAGAGAGAGAGAGAGAGAGAGAGAGAGAATTCCAAGCAGGCTCCCTGCTGTCAGTGCAGAGCCTGACGTGGGTTCAATCCCACAAACCCTGAGGTCATGACCTGAGCTGAAATCAAGAGTCAGACGCTTAACCAACTGAGCCATCCAGGAGCCCTTTCTTCTTCATTCTTAACTCATGACTTCATTTGCAAATGGAAAGATGCAAAGCTAGGAAACATTATTCCCCCACATTAGGGGTGTATATTTTCCACCTTTCCTTAACCTTATCTTTAAAAAAGAAAGAGGACATTAAGAAGTGAACAACTAACTCTACTGTTAGAGCCCCACTGAGAAGTGACAGGAAGAAGGATGGAAAAGAAACTACACGGAATGACAGGATGCTTGCCAAGCAGCTGATTTGTATTCATAAAACACTTCAGACATAAATGGTTTGTCTGATATGGAGAAGACTCCTCCCTTCCTCCCCTACACAAAAGAAGGGCAGAGAGATGTGGAGACAGTGGTAATTGTCGGGTGTGTACATATGGGGCCACTGCCCTCTAGTGTACACTTTAAAACTCACAAAATTCCTTTATCCTGGCAAACCAGAGAGGTCTTACCCCAAAGGCAGTAGAAAACAGAATAAAACATGAACCTCTGTTGAACTGTCCCGCAGAATCATTTTTTTAAGATTTTATTTATTTTTTAAAAATTTTTAAAAAATGTTTATTTGTTTTTGAGACAGAGAGAGACACAACATGAGCAGGGAAGGGGCAGAGAGAGAGGGAGACACAGAATGTGAAGCAGGCTCCAGGCTCTGAGCTGTCAGCACAAAGCCCGACGCGGGGCTCGAACCCACGCACTGCAAGGTCATGACCTGAGCCGAAGTCGGACGCTTAACCGACTGAGCCACCCAGGCGCCCCTACATTTTATTTTTAAGTAATCTCTACACCCTATATGGGACTCGAACTCACAACCACAAGATCAAGAGTCACATGCTTCACACACTGAGCCAGCCAAATACCCCCTCCCACAAAATCATTTTAAAAAATTTTGTTTAAATGTTTACTTATTTTTGTGCGTGTGTGTGTGAGAGAGAGAGAGAGAGAGAGAGAGCGCAAGCAGGGAAGGGGCAGAGAGAAAGGGAGACACAGAAGCTGAAGCAGGCTCCAGGCTGTGAGCTGTCAGCACAGAGCCTGACACGGGGCTCGAACTCATGAACCGTGAGATCATGACCTGAGTCGAAGTCAGACACTTAACCGACTGAGCCACCCAGGCGCCCCTTCCACAGAATCATTTTTAAAAATTACTGAGAGAGTAAGATCCAATGGCTGCCTGTCACCTCGCTATCTGTTGATATCCACACTCTTACCAGGCCCTAAAAGTGGATTTATTGTTTCAGTCCAACAGGTTGCCAAAGGGCAGAAGAGATACTAAAAATATTTAACAACTGGTGTGGCACAGTCAGCAGAATCTAGAACACATGCCTGCAAGATGCCAGGTGGCAGCAGTGCCGGGCCCCTGCAGGGCAGTCCTTACCCCTTACAGGCTGAATCATGGGGGGGTTGTGGGGTTCTGGGAGACAGCACCAGGTAGCAAGGACAGTGGGGGCCTGATACAGAAGTATGCCAATATTTTAATAACTGGTTGTCTGTACTAGGGAGTTCTGGCTGTATGTTAGCTCTATAAAGGAGAGTAGAGGACATAAGAACAACAACCCAGCACCACACAGCAGAGCAGAAGAGTGACTCAGAGCCCAGTAGCAAAGATCCAAAGGAGAGGACGCAGGGGTCCCTCGTTACCCACTGGCAGCTGTCCCTTCTCTTGCTAGTGGTGAGGGACATCTCCTAGTCCTAGGGAGGGCATGGTGGGGTGTGAGGAAACCCACCCTCTAGTCTAGGTTTTACTACTTCTCTCTATGTGACATTAAAAGGATATTTTGATCTGGGCCTCTACACCTCCATTTTTTTATTAAAAAAAATTTTTTTTAATGTTTATTTATTTTTGAGACAGAGAGAGACAGAGCATGAACGGGGGAGGGTCAGAGAGAGGGAGACACAGAATCTGAAACAGGCTCCAGGCTCTGAGCTGTCAGCACAGAGCCCAACGCGGGGCTCGAACTCACGGACCGTGAAATCATGACCTGAGCCGAAGTTGGCCGCTTAACCGACTGAGCCACCCAGGTGCCCCTACACCTCCATTTTTTAAATGGAGGGTTTGGACAAAGGCAGGAATTTTGGACAATTTTTGACAATTTGGACAAATGCAGGACCTTTTTGCATGATCTGATATTTTCAAGTGAATTCTACATACAAGATTACTCGGCATAATTTTTAACATCTTTGAGACAGCTCGTGGCTCATAAAAAAGTGCTCAATATCTGGAAATCTCAAAATCTTGAGAGATGTCATTTCTTCAGAATGTTTTAAGTTTTTGTTTCCAAATTCCACCCCAAACTTATCCACTTGTAAGTAACTCTTGAGGCTTATTTCTGATAATTAGGTGGGGAAAACAGCAATAACAACCACGAATATTTACTGAGCACCTATTTGCATGAGACATTGTATTAAGCCCTTTCTGTGCATTACCTTGTCCTATTTCCAGGACAACCATATGAGGAGGGTATCATTATTCCTATTTTGTGAGAACACATATACTAGCAGAGGCTAAATGACTTGCCCAATGTCAGACATACAAGCACAGTATATGTGGCTGAAGTCCACATCCACAGTTACTCTGCTAGAGAACGTCATCCATGCCGAAGTTCCCACTGGTAAATGGAGAAATGGCAAAAACAAGAACAACTGTGAATTCCTCCATGAAGTTAAATTTACCTTTTCCATGTATTATTTAGAGATGCCTACCTACCTTTGTGCCAAAAAAGTCCTCTCGTTTATGGAATGATGGTGGTATTAGATGGTAGTTTAGAGTGGCTTTTGATTTTTGGCAACATACAAAGTTGGCAAGTCTCAAGTTTTTGAAATGTTACTGGTCCATGGATTTGCAATATCTGGGAGTCATTGTTCTCCAGTAGAATGAACATGTGTTATGCAGGGACTCTGTTCATTCCCAAGAGTAAAATCTTCAAAAGGATGGTATGCCTGTCTTTTGTGCATCTTACTGGTGATAATTTGTTGATAGGGAGAGTCAGGTTATCATTTCTTCACAATCCAAATAAACTAGAGGGGAGAAATTAGAGGATTCCTCGGCCACCCTATAACTTGGTTAGCCATTCCATTTGTGACAAAGACGTGGAAACAGAAGCTAAACTAAGAGCAGAGGGGGAAAAGTAAGAATAAGTTCAGATTCTGCTAAATAAGAACAGAGAACCTCCCCAGAGAAAACCAATAACTTACACCACTGCTCCTGTATTTGTAGATTTTATGCTAACAATAGCAATAATAGTGAAGCATCCTTTGAGAGCATCTTCATTTTCACAAATAAAGACCTTTGTCAAATTTAAAATTCTTCCTATAACAAGTATTGTAATTTCAATAGCATGTTAGAACTTAATCTTAAGTTTATCACCGTGGAGTACTTCAGAGAGTAAAAAGTACTTTGAAGGCTTTTTAATAACTCGGTCTTTACGAAGAATTAGTATACACCAGAATAAATAATCTCTGTACAATTATGGAGATCTCCCAAAAGGCAAATAAATATCCAGAGAAATAACTCTTCCACTCTAGTGCCTTTTTTTCTTGTGGCAACTTCTGTATGCTTCCATGCTATGAAAAGCATGAACTGCAATGATAGTTTGTGTATACATCCATATTATCTTTTATACTGACCAAGGATTGAGCTAAGGTGACTCGTTTGTAAAACCTGGCAGAGCTCGCCACCACTGGTTCCAAGTTTTCCTGGAGATGTAAAGAATTTCTTCGGGACTAAGGGATTTACAGGACTCTATATTTCTTTCTATTCCCTTCCAGGAAGACCAGCTTCAGGACCTAAAACACATAGGGAGATTTTTCTCAAGAAGAGAGTTGAGGGTGGTGGGGTGGAGGTAGGTATAATAGACAAAGAATAAAAGGATGTGTGTGTGTGCGTGCGTGTGTGTGTGTGTGTGTGTGTGTAGGTGTCTGTGTGTTTATTTCTTGTGAAGTCAGCCAACAAACAGTGTAGTCTTGGCTTCAGGAGTAGATAACCATGATTCATCACTTACATAAAACACCCAGTGCTCATCCCAACAAGTGCCCTTCTCAATCCCTCCACCAATTTTCCCCACCCCCATCAACCTTCAGTTTGTTCTCTGTATTTAAAAGTCTCTTATTGGGGCGCCTGGGTGGCTCAGTCAGTTAAGCGTCCGACTTCGGCTCAGGTCATGATCTCGCGGTCTGTGAGTTCGAGCCCCGCGTTGGGCTCTGCGCTGACAGCTAAGAGCCTGGAGCCTGTTTCAGATTCTGTGTCTCCCTCTCTCTGACCCTCCCCCATTCATGCTCTGTCTCTGTCTCAAAAATAAATAAACGTTAAAAAAAAAATAAAAGTCTCTTATGGTTTGCTTCCCTCTCTGTTTGTATCTTATTTTTCCTTCCCTTCCCCTATGGTCTTCTGTTAAGTTTCTCAAATTCCACATATGAGTGAAATCATATGATATTAGTCTTTCTCTGATCGACTTATTTCCCTTAGCATAATACCCTCCAGTTCCAACCACATTGTTGCAAATGGCAAGAGTTCATTCTTTTTCATTGGCAAGTAGTATTCCATTGCATGTATAAACCACATCTTCTTTATCCATTCATCAGTTGATAGACATTTGGGCTCTTTCCATAATTTGGATATTGGTGATAGTGCTGCTATAAATATTGGGGTACATGTGCCTTTACAAATCAGCACTCCTGTGTCCTCTGGATAAATTCCTAGTAGTGCTATTGCTGGGTTGTAGGGTAACTCTATTTTTAATTTTCTGAGGAACCTCCACATTGTTTTCCAAAGTGACTGCACCAGTTTGAATTTCTACCACCAGTGCAAGAGGTTCCCCCTGAAGAAAATGATTCAAAGTCCTATAAGAAATAAGAAAGGAAAAAGCTAGTCCGAGGCTGACTGGGTCTAGCCTAATCTAAAGGTAATGATGGGGTAATTTACATGGCAACCAGTAAGTGCTGCATTTGTTAACTCCTACCCTATCCTATCCTATCCAGCAGTAAATAAATTAAAAAAAAAAAAAAAAAAAAAAGAATAGAGTGTCAAAGTATAATTTTCAATAAAAGGAAAAACCATGACATTCATATAAATATAGAATGAACATTCTATATTTTTCTAAGATTTATTTAATTTATTGAAGAACCTAGCAGGATGGTAATGCTGATTCAAAGGACAGGAGTCACCATGCTCAGTCGGTTGAGCATCCAACTTCGGCTCAGGTCATGAACTCATGGTTTGTGAATTCAAACCCCATGTCGGGCTCTGTGCTGACAGCTCAGAGCCTGAAGCCTGCTTTGGATTGTGTTCCTCCCTCTCTCCCTGCCCCTCCCCCGTTTTCGTTCTGTCTCTCCCTCTCTCAAAAATAAATGAACATTAAAATTAAAACAAAAACAAACACAAAGGATAGGAGAAGCTATATAAACAATGGGAAAAAGGCTGGAATAAGACGTCAAAGTTAGTTACGAAACTGGTTAATGGGGACGCCTGGCTGGCTCAGTCGCCATTATGACTCAGCATATGACTCTTGATCTCGGGCTCATGAGTTTGAGCCCCATGTTGGGTATAGAGAGTACTTAAAAAAACTGGTTAATGTCTTATCAGAGCAAATAAAATGTGACATTTGAGGTTATATTTTCTGCTTGGAAAAAAATAATTTGCATCTTTACCTAGACAAAAATCATTTGATAATTTACCAATCTTCTGCAAATTCATATCCAGATTTATAGAGTCTAGATCCTAATTAATAGTGTAGTGGAGGAAAAATAATTTTCCCCTCTACCCTTCTTTTTTTTAGATTTTATTTTTAAGTAATCTCTACACCCAGTGTGAGGCTTGAACTCACAACCTAGAGATCAAGAGTCACATGCTCCATTGACTGAATCAGCCAGGTGCCCCTTCCCTCTACCCTTCTGAGTTCTTAGTGGAGACCTCTATAATAAATAAATTAACAAGAGGAAAAGAACCAAAAGTTTATTAACATGTATACAATGGAGATGCCCAGAAAAAAGGAATACCTCCCTGAGGTGGCTTAGAATTCAGGATTAAATACTATCTTAATAGGGAAAGGGTAGGGGGATATAGGACTCTCAGGGGGAGAGTAAACGACTTTTAGGAAAGATGAATGGGCTCTTAGAAGAATAGATGGAAGGAATGGCAGTTTGTGATCAAGTTTGGTTGTGCGGTCAAATTCTAGTCTTCTCTCCTGTAATAGGAGTCAATTTGCTCTAGTTGATGAACTTCCGGGAGGGGATTAATTTGAGTTCCTTTTGGAGAAACTTCTTTAGTCAGATAAAGGGAGTTCAGAGAAAGTCTCTCCCTGAACTTGCTGTTTTTTCAAGGCCTAAAGCTCAAAATAATCAAAATACCAAAGTGGCACATCTGGAGGTGACATGTCCTTAACTCTGACACTCATATTTTGGGGTGGCATTTTCTATTCTCCTTCATTTGTAAACAGTAAGCCCAACAAAGCTCCATCTCCTGTAGCATGAGATGGCTTGTAAGGGGCTCTAATAGGACTTTGAAAGGGCCACCAGTAATCTTTCTGTTCCAAAATGTTGACAACGTCTTGACAGTTTTCACACCCCTTGATTCTAAAACACCAAGGCAGCTGATCCAAACAAGAGGGAGATAGGATATGGATGGTGGCAGCTGAAAAGTATTAAAAAAACCTCAGTATCCCATACTTGGAGTGAAGAAAAGGGAAACAAATCAAAAGTTAGCATGAAACATGAGACGTTGGTCAAGTGGTTAAACCAAAAAGGCAACTCTTATCTGTCTCACCACTACTTATTATTTCCTTATTTACTGATAAATTCCTTATTTATTTACATACATTTTGAAAATTTTTCTGTATTGGCTGAAATAAGTGGATTTGGAGTATTCCTCAAAGTAATATAACTCTGAACTCTGCATCAAATAAAGTTCAGTTAATAGTGAATTATATTAATAATTATGATCATATAGAAGATTTGCATGATAATGGACAGCATTTTAACTCAACTTCCAACACCTGTATGTTATCAGCAAAGAAAAAAAAAGCTGCTTGGACTGTTGGATAAACAGAGTAGCAAAACTTGTTATGTCCATTTTTTTTAATGTTTATTTACTTATTTTGAGAGAGAGAGCGGTCATGCACGCACACACTCGCATGAGTGGGGGAGTGGCAGAGAGAGGGAGGGAGAGAATCCTGACTCTCGGCTCAAACTCAAACTCATGAACTGTGAGATCACGACCTGGGCGGGAATCCAGAGTCAGATGCTTAACTGACTGAGCCACCCAGGAGACCCGTTACTCCCGTTTTTTAAATTCACTAATTGTATTTGCACAACTCATAACTGTCTTTTTTTTTTTTTCTCCTTTAAAAATGTAAATCACAGCTGACACTGGCACAATGCATAGCTCACTAGACTTCTAACACAGGGGAAAATGTAAACCACTTTTGCAAAAAGACTTTAAGCATGAAATTAAATCTTTAAAACGGGCAAATTTGAAGCCAAATTGTCCAAAGGATTCTAAAGGAAGCTGGCCTTGGACAACAGGATGCACAGAATTACTCCATCTGCATCAAAATGAGGCATCTCTGCTTATAATGTCATCATTTGAAATATTAGGGAAAACTCATGAAACAGCGATAGCTGGCTTTTCAAATAACAAACAACACAAAGTCAACTGGATTATTTGCCTCTCCATATAACCCACTAATTTGTTTATTTACTCTAATTCAGCTTCAATCATTTGGAAGTAAATGGTTCAAGATTCTGATAAGTTTCTATCAACCCTATATTCTAGACACTTCTGTAGCTCCTCTCAGAAATCCAATATTTTATTTGTACTGTCCCAATTCTCTGAAAACCTAAAGGGTGATAAGCTTGCCCTGTGCTGAAGAATCTCTTATTCTTTGATTCTGAGCAATCACTCAGAGCCCAGAAGAGGGTGCTCACAGAACAATCTGCTTGCTTTAACCATAGCCAGGATACATCCTCTCGACCAAAGGTTTCAATATGGTAATCCCAAATTAGGCAAGAACCATAATGATCATAGCATCTTAAAATTACAAAAGGAGAAATGGAAAGGTCCCTAAATTAAAAGCAATTCAGGGATACATAAACAAAACTGGTGAAGACCTTCTATTTTTTTATTTTTTTAAAGTTTGTTCATTTATTTTGAAAGAGAGAGAAAGCACGAGTTGGGGAGGGGCAGAGAAAGAGAGAGAGAGAGAATCCCAAGCAGGTTCTGTACTGTCATCACAGAGCCTGACATGGGGCCCTAACCCATGAACCATGAGATCATGACCTGAGCCAAAGTTGGACACTTAACTGACAGAGACACTCAAGCACCCCTGAAGACCTTTTAAGTGAGGGAATATGGGGAGACAAATGATGACTTTAACTTTTCATTAAATTTCTGTATTGATTCAAACACTTTATATCTTGTGCATGACTTCTTTTATAGTATAATTACTTTTCATTAACATCAATTAGTTAATGTCTTTATTAGTAAAAATTAATAAAGCTGATAATGAATATTTGAAACAAGTAGCGTGGCTGAAAGAATCTATCAAGAAATTGATATTTTCTTGAGAGGTTTATCAGTATTGTAGCTAGAAAATACAACTTCAGTTATGTTTTTTATTTTAAGTAGGCACCATGCCCCACGTGGGGCTTGAGCTCATGACTCTGAGATCAAGAGTCACACGCTCTACCAAGTGAGCCAGGCAGGTGCTCCTGTTCTATGTCCTATACTTAAATATGTCACTACTCAGAACCTAAAGCATCATGATTAATACCCTCTTCCCTGAAATACAAATCTTTGGAGAGAAAATCCATCAGAGAACAGATGGTACCCCTTTCCCATTGCCTCTCTTCTTTACTAAACTCCCCGAGGGTCTCATCTTGCTTTGCTGATAGCCATATGAATTAGGTTTACACGGTACTGGCAGTTTCGCCGCTGGCCTGTGGTAGCTTGGTGCTAAGTCAATTTAGCTAACCTGGAATGTTTCCCAGAGTTTTTTTTTTTTCCTGTGTGATTCTTTATGGCCACGAGAGACATTCTGTGTGAAAACCAGAAGGTAGAAGTGAAGAAGTCATATTTTTTATGCCCTGGACATTATTGTTAATCTGCCGCTAACTTACTGGTGTATCAGGCTTGTAGCAGCTCCAGGTCCCCCGGGTCTTCTCTTCCTGCTTCTCTGAGTCCTGGGCCAGGTATGCGTGCAGCTCCATGATAATGCGCGCCAACTTCCCCTGCAGGGTCACCCACAGCATTGGGGTTGGTCATAGTAAGAGACAGAAGTGGGTTCCAGTGTCTCCTTATGGGTTCCAAGTTGTCCTCATGCATGCTGGCTTGTCTTTGCCTCCTCTACACCCAGCTTTCCTTCTGGTGTGCTGATCTGACAGACTTAGAGTAACTTCAGGCTCAACCCTAGACATAGAGTCAACAGCCTGCACAGATCACTCCACCAGCTCCCACATTCGTGTAAAATCTACCCCTTGTAATAAATCCCTTATTCTATGTCAAGTGCAGCCATCTGCTTCTCAGATGAAACTCTAACTGCTATAAGCTTCTATGTACATCACCACCTTGTTGCCTTTGCATTTTGAATAGTGTGTTGAGCCTCAAACTCATAACATCCACTGTCTTCAGTAGAAGGCAAAGACAGGTGGTATTTGGTTGTAGGAGAAAAGGAAGGGATGCTTAGAATGGTAAAAGTTTGTAGAGCAAGCTCCCAGAAGCTTTTCAACACTAAAAATGCCTGTTCCAGTTACTTATTTCCTCTCATCTCCAAATCCATCTTTCCTTGCCTTGCTTTGTGATGCTGAACCTGACCCCATAAACATTTCTTCCATAAGGAGCACTGGAGGGACACTGGAGGAAGAAGGGAATTTTCATCCTGGTTTTGTGGTACTCTTCTCCCCTGCTTGCTCTTGGAGTGGATGGAGGCCAGAAGTGCACGGACATCCAGTGGTGCTCACCCCTAATAAGTTTGATGGCACCATTTGGGGGACTTCCCAGTGGGTTTTGCCACCACTGCAGCAGGCAGCTTCCCAATGAATTCCTCTCGCACCTTGAGAGACACCTTCTTAGTGATGCTCAATGAGTCTGGCAGATGCCCAAATGGGTAGCTTCCAGCAAGTTTCCTACTTACTAGCCCCCTCCTGTAGCATCTCAGGGAATTTCTCTGCCATCCAGTGGTCCCCAGCCACTCCCTTTCAATGGAGACAGGTGAAGAGAGGGCCCTCTTCTAAATTTGTTTCTTCCTTGAGCACCACGCCTCAGCCTTAGAGGGAGTGGGTACTGTTTACACGTGCTACTCGTGTGTTCATTAGAATTTTCTTTACTCCTTAGTAGGTAATCTGCTACTAGTTAATAATTTTTATGTCAGACTTCCCCCGTGTGAATTACTGTGTGCTTTTTGGATGCTTGATAAAATGTCTTTTGCTCTTAGTAGCTATTAAAGAAATAAAACTTAATCTTATTAGTTCAGGATTTGTTTTAGAAGGAACATAAATTATGTGTAATGTGAGTGCATAAGAGAAGGGATCACCCAGGTGTGCAGTTTAGAAAAGCTATTTGCTTTCTCTGGCCACCTCTATGAGGTGATCCTCAAAATGGGATCCATGGTTCCCTGTGAACAGACCCCAAGTCCACTATTGCTGTGAAGCAAACCACCCTAAAAATAATGGTTAAAACCACAATCATTTATTATTTCTCACGTTTGTCAGAAAGACCCCAAAGTCACACAACAAATGGTGAAGATATAGGAAAGGGTGAAGAATCAAGGCTCAAAAATGCACCCTACCACAGGGTCCAGGGATATTACCAAAGGTCTGCAAGTTTAAATGGTATTTTGAAATTTGCAATTCAGTGAGAAAATAAATAATGTAATCACATTGTGATAATGAAGTCACAGAACTTCAGTGCCTGCATTTGCATTATGGTCCTATTCTCACCAAGGAATTGCCTTAAGGGAGCATGTACCTCTTTGTTTGTGGAGTTACAGTTTCTTTCTTTCTTTCTTTCTTTCTTTCTTTCTTTCTTTCTTTCTTTCTTTCTGTTTCTCTCTCCCCTTCTTTTTTTTTACTTATTCATTGTAGTCCAGTGAACAGTCACCATTTTTATTATGTTTGTCATAAGCTTTTTATTGAAAAAAAATTTTAAGTTTATTTATTTTGAGAGAGAGAGAGAGAGAGAGAGAGAGAGGGAGAATGGCAGGGAGGGGCAGAGATGGAAAGAGAGAATCCCAAGCAGACTCTTCACCCTCAGCGCAGAGCCCAATGTGGGGCTCGAACTCATGAACCTCGAGAAGATGACCTGTGCGGAAATCAAGAGTCGGAGGCTCAATTGAGCCACCCAGGCGCCCCTGTCACAAGCTTTTATACACATAAAACATGTATATGAGAAGTGTACAAACTGTAAGGGTATACTTCATGAATTTTAGTAAAATGAACACTTCTGTATGTTATAGGTTTACAGAAAAGTTGCAAAGATAGTTCTCATATACCTCATACCCTGTTTCTGCCATTATTAACACCTTACATTATTATGGTATAGATGTCACAATTAATGAACAAATATGGACACATTATTATTAACTAAAATCCATAATTTATACAGGTTCATTAGTGTTTTACCTAATGTCCCATCAGGGTGCCATATTACATTTAATTGCCATATCTTCTCAGGCTCCTCTGAGCTGTGAGAGTTTCTTTTTCTGAGACTTTCCTTGCCTCTGATATCCTTGACAGTTTTGAGGAGTACTGGTCAGGTATTTTATACAATGCCCTTTTAATTGGGATCTAAGAACTGTATTTTAATTATTGTTGGAATATTTAGAATTGTTAGCTCCTTTGAACATGTCACCAAAAGTGTCGGAATCAGAAAAGTATCTCAAACACAAAAAGTTTGAAAATCAGTTGTCTACATCAAAGCAGACTATAAGTATACATAAGTGAAGTTGTCAAGATGTCTATTCTACCATTCAAACTTCAATTTCAAAAAGCAATGTAGGTTTGCAGACCATTCTCACAGTGGTTGGTTAGTAATCTTAATTTATAAGCCGTCTGCCTGTCACCCAAAACAGCCCAGACCATCAGCCACCCACCTGTATTCCCCTGCTCTAAAATCACATGGAAGATGTTCCGAAGTCAGACGCTGAACTCACTGAGCCACCCAGGTGCCCCAACAGAAAATGTTTTTAAAGTACAAGCAGAAACAATAATCAAACTTTCAATGAAATATTTCCCTCTTTGCATTTTAAAGGATTAACATCCAAATTAGGGAGCAGAAAGGATTACATCCTATCAATTTGCACTCTGGTCATGGAAAAGCTGTTGTCAATACTCTAGTAATTAAATCCATACAAGTTACAGACTTCATTGAAAAGCCTTTGACAAGAGTGAAGTCACTGATCACAAGTGTTTGTGGAGCACTTAACATTATTGGTAATGCTGTAAACGGTATATGGTTGTTTAGCTTCATAAGAAAGATAATACCGGAGCTCAAAATTAAAATACCTGTATTGGAATACATACAGGCCTAAAGATGTGTTTTATGAACCAGAAAGTACTCACTGTGTTGGCCAGCTCCAGATAGCTTCCTCCTACAGAGCTGCCAAAATGCCGTGACTGTGTGAGCAGTTTGTGGAGGGCAGCAGCCTGCTGATGCAAAGAGCGTCCGCCACACTCGAGAAGCTTCTGCAGGGCCCACTGACTCTGCAAGTCCGGGCTCTGGAGGTCCCTGGCACCGGAGTCATACTCCCAGCTCTCCCTGGCTGCTGACAGGGCACCTACGTCCAGGAGAGGCAGGGGAAATAAAAAGATATTTCCTTCATTAGTCTCTGGGTGGCCAATAAGCAATGATTTGGAACCCCCTAAGCCTTCCACGTGCCAGCATGTCAGAACACACGCGGTGCCCAGACTGCAGGCTAAGTGCTTTCTCTTTCAAATTGACACCTGGGGAGCCTGGAGATAAAAGCGGTTTTAGGCAAATCATTCAGAAATAACTATCCAATGACTTTGTGCCCCCCAAACAGAATTACTTAGCAAAAAAGCACCAGAGAGCCAAGAAAAGGGAATCCGGAGCAAAGCCACCTCTGTCTGTGATCAGCCTTCTTTTTTAAAAAAAAATTTTTTTTTGAGCATTTATTTATTGTTGAGAGACAGAGAGAGATGCAGAGTGTGAGCAGGGAAGGGGCAGAGAGAGAGGGAGACACTGAATCTGAAGCAAGCTCCAGGCTCTGGGCTGTCAGCACAGAGCCCGATGTGGGGCTTGAACTCATGAACTGTGAGATCATGACCTGAGCTGAAGTCAGACGCTTAACCGACTGAGCCACCCAGGTGCCCCTCTGTGATCAGCCTTCTTACTGTAAACCTTTTCTCCTGGTTGAGGAAGAAGGGAGTAAGTGAGAAGACAAAAAGTTAAGATATGGCACTTTATCATGATTTTCTCTCTCCTGGAAGTAGCTACAGGAAGCTGAACCGTGTTTGCCACTTAGGTGTGGCCATGCAGCTGAGTCCTGAGCAGAAGGTGAGCAGAAGTGACAAGCATCGCTTCAGGGCCTGGCTCCCAAAACCACCCGCGTGCGACTCTCCATGCCCTTTGCCTTCTGGCCTGGTGCAAATGGCCAGGCACCCTTGGAAGCCATGTGGTACAGATGGTGAGGCCGTAAGATGGACGATGCCCGAGTCCCTGAATTATCTCTGGCAGCAGGGCTGGCTGCCCATCTCAGGCACCCTGCTTCGACTTCGTGTGATTAGAAAAGGGAAATTCCTTTGGTGTTTGAGTCACGGCATATTTTTCATTTGTTTCTCAGAACAGTTAGTATGACCTTAACTGTTACAACAGATTTAAACCTAATAAAAGATGCTAATAATTATGATACAATGACAAAGTAGACCTGGAAAGGGGTGGGGATGTTCAGGGAAAGCTTTCTGGAGGAGAAAGCCTGATGCTTCAATTGTCACCTTGGCTAGAAAAATTAGATTTGGGGCAAAGCGCTCTTCTTTGTGTTGCTCACTTCTGAACAGAAGACCCTTGGGTGCAGCTGGCTGGTGGAGTCTGGGTCACGTGCCTCTGTCTCAGCTGCAAGGAAGGCTGGGAAATTTGTTTCCTGGCTTCTACTCTGGGGAGGCAGGGTTTGTAAGGTGAGACCTTTCTTAAACATAGGAGTGATTCAAAATGCCTGGGCAGATAGAGAACATGACAAAGGTCTATACACAGACACTGTGCCCGGTACTGGGGATGAAGCAGTGAGCGCAACAAACTGTTGTTCCTGCCCATAAAGTTTTCATATTGGTGCATCTTCAATACGTGACTTTTAATGGCAAAAAGAGGGGGACTCATTAAAATGATTTAATTTGTACTATGAAATGAGAACATATACAGATTACTCTATAATTTATTTGAGTGTAATTACATATAGCAAACTACAAATTATGTTCATTGGTTTCTGATATGAACATCCAATCTTCCCTTAATAGGTATTGGTGAGTTTAATCAATGTGATTGGGTAAACTGTCTGTCTGGAACCACCCCTATGGTTCATGTTCTGATCTTCTTCAGTCAGTTTGACCCAACACTCTCACTCTCTCTCTCTCTCTCTCTCTCTCTCTCTCTCTCTCTCTCTCTCTTTTTTAAGTAGGCTCCATGCCCAGCATGGACACTGACCCAGATGCCCCAGACCCAACACTTCTTTTGTACAGTGCTGTATGGCTGGAGCGACAGTCTTTGTATCAAAGCAGACCATCAAAGCAATCACTATGTTTGCAATTGTTTAAAGTTTCTTTTAATATTAAACTCTGTCCGCTGTATTGCAAGGACAGTTTTGTTTTCCTTCAACATAGACTGCAATAGGCCTGCCCTCCCTCCGCCTGCTCCTCTGAGTGATTGCTGCCATTTGTCTAGTGCCTCTCATTCTCTGTCCCAGCCCAGCAGCATGTAGCAAGAGGACTGACAGAGGTCAGAGCTGAAAAGTGGGTTGAATCACAGAGGGCCTTCTATCTCCTATATAAACAAGCATGGGCATGGACCCTTGCCTTTATATTCCACCACAGGACCCAGTACCTTGCACACACACAGCCTGAGACAGCAGGCATTTAATATACATTTAGTGAGTGGATGGCTGAATTATCCATGGTTGTGGTACCATAGGGTTTCACTTATTAACAGGAAAAGCAACATGAAGATTAATTTTTAAAATCAAAATAAATTATACACTTAAACTTTATCTCTATGCAAACAGGGAGCCTCGTTTTCAAATAATAAAATATAGCAGTTGTGGGATAAGACGGCCCAAGGAAGCTTCATTTGAATTTACGATGCTGTACTAACAGACCTAAACCCAGTTTCTGACAGAGTCATATAATCAGGTTAGCCAAGCTCCATGTTAATCAGCAAGATCAAAAGGCCCTCACACTATTACCATAACAATTTTTGCTGAAGTGATGCTGAGGAACTCAGGTCTTCTGCTAAGAAGTCAAGTCAATCACATTAGCATCCACATAAATGGACCCCAGAAAAGGAAGTGCACATTTAAAATACAGTACACAGGGCGTCTGGGTGTCTCAGTCGGTTGAGCTTCTGACTTCGGCTCAGGTCATGATCTCACAGTCTGTGAGTTCGAGCCCAGCGTCGGGCTCTGTGCTGACAGCTCAGAGCCTGGAGCCTGCTTCAGATTCTGTGTCTCCCTCTCTCTGACCCTCCCCCGTTCATGCTCTGTCTCTCTCTGTCTCAAAAATAAACATTTAAAAAAATTTTTTTAATAAAATATAGTACACTATTCCCATTACTCTCTTTCAATCTGATTTTTCTGGATATAAAACCAACATTCTGGAGACAAAATTAGTCAGTAAATTGGGATGATCTCATTGAAAACCATCAACAGTGTAGGTCTGATAACTGTCTTCCTCCCCCCCATTTTTTGAAATTCATTTATTTTTGAGAGGGGGAGAGAGTGGGAGAGAGGGGGAGAGAGGATCCAAAGCAAGGCTCTGCACTCACAGCAGAGAGCCCGATGTGGGGCTCAAACTCACAAACTGTGAGATCATGACCTGAGCTGAAGTCAGATGCTTAACAAACTGAGCCACCCAGGCACCCTCATCTTCCTTTTGCCCTTTGAAATATCATGATGCCTGATGTTTCCAGGCTCACACTCAGCCTCTTGTTGGCCCCACTTCACTCCTTTGCTAACCTCAAGAAAAGCCTGTTGACCTCAGGGAGATAGATGCTGTGCTTCTTTTCCTTCACATGGATACCATTACAATTCTACTGTCTCCCTGTGCTCACCATGCTCTCTGGTCTCTTCTAATAAGGACACTGATGTCATCATGAGGGCACCATCACTCATGGCCTCGTCTGACCCTAATTACCTCCCAAAAGAAACATCTCCAAACCCCATTACATTGAGGGGTTAGGGCTTCAACCTATGAATTCCAGGGGAACACAAACAGTCAGTCCACAACAACCAATGATGAGCTGCTGTCCAGGCCACTTAGGAAACCGACGGCATGGCATCCCTTTAAAGACCAAAGGCCTAACCACTGCCTGGGCCTAGAAGTCTCTGCACACACAGAATCAAAGAAGGCCATCATCTCTGCCATGATAATTCTTTAAAATTTTTTTTAATGTTTATTTATTTCTGAGACAGAGCATGAGTGGAGGAGGGGCAGAGAGAGAGGGGGACACAGAATCCGAAGCAGGCTCCAGGCCCTGAGCTGTCAGCACAGAGCCCGACGCGGGGCTCGAACTCACAGACCGTGAGATCATGACCTGAGCCGAAGACGGACGCTCAACCGACTGAGCCACCCAGGCGCCCCTGCCATGATAATTCTTTAGGGCAATCTGAAGTAAGGGATGAGGTGTATTCTTTTATTTTAAATGTTTAAAGGCGGCAGGCACATATTCTAAATGTTTCCCTGATCAGAAAAGCACAGAAAACAAGTGGCATTTTAACATGTTTATAAAATACATCATTGCAGAAACCCTGATCTCAGAGAAATGATGAAACAGAAAACCTGCCACACATGAGACCTTTATTCTGCTGGGTACATGGCAGCTATGAGCCAGTGCTCTAATCCCACCTTCAAAGTGTCACCCAGCTTCGGGTCCGAGGCCTGCAAATACTGTGCCTATTTACCAAAGGCATTATGAGACCTTCCTAGTAGGCCAAACCCCCCATGAGGATAAGGCAGGACAAAGCATTTAAAACACCTAGAAGTTGGGTGCCTGGGTGGCTCAGTAGGTTAAGCATCTGACTCATGATTTGGGCTCAGGTCATGATCTTGCAGTTCCTGGGTTTGAGCCTGCTTGGGATTCTTTCTCTCTCCCTCTCTCTCTCTCTGCCCCTCCCCTGCTTGCTCTCTCTCTCAAAATAAATAAATAAACTTCTTTTAAAAAATTAAGAAAAAAACACCTAGAAGTCACCTTAAAGATAGTAACAATTTGGGGCGCCTGGGTGGCTCAGTCGGTTGAGCCTCCGACTTCAGCTCAGCTCAGGTCATAATCTCATGGTTCGTGAGTTCGAGCCCCGCGTCGGGCTCTGTGCTGACAGTTCAGAGCCTGGAGCCTGCTTCAGATTCTGTGTCTCCCTCTCTCTCTGACCCACCCCCATTCATGCTCTGTCTGTCCCAAAAATAAATAAACATTTAAAAAAATTTTTTAAAAAGCAACAATAATCATGATACCTAACGTCTACTCAAAGCCACTAGGAGCTGGGCACTGTTCTAAGTATCTTCCATATATTATCTCATTTAGTTCTACCCACAGCCTATGAATGACAAAATCATTTTTCCCAGTTTTAGAAGAGGACGTTTTCTCTCTTTCAGCTTCTGTTGTAGACATTGCCCGTTTGCATAGGATAGCGGTTAAGAGCTGGGGTTTTGTAGTCAAGTTGCTTGGGGTCAAATAAGACTCACCATGACCAGCTAGCTACGTGACCTCAAGCAAATTATTTAAACTAAGCCCAGGTTTCTTCATCTTTAAAATGGGGATCATAACATGTTCTTCACAGAGGTGTTGTGAGAATTAAACAAGATAAAAATATGTAGAAAATTTAGACAATCCCTGGCACACAGTAAACTGATCAGTGAATGTTAGCAATCATCTGGTCACATCTCACAATTTTAGTTATTTGGAATCCATTTTGAATAACTCCACAGGGACAAACATAAGGGAGAAATATATACTCTCTCCCAGCTTTTAAAGGTTACCTGTTGAAAAACAAACCTTTGGCACCTAACCAGTGGCTAAAATTTCATCAATGGTTTTATACTTAATATTAGGGCTATTGTAAAGAAAAGAGCCAATTAAGTCAGAGCCAAAGTTATATTTCTCTGAGTAAAGAATATTCCATTAGTAACTCAAAGTCTTTGGTTATTGGGTTTGAAAGACTTTGCTTCCCTATTCTACTTGGCCTACTCTTATCTCCAGAGGACAACCCACCTTCCTAAAACTGGTGGCAGCAGCTCAAAAGCAGAACAAGTATGAGTTATTCATCAGATCTGTGCTCTGGCTGCTCTCACCACCCCTCTGTTTCCTACCTGCATTTCCTTCTTTTCTATTCTTCATTTGAATGTTGGGGCCTCACATCACATTATGGGCAGATGATAATGCAGAGTGGTTAGGGGGTCCTGAGACCTGTATTAATAGCGTCCTATGATACTGTCTGTATCGAGCGATCGTTAATTTTTCATTTCTGTGGATTATTTAGACAACATTACCTAATTTATTCCCTCAATGGCAAGAGAGAAAATACTCCTTTCAAAACACCAGGGGCAGCTACCTTTCTGAATTTAGACGTACCACACCGATAGAAAGAAGCATGGGAGAATTTGAACAATCAGCTTCCAGGTGTCAGCCTTCCCTGTCATAGCACATTTACTATTCCCAGATAATAGTGACATCAACAGAAGCAGCAGTAAATCGTTTAGTCCAGAAGGGAAGCACTGTTTGAGTCTTTAGTCATTTATTAATGTCAATGCTTGGTACAAAATTCAGGAGCGCAACTCCCATGAGGACCTCTAGCTTCCTCTAGCACAGATTACATTGCAAATGCAGGCCAATTGTCTTAAGAATCTGGTCTGTGATCACAAGGAAAACTGGGTGGTAAAGCATTGATAAATAGAGCCTACCTATCCTTCTGGGAAAAACAAAAACCAAGAGCAATTCAAAGCACATGTCCTACCTACTAAGGGAAGATAAATAATATTAGCTCCCAATGATAAAATTCAATTCTTTGGCCTTTGGCTATCTTCAGGAAGTGAGCCTTTTAGTGTCCTATTTTGAATATATGTCACATGTGTCCTATCTAGGGACAATGTACTGAATTTCAATGAAACTTTGGGAATAGAGTGGAAGATGTATTTTGAAATGCAATTCCCTTTCCCTGCCTTAAGACTGTTGATAGGTGACAAGAAGCAAAGAAATGAAAAAATGCATTTTTCTTACTGAAGTGTGCTTACCAACATCATCTTCACTGGCTATTTCTTTTTTTTTTTAATTTTTTTAAATGTTTATTTATTTTTGAGAGAGAGAGAGACAGAGACAGAGACAGAGAGACAGAGCACGAGCGGGGAAAGAGCAGAGAGAAAGGGAGACACAGAATCCAAAACAGGGTCCAGGCTCTGAGCTGTCAGCACAGAGCCCGATGCGGGGCTCGAACTCACAAACCGTGGGATCATGACCTGAGCTGAAGCCGGACGCTCAACCGACTGAGCCACTGAGGCACCCCTCCTGGCTATTTCTTAATGCTGCACTCTTTACAAGGAAGTTCAATGATCCTTGGTGTATTTAAGCACAGGCTTGAGAACGTCTAATGGAAGGTAGTTCAGAGACAACCAAAAGGAAGCAAGAATAAATAACCTTTAAAATTCTTCTCCAGCTCTAGATTATTCCCAGATTCTATTGTCCTGGTTAAATTTAATATAAAGGAGAAAATGTCTGCCCTTAGGCAGTTAATAATTTAGTTATGAAAGCACAGCTGAGGCAAGCATCTTTAACTCTAAAAAGACAATTAAAAATAATATTTGGCAGCTTATTATCTTGGCTTGTCTAAACTAGATATATGAAGGAGATAAGCAAGAGGGTTGATTTAGGGCTAAAGAATTCAAAGGATTGTTTAGGCAAAGTGTTAAAATGAGCATTAGAGCAAAGAAGTATTAATTGAGTTTCACTTGAACCTGAGGCTGGCTTGGGGTTAAAGGGGCTAATGTTCATATGGTCCACAAAGTTTAAGATTTTATTATTAGATTTTTTTTAATGTTTATTTATTTTTGAGAGAGAGAGAGAAAGAGCACAAGAGGGGGAGAAGCAGAGAGAATGGGGCCAGAGGATCAGAAGCAGGCTCTGTGATGACAGCTGAGTGCCCAATGCAGGGCTCAAACTCATGAATGCGGAGATCATGACCTGAGACGAAGTCAGACTCTCAACCAACGGAGCCACCCAGGTGTCTCTAAGATTTTTTTTTAAGACTTGTCTCTCTTGGTTAGAAGGCAGAGACTGTATTTTGGATCAACTTCTCTTCCTCTTACAAGGCATATTAATGGGCCATGTATTCAGTAAGCCCTTGTTAGTCACTAATTTTTAAGTACCAGACTGAATGAGGATAATGCTAATCTGGGCCTGTGCTCTGTAATGAGAAGCATCACACAGATCCTTTGATTGGCATGGCCATAGGGTTTGTCATATTACTTGGCTGAAGATTAGCCTAATCAAAATGGAAAATGCCAGGCAGGAAAAATACACAAACAGGAATTTAAAAAATGATTCTGATTCCAGCTTCTTAGCAAAAAATAGAATTATATTATGCTTTATTCCTAAAAAGTTGCTACTTTTCACTTAAGTTTTTTAATGTGTTGGATCATATTAATTTTCTAATGTTAAACCAAACTTGCATTCAAGAGACAAACCCAACATAGTCAAAATATGTGATATCTTATTTATTATTGATTTTGGTTTACTAGTATTTTGTCTACTATTTTTGCATCTCTGTTCAAAAGTAAAATTGGCCTTATAACTTTTCCTTCATATACTGTCCTTGTCACATTTTGGTATTAAGTTTATGTGTGAGTCTAATTATTTGTTTTTGAATGTTAAGTAGGCCTCACAGTGAAGCTATCTGGGCCTTGTGGACATTTTGAAAATTACTGTTTTGATTTTATTCTTAGTTATAGAACTATTCAGATTTATACTCCTTAATAAATTAGTTTTAGAAAGTTATATTTTCCTGGAAGTTTCCTTCTTCCTTAAAAAATTTTTTTTAAGTTTATTTATTTATTTTGACAGAGAGAGAGACAGTGAGTGCAAGCGGGGGGAGGGGCAGAGAGCAAGGGAGAGATAGAACTCCAATCAGGCTCTGTGCCATCAGCACAGAGCCCCACATGGGCCTTGATCCCACAAACACTGATATCATGACCTGGGCCAAATCAAGAGTCAGATGCTTAACAGACTGAGCCACCCAGGCACTGCTCCTTATTTCTTTTAAATTTTTAAAATATATTGGCAGAGCTGTTCATAGTGTTTTCTTTTTGTTCATTTCTGCAGTATCTTTGTACTCTTGATATCAGTTATAACAAACCCTCACTTGGCCACCTAACCTGCCAACAGGTAGGCTTGGCTGGATGACACAGTCTTGACTTAGTTGCTATGTGTGCGTATCAGAGGCCCCTGCATGTCCTATTCCTGCTACATACATGCCTCACCTACATAGCATATGACCTTCGGCCAGCCCAGTGTGTAGCCAACCAACAAACCCAGATATTGCCAATCAACAGTGCCCAGGGGCTTCGCATTTCTGATAAGGACCTAGACAGTTTGTGGTCTTCTTTTCCCCCAAACTGCAACCTAGAGAACTTTCCTGGACTCCATGCTTGATTGAGTTGCCAGTTTCCCCACTCAACAGTCAATCCTAGGTCTCTAATGGGCTCTATTTGTTGTCCTTAACAATTATTTGTGCCTTCTCTTTTTTTACTTTAGCATTCTTGCCAAGAAGTTATCAATTTCATAAATCTTTTTTTTTTTTTTAATTTTTTTTTTCAACGTTTTTTATTTATTTTTGGGACAGAGAGAGACAGAGCATGAACGGGGGAGGGGCAGAGAGAGAGGGAGACACAGAATCGGAAACAGGCTCCAGGCTCCGAGCCATCAGCCCAGAGCCTGACGCGGGGCTCGAACTCGCGGACCGCGAGATCGTGACCTGGCTGAAGTCGGAGCCCTTTTTTATTTTCTTATAAAGCCATCACATTTCCTCTAAGTGCTGCATTTCAATTAATATTTTCATAATCCTTCAATTCAAATTATTTTTAAATGGTCATAATTTTGTCTTAGCTCCATGGGCTATTTCGGAGTATGTTGCTTAATTTCCCATCATATGGGGTTTGGGCAGTGTTATTGATTTATAGGTTCATTCCAATATATGTAGAACGCAGGGCAATGAACCTATAGATCAATAACACTGCCAAGGAGATGTTTGTAATGTTTATTTATTCTGAGAGGTGGGGAGAGAGGTAGAGAGAGGGGGAGAGACAGAATCCCAAGCAGGCTCTGCACTCTGAGCACAGAACTCAACATGGGGCTCAA
Organism: Panthera leo; assembly: GCF_018350215.1. NCBI lineage: Eukaryota > Metazoa > Chordata > Mammalia > Carnivora > Felidae > Panthera > Panthera leo. The sequence continues at coordinate 172,464,780 of NC_056679.1, forward strand.
TCTCATAAACCATGAGATCATGACCTGAGCGAAAATCAAGAGTTGGATGCTTAACTGATTGAGCCGCCCAGGCATCCCTGTCAGGAAGATTTTTACAATCCATTCTTACCATCTGTTTTTAAACTATAGAATTTAATCTATTTATTTTCAATTGAATTACTAATACAAGGATTAATTTCTTTCACCTCATTTTCTTCTTCCTATACATCTAATTTGTTCTATATTTATTTCTCTTTTTTTGCCCATTGAAAAATGTTCTCATTTCACTTTTTAAATCTATAGGTTTGACTGTTAAACATTTTCTTTCTAGGGGTGCCTGGCTGGCTCAGTCAGAAGAACATGAGACTCTTGATCTCGTGGTCATGACTTCGAGCCCCATTTTGCGTGTAGAGATTAGTTAAATAAGTAACTAACTAAATAAATAAATAAACTTTTGAAAATAAATAAAAATTTTAAAAAATACTTTCTTTCTGGGAATGCAAGCTGGTGCAGCCACTCTGAAAAACAGTATGAAGGTTCCTCAAAAAACTAAAAATAGAACTACCCTATGACCCAGCCATTGCACTACTAGGCATTTATCCATGGGATATAGGTGTGCTGTTTCGAAGGGACACATGCATCCCCATGTTTATAGCAGCACTATCAACAATAGCCAAAGTATGGAAAGAGCCCCAATGTCCATTGATGGATGAATGGATAAAGAAGATGTGGTATATATATACAATGGAGTATTACTTGGCAATCAAAAAGAATGAAATCTTGCCATTTGCAACTACGTGGATGGAACTGGAGGGTATTATGCTAAGTGAAATTAGTCAGTCAGAGAAAGACAAAAATCATATGACTTCACTCATATGAGGACTTTAAGAGACAAAACAGATGAACATAAGGGAAGGGAAACAAAAATAATATAAAAACAGGGAGGGGGACAAAACAGAAGAGACTCATAAATATGGAGAACAAACTGAGGATTGCTGGAGGGGTTGTGGAAGGGGGGATGGGCTAAATGGGTAAGGGGCACTAAGGAATCTACTCCTGAAATCATTGTTGCACTATATGCTAATTTGGATGTAAATTTAAAAAATAAAAAAAAATTTTAAAAATTAAAAACAAATTAAAAACAAAAACAAACAAAATATATTTTCTTTCTATTTTAGTGATTATGCTAGAAATTACAACATGCATCCTTAATTTATTAAAATCTAAAGCTTATGAATTTATTTACCTATCTCTGGACCATATTAGGACCTTAGAAAATTTGAAATCTATCCATCCCACTCCCAACTTATAGGCTACTATTGTTTTATATTTATTTTCCCTAAAATCTCCAGAACACAGTATTATTGTTTTACTCTGCTTATTTATGTTTATCCATGTGTTCACCACTTTCTTTATTCTTCTTTTTCTCTTGCAACTCAGAACTTCTGTCTGGAACCACTACCATTTTGCTTGACATATATCTTTACAACTTATCTTAATGAAGAGAGGGATAGGGGCAGAGAGAGAGGGAGACACAGAATCTGAATCAGGCTCTAGGCTCTGAGCTGTCAACACAGAGCCCGACGCAGGGCTCGAACTCACAAACCGCAAGATCATGACCTGAGCCAAAGTCGGACGCTTAACCGACTGAGCCACCCAGGCGCCCCATTTTAATGTTTCTTTTTATCCTATTCTTTGTGTGTGTTTCTGTACGTGTGTGTGTGTGTGTGTGTGTGTGTGTGTGTGTGTGTGTACGTATTTTCTCCTGTATTTCATAATATATTAAAGAGGGATTTTTTTCTATTTTTTAAATTTGGGGGCAGGCAGAGGGAGAGGGAGAGGGAGAATCTCAAACAGGCTCCAAGCCCAGCGTGGAGCCCAATGTGGGGCTCAAACCCACAACCCTGAGATCAGGACCTAAGCTAAAATCAAGAGTCAGACATTCAACCGACTGAGCTACCTAGGCACCCATGAAGTGGGATTATTTTGAGTGTTCTCCTTGCAGAGTCTCCATTCCATTTAAATTAAGTTTTTCTTCTTGTTTTGGTCTCTATTTCTCATTTTAGAGGAATTTCTCAGACATCTGGTGCTCCTTGGTTGTTTGCCCCATTAGGCCATATGATGTATTCCAGATTTCAGATCAACATTCCCAAAATGACTGTAGTTTATTGGGTTCAGTTCAGGAAACACTGATCTCTGCCATCTTAGATGAATGGGAACTTTATCAGACCAGGCATAGGCAGGAGTAACACAGACAAAATGGTTTTCATAAGCCTCACCCCCCTTCCTTCCTCAGATTTTTCTTCACAACTCGAATTTTCCTTCATCTACTGCTGTCCTTCAAGACCTTTCCTGTGGCCCCTCCCTCAATAGAATCACTTCAAGTAAAAATCTGGTTATCTTATTAATATACAGTAGGAATGACTGATAAGACTAAATATGTTGCCTGGTATTTGGTTTTTAGAAAATGGGGACAAAGCATTTCTTGGGATATAACAAAGGAATAGACTCTCAGGATATAAAATACCCAACATCAAAGCAAATCAGCAGAAAGGTGTATGAAAATAGCCAACTCCCTTAATAAAAACAAACCTCTTATTCTACAAGACTGGCAATGGATGGAGAATCTCCACAACGGATGATGAAGAAGAACCTCATAACCTTAACTGTTGTCCTCTATGATTCACCTTCCCCTTTAGGATTTCCATCTAATTATGCCTGCATCCATTCCCAGGCCATAAAGAGGTAGACCTAGTTCCCTTTGGTATGGTGGCCCAAGAATGGACAACTCTTAATTCCTTAATACCCCAAACAAAGAAAAGTGGTAGCATTCATAGAAGATTTTGCAAATGTCTAAAGAGAATTAACATAGGAGTGGCAAGAAACTACTACGGCATATCTGAGGTGACTTACCATTCGTGGGTACTAGCCCTACCCCATCGTAATTCCCAGTACAGCCCTATCTATCGGGTATTATCACAGTTCCCAATATTTACAAGCATAAGACCAGATAATCTAATTCCTCTCATCCCAAAAGCAAGGTAATGAAGACTGAGAAAGAAGCTATCTCCTGCACAAGTAGCAGACTGGTGGGCTATGAACTGTATCTAGCTCACAGATATATTTTGTCAGTTCTGCTCTACTTAAGAATCCTCTTTTAAAACTTTAGCCATCAACATTGAGAATCTGGAGAAATCATATTTAATAAAGGCAAAAATATGTTCTGGCATTGAACACACACACACACACACACACACACACACACACACACACAGAGGCATGAAACACACACACAAGATCTGGAAACGTGTGGCCCCTTGTCCCACAGGGCAACATTTGGCTACAGTTGAGCATTAGCTACCCTTGGCAAATAGGCACATGCCTTCCAGTTTGCTGGATCCTCCATCTAGTCAACTTTGCTTGCTTACATTGTCTACCTGCCTTCGGTAAACATTTGCAACCCTCATGAACTGCAGGTCTGCGTCTGATGACCTACTCTTTCTCAGGTGACAGACTGGGAGGAACTACTAGCAATCACCTTCCCCTTCAGAGGACACCCCACCCTTCTCAGGGCTGTGGCTTCATAGACCTAAGTATACACCATATTATAGTCCCGATAGTCATATAAGAGGCATACACTTAAAATGGGTGCTTTTGTTATGAAGAGGGCTTTTGCCCAAAAGCCAGTACCATCTCACTAAACACTAACACACCCTTAGTGAGATTAAATCTCACTAAGTACTGTGTTGACATATACACAGCAAGGTGAAAATGTTGATGTTTACATCCCTGAGATTCTGGGTCTAGTTACTGTTACCCAAATGAGATACACTATGTGAAAAATGCTTTGAAGGATAATACAAACTAAGTAAAAAGAAAAAGGCATTGTGTAAAGTGCTAGAAAAATCTAAACATAATGAGTGTTTTGATTTTGGCATGAAAGCAACTAAAATAGGTGGCAATGGTGATTAAATTAACTCTTTAGGAGTCCAGGGTGGCATTTTCACACCTAAATCTCGATGAAGAAATTCTTAACAAGAAAATGAAAACCATCTTGGAAATTGGAATTCTAAGTTTTTGTTAATACAGTAGGAGAAAAATAGAAAAGAATACAGCGGTGTGAACCGTTAGAAAAACAATTAAGTCAGGAGTCAGGAGAGGTATAGTCTAGCCCCAGCCATGTCACCAGCTAACTCTGTGACATGAGAATTATCATTATTTAACACTTCCTCTCCATTTCCTCATCTATACTATGTAGAGTAAAACTAGATGATATGTAACAAACCCTCTGGGCTGTACTATAATTCAAGGGCAAACTTGTATCAAAATACTCTAAATCTTAAGTCAGATAAATCAAAGAAAACACTACAAATACCAAGAGACAAATCTGACATGATAATTAGTTTGCATTAAAATTTACCTAGAACTGACTTATACACATCCATAAAATGAAAGCTAAATAAATACACAACATATCAGATTAAATTCTGCTTCAACTAGAAGTGAGAATGTTTTTCTTGTAGATAGCAAACATAAATGGATCCACTGGAAACCGTACAAAATGCTTCCAAAACAACCATAAAAATTTAACTGATTTAAACAGTCACTTACTAATGTCCTTTTATTAATATTCTCCAATGAACTTGCAGTAGCCTTGAGAGAGATAAAACAGGAAGCAAAATAAGCCTTCCTGAGCCTTTTGTGATTTTAATGTTGAGTGACAGATTCTCTAGAATGAACAATGGACAATGAAAGAGTCTGGCCAAACTAAACACTTTCTGTGAGCAGACTGAGCCTTTATCTCAGCCAAGAAATCATTTTTACTCCATGAAAAATATCTAAAATCTTGCCAAATTGTACCACTGCCACTGAAATTGGAATGGCTTCAACATTCCATAAATACAGTGACACTTAATGAATTGCTTCAGTTAAATCATGCTGGAGGGAAAATAGATGAACAATCTTATTGTGTTATATGTCGTTCAAAAGATACAATCAACACAGGTAATCAGGGGTGCCCTTCATGCCAGGATTACCCTTGAGATAGGCACATCTGGATTCCCATGAACTTTTTATTTTTTGCTGACTAAAATGAAGTAATTTATACCATTGGGAAGTGAGTTAAAATAATATATTCAAAAAGAGTAGCACCAAATAGCCAGAAAAAACAGCAAAAAATTAAATCAGAAAGAAAGAAGGACCAGTGTGTAATACTTGAAACATCATTTTCCAAGAATTTCGACCACCACAGAACAGCATAGTGACTTATAGGAGGTAATGACCTGCAAAAGAAATATAAACTATTTAATATCTCAAGAAATAAGGGTGCCTGGGTGACTCGGTTGAACATCCGACTTTGGCTTAGGTCATGATGTCATGGTTTTTGAGTTCCAGCCCCATATTGGGCTCTCTGCTGTCAGCACAGAGCCTGCTTCAGATCCTCTGTTCCCCTCTCTCTGCCCCTTCCTGCTCTCGCTCTTTCTCTCAAATATAAACATTTAAAAAAAATATCTCAAAAAATACCTGAGAATCTGATGATCTTATATATGCTTGCTTAAAAGTTTAAAAAAGAATACACCAGGGGTGCCTGGGTGGCTCAGTTGGTTGAGCATCTGACTTTGGCTCAGGTCACGATCTCATGGTTCGTGAGTTTGAGCCCCGCGTCGGTCTCTGTGCTGATGGCTTGGAGACTGGAGCCTGCTTCAGATTGTGTCTCTCTCCCTCTCTCTGCCCCTTTGCCGCTCGCTTCTCTTTCTCTCTCTCAAAAATAAACAAACACTAAAAAAAAAAAAGAATGCACCCTGTTCTTTCCTTCTTACATTGTCCTTTATTGTTTCCTTTTGCCTGCAGTGACTGCAAAATGGACAGATGATAGTCAATGTACTACAAATAGATTTGACATCTTTAAGTGCAGAATTCAGAGTTCAGACTATGAAAAGCCAAATAAACACAAAGAATCAAAGTCCAAATATATCCAATACAGAAACATTTTCAGCCTGATAAATAACATACATCTGATTCTTGATTATTTTCACTTTCTCAGATGGTGTCAAAGTCATTTGTTATCTTTGATTTCATTAGCCGTTTAGCACTTACATTCTAATATATGGGTTCAGTTATCTGAGATCCCACAACACCTAAAATAACCAGTGAGGTCATAACTTGGTAGGGGTTTGAGGTGAAGTGATTTACAATATCCTCTCCTAGTCCCTTGTTCAGAAGATCTCTTGGCCTCTTCATGGCAAATGACATGATTTCTCAGGCTAAACGCAAACAGATTTTCTTTCTATTTCAATATTTTCTATTTTCCCTGAGTTAGGAAAAAGGAAAATATTTAGTTTTAGTGGATGCTGCTGATCTGTAGGTTACTAGATCTGAGATATATTAAGGAGATTATCATATTATATCCTTAATTATACTCATAATTTGAAAGCAATATATGCCACATATAAGCTGCTGTAATAACCAAGATTTTTCTGCATTAATACACTTTCATTGTAGAATTATGTCGCTGTGTAGGCTGAGTTGAACCTTCTTCTTCTCCTCCTCCTCACCTTCTCCCCTTCCTCCACCCCTCCCCCCCTTCTTCTTCTCCTTCTCTCCCTCCTTCTCCTCCTTCTCCTCCTCCTTCTAAATAGCAAAGCCATTGCAATAGTCATTCTAGAAAATGTCTTTGCTGGTAATCTTAACAGTGTTTGGGCAACCTTACATCCTTTTTACCCCCTGACCCTGATGGGCTCTGTAAGTTACTGTCTGATAACAGAGTGATCATCAGCTTAAATGTCAAGAGCCCTAAACAGCCCAAGAAGACAAACTAGAAGAGAAAAAAAGCTCTAAGGTTTGTACGTGAAAGAATCCTTTAATACAGTGCTTCTCTCAGTCTTCACCCAAGTACTCCAAAGGCAGTGGGCAAAGAAGTGTGTAATTACCCCAAGCCAGAGATTTCTTTCAAGTCTCATGTTTTACATTGAAAATTCAGGGGCGCCTGGGTGGCTCAGTCGGTTGAAATTCTGACTTCAACTCAGATCATGGTCTCATGGTTCATGGGTTCAAGCCCCGCATTGGGCTCACTGTTGTCAGCATGGAGCCTGCTCCAGATCCCCTGCCCCCACTTCCCCTTCCATGCTTGCGTTCTCTCTCTCTCAAAAATAAACAAAACATTTAAAAAAGAAAGAAAGTAAATTCATATATATTTTGAATTCTACTACTCATATCAGCATTTCCTTTAATACAATTTTTTTAAACTTATCAAGTTATACAACTTTTCCTCCAAATAATCAATTACACTGATGCTTGAGATTATGTACCATGTTTGTTTGGGGGCATTTAATAACCTTCCCAGCACCCCCAACCACTTCCATGTGCTCCCCAAATGTTCACACAACTCAGTGTGAGGTACAAGGACATTTAACTCAATTACAGGTTAAATACTCTCTAATGAACTCTTCTCTACCTCATCACCACATGATTATTATTTGTGTTTATGTGTGGTGATAACATTGAAGATCTACTCTTAAAAACTTTCAAGTATATAATACAATGTAATTAATTATAGTCACCATGCTGTACATTGGATCCCTAGAACTTACTCATCTTATAACTAAGCTTATACCCTTTGACTGACATGTCCCCATTTCTCCTGCCTCCAAACCTCTGACAACCACCATTCTACTCTATTTCTTTGAAATCAACGTTTTTGCATTCCACATATAAATGAGAACATACAGTACCTGTATTTCTCTGGCATATTTTGCTTAGCATAATGCCCTCATGGTTCCATCCATGTTGTCACAAATGGCAGGATTCCTTCTTTGTCATGGCTGACTAGTACTCTGGTATAGATATATATGCCATATCTTCTTTATCCATTCATCCATTAGTGGACACTCAGGTTGTCTCCATGTCTTAGGTATTGTGAATGATATTGCAATGAACATGGGAGTGCAAATACCTCTTCAATATACTAATTTCATTTCCTTCAGATATACACCCAGAAGTGGGATTCCTGTATCATTTGGTAATTCCATTTTTAATTTTTTAAGGAACCTCTACTATTATCCACAGTGGCTGCACCAATTAATATCTACACCAACAGTGTACAAGGGTTTCCTTTCTCCACATCCTTGCCAGTACTTATCTCTTGTCTTTTTGATGGTAGACATTCTAACAGGTGTGAGGTGATATCTCATTGCTGCTTTGATTTGCATTTCCCTGATAATTAGTAATGTTGAGTATCTTTTCATGTACCTGCTGGCCATTTGTAAGTCTTCTTTGGAAAAAAGTCTATTCAAGTCCTCCACCCATTTTCAATTTGCATTTTTTTCCCTGTTATTGGGTTACAAGAGTGCCTCATATATTTTGGATATTAGTCTTTAATCAGATGGATGGTTTACAAATATTTTCTCCCATTCTATAGGTTTCCTTTCACTTTGCTAATTGTTTATTTTGCTGTGCAGAAGACCTTTAGTTTGATGTAGTCTCACTTACTTACTTATTTTTGCTTTTGTTGCTTGTGCTTTTAGGGTCATATCCAGAAAATTGCTGCCAAGGCCAATGTCAGGGAGCTTTTTCCTATATTTTCTTCTATTAGTTTTACAGTTTCAGGTCTTATATTTAAGTCTTTAATCCATTTCAAGTTAATTTTTGTGAATGGTGTAAGACAGGGGTCCAATTTCATTCTTTTGCATGTGAATATCCAGTTTTCTCAATACTATTTATTGAGGAGACAATCCTTTCCCTATTCAGGAGTCTTAGCTCCCTTGTCAAATATCAGCTGATACTATATGCATGGGCTTTTTTCTGGGCTCTTGATTCTATTCCTGTGGTCTAGCGTCTGTTTTTATGCCAATACCATATGGTTTTGATTACTATAGTTTTATAATATAGCTTGAAATCAGCAAGTGTGATGCCTCCAGCTTTGTTCTGCATTCTCAGGATTGCTTTGGCTATTTGGGTCTTTTGTGGTTCCATACAAATTTTAGGATTGTTTGCTCTATTTCTGTGAAAAAAATGCATTGAATTAAAAAAAAATTTAATGTTTATTTATTTTTGACAGAGAGAGAAAGAGAGAGAGAGAGAGAGAGAGAGACAGAGCATGAGTGGGGGAGGGGCAGAGACAGAGGGAGACACAGAATCCGAAGCAGGCTCCAGGCTCTGAGCTGTCAGCACAGAGCCCGATGTGGGGCTCAAACTCACAGACTGCGAGATCATGACCTGAGCTGAAGTCGGACGCTCAACAGACTGAGCCACCCAGGCACCCCAAATGCATTGAATTTTGATAGGGATTGCATTGAATCTACAGATGGCTTTGGGCCTTTTGTTTTCATTCATATTCATAATAATTTCACAAACTTAAGGGTAATTCTTTATGTGTATCACTTATCTACTGACACATAACAAGCCATTACAAAACTTAGTGACTTGAAACAGCAATAACTCATTGTTTCTTGTGATTCTGTCAATAATTTGTCAATAATTTGGGCGGGGCTTACATGGGCAGTTCTCCATCTTATCTCATCTAGACTCACTAACATAACTTGCAGTCATCTGGTAGCTCGACTGGGGATGGAAGAACTAAGACATGCACACTTATGCGTCTGGGCCATGATGCTACCTATTGCCTAGGCCTCTCTGTGTGGTCCCTCACCGTTGTTAGTCTAGCCCAGACTTCTTTTCATGGTTGCAAGAATGTTCCAAGAAGTGGGGGTGCCTAGTGGCTCAGTAGGTAGAGCATATGACTCTTGCTCTCAGGGTCGTGAGTTCAAGCCCCACATTGGTCATAAAGCTTACTAAAAAAAAAATAATAATAAAATTTAAAAAAAAAAGAATGTTTCAAGGAGTGAAGCAGGAAGCTGCAAAGCATTTCGAAGCCTAGGCTCTGAGAAGTATGAACAGACAAATCAGGAGGGTTTAGGAACTGCTCAAAAATAGGAAAGGCAATGATTAATAAAAAGAGATATAAGTCAACTAAATTAATCAGAGAACTGACCAAATCTACCCAAACTAAGTCTAAAGACCAATCAAACTACAGACAGTTGCTTGACAGTATTATTATTATGCAACAAAAGAATGTGAAATGACTGTTCCCATAATTTGGCTATTGTAGATAATACTGCTATAAACATAAGGATACATGTATCCCTTTGAATTAGCACTTTTGTATTCTTTGTGTAAATACCTAGTAGCGCAATTGCTGGATCAGAGGGTAATTCTATTTTTAATTTTTTGAGGAACCTCCATACTGTTTTCCAGAGTGCCTGCACCAGTTTGCATTCCCCATCAACAATACACCTGTTATTTTTTGTGTTTTTTATTTTAGCCATTCTGACAGTTGTGAGGTGATTCTCATTGTAGTTTTGACTTACATTTCCCTGATGATGAGTGATGTTGAGCATCTTTTCATGTGTCTGTTGGCCATCTGTATGTCTTCTTTGGAAAAATGTCTATTCATGTCTTCGCTTTTTTTTAAATTGGATTATTCATCTTTTGGGTGTTGAGTTGTATAATTTCTGTATATATTTTGGATATTAACCCTTTATCAGATATGTCATTTGCAAATATCTTCTCCCATTCCATAAGTCGTCTTTTAGTTTTGTTGATTGTTTCCTTCACTGTGCAGAAGCTTTTTATTTTGATGTGGTCCCAACAGTTTATTTTTTATTTTGTTTCCCTTGTCTCAGGAGACATATCTAGAAAGAAGTTGATATGGCCAATGCCAAAGAAGTTACTGCCTGTGTTCTCTTCTAGGATTTTTATGGTTTCAGGTCTCACATTTAGCTCCTTAATCCATTTTCAATTTATTTTTGTGTACGGTGTAAGAAAGTGGTTCAGTTTCATTCTTTTTCATGTTGCTGTCCAGCTTTCCACAACATCGTTTGTTGAAGAGACATTCTTTTTCCCATTGGATATTCTTTCCAAGTGTCCATCAATTGATGAGTGGATAAAGAAGATGTGAGATTATATATATATATATATATACACACATATAATAGAATATATATATTCCATATATATAATGGAATATTACTCAGCCATAAAAAAGAATAAAATCTTGCCATTTGAAAGGACATGGATGGAGCTAGAGAGAATAATGCTAAGTGAAGTAAGTCAGTCAGAGAAAGACAAATACCATATGATTTCACTCATATGTGGAATTTAAGAAACAAAATAAATAAGCAAAGAGGAAAAAAGAGAGAAACCAAGAAACAGACGCTTAACTATAAAGAACAAACTAAGGGCTACTGGAAGGGAAGTGGGTGGGAGGATGGGTTAAATAGGCCATGGGGATTAAGAAGTGTACTTGTGATGAACACCAGGTGATGTATGGAGGGTTGAATCACTGTATTGTACACCTGAAGCTAATATGGCACTGTATGTTAACTAACTGGAATTTAAATAAAAACTTAAAAAAAAAAAGAAAGAAGGCAATTCCATCTCCAAACTGCAAAATTTTGGCAAATCAATATAGGACCTTGTAATGCAACAAAACTATGTTGTACTTGTTGGAATCATAAAAAAAAAAAAAATGTGAAATGGTATCTATTACTTAAAGACTTTAAAAGCCTATTCTAACTCCTGATTTAGGAGTAGAATAAATTAAATAAACATATTGTTCACTCTGTGACATAGAGCTTAAGAGTTTGCAAAAAAAAACTACCACTACCGCCAGTAAAAAAACAAACTTCCAGAACCTTCAAGTGGGACCAAAATCTACTGTGATTTCAGTCTAGTTTTATGCTAGTTGGGCAGTACTTTTAACACTGAATCACTCTCACGAGTGATTTTATTTAAAAGACTCTGTGTTAATTATTAATTGCTCACACAGAACCCATAGGGGATTTAAAACATTTTTTTATTTTCTTAATTCACCAGCCAGAAACCTACATACTAGGGATAACCCAGCTGAATTGGAAAATGCCTTCTTGTCTCACTTAATTTAACCTGTTTCAAGAGTTTAGGAGAATTTTTATATACACAGAAAAAGCCCCAACAATATTTAAGAGTAACATTCATTCTGGAAAAAATTGGGATGTGTCAGGACTAGACAGGTTTTATGTATACTAACTAATTGTGGTTTTAATTTTTTGAAAGCAAGATACTAAACCAACATTCAGGGAGCTGCTTATTTATTTCTTTAGATCTGATAAGCAATCTCCTTACATGTGGGGTTTGGAGACCTTTCTGCCTAAACTATATGTTCTTTGATCTATTTTTTTTACTTTGAGTTCCTGTTAAGTAAAAGCCTTGCTATTTTGGTTTCTCTGAGACACTTCAGTACTTTGTATGTTCCTGCTGGACCACAGGGGCATTACCAGAGCAGTAATGAAGTCTGAAACATCAGGTGGGAATATAACTTAAGGCAAGACCAATAAAGTATCTTTGAAGATATAGGTTATTGGAAAATGTGCCCAGTGTTCTAATCTTAGCATAAATTAAACTTAGTTGTATTAATTAACAGGTTTTAATGTCTGCTGTCTTAAACAATGTTTTAAAACTATAGGGATTTGATTCAAATAAGTTCTTGGGCTCTCTGAGATCTGACCAAAGGAAGAAAAACAAGTGCCCCCAAAGATCTAAAAAGCATAGGCTTGTAACAACCTCATTAGGCAAACTTGAAGGATTTTATCAATTCTCCTCAGGCAATTCAGTGGTGTTTTTCAGTGGTCCTCACCCTGAAGCACTACCTCTTTCACAAAATTCACACATTTGACAAAAATATGTGGAAATCATGTGTAAAGTTTACAGGTTGGTTGAAGTAAAAAACTATTTATTTAAAAGGGCATGTTTAAATAAAGGCTTCAATGGAATGGTGAACATGTATAAATATCTAAAGTTAGGATTTTTTTTTAACTCCAGTCTTTCCTAATCACAAAGAAAGAAAATTGAAAAAAAAAATTAAATCATGGTTTTTAAAATGTGATTTAATTTTTAAAATTTACATTTCAAAATGAAAAAAATTAAATCACAAAATTTTAAATGAAAATTACAAGTGATTATAATAAATCTAAATCACTTGTTTTCCACTGGGAAATTAGGGAGCACACATTAAACCTCATAACTATTTTGATGTAATGTATGCCATCACTTCACTGCCAAAGGGATGGGTTTACCTAGCAGGAATTGTCCTCTCAGATCCCTTCTCAAGACCCTGGGGACCATGTGCCGACAATTTCTGGGAGTGGCCTCTGGATGGCAGTATTCTTTTAGTTGGCATCTTGATCATTAAGACTAAGTTCCAGGGGACTCCGAGAATCATCTTTTTCAATAATCAACGTTTTAGTGTTCTCAACTCCTTATTAGCTCTGTGGCTTAGAGCAAGGCAAGTAACTTCTTCAAGTCTCAGTGTCTTCCACTGTCTATGGAGGATTCTATTCTAAACTTGGAAGGTAGTCACAAGGATTAGAGATGATAATGATAATTATTATAGGAACACTATTATTTATTGAAAACCTAATGTGAATAGGTACTGTGTAGGAACTTTACAAATGATATCTCACTAAGTCCTTCCAATTATCCTCTAATGCAGGTATTACCACTTTATCTTTACAGATAAGAAAACTGAAGCTGAGAATAATCAAGAATGCAACCTAAATCCCATAGCCACTCAGTGGTAAACCTGGAATTTCTTTCTAAGCATATAATACAAGTAAAGTGCCTACCAAAGTGCCTTGTGCACAGTAAATATTAGTAATTTTTAACCATTTTTGACATTGTTATTTCTATAACTTAAGTTTTATATAACTGTTGTCTGAAAGACATTAGAAATTTTTAATATTATTTCTAAGTGGACATAAAAGAGATATAAAAATCTATTATGATCTAGTTGTTCAGATATCTTAATTTTTCCCCAAAGTATATTTCAGCGGAGAATGTAAGGACAAAGCGAAGATTTGTAAATAAAAGTTATGGTCAATTAAATGTGTGAAATGTTATATATTTTATTCTTCTCCTGGAGAGTCGCAAGAAATATTAGTATATTAAAGACTCAGAGATGTCTTGCAATAAAGAAAACTATTAATCTAGTTTAATCCAAAGCTTTCAAATGTATTTAAAAAAGTAATTCTTTCTTCACAAAATATTTATGACCATCCTTTGAAACCGGTGTTCTGTGGAAAACATTTGAGAAAAATGAATCTTACGAAATTCCTCTTCCAACTTGAGCATGTAATGTTTTGATAATTCTTCTTTTTCTGCCAACTCAACTCCCTGCTGTGGATGTGGTGTGAAATGTCACGACTGACAATAAAATCTTTCTGACACTTTACTGTTAAACCTAACTTTTTCTCAGGCTTTTCTTACAGCAGTACAACATTCTTTCTACTTCTGTCCATACTGCAACCACAGGTAAAACTTGCCTGAAACTCCTGCTCACAGTCTTTCTTATCTTCTGCACCATTCAGTTGCTTCTAAACTTCTGTTGACTCTAACTTAAATTTTATTGCTACTTAAATTGCCATGTGATTATAACTTCACATTTAAATTATAAGTTCCTTGGTGTCTGGAACCATGCATTGTGCTGCCATTTATCCCTGAAAAAGCATGAACACTGTGCACTGCCCATTCAACAAATGCAACAAATATACACTAAACATCTCTAATATGCCAAGCTCTGTTCCAGGTGCTGGGATATAGTAGTACCCCTGTAAGGCTGTCAGTACTTTAGTGGAACTTTCATTGTACTAGGGGAGATACATAAATGAGTCTTAGAATAAGTACATAATGTAATGTAATGTGAGATGTAAGTGGTATGAAGCAACAGGGCATGTGAAAAGGCCTCTAGGGGCGCCTGGGTGACTCAGCCGATTAAGCGTCCGACTTTGGCTCAGGTCATGATCTCATGGTTCATGAGTTTGAGCCCCGCATCGGGCTCTGTGCCAACAGCTCAGAGCCTGGAGCCTACTTCAGACTCTGTGTCTCCCTCTCTCTCTGTCCCTCCCCTGCTCACTCTGTCTCTCAAAAATAAATGTTAAAAAATTTTTTTAAAAAAAGAAAAGGCCTGGGGCGCCTGGGTGGCTCAGTCGGTTAAACATCCGACTTGGGCTCAGGTCATGATCTCATGGTCCGTGAGTTCGAGCCCCGCGTAGGGCTCTGTGCTGACAGCTCAGAGCCTGGAGCGCGTTTCAGATTCTGTGTCTCCCTCTCTCTCTGACCCTCCCCTGTTCATGTTCTGTCTCTCTCTGTCTCAAAAATAAATAAATGTTAAAAAAAAAAAAATTAAAAAAAAGAAAAAAGAAAAAAGAAAAGGCCTCTAATGAAGGAATATTTAAGATGAAATCTGAATAACCGAAAATGAGGTCAGAAAGAAGAGTGTTCTAGACAAGAGGAAAGGGCCAGGGCAAAGGCTGAAGGCTGGCTCAATTTTCTAAGTTAGAGGAAAACAGGAAGGTCAGTGTGGCTAGAACAAGCATAATAGGTCAGGGCAATCAGCATGATAACACTTACAGTGGTGGGTATGAGCCAGACTGCAGTATGGAATTTGGACATCATTTTAGATGATATGGAAGCCATGGAATGCTGCAGACATGGGAATGAGCTAAGCATGTTTCCATAATGTTAAGAAGACCACTCTGACTGCAGGATAAATAATGGAATACAGGGGGTCAAGGTAGGCATCAGGGATGCCAGTTATAGGCTATCTTAGTAATTAAGGCAAGACATGATGGTGATTTAGGCAAGGGTGGTGGCAAGGGAGCAAAGGAGAGTAGACAGATTCTGGATGTATTTTGACAAAAGAGACAACAGGACTCGCTGGCTTGAGCAAATGAGAGGGTGGTGATATTGTCAATATGGGGATATCTGGGAGATCAGTGACCCTGAGAGGAAGACTAAGGAAGGGGGTCAAGAATCCTTTTGACCGTGTTAAAGGTGAGAGGTCTATAAGACATCCAGGAATATGTGTCATTTTTACCTGATTTGGCAGCTCATGGGAAAAAGCAGGGCTAGATACATACATTGGAGTCGCTGGTACAAAAAACATTATTTGAAGTCATGGGCACTAAATCATCCTGGGAGAGATCGTAACTCCAAGGCACCCTAGAGACCAAGACTGAGAAAGGGAAGCCAAAATGGCAGGAAGAAACCCAGGAGAATGTTGTGTTGAGAAGTCCAAAAGAATAAAGAGCAGCTGGAGTGAGGGAGTAGTCAGCTGAGTAAAATGGCAAAGATCCAGAAGAGGACCAAGTTGGTCAACATGGAGGCAATCGGAGCGGGTCCATTGGAGCAGTGATGACCAAAGCTGGGAAGAGTGGGTTGAAGGCAGAGGTGAGGACTGGTAAACACTCAGTGTAGACAAACTCTTCATAAAGTTCTGCTGAGAAGAGGAGCATAGAAGTGGGACAGGAGCCAGAAGGGACACGGAGCCAGGAAAGGGCTCCCCTGATCCCAAGATGGGAAGTACTAGACTCTACCTACATGGAATCAGAAGGGAAGATTGCAATGTGGAAAAGAGAGGGACTCATAACTCATTGTTTAATTATTGTAGAGTTTTAAATGTATTTGTCTCACATTGGATTGAAGAGGAGACTGTTTTCCAACATACGAGTTGCAACTGTGACAATCAATAGGAAACGAAACTGAGTGGCAGTAACGATAATATTAACTTGTATATAGGGCTAATTATGTGATAGGGACTGTTTTATGTGCTTTTCATATGTATATTTAACACCTAAATTCCTTTAAATAACAATTATTGTTCTCACGCTACACTTGATGGGGAAACTGAGATATGGAGAGTTAAGTAACTTGTCTGATGTCATGGAGGCAGGAAGTGACAGAACCAGGATTCACACTCAAATGATCTGACTTTGAAGCTTTAACTACCAGGATAAACTGGCACAGGGTTGCACATCTGCTGGCATTTCCTCAGTTCACAAACTGTTTTATGACTCACCAGCCCTCAATTACCTCTTTTTTCTCCAAGTCATACAGTTACAAAGGTTGAAAGGAATTGTTTTTCAACTCTTTCTCTAGTTAGGGCAATCCTATGAAATGGCCCATTCAATTAGATGTGGGCAGCAATTCTATCAAAACTGTCCCTTTTAGAATATTTATAAACTACACATTAAAATAAAAATTTTGACTGTATAGGTTTTTTTCCATACAAGCATTCCTCCTATATACACAGTAAATATTACTTCAGTGACCACATGTGATTCACTCGTTGGAATATACTACAGTTTACTTCAAATGTGTATGTGTGTGTGCTTATTAATTTATGTAAGATGGCCATGTTCTTGGCAGAAAAATTAGAAAATACAGCTTACAAAAAGAATTCCACTCATTCTTTCATTTAATACACATTACTGTGTGTGCATTTTAGGTCACGCAAGTATTACAAATCATACTTTCAAATGCTATTTAAAAGCATGAGGAGGGGCACCTGGGTGGCTCAGTTGGTTAAGTGTCCGACTCTTGATTTCGACTCAGGTCATGATCTCACGTTCATAGGATCGAGCCCCATGTCGGGCTCTGTGCTGATAGCACAGAGCCTGCTTGGGATTCTCTCTCTCTTTCCTCTTTCTCTGCCCCCCAGCACATGTGTGTACACACACACACATCCTCTCTTTCACTCTCTCTCTCAAAACAAATAAATAAACATTTTAAAAAGCATGAGGAAAATGCAAAGGAAGAATTTCAGGATACAAAACTATAGAAAGTATGTGAAAAAAATAGTAAAAAACAATTAAATCACATATACACACATGAGAAAGAGAAAGAGAAATCTAAACAGTAGCTATTATTTCTGGATGTGAGATATTAAGGATGATTTTTATTTTCTTCTGATTGCCTTTCCCCCCTTATTTTTCTATAATGAACATATATTACTTTAATACTCGGAAAAATGTTACTTCAAAAATTAAATATTTCTACCTATTATGCTGAGAGCACATGCATTACCAGACATCTGATTTGAAGCTAAAATGGAATCCATTAAGATAGTAAGGCATAGGGGATATGAGGACACGTTTATTATTTCAATTACTCAATAATAATGCTCCAAATGATTTCACTGCCAAGAGCACTGTTCAGAATGTGTGTGTGTGTGTGTGTGTGTGTGTGTGTGTTGTGGGGCACTACATAATTATCTATGCTAATTAGTATATATTTAACAAATGATGGACAATTAACATGGAGCTTTGTTTCCTGCCACTAGATCTACCTCGGAGAAAAAGAAACAGAGGAAGAGAGAGATCCAGGAAACATTTTCAAGGAAAAATTTTTTTTAAATTCCTTTAAATATAATAGAAAATTCAGATACTTTCCTCTGGCCCTTTGTTCAGGCTACCCTTTCAGATGCTTCTTGTTTTTCCTTTTAAATCTTTCCATTGTGAAAAATTATAAATATACTAACAATACATAAACATTTGAGTGCTCAAAAAAATGTACTATAAACCCCATGCTCCCATCACCCAGCTTCAATAATTATCAACATTTGTGGGGCCTTTCTTTCTAATTGCTTATCTTGCACTAGTAGGAAACAATAATACTTCTGAACAGGAAAACTCTGTAGAAAAAATTTTAAAGATTAAGCAAACAAGAGATGGGTTTTTTAAAACCTCACTGCACAGAGCTGCACTAAACTTTGAAGGAGTCCCCAAATAGCTTCTGAGGCCTACTGGTGCAGTCACCACCTTTCCCATCCAATGTGCCCCCTTCTTCTCCAACAGCTAAATAGCTATGCATTATTACGCTTGGAAAATGGAAGAACTAAAATAAAGAATGCACTAAGCTCATAACTGTGAAACTGTAAGGCAGAATTGGGAAGTAGGGAACATTCACCCAGGGAAAGTGTGGCCAAGAAGACAGCCTGCGGATGAGCCAGCAGCAGGCTGGGCAGGCCACTCTCATTTACAGAGGTCACCAAGCAGGGCTAGTGGAGCACTACCAAACTGTCGCCTGGTTGTACCTACCCAAACTGTTGTCGCTGCTTGTGGGCCAGGATGCAATTCTATCCCTCAGCTTCTTCTTTTTACAGGAGTTGTCTGACTTCTCAGAAAGACCTACTTCCTCCTTCCTAATTTCTCGAACGAGCTGCATGCGGCACCTTGTAAAATCCTGAAAGGAAATCTTCCCATGTTCATCTGCGCCCAACTGGTTCATGATCTCAGCCACAGACTCTTCCATATTCAGTTGGCGGCAGACCATCAATAAGTCATTTCTACAGGAGGGTTGGACAGAAGAAAACTTGTTAGGAGAGACATTTGAGCTGGAGAATGTGGTCAATGGGGGTGGGGGAGGGGTGGAAAGAGCATTTCTTGAACATATCCACACACAGGAAACCTATTTCCAACTTCCTCATTGCTTCTAGAAAAGTGGTAAGTGTGCAAAAAGATCTGTTTCATCTGGGTGATTCTAGACAAGAACTCTATTTAATTATTTGGAAGAGTGTGGTGCCTGGGTAGCTCAGTTGTTAAGCATCTGACTTCAGCTCAGGTCATGATCTCACAGTTCATGAGTTCAGTCCCACATCAGGTGAGCACAACCCCTGCTTTGGGTAAAAACACAAGCCCTGCTTCAGGTGAGCCCTGCTTTTCTCTCTCTCTCTCTCTCTCTCTCTCTCTCTCTCTCTCTCTCGCTGTCTCTCTCTCTCTCGCTGTCTGTCTCTCTCTCGCTGTCTGTCTGTCTGTCTCTCTCTCTCTCTCTCTCTCTGCCCTTCACTCACTTGTGTTCACTTGCTCTCTCTCTCTCTCCTCAAAAAAACCCAAAAAATTATTTGGAAGAGTGGAGCAACTTAGAATCTTTTGGTTCTCTTTTTCCTCCTGTCTCCAGGCCTCTTCCTCCCTGTCTTTCTTTTGAAATTGATGGAGCACCTGTAGAATGCAGCCCTGTAATCTCACTACAAGATAAAGTTTCAGAACATAGAAAAGACATTGTTTCTCCCTTTGGCAGAGTTTAAAATCTAGTCCAGTTGTAAAAGAACAACAAAGATTTTAACAAGCTTGTTCTGAACCAATCAGCAAACTTTAGCACTTCTTTCAAAGACTATTTAATCTCAACTTGCATGACTCACTGCTGGCCTACCTCTGGTTTTTCTTAATCTTCTTTGAGTATTTTCCATCTTCTCACCAGCAACTAGCCCTAAGACTCAGAGCAGGAGTCAAAATCCCACACATCTTCCAGGACTAGGACATTATGTAAATGTGAGAAGTGGATGGATTTAAGACAAGAGGGGCTGGTCGAGTCTGGGGCTGGACTAGAGAAGGATACCCAGCCTGTATGTTCTCAAATTTAAAAATAAAAAATAAAACTAATTAAAAAGGAACAATAAGAACAACAACATGATCCTGGCCAAGAGCACTTGTCTAGAGGACATCATTTGACCCCTGACACATAAGTCTTGTTCTTTTCTATCTGCATTCCTTGGGGAAACATATTGTTCATATTGCTCCAACTAGAAGTCTCAATGAAGGTCAAAGGATTACAGAATTTAAGAGCTGGAAGAGACATAAGAAACTCGTCCACGGTCACAAACAAAGCTAACTTGTGCTCCTGTCTCAACACACCACCAAAGTTCAATTATTTTGAGGACATGGCCAATTTGATGTTTGCTGATATCTGAAACCTAACCATGCAAAGTAAGACCAATTGCTGTCTTCCAGCCACCCTTCACCACTGCTGCTCCTGGTCAGGACTACTACAGTCTCCCCACCTTCCCGATGCTCATGGAATGATAGATAATTTTAATTTCTTCTCCTTCACTCCATCTTACCCTTAATTTCCCCCTCCCTGGTTCCCAGTGTCCAGTTTATTGTCAAATTTCTGTTCCTCCTGTCCTTGGAATGCTTTTATATTTACTCTTAATTGGGGTTTTCTGCTATATTACACTAGTTTCTCTAGCCAATCACCCTGCTCCCATATGTCATTCCATCTTCATGTTTTAGAAATATTTTTACACATAGCTACATGTTTTATTTTATTGTGTGTGTATGTGTGTGTACATATGTGTATTATGTATATGCCTATGTACATATAATTATATCTTTCTATTTGGAGGGTAGGTGGATGGGTAGATGAATAAATAAACATACACATAAAAGTAGGAATGGCAGATTAAATTATTAGTCTTAATTTTTCATTCCCCTGGAATAGTGCTATACATCCATACCCTTGACCTCAGGGCTAAGGACACTCATGGTAGGTATGTCTTTCCTTTTCCCTTAACTTTAGGCTTGACATCGAACTTGCTTTGGTTCCCTGGGATGTTAGCATATATATATTTATGCAGTTGGGCTTGTCCCTGGCCACTTTTCCCTTCATTGTGAAAAGAACAAACCACAGTAGCCATTAACCCTCTAATTTGGGCCCCACTTCAGCCAACCTGTAGACCCGTAGCCTAAAAAGAGCCACTTCAGCTGACCCCAAGATGTATGATCAAGGATAAGGTCTTGTTTCTGCCAGTGAGATTTTGTGATTCCTCCCCAGCAATAACTAACACTGGAACAGTGTTTTGTTTTGTTTTGTTTTGTTTTGTTTTGTTTTGTTTTGTTTTAGTGCATTCATATGCTTATCTTTTTTTCCCTTCCCTGAATACAACCTAATATTCAGCTGGATTCATCCAAGACTTCAGGATGTTAGGATCGCTAAAGCAGTAATGCAAATAGAAGGCAAGGGTCAATGTTCTAATATAAAAATTTTATATTCTAATATAGAAATTTCTTGTTTATATTTTCAGATAATAGCCTTAACAGTTAGGCTTGGTAGGAAATAAAGAGGTTTTCTAAATTCCAGAAGTTCACGTAAAAAGATGTCACTAACATTTTCTGAATGGTAGGAAAATGGTGTCTTCACTCTTATGTTTGCCTATCTGTATTTTGTAACTTTCTATAACATACTCCACCACTTTCATAAATTCCTATGTCATTTTTCAGGTTTTAAAAATGAGAATAATAGGGGCACCTGGGTGGCTCAGTCGGTTAAGAGTCCAACTTCAGCTCAGGTCACCATCCCACGGTTCGTGGGCCCTGTATTGGGCTTTGTGCTGACAGCTCAGAGCCTGGAGCCTGCTTCAGATTCTGTGTCTCCCTGTCTCTCGGCCCCCCCCCCCCCCCCCCCACTCACACTCTGTCTCTCTCTCTCAAAAATAAATAAACATTAAAAAAACCTGAGAATAATAAAAGCACCTATCTCAGAGCAGTTTTCTGAGAATAAATGACATAATGCATGTAAAGCACTTAACAGTTCCTGGCATATATTAAGTACTCAATAAATAGTATCCATTAATGATTACGTTATAACTATTGATCGTACATCTTTCACTATGCCCCAGTTTCATGATTAAGTCTTTAGTAATTAAGCACAAACTGCTCAGGGGAAAACAAGTGCTTATTGAACTGAACTGACTACCTCACTAAGTGGAGACATCTGTCTGCAGAGGATGCCTTTCCTCTGCCTGTGGCACACTTATGGGCGCACCCTGGTGAGAAACCCAACTCTGTCCAGACTTGTGAAGCTCCAGTCTACAAAAAGTGGCTTAAATAAAGAATTTGTGTTCTAGAAAAGCCACCTCTGAAGAGAGTGCGTAATGATACACTTTTAAAACTGGGCCGCTGAGAGGCTCATCTAAAAGATCAAAAACAAAATACATTGCCCTCAACTAAATATAGTCAAATTGTAATCTTTAAATAGAAATACGAGTTTCTTTCCTTTTTTTAAATTTTTAAAAATGTTTTTATTTATTTTTGAGACAGAGAGAAGACAGAGCGTGAGTAGGGGAGGGGCAGAGAGAGAGGGAGACACAGAATCCGAAGCAGGCTCCAGGCTCTGAGCTGTCAGCACAGAGCCCGATGTGGGGCTCGAACTCACAGACTGCAAGATCATGCCCTGAGCCAAAGTCGGAGGCTCAACCGACTGAGCCACCCAGGTGCCCCAGAAGTATGAGTTTCTAAAAACTAAATGAAAACTAAATTCTTTCAGTTAGTTCTTCAGAACTAGCAATAACAGCCGACATGCCTGCAGAGGCAGTGCTATTATCCCCATTTCACAGGTAAGGATGTGAAGGCTGAAAGAGGCACAGCACTATTATGTGGCAGAGACAAGAACCTAAATCTGGAATCAGTCTGATTCCAATGCTCTTACCCTTTCCCTTCTATCATCCACCATCTTGAATGTCAGCGATACCTAAATTTTGGCAGGTGAACACAAGTGAGGACAGCTTGATTCAATATCATTAATTAATAATACTTTTATGTTAAACCAGAAAGACTATATACACCTATACGTTATTATCTACTATGTTAAATATGGATGGAATAACAAGTTACATTTTGTTATCAACATGATGAGAAAACTAAGTTACACGAGAAGAAAAAAAATTCCCAAAGCTCTCCTTTACATACCAGGAGCTAAGCCTACAGAACTTGGATCACAGAGTTTTACCATGAGCCATTGTGCTAGGTTGTTTAAAATGGCTCTCGGTGAATTATACTCTCCTGTGACTGTGCGCCTGTACAATGTGCCTTGGCTATCCCTCCCTTCAACAGGCAGAGGCGATTTCCCTGCCCTTGAATCTGCGTTGGCTTTGTGACTTACTTGGACCAATGGCATGTGCCAGAAAGAATATTTCAGGATTGCTGAATACAGGCCTTAGGAAGCCTTGCAGCTTCCACTTTTCAGCACAAGTCCGTCCAATCCAGGCAATCCTGTAGCCCACTCAGGCCCACAGGTGAGCTCTTCCTTCTGACAGCAGTTAGCCCCTGCACCATTCACTCAGGGCCTATACACAGTTGCATGACAACTTTTGGATGCAATTTTGGAAACTTGCATTTCTCTCCCTCTCTTGTTATTATTTTCACACGCTCGAGTCTAACCTTCCCAATGTGACCACAAGGTCCTGGACGCCAGTGTGGGCCATGCATCAATCTCCCTTAAGATCTGTGCCACACCTGGGACATTGCCCTGTACATGGCAGAGCTCCATGACATTTGTTTTGATGGACTGATTCATAAAATTCTCAGAAGTTAAAAATGATCACTCTTTGGAAGGGAGTTCCCAATTTATTTGATATTTCCCCACATATACCTCTCCTGGTATTTTCTCACATAAGGCAGCACACGGATGCTCAGTAAGTATGAATGACCAATGGGCACCATAAAAACAACAGCCCTGTAGCCTTAGTGACAGAGCGGCATGACAGTTTCTTTGCTCTAGGCCAGGAACATCTCCCAGAGGAAGAGATACTAAACAGCAGTTGTCCCAAACCAAGATCATTTAGTGAAGTACTATTTCAGTAGCAGCAACATCTCACAGAAGACACTTGCATTCAATCCAAAACTCAACCAAAATTTTGTACATTATTTCAGAAAATATATTCATTCATTATAGAAAATGTAGACAAGCAAAAAGAAGAAAATACGAATTACATGCAGTCACTCTACCCAGCAATAACCACAGTGAACATTTTGGTTAATTTCACAAAATTTTGGTGAACATTTCTACCTCTAAAGTTCTTCTAAATAAATAAATGTCCTCTAAACCCGTTTTTTACTTCCATCATTTCTACAAGGTTTTTCATATTTATATGCATATCTTATCTTCAGAAGATGTTACCATGAGCAAGAAAGGATTCCAGTTTATAAAAGAGGAACTGGCAAGTCAGATAATATTTAGTTCTGTAGAGAACACCAGTCACCAGGCAGCAAAATTAAAATATGACTGAAGACCGATGACTCTAGCTCAAAACTGCATGTTTTTGCAATGTACAGCTATTACTTTATATATAAAAGCCTTTTTGTCTCTTGGCTATTCTTCTTCCTTTAACTTATAAAGAAATTGAGTAGGAAGTGGAAATTCAATGAAGCTATTTATCATTCAGGGAAATTCACAGCCTAACATCAGGAATAGCTAATGGAAAAGATGGGCTTACATCTACAGAGGCTCAGAGGCAGAGAAAAACATTATTCTTCCCCACAATGATACTAAATCCCAAACCCAGTTGGAATGAAGGCTGAGCAAAAGCAATCATTACTTTGAGTAAGAGGTAGATGCTTCTATTCATAATTCTCAGCAGACACCTTTGTAGGTAGGCCAGAAGGAGTTGTTTATGAAAGAACTCAAAAAAAGTCTGAAAGTTCACTTTGCCCCTAACTGTTCAATTGGAGTCACACAAAAAAATGTAATTTACAAGACTCTAATTTCAGTTCCATAAATATTCAAAGTGTGAAAAATCATAAATAAGACATAAAAAAAAAACAGGCTCTGGGCTACTGTTGGTAATTTCTGGGGATAGCTGTTGGATGGAATGAATACATCTGCCTTTCATCATTGCTCCCAAGTGAAATAATTAAAGTGATGAACAAAACAAATAGGGAAATAAGGAAACAAACCCATAGTTAAGATAAAAAGAGAAGAGCTTATCAAAGATAAGGGATTTCAACAAATTCCAGCAACATGTAAGAGAGATGGGAGCAGCTAGCCAGGATGATGAACGGTAATATTTAGAGCTGTGTACAGCGGGGTGGCCTTACCTTTCATAGCATGGAACACAGAGATATTGTTCCCGTTGGTATATCAGGATACAAGGTATAAGTACTTATGGAAAAAATGATCAGGAGAACTAAAAGCACAATTGGGTAGAAAGAAACTACCCTAAGGAGTGGTGTGGGAGTGGGGAGGGAGGGAGGGCAGAAGACTTGCATTTTGTCACAAGCTCTTCTGTACCATTTTATTTTGTTTTTTTTACCACATGCATGAAATGCTTTGATAAGTCATGTTTTCAAATTTTAAAAAACCAAATAAGTCATTAATTTAATTTGAGATATGAGAGACAAAAGATTAGTATTTAAATATAAAATGAATTCCTACAACGCAATAAGAAAAAGATAACAACCCCACTGAAAAATGGGCAGAAAATTAACATAAAAGAAAACCTCAATGGTCAAAAAAGATGTGCAAAGATTCTCAACCTCACTACACACAAGGAAAATGCAAATTAAAGTAAACAATGGGGGCTAGAGTGCCTGAGTGGCTCAGTTGGTTGAGTGTCATGATCCCAAGTCATGATCCCAGGGTTGTGGGACCAACCCCCCTGTTGGGCTCCACACTGAGTATGGAGCTTGCTTGGGATTCTCTCTCTCTCTCTCTCTCTCTCTCTCTCTGCCCCTCTCCCCTGCTCATTCTCTTAAATAAATAAATAAACAAACAAACAAACAAATAAATAAATATTAAAAAATGGGATACCATTTTAACACCAAGGATTGGCAAAAATGATTGTCTGGCAATAACAAGTGCTGACAAGGAAGCAGAAACTTTCATGTGTCATAGGTGGAAGAAGCATTGGTACCACATCTTTAGAAAGGATGTATGCAACATTTATAATGGTAGGGTTAAACACACATTTGGTGTTCTGGTGTTAAACACACCAGAAATTTGACTTTTAGTTAGATATGCTAAAGAAACTTATCCATAGATATAAGGAAAGAAACACAACATTTCACAATATGTGAGCATGTCATATCAGAATGTGACAGCAAAGATTTGGAAAGAACTTAATAATAATATTATTGGTCATACTGATAAGAATAGCTAATGTGCATTGGATGATTATTGTGTTTCAAGGCCTGACTAGTGCTTTACATATATTAATTACTGTAATCCTCAAACCTCCTATGAGATTGATACTATTACTAGCTCCATTTAATAACTGAGGAGTTCAAAGAACAGAGGTGTGCAGGAACGAGCCCGGGTGCCTGCCAACAGAGAATGAATATATAAATTGAGGTTTTGTCAGGTAACAGAATACTACAGAATGAAGTTTTTGAAAGAAATATAGGTACCGTATATGATCATAAATAAATCTCAAAAACAGTGACGAGTAAAAACCTCAAATTGAAGAATAATATGAATAGTAGGATAGCACTTATTTAAAGTTTAAAAATATGCAAAACAACACTATAAATTATATATGGGTTTACACACAAGCAAGTCATTAAAAAAAAAGCCAGGAAGCATAAATATCAACTGTAAAGTGGGGAGGGAGGGAGGAGAATAGGATTGGGGAAGGGTATAAAGGGGATTTAACATGGATTTGTAAAATATTAAAAAATCATAGGCAGATATGGTACAATGTTAACATCTTTTCAATCTGGGTAATGGGTCCATGCATGTTCCTTGTATACTCTGTAATGGTCAGTATTTTAAATATTTCTTAATTTAAAAGCTCTAATATATAAAAGCTAATGCAAACAAAACAAATTTGGTCTGAGGCCATGGTTAAAGGGTAAAACAGTTACTACGTCATTCGTATCAGTAAGCACTTACAGGGCATGTTTCTTGGAATTGATCAAATTAAATGATCCAAAATGTCATTTTGGAACTTTTGTTCACTGTTACCGACTACAGAGAATATGATTATGTTCCTGGCACGATTTTCTAAGAGTGAAATTACTTGCTGTTAAATGGTGGTATCTCTCAATACAGTTTTCCAAACATCCGTTGAGAAACATCTACCAATTTATAGCCCCACCAGCAGTGTCTGGGCTGCCCATACTTCAGCTAAGTTTCTGGGGAGCATAGTCTCATTCCCCATCTCTAAGGCCTTGCTTTTCTTCTCTGCAAAGGTATCCATACCACAGAACCCCAGAGACACTTTTCTCAGCACTGACTGCTGCCGTCTTGAAACTCCTCCCTTCAGCCTGGGTAACAGCCCTGTCTTCCAGTTCCCTCCCACCTCGATTTAACTGCTCCTTCAGAATTCTGGTTCCATATATGCATATTACCCAAGGCTTTCTCCACTGATGTCCTGTCTATTTTGACACCTTACAGGCTCTCTGTGGATGACCTAATCTAAATGTGTGGCCTTATCTATCACTGGGCACACTGACTCCCGAATCTCCACGTCCACTTTAGTAGCAATCCGTTTTCTATTGGGGAGCTACACTTCAGTGCCATGCATTTATCCTGAACTCAAACTCCTGAACAAATTCATCATCTTCTACCCCTCCCCAGGTTTATTTCTCCTGTCTACATAAATTACATCACCCAGTCACCCAAGCCAGAGATCTAGAAGGTGTCTAAGATGTTTCATTCTCATTTATCCTCATGTGCAAGCAGTCACCAAGACGAGAGATTCTGTAGTCTAAACAGTGCTCACATGCATCCCATCCTGGTCATGCTTGCCACTCAACCATTTTCCGTCTGGTTTACCACAGTAGTACAATGACTGCATCTCCTCCTCTCCAATGGGCAGCCAATGAATTACTCTTCCCTGCTTAAAATCCTTTATTTGCTCCTCCCAAGACTGTTAGCTCCACACCCATGCTTCTCACTTCCTAACCAAGACCCATCAGAATATGGCCCAGCCTCTCTAGCCCCATCCTCCCGCCCAAGTAGGCAACCTGCATTCTAGCCCCACTGGATTTCTTTTAGTTTCTAGAAGAGGCAGTGTTGTTTTACATGCCCATGCTTTGCACGTTTGTCCCTCTGCTTAGAGCATCCTTTCCTTTTCCTTTCTCCAAACTCCAACCTGTGCTTCATAATCCACTTGAACAGCATCTCCTTCAGAATCTTCCCTAAGTCTCTTAGGTACTGATGGCCCTTATCTTGTGTCACCGGTGCTCACTTTGATCACATACTCTACTCTACAGTAATTATTTATTTATTTTCTCTTTCTTCTACCAGACCAGAGGTTGGCAACTAAGGCCTGCAGCCGAATCCAGACCATTGCCTGTTTTTGTAAATCAAGTTTATTGGAATGTAGTTATACCCATTTGTCTAGATATTGCCTATGGCTACTCTCTCACTACAACAGAATTGAATAGTTACAACAGAGACTATATGGCTCATAAAACCAAAAATATTTACTTTCCAGAAAAAGTTTGTGAACTCCCCTACTAGATTATAAATTTGTAGAGGATAGGGCTCATTCTTTGTTCATCTTCCAATCCCTAACACCTGGAATATAATAAGTGCTAAATAAATAAATAAGTAGATAAATAAAATGTTAAATTTTAAGTAAAAAGAAGCTTCAATCCCGTTTCTCCTTTGCTTCTTGTAAATCTCAATTTGCAATCACAAATCAAAACAAAACAAGTTGATATCATTAGATTTAAAAATATCTTCTTGTATATATGCTGGCTCCATATTCCTTAAGCCTTTCTATGCTAGTAGCACTCAACTCTGGCAGAATGCATAATTACCTGGAGTGATTAAAACATATTGATACTCGTGCCCCATGACAAACTAAATCAGGATGGGGCAGGTTTGGGCAGCATCAGTATTTGCTAAAAGGCTTCCTAAGTGATTCAGAGTAGAACTTTGGTTCTATACCAATAGTACTAAGGAATGAGGGCTTTAAGGCAACCCAGAAATCTTAGTAATCGAAATCAACCAAACACACTAGGTTGTGATAATTCATGTACTTGCAGGATGAAGGGAAATAGATATTTTCAAAAGATTATCTATGGAAGTGGAACAAAAAGGATTCTGCTAGAATTTAAGCTCCATGAGGATGGAGAATTTTATCTGTTTTGTTCACTGTTGTATTCCCAATATCGAGAACATTACCTGGGATATAACAGGTTATCATAAATAAATGATGAGTGTATGAATGATTTTTTTCATTTTACTTTTGATCAACCAGAAGCCCCTAGTTGGAAATATTCCACTTAATTGAAATTATATATATATATTACATATATTTTATACATATATTACATATTTTATATGCATTACATATAATATGTATATGTACATATACCACATATATACATATATGTATATGTATATATACAATATATAATATATGTACATATAATATGTATTACATATAATATTACATATATTACATACATATAAATTACATATATATATATATATATACACACACACACACACACACACATGAAGGCAAATTGGCAAATACAGTCTCCAGTTATTCAACAGACAACTTTCTTTAGAGTCACAATCACATTCTATAATTTTTTAAAGTTTATTTATTCAAATAATCTCTATACCCAATGTGGGGCTTGAACTCACAACCCTGATGATCAAGAGCCACACACTCTTCCAACTGAGCTAGCCAGGTGCCCCAATGTTCTACAATTTAAAATGGTGCTTTGGGGAAGGCAAAGACAAACTGCTATGGATAAATGTATCCCAGCTCCTTTTAAAAATTCAATCCTTATTTTTTAAAAAAGGTCAGTAATACAAGCAATCCAATTAAAAAATGGGCAGAGGACCTGAATAGACATTTTTTCAAAGAAGACATACAGATGGCCAACAGATATGGGAAATGATGCTCAACATCACTAATCATTAGGGAAATGGAAATGCAAATCAAAACCACAATGACATATGACCTTATACCTGTCAGAACGACTAGAATCAAAAAGACAAGAAATAACAAGTGTTGGTGAGGATGTGGAGAAAAAGGAACCCTTGTACACTGTTAGTGGGAATGCAAATTGGGGGAGCCACTGTGGAAAACAGTATGGAGTTTCCTCAAACAATTAAAAATAGAAATATCAGGGGCATCCACGGGTGCCTGGGTGGCTCACTTGGTTGAACGGCCAACTTCAGCTCAGCTCATGATCTCGTGGTCTATGGGTTCGAGCTTCGCGTCGGGCTCTGTGCTGGCAGCTCAGAGCCTGTCTGATTCTGTGTCTCCCTCTCTCTCTACCCCTCCCCTGCTTGCTCTCTGTTTCTCTGTCTCTCTCTCCCTCTCTCTCAAATAATAAACATTAAGAAAGAAAGAAAGAAAGAAAGAAAGAAAGAAAGAAAGAGAGAGAGAAAGAAAGAAAGAGAAAGAAAGAAAGAAAGAAAGAAAGAAAGAAAGAAAGAAAGAAAGAAGTATCAGGGGCATCTGTCTGGCTCAGTTGGAAGAGAATATGACTCTTGATCTTGGGATTGTAAGTTTGAGCCTCATGTTGGGTGTAGCAATTACTTTAAAATAAAATCTTAAATTAATTAATTAATTAATAAAATAGAAATAGAAATACCATATGATCTAGTAATTCCATTACTGGGTATTTACACAACGAAAACAAAAACACTAGTCTGAAAAGATATATGTACCCCTATGTTTCCTGCAGCATTACTTACAATAGCCAAATTATGGAAGCAACCCAAGTATCCACTGATAGATGAATGGATAAAGAAGATGATGTTGTCACAAATGGCAGGATTCCTTCTTTCGCATGGCTGAACGGTATTCCATTATAGATATATATACCACATGCATATGGCTATTACTTGGCCATAAGAAGGAATGAGATCTTGCTATTTGCAACAACATGGATGGACCTAAAATATATAATGCTAAGTGAAATAGACAGAGGAAGACAAATACCATATGATTTCACTCATAAGTGGAATTTAAGAAATAAAACAAATGAACAAACTAAGGGAAAAAAGACAAACAGACAAAAACAGACTTAAATACAGAGACCATACTGGTGATTTCCAGAGGGGAGGTGGGAGGGGAATGGGTGAAATAGGTGAAGAGGATTAAGAGTACATTTATTGTGATGACACTGAGTAATGTACAGAATTGTTGAATCACTATATTTTACACCTGAAACTAATATAACACTGTATGTTAATTACATTTCAATTAAAAATATTTTGGGGGAGTGCCTGGGTGGCTCAGTCAGTTGAGCATCTGACTCTTGATTTTGGCTCAGGTCATGATCCCATGATCCCATCAGATCATGATCCCATGATCCCATGGTTGTGGGATCGAGCCCCGGGTTGGGCTCCACACTGAGCGTGGAGCCTGCTTGAAGTTCTCTCTATCTCCCTCTGCCCCCTCCCCCATTCATGCAATCTCTCTCTTTCTCTCTCTTTAAAATAAAAAAAAATTAATTAAAAAATATGGTTTTAATTAAAAATTTTTGAAAAGGTCAGCTGTAGTTCGCAAACACATGGAATGAGATTATGAAAAGCCATGAAAGAAAGAGAAATGCCATAACAAACAAAACACCATACGACACGCATCCTAAGAAATTAACTGAAATCATCTTGGACCTCCCACTATGGTCTTAAAGCCAAGTCAGCAAAAGTAATAAACATCTGAGACTGGCTCAAAGTTTAACATATTCACTCTCTCTCCCTCTCCTTGTCTGTCTGCCTGTCTCTCTCTCTCATAAAAACATACAGCTAGAAATGATAAAGCTGTTGACCTAATTTTTATTATATCTGAAAAATGCTTTTGGTTGAGGTTACCAAATTGAAAATAAATATGGAAAAATAGGAAAGACAACATAAAAGTTGAGATTGAAAGAAGAAACAACACTTTATTATCTAATTTATATTATAGAGATCATTTTTTATAAATTCCACACCCAGTGGAACATTGAGATAAAACTTTTTGTAAAACCAGAATCTCCAACTACTAACCTTCTCAATATTGTCTATGCTGAAACCTGTTTTAACTCTTGTGAATTAATACTTATGGTCTTGCATTGTGCTGTTCAATAGGGTAGTCACTACACACAGGTGGCTGTTTAATTTTACATTTAAATTAATTAAAATTAAATACAATTAAAAATTCATTTTCTCAGTTGTGCAAGCTTAATGGCCACATTTCAAATGTTCAAAAGCCACGTGTCTAGTGGTTACCACCCTGCCCTGTACAGATATGGAACATTTCTGTCATAGCAAAAAGTTCTATTGAATAGCATTAGGAAAATAAAATAGAGTACAATATTCTTTAAAAGCTTCAGGCAATAGTATTAGTCAAGCAAGGAAATTGTTACAAGTGTCAGTTATTACTTCTAGGTAAAGAAAGAACAATGAAACCGGAGGCATTTCCCCTGAATATAGGGGGGAAAAAAACCATCGTATCATAAATCTGTTGGTTTTCTTTGCAGCCGATTTTCCAATTTTGGAATTACCCCTATTTGGAAGACACACACAAAAATGCCCACTTTTTACATAAGGAAATATGATCAGATTCAAATTCATGTCTGATACACTACCACTCACACACACGCACACACACACACACACACACACACACACACACAAAACCTGGAGTTGAAAGATTTATCAGACTTCAGGGGGCAGGTGGAAGGATGTGTTTCCAGAGGAAGCACCAGCTTTGTCTTCTTAGACTTGAGTTACTGTGATATTAATTCTTTCTGATGTTCAGACTGAACTTCCTGAGAGTTCACGGAAATGATGAATAGCCAAGATCAGTCACTGACACGATGGTCTCCCTTTCTCCAGGTAAAATGTCAAGAGTGACTAAAAGTCAACATTCAAGAAGAAAGCATCTGCAGACAACTAAAGTATTACTTTTACATATTTTTAAAAAGCTCTTCTATAATTCCTTTACATGTGACTGTTTTCTAATACTTTACTCTTCAATGTTTTGGCAATCTATCAATTTGGTGTTTCCTATTGATATTCCAAAAGAAGAAAATATACCTTAAAAAATTTTTTATAATATACTTTTTATATATTTATTTATTTTGAAAGAGAGAAAAAGAGAGGGGGGAAGGAGCAGAGAGAGGGAAAGAGAGAATGAAGAATCCCAAGCAGGCTCCTCACTGTCAGTGCAGAGCCCCACATGGGGCTTCATCCCATGAACTGTGAGGTCACACCTGAGCCGAAATCAAGAGTCAGGTGCTTAAATGAACGAGCCACTCAGGCACCCCAATAGAAGAAAATATTTTAATGTATTTTTTCCTTGGATTATTTTTTTAATGTTAATTTATTTATTTTAAGAGAGAGAGAGCGAGCACGTGTATGAGCAGGGGAGGGGTAGAGACAGAGAAGGAGAGAATCCCAAGCAGGCTCCACACTGTCAACGCAGAGCCCCACATGGGGCTCAGTTCCATGAACCATGAGATCATGACCTGAGCTGAAATCAAAAGTCAGAGGCTTAACTGAGCCACACAGGTGCCCCTGATCAGTAAATTAACATTCAATTTTTTTTTTAATGTTTATTTATTTTTGAGAGAGAGAGAGACAGAGCGTGAGCAGGGGAGGGGCAGATAGAGAGGGAGACAGAATCTGAAGCAGGCTCCAGGCTCTGTGCTGTCAGCACAGAGCCCAATGCGGGGCTTGAACTCACAGACTGCGAGATCATGACCTGAGCCCAAGTTGGACATTCAATCGACTGTGCCACCCAGGTGCCCCTAACATTAGATATTATGCAAGATTCAGCTTATCTTCTCAATGACCTGCAAAAACTGCCATTCAATCTCTGCCATTCCTGGGGGAAAATACTCATTCAGAGTACCTGTTTCAGGTGCCTTAGAAATATAATTTCATTTAATCCTCATAATACCTTTAAAAGGTATTCTCTCCATTTTACAGAGTATATCAGTTCCTTATAAGAGGTACCTGTCCCAAATTCCTGGCACAGCAGGTATTTAAACAGGTTGGTGGATGAATGAAGGAACAGAGGGCACCTCTTTTGTAATCCCAGCAATAGACCTAGAACCTTGCAGTAAGCACTCAGCAATAATGGTCAGTATGACAAATAGATAAGTGGTTCCTAATATATAAATGGTCCTCCCAGACCCCAAAATTATGCAAGGCAGTCATATCTGAAAGACAATAGAATGAAAGGGTACTGGGAAAAGACTGCAGGGATTTCAGTGTGGAGGCAAAAACGATTTGGGGAAATGTTCCACTTTTTAAAGATGATTTTAAGTGTATTTTAACAACACTTCCAGAATAGTTATCCTTTCAGATCATTTTAGGTCACACTTTTATGGGGAAATTACAGCACACACATAACACCATAATTATAAAAAGATAATTGCACCCACATTTTTTCACCAAGGCAAAAAGATTCATATTACAACATGTTTTTGACATATAAAAGACCTCATAACCTACTGTGAATGATAAACTTGTAATTGTATTTATTTTTTCCAATGTAAAAGAGGAGTAGCTAGAAGCGATAACAGAAGATAAAGCAGAAATTTTCATCAAGTGCTCTTCAGTTGAATAACCAAGGCTAATAAAATTTTTTATTCTAGGCTCCAAATGTATACTTGATCCCTGGCCTTTATAAATGTCCACCCACCGAGCCTGGTCCGCCCACCAAGCCTGTCACCAGGAGCCTCAAAGCCCAGCCAGCCTGGAAGCCTCCCACCTATCCCCATCCTTTTCAGTTCTCTTTTGGTCTCTTTCTTTCTACCATATAATATCCCTCTCAGTTCTTCTTGCTTCACCCGTAACTTAGACCTGTACGCCTGGCCCCCTAATCCCTATCAACCCTGCTCTCACTACTAATGCCTGCTGCCTAGACAAATGTTGCCACTCAGAACAAGGCGGTGTTGTCAATGTTTACTCTGGCTCTGTGGTTGTACTTTGGCTGGGACAGAAACCCAAACCTCTCCCTGAGGCTGACACTGTGACTCTTGCTAATGTCCCCAAATTTTATTATTTATATACTCTTCACCAGCATTTAAAAACATTTCTGAGTGCAAACCCATCATGTTAAAGTTCTCCCAAATATCTTCCAGAGTACTTTACTTTTAGAAAATGGCACTAAAGTAGAAATAATATGGGAGGAAATGTTATTACACTTTTCTTTGAAGGGTAAAAAAAAATGCAATGTTCTTTTCATGACTAATTTTCTCTTATTCCACTCACTCTCTCAGATTCTAATTAAAATATCTTAACATGAAAAGCAGACGAGGCCTTGTAGTCTGATGACAGAAATGAGAAGGGAAAGATTTAATCTTGGTGTGCACGGCAGCCGCAGGCGAGGAATTTTGTCATTGTGTCTCATTTCCTGAAGTTTTACACGGGTATATATCACTTGTCACACTATGAAAGCAAGCCAAGTCAACAACTTTTAGAGCAATGCATCTGTCTTATAAGCGAGAGAGTCATGGAAATTTGAGGAATTTTCTAGACTATTGTAGAAAATCTAATCTGTGATAGATTGACATTTGGTAGAATAAAATAAAATGAGTTTTCAGGAAAAAAAAAGATTTTAAAAGGACCTATAAAAATATAAGCTCAATTTTAAAAATTAGATTCAATTCTTCCAAATTGATATAAAAGTTTCTGAACTTTTTAAAATTTCCAATTCCTGTACTTATTTCCAATTCTTGTACTTACTTTATTGCAGTCAGGTAAGAAAAACACTTAGTCTGTGGGCCATTCTTTGAGTAACACTGTTCGAGGTATTGTGCATGTGGCTAAAGCAATTCCTTAGTCCCTAGAAATGGATGTCGGAAGCAATGGTACCAAACAGCAATAACACCAGGATCCTTCATAGCTCTCCATTTTGTTCACTTGGACAGATCATTCTAAGGAAAGCAAGTATACAGTGCAACAACATGTAAGTCTATATTCAGGTTTAGTGAACACCATATCGGGGAAATAACCCACAGAAAAGCCATCATAATCTTATAGTTATAATATATTTAAGTTAAAATACTTTTTTTTTTTTTTGCTGCTTGGAATCAGAAGGTAGATTTAAAAAAAGAAAAGAAGAGGGGCATCTGGGTGGCTCAGTCGGTTGAGTGTCTGACTTCGGCTCAGGTCATGATCTCATGGTCCATGAGTTCGAGCCCCGCGTCGGGCTCTGTGCTGGCAGCTCAGAGCCTGGAGCCTGCTTCGGATTCTGTGTCTCCCTCTCTCTCTGTGCCCCCCCGCCCCACCCCACCCCACCCCTCACTCATGCTCTATCTCTCTGTCAAAAATAAATAAACATTAAAAAAAAAAAGAAAAGAAGAAAAAAACTATACTTACTTGACTGAATTCAAGCATTTAGGGTTGGTTTGTTGAATTAAATTTACTCAAATTGGGGACAGAACCACAGTTCTAAAAAACATTTAAATTTATATTTAAAAATATAAATATTAAAATATAGTGCTGTGAACTGTACAAAAAGGTTCTTTATGTTTTAGAAGTTTGGCATACAAACTATATCACAGATTATAAAATAGCAAGCCCAGGAGGGAGATCTATAGATCTAAAAATCAAAGAGAGCTCCTCCTGGTTTGTGCCTGGACCTGCTATGTAATGATAATGGCTTAGGGTGAGGTGCTAAAGTCCCAACAGGAGTCATAGAAAGTTGTTTGGATAAGAAGGAGGAGAGGGGATGGGCAGGTGAGGAAGAGGAAGGAAGGAAGTAGCAGAGGGACAAGGATATAGCCCCCCCACACCCCACTCCCTGAGGTGGTAGGGAGGCAGACCCTGGAGTGAGCATGTGATGTCTGGTTAGCAGAGACAGTGGCTCAGTGGTGAAGTGGTAACTGTAAAACACCACCAACACTTTAGTTTTAAAGGTGAAAACTTGTTTGTTTCTTTTACTGAAGGTTGGGCTGATTCACCTCCTAGGGTGATTTTCAAATCAAGAAAAAGAAACCAACCTCTCCAATGCCTCCACATTACCAAAACTCAGGGGTTCTCAAGCATCAGCACCTTCCCTAATTCCCTCATCTATGAGGAAACATAGAGAAATATGTCTATTTCCTATTAAGGCTGTAAGCAATGCCCTCAAATGGTTGGAAAAAAATACAGTGTCTTGGAGTGCTGGAAAATGAGCACTGATCACAGACAGAAAGTCATTAATGTAACATGAGTAAGCCCAGAAGCTCTGGACTGTCACCAGGTTCAGAAAAATACAACCTTCAGTAACAAAGGCCAGGTTTAGGATTTAAAAAGAGCATACCCCTCTCATACTCTGCCAGTGGGCGTATAACTTATACAAGGTGTACTGCAGTTTAGCAGTATCTGTCAAAATAAAAAATGCATGTATCATTTGACCAGCAATTTTACTTCTAGAAATATCCACCCCACAGATATGCTGATGTACACAAAGCAATGAATGTACAGAGTCATTCAATGCAGCACCGTTTGTATTTGCAAAAGACTGAAAATCATATAAACATCCACCAGCGGGGGTGTGGTAAATAAAATAAAGTCCATCATACAATTAATACTAACCAGCCTTTAAAGGGGTGCTTGGGTGGCTCAGTCGGTTAAGCATCTGACTCCTGATTTCGGCTCAGATCATGACCTCATAGTTTGTGGGATCAAGACCCATGTTGAGCTCTGTGCTGTCAGCACAGAACCTGCTTGAGATTTTCTCTTTCTCTCTCTCCTGCCTCTCCTCCGTGCTCTCTCTCTGTCTCTCTTTCAAAACAAATTAATTGATTAAAAATAAATAAAAATAAAAAGAATGAGGCAGCTCTATATAATGATGGCATAATCTCCAAAATATATCAAGTTTTAAAAAGGGCAGATGCAGATCAGTCTATATGTTATATGACCACATGTTTAAAAGAAGTAGAATGTGTGTCCGTGTGCCCATGATATGCGCAGCTTATCTCTGGAAGGACATCTAAGAAACTGTTACCAGGGACTGCATCTGGCAGGTGGCACCGTTATCTGGAGAACAGGGGTGGGACAGAAACTGATTCTGCCACCTGCCCTTTTTTGGCACATTGTGAATTTTTATTCATGTACACGTACAAGGCTTTTTTTTTTAAAGCTACATAACAGGTCTACAATGACAGAATCCTGGTATCTGAAGAGCAGTGTCAGAGAAAAGTGAGCCAAGATTAGCTTTGGCATCCAGCACCTTGCCAAGAGGAAAATCAGATGCCTCCTTGTGATGTATCAGCTTACAGGTTATTCCAGTTATTATCCTGCCAAGAGATTTTAGCGGCTTGCAATTCACACTTGGCCTTGACAAGTTCACTTTGATTGTCCAAAACTCATTAGTTAATCTTTGGTAGGTGACTTATGTAATATGGACAACAATATATAAGATATTTTTAAAAGATTTAATTACTTGGGAGTTGGGGAGGATTTGAATTCTTCTCACTCTCCAAACTTTGTAAAGATAAAAACAAAAAAGTGCTCAAAACCTACCAGGCAAAGTGATTTAGGGGGAAAAGAGCCATACAAAATTTTGCAAAAAAAAAAAAAAAAAAAAAAAGTATAAATATTTCAAGTATATAGCAAAGTCTACATGACTATGCTATATTTTCCTTTTAAGCATCATTGTATGATTTTCAGTGAAGGGTATCATTTTTCTTCTGAAGACTCCAGAAAATCAGGATGCTTTCCATGGTCCACCTCTTTTCTAAACAATTATGTCTCAAAAGCTAGACAATTCATGGGCTAATTACTCCAAACCAATGTATAAATTAAAAGTTCACAGGTTCATCTTAGAAACTGAGACTGGAAAAAAAAAACCATTTACACTTGTTAAAAGCCTTACTTCTTGCCTGCACTAATGTGCAATTTGTTCATCCTGAAAAATTATGGTGAAGTTAAACACAAACAGTACTTTCTAAGTTAATTACAGATATCTTCCCTGCAATTTACATTTTAGAATCCAGCTCTATGCCGTTTTTTTTTCCTTCCAAATGAAGGAAAGGAGTTGCCACCTTAAGATCATTCTGCATGTGCATATCTGATTTTCATCAAAAAAATCAGAGGAATCACAAATTCACTTGCACCATGGAGTGACGACTCTAGTCCCACTGGGGAATTTTCTAAAACTACCTAAATCAGACCCATTCTGCTAGGACATAATAAACCCTTGCCTATGTAAATGTAATGTAAAGTCTCCTCAAGCTGAAACTCTATCATGGTCCTCTGACCTCTCTTCTGAACCAGTAATAAAAACAATCCTCTACAATCTCATTGGTAGTCTACATCTGTACCCACTAGTGAAAGCATAATTAAACCACATTTTTTAAATCGTCTACATATAGCTGGCTATTCATTCAGAATAATGTTTGAAAATAACTCTTTCACAGAAAAGAAAATAAGAAACAAATTAAGAAGTAAAGATTATTTTTATTAAAAAAATTTTTTTAATGTTTATTTATTTTTGAGAGAGAGCAAGAGACAGAGTGCAAGAGGGGGTGGAGCAGAGAGAGAGAGGGAGACACAGAATCCAAAGGAGGTTCCAGGCTCTGAGTTGTCAGCACAGAGTCCGACGTGGGGCTTGAACCCACCAGCCGTCAGATCATGACCTGAGCCGAAGTCGGACACTTAACCGACTGAGCCATCCAGGCACCCAAAGAAGTAAAGATCATTTTTAAATGTGAGGTCATGCATCTTACATAGAGAATTGAGTATCCCTGCTATCCTACCAGCAGGTTCAAGGAGATGACCTGCCTGCAGAGAATCTCAGTGAGGTTTGCATGGATCCATGAATAGAGCTTCCACAGATGGGGGCAAATGCCATCATTAGGTCTGTTGAAAAGCCACCTTGAGCCTTGCCCATCTGGTGAAGGGGAGAAAGAACTAGCATTTTTTGAGAGTGCATGATGCGCCTGGCAAAGTGTTGCTTGCCTTACTTAATCTTCACAACAATGCTGCGAAGTAAGTTTTATTATTGCCAGAAAATTCAAGCAACTAATCCAAAACCAAAGAGCAGTAGGATTAGAAATTTTAACTCAGGGTCCCCTGGGTGGCTCATTCAGTTAAGTGTCTGACTCTTGGTTTCACATTAGATCATAATCTCATGGTTCATGGGATCGAGCCCCACTTTAGCTCTGTGCTGACAGTGTGGAGCCTGCTTGGAATTCTCTCTCCTTCTCTACCTCAAAATAAATAAATAAATACACTTTTAAAAAATAAAGAAACTTGGGGGCACCTGGGTGGTTCATTCATTTAAGTGTCTGACTTTTGATTTTGGTTCAGGTCTTGATTTCACGGTTCGTGAGTTCGAGCCCCACGTTGGGCTCTTGGTTGACAGTGCAGAGCCTGCTTGAGATTCTGTCTCTCCTTCTCTCTGCTCCTCCCCAACTTGTGCACACACACACTCTCTCTCAAAATAAATAAACTTAAAAAATTTTTTAATTCAGCTACATCTGATTCTTAAGGTCTGTATTCATCCACTGCAATAAAACAAGCAATAGGACCTAAATATCAATTGCAGCAGAATAGATGAGTAAATACTACTTCTCCACTTAGTGAAAACAGATGCAGCCTCTAAATACAAATATGGAGATCCTGGGCAATGTAAGAAATGCTTATAATAAACTGTACAAGAGAAAAAGGCAGAATACAAAAGTTTACCCACAAGTACTATAACTCAAGAATAAATTAATATAATTATTAAGTATTGAGCCATACTTTGTGCTCAGCACTTGACATAATCCTCATGATAAAGGTGCAAAGAAGATATTATTATCTTCTTTTTAAACTGACGGAGACTAAGGATCATGCAGGTTGAGTAACTTGTTAGCTGGGATTTTGGCCAAAATCTACCTGGTTTCAAAGGACACACAGGAAATGTTTAAAAAGAAAACTATTTAAGGAAAAGCTAAGCAATACGAGTATTATGGCAGCAAACAGAGTGAAAAGCATTCTTTAGACCCAGAGATAGATTGAGATCCTACTAATACTAGCTGTGTGACTTTGTTAAGGAACTCTGTCAGTCTCTATAGCCACTTTCTATTCAGGATAAATTCTGAGAAAGTGGTGAGTCCAGGGCCTCCCCTGCAGCAGGGTCCTTACATTAGATCCATTCTGCACATTCCATTATTCACTTGGCCAACATCACCTGCAAGCTATAGAATATGAGGATTGTGAGCGCTGCATACAACTGGTTAAACCTCCTCAGTTAACAGATTAGAAATCTGAGGCCAGAGCTGAGTTTGTGGCTAGTTAAAGGCAGATCTTAAGTAGGTCTCCTAACTCCCAGTCCAGTGCCCTTTCCAGTTCATCAAGAAGCCTGGCTAGGAGAGGGGAGCAGAGGAAAAGAAAATGGAGATGTAGTAACACAAACTCCTAACATGACTCTAGCAAACAACCTCAGGTCCATCTGAAAGAAATATGCCTTGGACAGAGAAATGCTCACTCCCAACTCTTCCATTAGGTTGGTTTCTTAACGTAAAAGTTATACCTAGGACAGTGGTCTAAGACATAGAAGGCAAATTCTGGGGCAACAAAAGTAAACCTCAAGTATAGTTTTGCCCTGATTGTGTTCCAATTTTTCTAAATTCCACCTTTGACATACTATATTATTTACCATGTTTACTCTATTTTTTTTATTTTCAATTTTTATTAAAAACATTTTTCTTTAATTTTTTCTACTGTATTCTTTTTTTTTCAATATATGAAATTTATTGTCAAATTGGTTTCCATACTACACCCAGTGCTCATCCCAAAAGGTGCCCTCCTCAATACCCATCACCCACCCTCCCCTCCCTCCCACCCCCCATCAACCCTCAGTTTGTTCTCAGTTTTTTTTAAATTTTTTTTAATGCTTATTCATTTTAGAGACAGAGAGAGACAGAGCATGAATGGGGGAAGGTCAGAGAGAGAGGGAGACACAGGATCTGAAACAGGCTCCAGGCTCTGAGCTGTCAGCACAGAGCCCGATGCGGGGCTCGAACTCACGGACCGCAAGATCACGACCTGAGCCGAAGTCGGTCACCCAACCGACTGAGCCACCCAGGCGCCCCTCAGTTTTTAAGAGTCTCTTATGCTTTGGCTCTCTCCCACTCTAACCTCTTTTTTTTTTTTTTTTTCCTTCCCCTCCCCCACGGGTTTCTGTTAAGTTTCTCAGGATCCACATAAGAGTGAAAACATATGGTATCTGTCTTTCTCTGTATGGCTTATTTCACTTAGCATCACACTCTCCAGTTCCATCCACGTTGCTACAAAGGGCCATATTTCATTCTTTCTCATTGCCATGTAGTACTCCATTGTGTATATAAATCACAATTTCTTTATCCATTCATCAGTTGATGGACATTTAGGCTCTTTCCATAATTTGGCTATTGTTGAGAGTGCTGCTATAAACATTGGGGTACAAGTGCCCCTATGCATCAGTACTCCTGTATCCCTTGGGTAAATTCCTAGCAGCGCTATTGCTGGGTCATAGGGTAGGTCTATTTTTAATTTTCTGAGGAACATCCACACTGCTTTCCAGAGTGTCTCCATCAATTTGCATTCCCACCAACAGTGCAA
Source organism: Panthera leo (assembly GCF_018350215.1). Classification (NCBI taxonomy): domain Eukaryota; kingdom Metazoa; phylum Chordata; class Mammalia; order Carnivora; family Felidae; genus Panthera; species Panthera leo. The sequence goes on from NC_056679.1 coordinate 172,507,608, forward strand.
GAGGGTTCCCGTTTCTCCACATCCTCGTCAGCATCTATAGTCTCCTGATTTGTTCATTTTGGCCATTCTGACCGGCGTGAGATGATATCTAAGTGTGGTTTTGATTTGTATTTCCCTGATGAGGAGCGATGTTGAGCATCTTTTCATGTGCCTGTTGGCCATCCGGATGTCTTCTTTAGAGAAGTGTCTATTCATGTTTTCTGGCCATTTCTTCACTGGGTTATTTGTTTTTCGGGTGTGGAGTTTGGAGAGCTCTTTATAGATTTTGGATACTAGTCCTTTGTCTGATATGTCATTTGCAAATATCTTTTCCCATTCCGTTGGTTGCCTTTTAGTTTTGTTGGTTGTTTCCTTTGCTGTGCAGAAGCTTTTTATCTTCATAAGGTCCCAGTAATTCATTTTTGCTTTTAATTCCCTTGCCTTTGGGGATGTGTCGAGTAAGAGATTGCTACGGCTGAGGTCAGAGAGGTCTTTTCCTGCTTTCTCCTCTAGGGTTTTGATGGTTTCCTGTCTCACATTCAGGTCCTTTATCCATTTTGAGTTTATTTTTGTGAATGGTGTGAGAAAGTGGTCTAGTTTCAACCTTCTGCATGTTGCTGTCCAGTTCTCCCAGCACCATTTGTTAAAGAGACTGTCTTTTTTCCATTGGATGTTCTTTCCTGCTTTGTCAAAGATTAGTTGGCCATACGTTTGTGGGTCTAGTTCTGGGGTTTCTATTCTATTTCATTGGTCTATGTGTCTGTTTTCGTGCCATGTTTACTCTATTTTTAAAAGAAAAAAGAGGGAGGGTGTTCTGGGGTAAAAATACTAGATCTTTCTCTTAGGGATATAAAATGTACTGTATCACTAAACACTACAAATTTAGAAGAAACCTGTTTAATCTTCTTAACCTAACATTTTCCAATCTTAACCTGACAATGTCCCACTAGGTATGAAACAAATGTTCCATACCATATACCCAGACCTGAGGTTCTCAAAATGTGGTCCCCAGACCACCAGCATCACCTGGGACCTGGTTAGAAATGTGAACCGCCAGGTCCAAACCCAGACCCATGGAATTAGAAGCTCTTGGGGTGTCTTACCAATTCTGCCAGGGGATTCTGGTGAGAGCTGAAGTCTGATAACCACTAATCTAGGCAAACCATGAAGGCTGTTTTATCATGAATACTGGTTGTTTTGGGGGGAGGGATTCCCTTGGGCCAGTGCCTTCAAACCTCTCCTCTCACCTGAAGGAACAAGAGAGCAGGAGATGGATGAAAGTGTGCCAGGTTTCAGGGCAGATATCCACCCTGTCATCACTGTGCTTGTCTGTTTTGTATATTAGGCTACAGATTAAGACTTTATTTGAATGCAAGTTTTCACAGCTTAAACAAAAGTTTGAAGCTCACTATTAAGGAGCTTCAGGATTTTAAGGAGTTCAGGACCTGGATCAATTGTAGTGCCTGCTAATTAGTCAAGGGGTCCTTTGATGGCTTAGGCTGGAATGGCAGTACATGGAGTCCGCACAGCAAAACAGGGATCGAAATTCTCACCGCATAACCCTGTAGTTACCCTTCTTCTGCACTTGAGAATTTAAAAATGTGTATTTGCACTTGTCTGGAATGTGGCTAACTAGAAGAGGCATTTCTGGACCTGGGCTCTGATCTTCATTTCCAAGCCTCCTTATAAGTCTTTTTTTTTTTTTTTTTTTTTTTTTAAGATTTTAGTTTTAAGTAATCTCTACAACAAATGTGGGGCTCAAACTCACAATCCTGGGATCAAGAGTCACATGCTGCACTGACTGAGTCAGCCCGGTGCCCCAAGATAAGTTAAGTCTTGCCACAAAGCCCTCTTTTCAGGGACAATGGAAATGCAAAACCCAAATTCTATTAACACAGTTAAATACTTGAGCATTACATCTAAATCATTAAGATAATTCTTACCAATTGAGATTCAGTAATTTTAAAGAAACATAAGAATCCTGTGCTACTCACTCAATCCTGCCCCACTCCAAAACTCAAAATGTGTACATCATATTGGGAGGATAGGGATATTTAACTGGTCTCTGTCCCTTCCCCAACACTTAGACCAAAGGTTCACGTGGAGCAGGCACTTAATAAATGTCACCTGAATAAATTATTTTAACATATTTAACAGTTATATTTGGTGCTATGGATTGCACATGAAAGTTTCTTTCCATTCTATTATTTTGTCATAAAAAATAAACAATATGCTTGCTACATACAGTGTTTTAATATGGAAAATAATAAAAGCAAAGAAAAATTATCTGTATTTTTGGTAGTATGCTATGATCATACTTCCCATTACAAATTTGTGCATTCTTACAGACATTGCTCAGGTATATCTACACATAGCTATAGATATGTAGATCTTCATTTATGTGATTGTGTCATCTATGCAATGATATTTATTTCTCAAATTACACTTCTATGTTTCTACCTCTCCATATCTTCCCACTAAATGGAATAATGCTAAATGTACTGTTTTATAATCTGTGTATTCATGAAACAAAAAATCAGGAACATCTTTCCATGATAATATATATGTGGCACAACATATCTTTAAAGTACCTGCATGGGGCGCTTGGGTGGCTCAGTTGATTAAGTGTCCAGCTCTTGGTTTCAGCTTAAGTCATGATCTTGCAGTTTGTGAGTACAAGTCCCACATTGGATTCTGCTCTGGCAGTGTGGTGCCTGCTTGAGATTCTCTCTCTCCCTCTCTCTGCCCATGCCCCACTCATGCTATCTCTGTCTCTCTCTCTCTCAAAAATAAATAAATAAACTTTATTAAAAAAATAAATTTTAAATTAAATACCTATCTGCCTGGTATCCATTGTATAGATATAGCATAATATGTTTTAAAAATCTATTTCATTGGTTGTTTCCATAATTTTTCTCTTATAAAAATGCTGTGATGGACATCCTTGACTATTTGATTACTTCCTTAGGTTACAGGTAGGACTGGTAGAAATGGGATGGGCTCAAAAAAAAGTATACTTAGTAAGGACTTTCACAGCCCTAAGGAAAGGCTGAATTGATACTACTTTTACCAATATGTATGAGTCTTCCCTTTTTTTCACACCTACACCAACACTGAGTATTCTCATATTCTAAAATATTTTCCAAAACGATGGGAAAAAGGTAGTCTCTTGGTTTTTCATCCATTACTGTTGACAAAAATCAAACTTCTGATAACATTTTTGGTGACGGTGTGGAGTAACAGCCAATTTCATACATTGTTAGTGTAAGTGTAAATTGCTACAATCTCTAGGGAGAAAATTTGGCAGTATCTATGAAATTAAAAAATACACACTCCCCTGACCTAACAATTCTGCTTTTAGAGCATTCCTCTGCTGGTATATTCTCAGATATGCCAAATTACCTATGCATAAAGATTTAAATGCAGCATTATTTTCTAAAGACAAACGATAGGAAACAATTTAGATATTTGTCATTACAGAAGCGGTAAAAAGAAATTGTGGTGCCTACATAATGAAATATTATGAAACTGTTCAGAAGAGTCATGTCCCAACTTTACTGTATGCTTGGAAATTTTTACTTTAAAAATGTTAGGGGAGGGATGTCTGGGTGGCTCAGTTGGTTGAGTATTTGACTTCAGCTCAGGTCATGATCTTGGGGTTCCTGATTTCGGGCCTTGTATTAGGCTCGCTGATGTCAGCGTGGAGCCTGCTTTAGATCCTCTGTCCCCTTCTCTCTGCCCCTCCCTTGCTCACGCTCTCTGTCTTTCTCAAAAATAAATAAACATTGGGGCGCCTGGGTGGCTCAGTGGTTAAGCGTCCGACTTCAGCTCAGGTCACGATCTCGTGGTCAGTGAGTTCGAGCCCCGCACCGGGCTCTGGGCTGATGGCTCAGAGCCTGGAGCCTGCTTCCGATTCTGTGTCTCCCTCTCTCTCTGCCCCTCCCCTGTTCATGCTCTGTCTCTGTCTCAAAAATAAATAAACGTTAAAAAAAAATTTAAAAAAAATAAATAAACATTTAAAAATAAATAAATAGGGGCGCCTGAGTGGCTCAGTCGATTAAGCATCCGACTTCGGCTCAGGTCATGATCATGCAATTCATGAGTTCGAGCCCTGCGTCAGATCCTGTGCTGACAGCTGGGAGCCTGGAGCCTGCTTTGGATACTGTGTCTCCCTCTCTGCCCCTCCCCTGCTCACACTCTGTCTCTCTCTGTCTCTCAAAATGAATAAACATTAAAAATTTTTTTAAATAAATAAATAAATGTGTTAGGAGAATAAAGAAAAGACTGCTTATATGTATTATATGGAAATATTTTCAAAAATAACTTATAAGAAGAAAGAAAGGTGTAGAAAAACAGTGTGTGTAGTGTTATGTAAATATATGTGTGTGTGTGTGTGTATACACACACACACACACACACACACACACACATATATATACAGATACAAAAATATATGTGTGTATACCAGTGTTCCCAGACAACCACAAAGGAGGCCCCCCAAAATGGTAATGGTAATTGTCTTTGGGGAGGAGAATGTGGTAGCTGGAGAACAGCATGGGAGGAAAAATTTACTTTTTGTTGCACATAATTTTGTATTCTAGGATTTTTTACCATGTGCATATTCCTGTTCAGTAATGAATAAGTACATAGGTAGAATTTATATCTCATTTTGATTTATATTTTATTGAACTAGAGGTTGGCTAGATTTTTATTCACCTATTGGCCATTTCTATCTCTTATCTAGTGAATTACCTTTATACACTCTTGCCTAAGATGCTTTCTAAAATCCGGTAACAGATTTTAAATCTACAAGCATTTTAGGAACATCTAGATTTCATAAAGCAGAGCTGTTTGTTACGACGCTACCAGGGGCCACGCTCTCATTTAGGGAAATGCTGTTACAGCTCGTACTGTGCTTCACTAAGAAAGCAGTGATTTCCCTCAGCACCAGTACGGTAAGGCAGGTCCACTGAGGCACAAGACAGTTTCCACATATGAAAAGCTACAACCATGATGAATGTTGGAAAGAAAGAACTTTCATCTTGGGGATCGAAAGTCAATAATGATTAGTGTACACTTTTCGAGGTTTATGATGTATATGTGTAAAATACCACACCAAAGTGAAAATAAGAAATAATCTCCCTAGTGCCACTTACGAAGGATAGTAGACTTAAAAATCAAGATTTACCGGGGCGCCTGGGTGGCTCAGTCAGTTGAGTGGCCGACTTCAGCTCAGGTCATGATCTCACGGTTCATGAGTTCAAGCCCCGTGTCAGACTCTGTGCTGCCAGCTCAGCGCCTGGAGCCTGCTATGGATTCTGTGTCTCCCTCTCTTTCTGCCCCTCCCCCACTCATGCTCTGTCTCTCTCTCTCTCTCTCTCTCTCTCTCTCTGTCAAAAATAAATAAACATTAAAAAAAATTACAGAATTTACAAGGTGATTGCATGCTGCTTCTGTGGTCATTTCATCTCTCATGTATTTTTTCAGATACAGGATTTGAAACCACATGGTGGGTTGTCAGGGTTTTTTTTTTTCTAATTTTTTTTTTTTTTTGAGAGAGAGAGAGAGAAAAGGAGGGAGAGAGGGAGAGAGGACAAGTGGGGGAGGGGAAGAGAGGGAGACAGAAGATCTGAAGTAGGCTCCTCACTGACAGTGAAGAACTCACTCGAATTCATGAACCATGAGATCATGACCTGAGCCAAAGTCAGACACTTAACCAACTGAATCACCCAGGGACCCCACCACATGGTGGTTTTGTCTAGGGCCTTCTGTTTTCTTTTCTATTTGATATAGGCTTCAGGTGTGATGTCTGTTTGCAAGTACAGTAGGGCAAACTAGAATCAAAAGAACCACATTTGAGCAGACACATGTTAACCCTTCCAAGAAGCGGGAGGCCCCGGCACAGCAGCACCTTCTCGCCCTTCTGCCAAGCTCCAGTCACGTGAAATATCGTTATCAATTTAAATGTTGGTCTGGGTAAGTGAAAAGGGGATTTGAAATATCCATTTCGGAGGTGTATTGTGAGGTCTAAATAAAATAATGTCCCTAAAGCTCTTGGTACTCGCCTTACACAGGGAAAGCACCCAATAAGCTGTGATGTCATCACCATCACCACCACCATCATCCTCCTCGAGCAGATGAACACAAGAATGCAGCCATTTATCAAGGTGAAGGCAGAATAGACACAGAAACCACAAAGGAATCTACACGCCACGGTCCTGGGACTATGAGGGTCTTTAAATAAATATTTCCCTACGAGTAGCAAACAGAGCAAAATGAACACAGCTATTCCGCAAGTGACACCAGGCAGCACCTCATCACGGAAGTCAGCTGTATCACGTCTCCCACAGAACATCCCAGCTGGCACAACTGACCAGAGAGGGATGCACATTGTCGGAGAACTGAACAATGAAGGTCATAAGAGTAAGCGACTAACCGAAATGAAGCCACTGGGAAGCCGTTTGGCATTTCCCCAAAACGTCAAACACAGAATTACCACGTGAGCCAGCAATTCCACCCTAGGTGTATGTCCACGAGAATTGAAAACATACCTGCTAAGAGGTATGGGGATTCTTTTGGGGGTGATGGAAATCAATGTTCCAGAATTAGATAGCGGTGATAGGTGCACAACAGAGTAAATATATTGAAAACCACTGAATTGTACACTTTAAAATAGTGAATTGTATATTATATGAATTATATCTCAATTGGGGAAAAGTGGGGAAAAGTCGTGGGTTGTGCCACAGGCTACCCATATTTAAGATTCAAAGAATGATTTCATGGGCTCAGTCCATTAAGCATCTGATTCTTGGTTTCGGCTGAGGTCAGGATCTCACAGTTCATGAGTTCAAGCCCCGAATCCAGCTCTGCGCTGATGGCGTGGAGCCTGCTTCGGATTCTGTCTCTCCTTTTCTCTGTCCCTCCCCGGCTTGTGTGCTCTCTCTCTCTCAAAATAAATAAATAAACTTAAAATAAATAAAAGAATGATTTTCATGTTGTCCATGAAAGGGAAGAAAGCAGAGGAAACACACCACCAAAACCAAGTTAAACACAAACTAGTAATAGTGAAAAGAAAGGAAAAAAGTCATCTGATGGGACTAATTGTAAAATCTCTGTTATATTAAGATTATACCCAACAACCCTGGAAAACATTTTTGCCTCATCTCCTGAGCAACTTTATGAAGTCTTTCAGTTCATTTCAAGGGCTAACACTTCTCTGTGAAGCAAATTTTAATATATAAACCAGACAGCAATTCTTCCTCCACCAAAGACAGGACACTACGGGGTCCCCAAACCAGAGTTTGGAACAAAAACAAAGAATGGGTGTGATGTGAGGTCTAGAGGTGCACCTTCCACTGCACACTAATATTCTTGTGACTCTGAAGAGGAATGTTTTATTTTTTAAATATAAGCAGTTTTTTCATGGCAATGATAGCCATGGGGGACAGTAGCCTACTATTTTCTATTTTTGCCTCCTATGTCAAGGTTTTCTCCCTCCACTGTCTTTCCAGACATATATCAGTCAGATCTTTTTGTTCTTTGGGAATCCACCTAAAGTTAAAGCACCATCTAAGCACTAAAGTTAAATCTAACACATTTTAAGTCTCCTAAAAATAATTACTGACCTTCCATTATAAGTCAGTAACCTGAACTTCCAAAGATCTACAATTAGTAGAAATTTTGTAAAAGAATTTTAAATATGATTTTTTTTTACTCCCGGGTTTTTCTGGAATAATTATTTCAACAAACTGCCCTTGAGCTACTGCTCAGGGCAAACACAACTCTTTAATTTCACAACAGTAGTAACTGGTCAGAGAAAGAACATGTCATACAGGTCGATCATCTCTTATTCAAACATATTAAAGGTTTCCTGCGCAGTATTATTCCAACTTGGTATCAATAATTTTTAATCTCCATCTCTTAATTATAGAAGCTTTAGCTTTTTCAAGCTTACATATACAAGATCCTTTGGCTCAGCTTGGTCATACCCTTCATAATACATTGCTAGGAGGGCCCAGATTTTTTTTTCTGTGACTCAGTTCTACTATCTTCATTTCATTTCCTTCTTTATTTCTGCCTAATAAAATCCAGGTAGCTAATACATACCTTTGGGTCTTTGGTTCTAACTACTCTCTCCTTCCCCATTGCCTCTGTCAGTTAATCTCTATTTTTACTCAGTTCCACACAAATTTTCAGGCTACAGGGGTGTGCTGGTGAATGTTTCACAATGGGCTCTCTGGGGACAAGAAGCTCAGATTTGAAGCATTTGCTGATTTCCATAGTATAAATACCTCTGCCACTGCTGATTTTAAACCATCACTGTCATATCACCGAATGTGAATTTGGAAGAGAGGCACGCAATAACACACCAAGATCCAAGAGACACAAATAACCTCAAGAACATGGGTATAGTCACTAGGAAGTGACACGTTTTGAGTATTCATTACCTATGCTGTTAATATAATATATCTGATTGCAAGTTTATGTGATTTAGTTTCTAACCGTGCTTATGTTTAACAATGGCCTGACAAAATTCCTAAAAATTTCGCAGTTGGTTTTTGTTAGCCAGTATGAGCCAGCTCCAGCACACCACCGATCCTGGGATATTTTAAAAACCTATACATTATATCAGTATTTTGTGGCATGGTTGGGCACAGCCAGGCTTGTTGGAGAGGCCTGCATCACCTGAGGAGCATTGGGGTCCAGGCCTAGATGAGCCCAGTGGGGATACATAAGGATGGAAGAGACAGACTGAGCCAGAAGAAATCTGAGAGGTCACTGTAGACAAGTAGGTATCAGTGGGTCCTATACAAAATAAGGAGGATGACAGAGACTTCTAGCTAAATATGGTGGATTTAATATGCTTATTTATTTCGTTTCTTTTCGATCCTTCCTGAAGCCATCCTAAACAGATAAAGGAATTTTAAAAAGCATAAAACTACAGTTGATCCTCATTACCTACACATTCTATGTCTGTGAAATTCCCTATTCTCTAAAACTCATTTCTATTCCAAAATCAATACTGACAGTGTTTCCACAGTCATTGCGGACATGCTCAAAGCGGTGAAAAATTTGAGACTCCTGATGCTCCTGTTCCTGAGGTTGAACGTGGCCACCCTCTAACTTCTTGTTTCAGCTCTCACACTGTAAAAAACATCCTTTTCATAGTCTATTTAGTGGCATGTTTTTTGTATTTTTGTGCTTTTTGCTGGTGATTTTGCTGTTAAAATTGTTCCCTGAGCACGGTGCAGAAGCACAGTCTAGTGTTCCTGAGCGCAAGAAAGCTGTGATGCACCTTATGGAGAAAACGTATGTGCTGGATAAGCTTCACTCAGGCATGAGCTCCAGTACTGTGGGCCATGCCTTTGATATTAACGAATCAATAGTGTGTTTTACATAAGGTTTCTTGAAAGAAATACACATAATAACAGGTTATGTATTGATTAGTTGATGAGGCTTGCAGGTACCTAACCCTGCATTTCCTTGGAGCAATGGTTCAGTGTTAATTAATTGGTATTTGAAGCAACTTCATAGAACATAATTATTGCAAATAATGACAGCTATTCTATAATGGCAAGAACAGAAGGGAAGATCAGAACGAAATTTCAGAAGCTGCAAAGCATACAAATGAGTAGATTTAGCACAGCAGAGAAAGAGTGAAGCAACACCTTGGACCGGCTCAAAAACTAGGGAGCCAGAGAGTACACATTCAGCTCAAAACGGTGGATTAGTTGAAAGTGTGTGTAAGGAGTCATTGGGTCCCCATTTCCCTTCCCCAACCCAGCACAGTCAAGTCTTCCCAACCCAGGAAGAAAACCAGAGGTTTATCCTCTACAGTAGTTGATTCCAAAATGATTCTGGATTCTGGGCCTGAAATTGGGGAGTTAAGGGAAAGCCCACATGTTGAATGATAAAACCATTGGCTCCTTTTCCCCCACTCAGCTCTGAGAACCCTTGCTATTAGCTTTATAACATCCAGGCAGGAGACTAAAGGATGTCTCTCTAGAGATACTACCTGGGCCAAAGGAAAATACCTGTATATATTGGGCAGGGGAGGTATGGATCACCCAATGAAACAGCCCTCTAAGATCATCCTATAGTGAAGCCCACTGACCAAACAGTCCTCCTCACCTAAACACACACACACACACACACACATACTCCCATACCTTCTAATTAGTTTTGTTGTGCCTTACTCTTAAATATGAAGAGATATGTAATAACAACTACATATTTGAAAAGAGTATCTAACATAAAAGGGAGAGACAAAAACAAATAAAAAAAGGAAAAACAACTCAGATGAAACAGAGAAAAAATGCTGGAACATAAGAAAAAAATTTTTTCTAATTTTTTTTAAGTTTATTTCTTTATTTTGAAGGGTTGGGGGAGGGGAGAGGGACAGAGAAAGGGAAAGGCAGAATCCCAAGCAGACTTTGTGCTGTCAGAGCAAAGCCTGACCGTGGGGCTCAATCTCACAAACCACAAGATCATAATCTGAGCTGAGACCAAGAGTCAGACGTTTAGTTGACTTAGCCACCTAGAGGCCTCAAGAAAATTTCTACAAAATTATCATGGGTACCCATAGAGAGTTAAATAATGGTATAATATTCATGGAACAAGAACAGGAAATTTTTTTAATGTGTTGATAAATGTCTTTTTTTTAAATATGAAATTTATTGTCAAATTGGTTTCCATACAACACCCAGTGCTCATTCCAACAGGTGCCCTCCTCAAAACAGAAAAATTTTTAAAAGAACACTCAGAGGGGTGCCTGGGTGGCTCAGTCGGATGGGCGTCCGACTTCGGCTCAGGCCATGATCTCATGGGGGGTGGTTCAAGCTTTGTGTTGGGCTCAGTGCTGACGGCTCAGAGCCAGGAGCCTGCTTTGGATTCTGTCTCCCTCTGTCTCTGCCCCTCTACCACTCATGTTCTGTCTCTCTCTCTGTGTCAAAAATAAACATTAAAAAGAACACTCAGAGACTAACAACATAAAAAACCTTGGGAAATTAAAAGCAGAAATTAAATTTTAATTAAAAAATTAAAAGGTAAAGTTGAGTAAATCTCCCAGAAAATAGAATAGCAACATCAACAGTAAAAAGAAGTAGAGAATATGAGAGATAAAGTAAAATTATGAGGAGATATTTAATATCTAAATTATAGGAGTTCCCAAAATATGACAGAAAAGATGGGTGGGAGGAAACTATCATTGATATACATTTTTTTTAAATTTCCTAGAACTTAAGGTTATCTGTTTCCATAGGAGAGGGTCCTTCATGGTACCAACATAACAGATTTAAAAAAAAAAAAATGGTACAAGAACAGATATTCAGATCAATGGAACAGAATAGAGAACCCAGAAATGGACCTACAAACGTATGGCCAACGAATCTTTGACAAAGCAGGAAAGAATATCCAACGGAATAAAGACAATCTCTTCAGCAAGTGGTGCTAGGAAAACTGGACAGCGACATGCAGAAGAATGAACCTGGACCACTTTCTTACACCATACACAAAAATAAACTCGAAATGGATGAAAGACCTCAATGTAAGACAGGAAGCCATCAAAATCCTCGAGGAGAAAGCAGGCAAAAACCTCTTTGATCTTGCCCGCAGCAACTTCTTACTCAACACGTCTCCGGAGGCAAAGGAAACAAAAGCAAAAATGAACTACTGGGACCTCATCAAAATAAAAACTTCTGCACAGTGAAGGAAACAATCAGCAAAGCCAAAAGCAACTGACAGAATGGGAGAAGATATTTGCAAATGACATATCAAATAAAGGGTTAGGATCCAAAATCTATAAAGAACTTATCAAACTCAACACCCAAAAAACAAACAATCCAGTGAAGAAATGGGCAAAAGACATGAATAGACACTTCTCCATGGAAAACATCCAGATGGCCAACCGGCACATGAAAAAATGCTCAACATCACTCATCATCAGGGAAATACAAATCAAAACCACAATTAGATACTACCTCATGCCTGTCAGAATGGCTAACATTAACAATTCAGGCAACAACAGATGTTGGTGAGGATGCGGAGAGAGAGGATCTCTTTTGCATTGTTGGTGGCAATGCAAGCCAGTGCAGCCATTCTGGAAAACAGTATGGCGGCTCCTCAATAGAACCACCTCAATAGAACTAAAAATAGAACTACCCTATGACCCAGCAATTGCACTACTAGGTATTTATCCACAGGATACAGGTGTGCTGTTTTGAAGAGACACATGCACCCCCATGTTTATAGCAGCACTATCAACAATAGCCAAAGTATGGAAAGAGCCCCAATGTCCATTGATGGATGAATGGATAAAGAAAATGTGGTATATATATACAATGGAGCATTACTCGGCAATCAAAAAGAATGAAATCTTGCCATTTGCAACTACGTGGATGGAACTGGAGGGTATTATGCTAAGGGAAATTAGTCAGTCAGAGAAAGACAAAAATCATATGACTTCACTCATATGAGGACTTTAAGAGACAAAACAGATGAACATAAGGGAAGGGAAACAAAAATAATATACAAACAGGGAGGGGGACAAAACAGAAGAAACTCATAAATATGGAGAACAAACTGAGGATTGCTGGAGGGGTTGTGGGAGGGGGGATGAGCTTAATGGGTAAGGGGCACTAAGGAATCTACTCCTGAAATCATTGTTGCACTATATGCCAACTAATTTGGATGTAAATTTAAAAAAATAAAAAATAAAATTAAAAAAATCATAAAAGAAAGACCTACACCTATACAAGACACATCAACATGAAATTTCAGAACACAGGCAAAGAGGAGTCTAAAAGCTTGCAGGAAAGAAAAAGAGAAACAACAACAGGTCTCATGCAAGAGATTGGGAATCATAATAGCACTTACTTTTTCGCTAGCAATTCTGGGTACTGAAAGACACTGGGACAATCATTTCAAAATCCCTAGAGAAAAATACTTTCCAGCTTCAAATTCTATGCCCAAACTATCAATAAAATTCAAAGGCAGAACTAAGATGTTTCTCAAAACACTGAGCTGTCATGGATGCTTTCTCAGGAAGCTACTAGAGGAAGGATACACCAAAAACAGGCTGTTCACAAGAAAGACAGAAACATGGTATATGGCTTTGGCTGCACAGAAGCAATGACCAAGTAAAAGCAGCATAAGCAAGACAGTTGATTCTCCTCTTATGTAACAAGAAATCTGAATATTGACCTAACCAAAATTTATGATTAGGAGAACAGGCAAAGTGGAAGTGGGTGTGTATTTGGAGAGGGCACCAGATTCACATATTCCTTGTAGAAAATCAGTACATAATATCTAAAATTGAAGTAAATAGCAATATAACAATGGAAGAAAAGTAATATAAACAAATCATAAATTATAGAGGGAAATGAGAAGAAACAGCTAAAAGTGTTAAATTGTTAAACAGAAAGGAACTAGAAGTAGGAAGGGGTGGACAAAACAGTGCTGTTTCTCATTATGAATCTTGAATATCTATCTGATTTTTTCTTTTTTCTTTTTCTTTTTTTAAAGTGTCTATTTATTTATTTTTAGAAAGAGAGAGTGAGCACGAGTGGAGGAGGGACGGAGAGAGAGGCAGAGACAGAATCCCACACTGTTGTCACAGAGACTGACTCAGGGCTCAATCTCATGAACCAAAATCATGACCTGAGCTGAAATCAAGAGTCAGATGTTTAACTGACTGAGCCACCCAGGTGCCCCGAATGTCTATCTGATTTTTTAAACCATGATAACTTTGATCAAATATGTGTATATGCATACAGTGGTGGTGGTGGACTGGTAGGTGGAGGCCAAGCCAGGGATGTGGTGTCATGGGAGCCTGGCAATGTTCTAAAGCCCGAGGCATCATTAAGTGAGTTTGTCAGCAGGGGCAGATCCCTAGCCATTAGGCAGAAGCTCAAAGATAGAATATCTCTCCCTAGAGGGAAACAAGTGAGATCTAGGCAGGCCAGGTCCTCCAGTGACTGAGAGTTGCTGGGTTTTCAAGGCAGCGAGTCAGGCCCAGGAAACAAGGTAATGTGGGGACTTGGGTATCATAACTGGGACACCACATTGGAGCCTGTCTGGCAGCCAACGTGAGCAGATGCTGAGGCCCAGAGTACTCGGGGCTCACTCTTTATCTCCATCTTGCCTGAGCTCAGAACTGGGATCAGGCTGAGTGGAAGATGAGAGCAACAAAGGAAGCAAAACTAGAAATCTGTGTGGCCTGACAAATACAAAGTCAACAACAGCTACTAGATCTGAGAGCTACAGATCATTGTCTTCCTTTAAAATGTCTGTTATTCCCCAACTGGGTGCCATACAGAGCACCCCCAAAACGTAACTTCAGGACTAAATTGTGCTTCATCCATACAATGAAATGGTATGCAGCCAATGAAACAAATGTTAAAATTTCCAGGCTAAGCATTTCTTTCTTGATATAGGTGCCACCATGTCCTATTCCTCTTTCTATCCTCTTGATGCCTGCAATATGGTACCTGAAAATGGGCAGGGAATCTTGCAACCCTGCAGCAACAAGCATTCTGAGGATGGCAAGCAGAAAGACAGATTAGGTAGGTAGGTAGGTAGGTAGGTAGATAGATAGATAGATAGATAGATAGATAGATAGATAAGGAAGGAAGGAAGGAAGGAAGGGAGGGAGGAAGGGAGGGAGGGAGGGAGGGAGGGAGAAAGAGAAAGGAAGGAAGTCAACAAAGGCATAATTGAGCCACCTACCCCAAAATTCTTGGCGCCTGAACACATTCCTAACTGGTGTGCCTTCCCAATATGATGGGAATGGATTTGACTGGAAACCACAGTTTTTAGGCTTTTGTAATATTTCAGAAACTCAAAATTTACTCCTGTATGATCTACTAGGAGTAGAAAATGAGTTCAATATTCTCCCCCAGGACTCCTGTCTGGAGTAATTACCTTTCCACAAACAAAATCCACAAAACTCATCCTCAAATAAAATTGCCCTTGAGGACTATGGAGAACTCAGTGTGCACACTTAATCACACATTGTCTTATCACATCCTAATTGGCATTATTTTGTGCAGATGGGAAAACTGAGGGGCACACCTTCCCCAGGTCCAAACAATTCATTAGGATAATGAATTACAAAAGACACTTATCCTGAAAAGTTTGCTAAAAATAATCCTGCATATATCACATGAAGGACATTTATAACCAGTTTAAAACTTCTTAGGCAATTTAAATGTATTGCTGATTTTGAAAGGGGTATAAGAAGTTTGTGTCACTTCACTGAAATGCAATTAAAGCAATTAAAAACATTTCCCAAATGCTTATGTGGGCCACCACTGATACAAGCTGCTGCTGTTGAGGAGTTGGTTGGAAAGTTCCCACTGATTTCTCTACATGGAAGAAACATATTGTTGCCATCTTGCAAGAAAATCAAGTTATTCAATTTAATGGATCAGTACAGAAAACAAAACTCTGTTTGCCAAGCAGAATATTTTGCTGTGTTTGAGTTTCCTCTGATCTAAATTTGCTAGCTTTGAATGCTGCTTTGAAATAAATGCACACAAATGGCATTTGATATGGCCTGCTTTATTCATTAAAACAAAGCGAATAGCATTATGGAGTAACTTTGAAAGGTAGTTTGGGCTTTCTTATTTAATTAATCCATTACACTTAACCTTCCATTATTTCATTCTCTGAAAGTCCTGCAACCATTATTAACACTCCACAAATATGTTTTGCATTATTAAATTTAAGAATTTAGTACCCAATAAAATTCTCAGCAGGAATATTGTTATTAAATGAGTTCATTAAACCTAACCACACTAATTAACAGTCAAGTGTTGAGGAACACTTATACAGCACTGAGCCATATTCCATATTCATAACTCCTCTGCTAATTCTAGCAAATGAACATAAACACTCTCAGAAAAAAAAAAAGTCCAGGAAGGTTACTGAAACCACATGTACCTCTGCAGAAATGAGCTCCTTCAAAATAAATGTCCAGGCTTGTCTAGAACTTGCTCCTCGTCACATCCTCTATCAGTTATTTTCAGTTAAGTGCACAACTAGTTCTAGCTCCTCCCTCCCTTATGCTTGTAATGACATGACTGGAATTATTGTGCATTTTAGTTTTACAATTAATTACTACTCTTAGCTGGCCAGAACCAGCATTTTCAGAGGGCTTCTACATACAAAATCTGTAGCCTTTAGCACAAGGGTGATCTTTTAACCACACACGCGTGCGAACACACACACACACACACACACACACACACACACACATTGAATCCCAACTACAGGAATATACAACAGATTTTTTTAAACATTTTTTAAAGTTTATTTATATTGTGAGAAAGAAAGCACCTGTGCAAGCGGGGGAGAGGCAGAGAGAGACAGAGGGAGAGAGCAAATCCCAAGCAGGCTCTGCTCCGTCAGTGCAGGGCCCAATGCCAAGCTCAATCCCGTGAACTGTGAGATCATGACCTGAACCAAGATCAAGAGTCGGACACTTAACCGACTGAACTACCCAGGTGCCCCTATCAACAGTTTTAATGCATAACTAAGGGCTCCTTGGCCTTAGCTCCTATCCTGTGGAGTGGATGCAGTGATACAGTACCAGATGCCCTCTTTATGGGCTAAAGCTGTGAGGAATGTTACCTGCTGAAGGCTCATGACCAAGTCCTTTTCTGGGAAATGCCCTCTGCAAAAGGCGGTCACCTTGCCCAAAGTTACACCCCTTCCCCAGAGGCAGCCAATATCTCATGACTGGTTGGCAAGGGGGTGCAAAGGCCTGACCCCCTTTCTTCAACTCATAGAGGTGCTAAAGGGCCATCTTACTTCCAGAGCTTCCCATAAGATCAGCTGAGACATCTCTTGTAAATGTGTCACAGTTCAACTTTTCTATCTGCCTAATCCTGCTTCCTGGGACTCCCTCACAGGTGTTGACCCCAGAGTGCTCCCCAGCAAGCCTTCTGCACCCAAATCCCCATCCAAGTCTGTTTCCTGGGAAACCAGAACTATGATATCCTTACCTGAAGAACCCAAGCTCAAAGAAGGACTTAAGAGGAATCTATCTGCATAGTTTGGCTTTCTGTAAAGAAATAAATTAATTCCAACCAAATTCAGTTGAACTTTCTAGATTACGGGTTTGATCCTTCATAGTCGAAAATATATTAAATACAATTTAGACCTCCCAATAGAAGAACTGCCTTTGAAGCCCCCAGGATCACTTATCTTAACATAACAGGTGGTATCAAGCTGAGTTGCTTCCCAGTCTGGCTAATAACCTAGATCCCTTAGGCAGTTCTGTTGGTCAGAACTTACTGTATCCCTAATCATACAATACCTGAGTATCCCACTATCCAGTTGCTCTCCCTCACTAAAGCAATGGGGGGACAAAAACCTTTACACATACTTTTTGTGAGGGAGAGTGCTATGGACTGAATTGTCCCCCGCCCCCCAACAAATTCATATATCAAAGCCCTAACCCCCAATGTAATTGTATCTGGAAAGAGGGTCTTTAGGAGGTAATTAAGGTTAAATAAGGCCATAAAAGTGGGGGCTTAATCCAATAGGCCTTCTAAGAGGGAGAAGGAGAGACATTTCTTTCTCTGCCATATGAGAGCACACCAAGAAGGTGGCCACCTGCAAGCCAGGAAGGGAGCTCTCACCAGGAACCAAATCAGCTGGCACCTTGGTCTTGGATTTGCTGGTATCCAGAAATGTGAGAAAGTGAATTTCTGTTATTTAAGCTACTCAACCTATGGTCTTTTGTTATGGTGAAGATCCTCTAGGGGGTGAGGGGTATGTAAGATGAGTAAACTACAGCATGGTGCTAGTCCTCACAAAGGCACCACTTGTTTTCCCTTTCAGCTCTGCTTCTCTCCTTTCTCTCAACTTCCTTTCTTCAGTTCCTTTTTTCCCCTCCTCATTCAGTGTCAGTGCCCTTAACTCATGAATGCTGTACATTTTTTTAAGTTTATTTATTTTGAAAGAGTGAGTGGGGGAAGAGCAGAGAGAGGGCAGGGGGAGAGAGAATCCCAAGCAGGCTCCAAACTGTCAGTGCAGAGTCCAACATGGGGCTTGAACTCATGACCCATGAGATCATGACCTAAGCCAAAATCAAGAGTAGGCGGCTTAACAGACTGAGCCACCCAGGTGCCCCAAGAATACCATAAATTTTTATTTTCTTGCCCTGGCTGGACCAGCTGGTGTTGTTCTTTTCAGGATTTCAGAGGCTGCTAAGTGGTAGCCTAAAACTTATTCAGAGAAATTCTGAGGAGCTCAATAGTAAGGAGCCCTTAGAATTTGAAGATAAGACTGCTTCTTATCTAAATTAGAAAACATAAACAAATGAATGAACAAAGGAACCAACACTATAAATGAGGTTAGCAACCTACAAAAGTAACAAGATTGTGAGACAATCATGTGGTTAGGGAAACACTAAAATCCAATCAAGGCCACATCTTTGTATACTGAGATATGAAACACAATCACAACAGACGCTAAGTCCTTCATGAATTTTGTTAATGTGAACGAACTCAGCTGAGTCAGGTCACCTCTGACAGAATGATAAAATCTAGTTTCACACCATAAGTTTCCATTAACAGATGGTCCAAGTAAAGCTCTTCCTGTTGGGCTATTGGTCTTCCTTGGTTATTTTAGGGGACAATATTGAGGTAAGCTGGGACCCTATTAAAGAAGGGCCTTGGGGCGCCTGGGTGGCTCAGTCGGTTAAGCGTCTGACTTCAGCTCAGGTCATGATCTCGCAGTCCGTGAATTTGAGCCCCGCATCGGGCTCTGTGCTGACAGCTCAGAACCTGGAACCTGCTTCAGACTCTGTGTCTTGCTCTCTGTCTGCCCCTCCCCTTCTCATGCTCTGTTTCTCTCTCTCTCCCTCTCTCTCTCTCAAAAATAAACATTAAAAAAAAAGTTAAAAAAAAAAAAGAAGTGGGGCACCTGGGTGGCTCAGTCGGTTGAGTGTCCGACTTTGGCTCAGGTCATGATCTCACGGTCTGTGAGTTCGAGCCCCACGTCAGGCTCTGTGCTGCTGACAGCTCAGAGCCTGGAGCCTGCCTCGGATTCTGTGTTTCCTTCTCTCTGCTCTTCCCCTGCTCACATGCAGTCTCTCTCTCAAAAATAAATAATGGTTAAAAAAAAAAAAGAAGTGCCTTGAATGACAAATTTAAGATAGGCCTTTCTTCTGTATGCAGCCAGGGCCTAACCCTGTACGGCAGTGATATGAGCATAACTGTATGCCTGGCAGCGTATGAATGACAGGCTGGAAGCTAGCGCGAGTAGACAAGAAGGACAGTAGGCAAGCTGGTGCACTTGCTCAGGGGGAGGATGTAAAACAGTCAAGTGAAATTGGAAGCATGCCCATGGAAGACACTGCAAAGAGAATCAACATGTCTTGGCCATGTCTTGACAACTTTATTGGCAGGAGGGCATGGGAAAGAACGTTTGGGGTCTGGTTGATTGTGGAAAAGAGAGAAGAGAGAAGCTGCCACAGAGGTCAGATGACTTGCCATGTTTACAGGGCGAGGGCGGTCGGGACAGAAGAGGCTGCAGGTGGGGCTGACCACCAGGCAGCTGTAAACGAGAGCCATGGGCTCTGGAGACAAGCTGGGTTACAGGAATAAGCTTCGGAGTTAAGGGCGCAAGGCCGATATTGGAAATTATGGAAATGAATATGAGCGGAACATGCGGAGAGAGAGAAGGACAGGAACCAAGCCATGGAAAGCTAACATGTGTGGTGGGAAGCGCAACAGCCCAAGGAGGATGAGGGAAGGGGGAAGGTCTCACAAGAGGCAGCTACGGCCTCAAGGGAGTAGAAAGTGCAATCTTCTGTGGACGCATGAAGGAAGGGGATGAGTCCAAGGTGGTGAAAGGATGGGGGAAAGCAGTGCAGTGGGTTAAGATGCAGAGTTGAGAAGAGGTGAAAAGCAGGCTGACTGAGTGGTGGTAAGGGACCAACCACGGCAGCGATATATGGTTGGTGCTTGCTGGGGCCACCGTAACAAAGTACCACAAACAGAATGGCTTCAACAATGGAAATTTATTGCCTCACTGTTCTAGGGGCTAGAAGTCCAAAATCAAGGTGTAGACAGGATTGTGCTCTCTTTATAATATTTTTTTAAGTTTATTTATTTTTGAAAGAGATTGAGCGAGCATGTGAGCATGAGCGAGCAGGGGAGGGGCATAGAGACAGGGAGAGAGAGAGAATCCCAAGCAGGCTCTACACTGTCAGGGCAGAGCCTGATGCAGGGCTCAAACTCACAAACTCTGAGATATGACCAGAGCTGAAACCAAGAGTTGGATGCTTAACCGACTGAGCCACCTAGGTGCCCCAGGACCATGCTCCCTTTAAAGGCTCTAGAGAAGGACCTGTTCCAGGCCTCTGTCTTTGCTGCTAGTAGTTACTTGACTCACAGCTGTGTAACTCTTAACTTCACATGGCAGTCTCTCCTGTGTGTGTGTCAGGGTCCAAATTTCTCCTTTTTAACAAGGGCACTGGTGTTAGTGGATTAGGTGCTCAGCCTACTCCAACATGATCTTGTCCTAAATAATTACAGGTGCAATGACCCTATTTCCAAATAAGGTCATGTTCTGAAGTACTGGGGGTTAGAACTTCAACATATAAACTTGGGAGGGAGGGCAACAATTCAAGTTGTAACAGTGGATGAAGGGCTTTCTGAGGCACTGGAAAGCTGGAAACAGAGGTGCTATTCGAAGACACCTGGGCACTGACTCTGAATTCTTCCTGCACTCAGCAGCAACAAGCCATGACGGTATGGCCTTCAAGGGGTACACTTGGAAGCAACAGCTCAGAAATTAAGAATGTGAGCTCTGGAGCATGACGGTTTTAAGCTCAACTCTGCCACTTATTTACCATGTGACCAGGGGGAGGTAAGATGTTAAAACTGACTTTTTCCCAATCTCCTATTTATAAAAGATCTATCCCATAGAGTTGAGAACTAAACGCATTAATAAATAGCACACCTAACATTATTATTCTCATTTTATAGATGAAGAAACCGAGACTCATCCTGGTTGACTAACTTGCCCAGGATCACGTGTGTAATAACAACGTACAGAAATCAAAACTTCATGCTCTTAACAATTCTGTTCTATTGCTTCCCATTAAGTTGATATTAGCATTTAAATAAAAAGTATATGAGTGAAAAAGAAAAAGAAAACCCTTTCCTTAGTTTAGCAAGTTTTTTTCTGGGGAGTATGACAGAGAAGAAGTAGTTGTAATATCAGTTACAAGAAGAAGAATCAAGAATACAGAAGAATTAGAAATGGAAATAAAATTTCCATTTTCTCTTTCTAAAACATTACCACTACAGTTTCAATAGGGGAGAGAGTACTGAGATAAGAAAATAAAAATTGAATAAACCAGGGGTTAGGTTGGCTTCTATTTCTTCTTCTCTTCCCTCCCACTTTCTCCAGTCTCTGTGCTACTCCTGAGAATCCAAGATAATATTGAAAGAAGCATATATGGGGTAAGAGATTTCCAGCCTTTCTGTCAGCTTAATGCTTTAAAAATATTTTTCAAGCCTTCTTTAAAAGTTTATCTTTATTGCTGTCTACAATGACAAACATCCAATGTTATGTTTATCCTTAGGAATAAAACAGCTAAGACAATTTTATTTTGGTCCCAATGCTGTTATCTTACAGAGGAAATAGGGAAAGACAAGCAGAGGCAAACAAAAGAGAGCATCAAGGACGCCAGCTTCTTGCAAACTGGGCTTTCTCATCTGTGTCCCCTGGCTGCCCTCAGCACAGAGCCTCACACAGCCGTGTGCTGAATAAACACTGGCTGAACCAACCAACTGTGGCCCTGGAGGGGAGAGGGGGAAGCCCATTCTTTGTTATTACTCCTTTATCTTCTTTGTGTTCTATGTGGTCCAAGGATAAAGACAGGGAGGTATGAGGTAGTCACACAGAATACAAGTAATTTCCTTAAGATTATGCAGGAACATCACCCCTAAAATTCTAAATTGATGGGATCATTGAATATTTGCATTTCACAAAAATCTGGGCAACAGATGACACACACACAGTCTCACATGTAGACATATACACTCACAACACTTGGAGATAAAGCAGAAATAGTTCAGCACTCAGATGATATCTGTTTTTGCTCAAAATTCCCTGAGCCATACTTCAAAATTCAACTCCCCAGTCTCCCCCACCCCATTTTTGTCCTGCTTTGATTCTTTAGATGCTTTCAATACAAAGGGTTCCTTATCTACTTTCCAGAGTAATCAAACTATTCCAGAACCCTGACTAAGGCATTTTATTATTGATTAGGTTGCTCTTGGGTATAGAACGAATGGGTAAATATACTCTGTAAATTTTGGTATGGTGGAGTGGGGGGCAGCGAGGGACAAGAAACCCCTCAACTTTTGCTGCTTTCATGCTGAACGTCTGATCCTTCAGTGCCTTGTGAGATTCCCTGTGGAAACCATCCCACAGTTGATGAAGGTGTCCTAAAATCAACACGAAAGCTGTTGGCCATCACCAGTCCATAAAACCTAGTGACAGAGCAAGCAGAACTCTCAGGATCTGGACAGGAAGACAGGTATCCTATGTGGAATGCATAAAAGGAGACCTGACTCCTATTCCAAGAGCTCTGACAACTTATTTTGTGATCTTAAGCAAGAGATTTGTACCTCTTCTCCCTTAGGGGAAAAAAAAGTATTTTCACTAGAAATTCTTAATGTTCTTTCCACATCTAACACTTTGTGATTCCATATCTAAAGAGGTGCATTCTAAGGGCCCCATCTGCCACATGGTAAGGCCCATGAGCTGAGTTAGGTTAAGAACACCAGATATGGAGCAGATAAATCTGGTTTTAAACCCCAGTGGCTCCTTCTTATTAGCAGGATGATGTTTGGAAAGTAACTTACATCCTTCTCTGGATATCATCTGTGAAATGGGGATACACTTCACACAGTTATTGTGAGGGTTACATGTGGTAACTCCTAGAAAATTACCTCTTATTATCCTGGGACTGCATTATGTCATAATGGTCTAAACCAGAGCTATTAGACTATATTGGGCCCAAGTCATGTACAAAATGACATTTATATATACCTTAAGAGCATTTTAGAAGGGACCAGGTAAACAAGTAAGTTTCAAGTATCTATTGAGCACTTTTCTCAACACTATTAGGCACTGTGGGGAAGCTAAAAAAAAAAAAAAAAAAAAAAGAAAAAAGATGAGGTATGGCCTAATCTTTTAAGAAATTTTTACATTTAGGTGGGGAAATCACTAGAATATATATGAATGTTATAATATGAAAACATTAAACTTAAGTAGATGGAGAAGTGCTAATTTTATAACAAATTTCCTTAATCTTAAGGAGAGAAGACAGGAATCAGAGAGCAGGGGTTGCCCAGGAAGGTGTAAGAACTGCCTCATCCCCTGAGTGTGGGGGCAGTGTCTTCTCAGAACACAGTTCCTGAAACCAAGGAACAGATACCACAGACATAATTGTTAGGGGTCAAGGATCACTCTGGGTAGACATTCCGCAATGCAGGGCCAAGGTCTGAGCTAAGGAAACAATAAAAAAAGCAAGTTGAAAAACACAAAGGATCAGATGGAAAACTGGGAACCAAAGTTCAATTTGGAGAAGTCGTAAAGAGCAGACCAGACCCAGGGGGTGCAGATGTGAGACTGGCGGTAAATAACAGGCTCAGAGTAAAATTTTGGCCAAGTCCTAGACTTGACTGTGAAGGCATGCTGATGCATTGAAAGTGGCTGACAAGGGGCAGATGGAGGCTCGTATGGAGATGAGGAGACAGCAGGCTTGAAATAAGGGGAGGAGTCAGGTAGCTGTATATAGATCGAATAGGAAAGAGAAACAGTGTCTGAATAAATCACAGAGAGATATAGTAAAGAACAAACCCTTATTATATGAAAATTACCCCAGGGGAGATAGGGGTGAATATAACATGGCAGGTACCCTCACAAGGTCTCTCAGTGCCCTGGACACCTCACAACTGACAGGACTAGGAAGAAAAATCCAATGGTCAGTAACAAATTTTCTGTTAGAGATCCCTGCCATTGATAATAGACGCAGAAGCAAAATCCCACGCTGGGGCCACAGGTAATCAATCATCTCATTCAATCTCCTTGAGCCTCAGTATCCACATTTGTAACATAGGGCCAGTGATATATCTATCCCGTAGGATTATTGCAAGGACTCAATAAACAATGATGGATAATGCTGAGCAAAAGGCTAGCACACAGTAGGTGCTTAACTAGTGCTGGCTGTTGTTATTATTATTAATGGTCATTTTATTACCTCTGGGCCTTAGCTGCTGATGCTGCCTTCATGCATCCCCTCATCTTTCCTCACGCTGTTGCTGTGACAGCCCCCTGACTGGTCTCTTTATCTCCAGTCTGGCACTTCTCCTCAATGGAGCCTCGATGTTCTTTTATTAAAGACAAATCTGGGGGCAACTGAGGGGCTCAGTCAGTTAAGCATCCAACTTGGGCTCAGGTCATGATCTCACGGTTTGTGAGTTCAAGTCCCGTGTCAGGCTCTGTGCAGACAGATCAGAGTCTAGAGCCTGCTTCTGATTCTGTGTCTCCCTCTTTCTCTTCCCTCCCCTGTTTGTGCTCTGTCTCTCTCTCTGTCTCTCTCTGTCTCTCTGTCTCTCTCTCTCTCTCTCTCTCTCTCTCTCAGAAATAAAGAAACAGGGGCGCCTGGGTGGCTCGGTTGGTTGGGCGTCCGACTTCGGCTCAGGTGATGATCTCGCGGTCCGTGGGTTCGAGCCCCGCATCGGGCTCTGTGCTGACAGCTCAGAGCCTGGAGCCTGTTTTGGATTCTGTGTCTCCCTCTCTCTGTGACCCTCCCCCATTCATGCTCTGTCTCACTCTGTCTCAAAAATAAACAAACGTTAAAAAAAAATTTTTTTTTAAAAAAGAAATAAAGAAACATTTTTAATGAGTGGGGAAGGAGCCGGAAGAGGGAGACACAGAATCCGAAGCAGGCTCCAGGCTCTGAGCTGTCAGCACAGAGCCCGATGCGGGGCTTGAACTCGCAAACTGTGAGATCATGACCTGAACCGAAGTCGGACGCTTAACCAACTGAGCCACCCAGGCACTCCCTTTTTTTTTCTAATATTTATTTATTTTTGAAAGAGAGAGAAAGAGAGAGAGAGAGAGAGAGAGAGAGAGAGAGAGAGAACGGAGTAGGGG
The DNA here is from genome assembly GCF_018350215.1 of Panthera leo. NCBI lineage: Eukaryota > Metazoa > Chordata > Mammalia > Carnivora > Felidae > Panthera > Panthera leo. Next base: position 172,532,775 of record NC_056679.1, read on the forward strand.
CAGAGAGAGAAGGAGACACAGAATCCAAAGCAGGCTCCAGGCTCTGAGATACTAGTACAGAGCCCGATGCGGGGCTTGAACTCACGAACCGTGAGATCATGACCTGAGCTGAAGCCAGACGCCTAACTGACTGAGCCACCCAGGTGCCCCAAATTTTTTTTAATTTAAAGACAAATCTGAATATTTTTAAAATAACTTTTTAATGTTTAATGCTTCAGATTCTGTGTCTCCCTCTCTCTGCCCCTTCCCCACTCATACTCTGTCTCTCTCTCAAAAATAAATATTTAAAAAATTTTACTTTGAGTGAATTTTATTTTTTAATGTTTATTTATTTTTGAGAGAGAGAAAGTACAAGTAGGGAGAGGGGCAGAGAGAGAGAGGGAGAGAGAGAGAATCCCAAGCAGGTTCTGCACTGTCAGCACAGAGCCCAACAGGGGCTCTATCCCATGGACCTTGAGATCATGATCTAAGCTGAAATCAAGAGTCAGATGCCCAACTGACTGAGCCACCCAGGTGCTCCCAAATCTGGATATTTTATTCCTCTGCTTCAAATTCCTAAATAGATTCCCACAGATTTCTTTGGAACCTCCAGCCCTTCAGCATCTGGTTCTCTCCTGACTCTCTCAGATATTCTCTATTCTCAGCATCTATTCTCTCCTGACTCTCTCAGATACTATATTTTAACTACATTCTCCACGTCTCTCATCTCTGAGACTTTGTATGTGTTGTCAACACTGTCTAGATTGCCTCGTCCCCCCTTTTCTGCCTGGCTGTGTCTTCATTTCAGCCTTCCCTGGCTTCCCTCTTTACCTCATCCCCAATCAGACCACAACACCTTGATCTCATTTTTACCATGGGCACATAACACTCTGCAGTGTAGTTGTTCATTTACTTATCTGTCTCCCCAACAAAGTGTTTCCATGGCAAATATCACATCTTATTTGTCCCTGGAGTCCCAGTGCAGTGGTTTATAGGTCCTCAATAGAGACTTGTATAATGAAAAGAAGGAAAGAAGCAAGAAAGTAGGAAAGAAATGGAAAGAAAGAGAAAGGGAGGGAAGGAGGGAGGGAGGAAGGAAGGAAGGAAGGAAGGAAGGAAGGAAGGAAGGGAGGGAGGAAGGAGGGAAGAAAGGGAAGGAAGGGAAGGAAGGGGGAAGGAAGGAAGGAAGGAAGAAATGGATGAAACCTAGATCCTTTAAGAGAACTGTAAGAAACTCATTTCTAGTAAATTTTTCAGTAAATCAGCAAATGAAGACAGAGGAGGAACAAGAGGGAACAGGAAAGAGAAAAGAGGAAGAAAGAAATAGGGGATTATATCGGAAGTTAGAAAACGACATATAACTGCTCTGGTTGATAATGAAAGACACCACCTGATTTTTTAGATTACTGCTGCAACCACGGTGTGACTGGGACAAAAACTGTTAATTGTTAATGTATAAGAGTTCATAACTTCTTCTCCTCTCTACCTCCATCCCCACTGTGTATTTGCAGATTAGGTTAATAGGGCAGATGAATAGCCAACAAAGATACAGAGGGAATTAGAAAAAAAAAAAGTTATATTTGCAGTAGAGAATGGTGTAGAACAGGTGTTCATAACATTTTTTATAAAGAGACAGATAGTAAATATTTTATGCTCTGAGGTTTGAATGTGGTCTCTGTCGCAAATTCTTTGGTTGTTGTACACTTTAAAAACAAAAACCACTTTTAGCTTGAGAACTATACAAAAGTAGGTTATAGAACAAATTTGGCTGGCAGGCCATAGTTTGCCCATCCCTGGAAAGCAGGGTAAAAAAAACCAAAACAGCTTGACAACCTGGAAAAGGTTTCAGTTGAAAGTTGAAAGCAAGAGATGAGAAGAGAGATACTAGGTAGCTACAAGGAAAAAGATAAAGAGATATTGGGATTATTAAAATTACATTTGTAGGTTATGAACTGGATGTCCGTTGCTATTCTCAAGAGTTACTGGATTGAGTTTTCTTTGAAGCAAGCAAGAAGGAAGCAAGACTGGGTCATGTGGACACCACATTTATTTGGGTAACAATTGTATAGTCCAGATCCAGACCATACAACCCTGAAGACAACCAAGCGAAGGGTGGGTAGCCATTGTCCTTGAAGACAATCAAGGAAGGATGGGGTTTGGCCCTCAAGCCAATGTCTGGTTTCATTACTGGGATTAAAAGGCCATCTGTCTCCTTCTTACTGCTGCAACTGACTCCTGGCTCTGTTGGTTATGTTAATGGAAAAGGCTTTTATTGTTCATCAATTATTACAGCTCTTTTAGGTTAGTGGCTCATTTAGTATTCTAATTCTCTGTATTGAATCAGTTTCTGGGCCAATGACCCAATGATAATAAAAATAGTAATGTAAAATGGGCTTTACATTGTTTTAGGTCACTTATCCCTAAAATAACCCTATGAAGGAAGTAACTGCTGTAGAGGAGAAAGCTGAGGTTAAAAGAATATAAGTAACTTATTCAAGCTCAGAGCCAGCGAAGGGCCGAGCTGTATGCTTAAACATAATACAATACAGTCTCTTCATCTTAGATCATTCAGTCTCCCTGAATGATCACAAATCTGTACCTCAGATCCAGCCCAGGCACTTCAACTCTCTTTATCATGGAATATGGCCCCCTGTCTGACTTTCCATCTCCACTTTCCAGGAAGGTTGGAGCAGCTTTCTTTGTCTGAGAGCTAAATCGGTTTCCAGGTACCAAGTCTGGAGAGTCTTGGGAACATGACATTCCTATAATTTGTAGTAACTGGTCCAGCCCTCTCTGCATCCACCTTTCCTCAGCTCTGATTAAACCTCTCTCCCTGGGGGTTTGCAGGTATCTGTGTACATTAAGATCCCACTTTGATTTTTCAACAGCTGAATTTAGAGCTAGAAGAGGTCTTAGAAATACCTAGTCCAACCACCTCCTTTGACAAATGAGGAAGAACACATGTTCAATGTGAATACATTTTGACATTCACTTATAGTTGGCTCATCCCCCAAGGATTTTTTTAAAAGATATATCTTTCTTTTTTAACTGGAGACACTATTAAATTGGCTAGAGTTCAAATAAACACGTCCTCCCCACATTCTCTCTCTCCAGATCGGCCTTCTCAGAGATGGAAGGCGCTACCTCTGAGACTGTTCAACACATGGGGCCTCTGTGCTCGTGCCAAAAGTCCAGCAGTGTCTGGAACTGCCAAGGGGCAGCCCACCGAGGGAGAGCATTTTGAGACAGAGGGCCAGCTGCCTCATTCCGGGGGAATCTCTGGAAGAGAGCCAGCAAATAGTTGTGGCTTTGTGGACCTTCTTCAGGAGTCTTATGGGGCTGGAATCTGGCCATTATTTGGGGAGAGATGGCAGGGCCTATTCAAAGGGAATAGGAGGAGGAAAAAGGAAAATGAAATCTGTCTTGAAAACAATACACTCGAAATGTGAATGTTACCACCACCATAAATAAAATAAGGAACACATATGACATCTCACAATAGGACAGAATTACATCCCATTTCCATCATCTGCCTCTTTTCAGTTTCCAAAATTTTTAAATTATGCCACGACAGAGAGCCCTTTTTTTAAATTTTTTTTTTTAACGTTTATTTATTTTTGAGACAGAGAGAGACAGAGCATGAATGGGGGAGGGTCAGAGAGAGGGAGACACAGAATCTGAAACAGGATCCAGGCTCTGAGCTGTCAGCACAGAGCCTGACGCGGGGCTCGAACTCACGGGCCGTGAGATCATGACCTGAGCCGAAGTCGGCCGCTTAACCGACTGAGCCACCCAGGCGCCCCCAGAGACCCCTTTTTTGAGAGATGGAGCACCCCCGGGGCAGGGGTGGGGGCTGTTCTATCAGTGCAGTCAGTCAGTCAGTCTTGCCTCTCCTTTCCTCTTGGTGCATAATCTCTGAAGGAGGAACATATGTGCAAGAGCTTTGAGTCTGGTAAGGACACATAATTCGTGAAAATATCATAGTTCCAGACACAACTGGCTTTACATCAGAACAATCGTTCCAGGGTAAACATTTTGTTTAAATATTAATCTTAAGTAAAGCCAGACACAAGAATACAGTCTTAATAACAAAGAAAGGCAGCAAAGTCCTCAAGTGAAAGGGAATTAATACATGTTTCACCAGACTGACAAACCCTACTGACACAGAATGGCAGCCTTAGGTCCAGTGACCCCCCTACGGTCTTTTGGTTTTCAGATTTGATACACTGCCTTCATCTGTAATGCATACAGACCCAGATATTTTTTTATTTTTTTAATGTTTATTTATTTATTTTTTGAGAGAGAGAGACAGAGTGTGAGAGGGGGAGGGGCAGAGAGAGAGAGGGAGACACAGAATCCGAAGCAGGCTCCAGGCTCCGAGCTGTCAGTACAGAGCCTGATGCGGGGCTCGAACTCACAAGCTGCGAGATCACGACCTGAGCCGAAGTCAGACACTCAACCGAGCCACCCAGGTGCCCCCTTTTTTTTTTAATTAGCAATTAGGGGCACCTGGGTGGCTGAGTCAGTTAAGCATTCGACTTTGGCTCAGGTCATGATCTCATGATTTGTGAGTTTGAGCCCGATATTGGGCTCTCTGCTGTCAGCACAGAGCTTGCTTCAGATCCTCTTTCCCTGCCCCTCTCTGCCCTTCCCCTCTTCTCTCTCTCTCTCAAAAATAAATAAACATAAAAAAATAGCCTTTATACTGATATTAGGAATAAATACTCTGTTTTTGTATATTAAGAATTTCTTCTTTAATATTTTTTTCCCTGGCATTATAAAATTGTCACCTTAAAAACATCAGTACTGGGGCACCTGGGTAACTCAGTCAGTGGAGCAGCTGACTCTTGATTTCAGCCCAGGTCGTGATCCCAGGGTCATGGAATCGAGCCCTGCACTGGGCTCCATGCTGAGCATGGAACCTGCTTAGGATTCTCTCTCTCTCTACCTCTGCCCCTCTCCCCAGCTCACATGTGCACACGCTCTCTCTCTCTCTCTGTCTCTCTCAAAACAAAAACAAAAACAAAAACAAAACCGTCAGTACTATAAAGTCCTGAGATTTCAATGCCAGTGGGGAAAGAGAAGGTATTTTAAAACAAGGAAGGATGATCTTCAAAGAATTCTCCAATGCAACTACACAAATAGTTCTGATCTTGTCACTCATATTTGATTTTTTTCCTCTCCAATAAAGAAGGTTTGGGGTACCTGGCCAGCTCAGTTGGTTAAGCGTCCAATTCTTGATTTCAGCTTAAGTCATGATCTCTCAAGCCCCATGCTGAAAGCACGGAGCCTGCTTGGGTTTCTCTCTCTCCTTCTCTCTTTTCCCCTCCCCAGCTCACACATGCCTGTACACTCACTCTCTCTCTCAAAATAAATAAACTTGAAAAAAAATGAAGAAGGCTTGCAATATAGATTAAATATATATATATATATAATATATATAGTATGTCACATATATTGCATGTAACAAATAAAAGTTAATACTGTTTGTCACATGCTCTAATTTGCTATTAATGTCCAACCATTCATCACTGCCAGCCTGATCTCTAACAGTCACCAGGAAAATCCTACAAAGGGCCAGCTCTCCTGCTTACTGGGAATGAAATAGCACAAATGGTTCATGAACTAATAAATTGTGTAATTACTTTCAGGTCAGGGAGGATACTTAACAAAAAGCCAGTATGATATCCCTCAGCACCAGGGATTTAAGTGAGAGAAAAACAGCTAATTGTAAAAGCTAGAGAATAGGACCTATGAGGAAAGCTAAAAGAAACAAGTTACTTAGCCTGGAAAAGACACAGCTGAAAAATGTTCTAATAAAGATATTCCTGCATATGTGAAAAGTAGAAAAGATGATTGAGGCAAGGAAGAAAGAACAAGAGTAAAATGAGACCAATATAATGATGTCAGGGATTCAACACTGTAACCAGAAACTGAGAAAGAGTTGTTTCCTTCTTCCCTACCTTCCTTCCTTCCTCTCTTCCTTCTTTCTTCCCTTCCTCTCTTCCCCACCCTCCCCCACTTCCTTCCACAGTGTGCACTAGGTATGTACTGTCAACAAGATACCTGCCTCAGCGGAGGCCAGTAGCCCTCTTTCCTGTGATGATTTCTGTGGACTTTAATCTAAAGACAAATTGGGAGTTTGCTTATTTAGGATTCGTATTTTCTTTTTAAGGGAAGCAGAGCAGGGTAAAGTGAAATAGGAAAAGAGCAGTATTCAAGCTTGGAACAGTCAGTGAGTAGGCTCTGAGGTGAAACTGCCCATGGGTTACAAGTGCTAAGCCCCAGGACAGGCTACATGTGGATGTGGGAGACGGAAGAAGACAAAAACTAGCCATGAGCTTATCTCTTTGGCCACATATGTCTAAACTGATCCAAGAAGTATCTGCAAATCACAACAAATAAATTATGATATCAAAATGTATGTATTTCCAGATTAGAAACTTTTTAAAATTTATAGTCCTGCATAGGACAAAAAAAAAAAAAAAAAAGATCACCTTTGTTTGGATGGGGAGACCTGGGTGGTCTCACATGTAGGTAGAGAATATGGCTGCCTTTGGAGTATGACTTATTTCTATTACAAAAAAGTTTACTTTTTCCTTCATAAAAGGAACACATGCTCATTATGTACAATTTAAGGAATGCACTGCCAATATTTTAGTGAATTTGTTTAAAATACGATTTTACACACATTAGAAGGGTCTCTCCCTGTATACACCCTCCCGCAAGTCCCCAAGAATGAAATTCTTTCATTAGACTCTTTCCTTGAGTTAAAGTTCTAGTTAAAATCAAATATTGGGTCAGGAAGAAATAACATTAAATATTACCGTCATTAATATCTTACTTTGAATTAGTTTATTAATTTAAGCCTGAAGAACTGCCTCTAAGAACTTGAGAGGCCACAGAGGTGTTCAGGGTCCTGAGGGGTCTCTGGGAGGAGGCGAGGGAGCTCCATGCCACCATGGGGTCAGTTGTGGGCCTGGCCCGCTGGGGACCCTGCAGCCTGAGACAGTTCTTTTGGCAAATATAACAAATGGTCTTTGACTGACATGGTGCCCCCAAACCAGCAACATCATGAACAGAGATGTCTGCAGACCCCAGGAGATAAAGCACTTTGGCTAGGATCATTTACTTATCATGACCCATATGGGACCTAGCACGCTTCTGAAGCCACTTAACAGATGTTCTCATAGCATATGCTACATTAAGAAGTGCTTATAAGGTGGTTCAGAATTTCCACAACTCTCTCTAAAGATGATTTTGAAATTCTTTTCCTAAGCATTTTGAAACACATTCCCCTTAAACTGACCCAGAGTACACCTCTACACACACGCCAGAGAAAATGTCAGCCTCGAGAGGCAGCATTTCCGTAATGCACCATCAGCATCTTTGATGAAGTCTACACAATGCAAATTCCTGAAGTACTTTTACAAACACTTATCTTTCTCTTCAGGAGGACAGTTCGTCTTCATTCTTAGCAATCAAAATGTATTAACAGAAGGGCCTTGTAGGTTGTGATTCATCCTTTCTGAGGACAGCACTTAAGCTTTTTTTTGTTTTTTCTCCTCCATTCTCTCTCTGCCCTACATCCTCTCTGCCGTTGTTATTCTCGTGCATCTTTCCTTGTCCACAATTGTATATTCTTCTTTCCTACCTATGACGTAGGCCAGCACATGCTGCCACACAGGAAGTAAAATAAGAACTCCTAGCTGGTGGCATTCTTCTGACCATCTGATGCCCTTCCACCTCTTCTACAGACCCCTGAGATGAAGCCAAAGTGTCTGTGGAGGGCTTCGAGTGTGGGTGGAGAGATTAGAGTGAGGGAATATGCATTTATTATAATAACAACAGCTAACACTTATGAAACACTTACTGTGTTCCAAACACTGTTCTACATGCTTTCCATTTATGTAAAGTTCCATACTTTAATACTTTTTCAGCTGCATACTTCAAAGCAGAAAACTGACTATGCTCCATGTCCAAACCCTGTCATTTGTATGACCTGCATGAAGAAATTTAGAGGCAAGCCTCTTCCCAACCAAACACTGACATGTTCCTATATTTGCAAATAAGTAAACACATACAGACATATATACATATCAAAATGTCAAAAGAAAAAAGGCTAAAGGTAGAGAAAAGTAACACCAAGAAAAATGTTTTAAATATCTTAACTGAGGTTGTATTTCTTTACATGTAGACCCTCCACAGGGTCTTTCCTTCCCTCTGTACTATAACAAAAGGCCCTAAGGTAAAACAAGGGATTCTTCAGGAGATGAAAAAGAGTAACAATTCAACAACTAGCTTTTTAAATTCAATTTATAATTTATCCAGAACATTTACTTATGTTATCTTACCAGTCACTGTGACAACCCTGTGAGGCAGGTATCACCTATGTAATGTCCATTTTACAGATTAAGAAAATTGAGGTTTGTAACTGTCAAAGCATTTGCTCAAGCTACATACCAAGTGTTTCAGTTATCTACTACTATGTGACAAACTACCCCAGAATGTTGTGGCTTAAAAATCAATTTATAATTACTCATGACTCTGTAGGTCAACCAGGTTGGCTTGGCAGTTCTTCTGCTCCACAAAGAATCAAGTGGGAGGTTGGCTGAAGCTGGAAAAATTGAGATGGCCTCACTGTCATGGTTGGCCATTGGCAGGGCACCTCAGTTCTCTTCCACTTGGCCTCTTCTCTTCCAAGATCTCTTTTTTCATAGTCTCTCTAACAGGATAGCCCAGACTTCTTTACATGGCAGGACTCAAGAGGACAAAAATGGAACCTGCCAGGTCCCTTAAGAGTAGGCTTAGAAGTCACACAGAATTGGGGCGCCTGGGTGGCTCAATCGGTTGAGCCTCCGACTTCAGCTCAGGTCACGATCTCACGGTCTGTGAGTTCGAGCCCCGCGTCAGGCTCTGGGCTGATGGCTCAGAGCCTGGAGCCTGCTTCCGATTCTGTGTCTCCCTCTCTCTCTGCCCCTCCCCCGTTCATGTTCTGTCTCTCTCTGTCTCAAAAATAAATAAACGTTTAAAAAAAAAAATTAAAAAAAAAAAAAAAAAAAAGAAGTCACACAGAATCACTGCCACTGCCTTCTACTGGTCAAAGCAAGCCACGGCCAACCAGATTCAAGGGGAAGGAAGTAGACTCAGTCTGTTGAGAGAGAAGCCACATGCATGCACAGGAATGGGAAGAATCATGGGCAGCTATGTTTGCAGACAACTTACCACACTGTGAGGGGCAGAGCTGGGACTCAGAAAGATCAGTAAGGATGCCATTATGTTCAAGTCTAGGGTTATGGTTTCATTACAGAGCCATACACACGTGCAGGGGAGTAGTTCCCCACTTGCTCTCAGGTGGTCCTGGCATCATTGCAACTATGCCTTTATATGTCATTTATCTGGAAGGCAGAGATTAAACAAGGCCCAAATGTAATTGTCTGTTGATTTGACTTAATGTGCCAAATGCTAATGTTCTCAGTGACAAACAACTGGCCGAACAATGGCTACTCGCTGATGAATATTAATGACAAAGAGCCACTTGGCAGCACAAATCAAGGGAAGAAGGTTGTCTATGTGACTGACTCATGGCCTTATTGAATTTTCTAGCTTCTAGACACATTTAGAATCAAACCACCAAACCCTCTCCTTTGACAGACACATTGTCACAGCTGAGATTCTTTTAGGCATGACACTCCTCCAGTGCCTAACTCACCTAACACACCCACTTGTCCCAGTCCTGCACGCACACGTGAGCGCACACACACACACACAATGCACACAGTTCAATTATTAAAAATGCTATAGAACAGCTAGTTTAAATAGGTGAAAATTAAAGTCGACACTTTTTCCTTAAGATTTTCACAAAGCTTGGGAAGTAACCAGAGCCACCATGGAGTGCCACAGTCTGTCACAACTGGTGCTTCACAAGCAGTCACCAAGCAGCGGTGGTTGTGGTTCTTCCACCTCCTTAGCCAAGGGCAATCCTGACGATGCCCTTTCTGTTTTTATGAACCATCACAAAAGGTGTTTTCCTCTTGTGTGAAAGCAGGCCTGATTTATAAGGGAATTTACAGGGGCACCTAAGTGGCTCAGTCAGTTAAGTGTCTGACTTCAGCTCAGGTTATGATCTCATGGTTCGTGGGTTCAAGCCCCACATCAGGCTCTGTGCTGACAGCTCAGAGCCTGGTGCTTACTTCAGATTCTGTTTGTGTGTGTGTCTCTCTCTCTGTCCCTCCTCTACTCACATGCTCTCTCTCTCAAAATAAATAAATTTTAAAAAGCATTTAAAAATTTAAAAAAATTATATATATATATATATATATATATATATATATATATATATAATGAAATTTACAGTTGCCTCCCAGGTGTTTTATGTGTCTCCACAGTTAAACTGGATGGGACAAGAAGAAAGACACAGAAGAGACGATCTCTGGGGTAGGGACTAATTTAAGAATTATTAAAGCAGTAACCACTAAATATAAAATGAAGAATATTTTTTAAAGAACAACCTAAAAAGCTGTTCATATCCCTCCTTACTTAAAAAGGATTACAAAAATAAATAAATAAACAAACAAATAAATAAATAAATAAATAAATAAAAAGGATTGCTTTGCTTGTTTTTGTTTTCATGTAATTCAGTAGATTTTGTAGCAGAATCCAGGGCCCAAGGCAGATGGGTGGTTTCCTTGATAATATGTCATTCTTCTAGCTAGATATCAGTCATAATAAAACCTTAAGGAAGACTAGCGGAGGTAAACATTTTTAAAAAATTTGGTGGGGGGGGAATGCAAGCTGGTGCAGCCACTTTGGAAAACAGTACGGAGGTTCCTCAAAAAACTAAAAATAGAACTACCCTATGACCCAGCCATTGCACTACTAGGTATTTATCCATGGGATATAGGTGTGCTGTTTCGAAGGGACACATGCACCCCCATGTTTATAGCAGTACTATCAACAATAGCCAAAGTATGGAAAGAGCCCCAATGTCCACCGATGGATGAATGGATAAAGAAGATGTGGTATATATATACAATGGAGCATTACTCGGCAATCAAAAAGAATGAAATCTTGCCATTTGCAACTACGTGGATGGAACTGGAGGGTATTATGCTAAGGGAAATTAGTCAGTCAGAGAAAGACAAAAATCATATGACTTCACTCATATGAGGACTCTAAGAGACAAAACAGATGAACATAAGGGAAGGGAAACAAAGTAATATAAAAACAGGGAGGGGGGGACAAAACAGAAGAGACTCATAAATATGGAGAACAAACTGAGGGTTACTGGAGGGGTTGTGGAAGGGGGGATGGGCTAAATGGGTAAGGGGCACTAAGGAATCTACTCCTGAAATCATTGTTGCACTATATGCTAACTCATTTGGATGTAAATTTAAAAAATTAAAAATAAAATTAAAAAAATTTTTTACATTTATTTCTTTTTGAGAGACAGAGTGAGACAGAATGTGAGCAGGGGAGGGGCAGAGAGAGAGGGAGACACCAAATCCTAAGCAAGCTCCAGGCTCTGAGCCGCCAGCGCAGAGCCCAACGTGGGGCCCAAACCCAAAAACCATGAGATCATGACCTGAGCCAAAGTCAGACGCTTAACTGACTGAGCCACCCAGGTGCCCCAACATTTTAATTTACTTTAACTGTATCAACTGACTTCAAAGAGACGATCATCAACAAAATTATAAGAGCATATAAATTCAAAAGATGCTCCTACACCATCCTCATCAACTGGAAATACTGAAATTTGCTGTATGAGAGGGACAGATATGCTGTTACACAGAATATATGAAAAGTATTAATCTGGGAGAGGAAATAATATGCACACACACATAGATTTATACACTGAATAATATGAAGCAAATAATAAGTGACTGAAATAAATTACATCCCGAGGATGTAGACATATGCACACTCAGAGTTGTCACTCATCCTTCACTATGTGTCCGTGGCCTCCAGAGTAAAATCCAAACCCTTTTCACTAGACAAACCAAGTATTTCATGTTGCCCCCTGCCTTCCACCCATTTGCCTCCTCTCCACACTGCCACGGCTCCAGTCCTACATGACTTCTTGCAGTCCCCAAGAGCACCGCAACCCCACTCTCTGGTATCCTTTATCCTCTACTCAGAAAAGCCTTCTTTGTGCCCAGCACTTGGCTCAGCTGACACCCCATACTAGAAGGCTCCAGGTCCCTCCTTAACAAGCCAAGCCTGCAAGGCCACCTGCCGTCCTGCCTCGCTTTCCTCACCCTGCATGTTTGTCCTTCAGTGGACCAGACTCCTCGAGGACAGAGGTGGCATCTTTTATCCTGCCTTCCTATCACCACCATCACCCTCCACCCACACTTGGCACATGGTAAGAATTCAATAAATATTATTTAGCAAGAGTGACTGGGTGGTTCAGTTGGTTAAGTGTCCGACTTCAGGTCAGGTCATGATCTCATAGTTCATGGGTTGAAGCCTCACATCGAGCTCTGTGCAGACAGCTCAGAGCCTGGAGCCTGCTTCAGATTCTGTGTCTTCCTCTCTCTCTGACCCTCTCCTGCTCATGCTCTGTCTCTATCTCAAAAATAAGTAACCACTAATAAAAGATAGATAGATAGATAGATAGATAGATAGATAGATATTATTTAGCAAATAAGGTCATATGTCAGGGATCTGTTACAACTAACATAATTTATATGATAGGCATTTACAATACATTTAATCCTCACAGCAGCCCTCTGAGGCCAGTGAGGGCCTGGTGTGGTTATCCACAGACAAACCCAAAGTGGCCTGGCTTAATAAGATCTCACTTTCAGGGGCCTGTGCACAGGAATTGACCAGAGGAATCTTCAACTCACCTACATCAAAGTTTAGAGGATGACAGAGCTTTCATTTCAGCAAAGTGGAACTGCCTTTGTGAGAAAATTACTGATTCACGGACCCTCATCCTGAAAACAAACATCCCAAAGTTGTCAGATACCAGCGGGTCCCGATAGCTTGCTCAAGAAGATTCGGGCAAGCTGAGAGGTCCAAGACCAGGGCTGTGTGTGCTGTGTTTTGTGTGTGTGTGTGTGTGTGTGTGTGTGTGTGTGTGTATGAATGAAGATTCTAGAAAAAGAAATCTTTTGAAAAAAAATCAGAATTCTGTGTTCGCAGAAACTTGTTTGACCTACATTCTTCTGCTCTCTGGTGGGGAGGATTTTGAAGCACCTTTTGTAGAAGTATCTGGTAATCATGGGCTACCTCAGAAACCTGTGTTGCTGTTGACCATTCAACCTTAGCTACCGCAAGGCAATCACTAATCTGGAAGTCAAAAGGCAGACGTGCTTCAAACAAAACTGGAAAAAACAACTCAGAATCATTACGGGAAACACGCCTGTACACGCACACACACAAGCACACATCCACCTTGGTTCTAATCTGTAGGAAGAGACAAAGCAGAACTACATATCCTGGGCCAGAGAACTGGATTGTAAACATGTGCTCCTGTTCACGGATATTTGGGAAGGCTGAGAAAAAGGGAAAATAACTAAAGCCAGAGAGATTAAGCAAGTTACCTAAGAGTCCTTTGCATGAAAACAGATACAGTGTTTATACCTCAATGACAAAGAAAGAGCAAAAGGGGAAAAAAAAAAAAGAAGCCTCCCAAGTGTTTGTAGCTGAAGTTATTTCTAGCCTTTCATTATTGCCACAGGTAGATTTGAGGAGTATCTTCAGGGAAGGGAACCTTCTTTCCATTGGAAATTCTTACAATCTGGAGGCAGGTAAGAGGCAAGACTGAGGCCCCTGACACATACTCCGAGGCACCTGTCAGTGTGGTTCCCCCAAGGGAAGAGGCACAGGAACTCTACGGGGGTGTGCTCATTTTTGAATCAACTAATATTTGCATCGGAGTCTCTTTTCCTGTGAATTTTCTCATCAGCATTCTTTCCTCTTTTCCTTCTCTTCCCCCTGAAACACATAACACACACACTGTGTCAGCAGCTCACCCCTAGTGGTTCGCAGAGCTAACTTCCAGCAACACGGATGATGGCTTCGCCCCATTAAGACCTGCGGGAGGAATGTGGGAGGCTGCACGCTGCTCCAGGCCCCTCTAACAGCCCCCCGCTCTACACTGTGTGCAGTGTGCCCAGAGCTGCAAAAGAAAGGATCCTTTTTAAGCCCCTGCTTCTTATAAATGTAGCTTGTCACCTCCGAGCAAAATTTTGGAGACAGAGCTCGATGCCTTACATTTGGCTGCTGCTACCCCACACGTGGGGCTTCTGGACCTGAAACATCTGCAACACCCGGGAGCTTGTTAGAAATGCCAAATCTTGGGGCGCCTGCGAGGCTCCTGCACGGCTCAGTGGGTTAAACGGCAGACTCTCGATTTCCGCTCAGATCATGATCTCCCGGTTTGTGAGATTGAGCCCCGCATTGGGCTCCGCATGGATAGCCCAGAGCCTGCTTGGGATTCTTTCTCTGCCCCTCCCCCCCATTTGTGCATGCATGCGCATGCGCGCGCGCTTTCTCTCAAAATAAATAAATAAACTTAATAAAAGAAAGAAATGCCAAATATCAGGTCCCACACCAGAACGGCAGAGCCAAAGTCTGCAGTTTAACAATCTCCCCAAATGATTTCTATGCACACTGAAATTTAACAAGTACTGGTTTCTGGAACTTTAGCACATTTATCCTATTCAAGAAACATAGTAATTATTGCAAGCCAAGCACTTTTTTTTTAATATGAAAGTTATTGTCAAATTGGTTTCCATACAACACCCAGTGCTCATCCCAACAGGTGCCCTCCTCAATGCCCATCACCCACTTTCCCGTCCCTCCCTCCCCCCATCAACCCTCAGTTTATTCTCAGTTTTTAAGAGTCTCTTATGGTTTGCCTCCCTCCCTCTCTTTTTTTTTCCCCTTCCCCTCCCCCATGGTCTTCTGTTAAGTTTCTCAGGATCCACATAAGAGTGAAAACATATGGTATCTGTCTTTCTCTGTATGACTTATTTCACTTAGCGTAACACTCTCCAGTTCCATCCACATTGCTACAAAAGGCCATATTTCATTCTTTCTCATTGCCAAGTAGTATTCCATTGTATATATAAATCACAATTTCGTTATCTATTCATGAGTTAATGGACATTTAGGCTCTTTCCATAATTAAGCCAAGCACTCTTAAAAACAGTAACTCACTCTTTCGAAAAGTAACTCATTTTCCATTCTGAACAACTCCATTTATAATAGTAAACTAGATAGGTACTATTATACCCCCATTTTACAGATCAGGAAGCCTGGGCATGAAAGTGTTAAGTATTTGCCTAAGGTCACACAGCTGGTATATGATGGAGTTGGGATTAGAACTCCAGAATCCATTCTGTATGTCATAATCCTATGACATAGGCTGCCTGCCTCTTGGAGACATACAAGAAATAATTAGAACAGATATTAAAGAATAAACACTTTGCATCAGAAAAAAATACCCACAGTTGTTTAAAATAGCAACTATTCTGGAAGCTACAAATTATACTAGAATCCCAGAGAGATTCTTTGCTCCAAAAGGATTTTTAATTCAGGAAGGACTGCAAGAAGCAAAAAGCTTCTTTCCATTAGACAATCAGGCATCCACCAATACTACACTACACATTAACTAACTTAAATTTAATTTTTTTTTATTTTTTTAATGTCTATTTATTTTTGAGAGAGAGAGGTGGGGGCGAGGGGCAGAAAGAGAGGGAGACACAGAATCCGAAGCAGGCTGTAGGCTCTGAGCTGTCAGCAAAGAGCACCACACGGGGCTCAAACCCACGAAGCGAGATCATGACCTGAGCCAAAGTCAGACACCTAACCGACTGAACCACCCAGACGCCCCTTGAATTTAAATTTAAAAAAGAAGAGAGGGAGAGAGTCTTCTTGTTCATGAATATGGAATAACTCTTGATTTACTTTTTCCTTAGTTCATTCATTAGACTGTTGTAGTTTTCCTTATATATATCTTACACATATTACATTCAATTTATACCTAAGTATTTCCATTTTTAGGTGCTAATGTAAATGATATAGTGTTATTTATTTCACATCCCACTTGTTCAATACTAGTTCATATGGAAGCACTTGATGGATATATATTAAACACATATCCTACAACTTTGCTGTAAATGCATACTAATTTCAAATTTTCTTTGTCAATTATTTTGGAATTTCTACCCTAAATGATCATGTCATCTAAGAATAGTATAGTTTTACTTTTCCCTTCTAAAAAAAAAAAGACAATCAGGCATCCAAGATAAGCAGGAGTGACAGCTTACTAAACAGAGGGCATACAATTAAATAACAAAAATGATTACACTTTAGTGATACATTTAAAAATGTTTTTTATAACGAAGTTCAGTCTGAATAGTAAAGTAAAAAAGTTTAACCCACATGCATGAGAACCTTCCCCTGCTAATGCCTACACAAGACATTAGAAACTGAGAGAAGTAAATAAGATTTAAAAATTGGTAGTTTTCTTGGCTTGTCAAAGTCAGGTCAAAATACTTTAAAACTAGTCACGGACCATCCACGGAGCTGGGCCTCTGGCCTTCTGGAACTGTCCATGTGGGGATGTGACTACAGCTGACCCAGCCATTCACCCACTTTCTACTTCTGGGCCTTGCCTCCTTTTAAAACACCTCACAGCTCTGATCTCAAATTTGGGCAGACTTGGGTTTTCCTGGCTGCCTGTCTCACAGTGTCCAGAGCAGTCCTCAGCAGAAACTGGGAAAAGCACTGCAGGCTGCAATCATTTCCTGAAGTCTCCAGAAAGTGGATTTCACCTGAGTCAAAACAATATCTTTAACATATCTGGAAATAGCATTAACAGCGTTGGATAACTATCAGCACAGACTCTTTGCATTTACTCAATCCTGAGCCTAGGCGGTACACACAGAGGATAAAGGGCAGTTACAGCAGATCTTCTTCTCTAGCAGCTCCAGAGTTGCTAGAGTTTTGAGAAACTTCTCAAAAAGGGTACTTTTTGGGGCGCCTGGGTGGCGCAGTCGGTTAAGCGTCCGACTTCAGCCGGGTCACGATCTCGCGGTCTGTGAGTTCGAGCCCCGCGTCAGGCTCTGGGCTGATGGCTCAGAGCCTGGAGCCTGTTTCCGATTCTGTGTCTCCCTCTCTCTGCCCCTCCCCCGTTCATGCTCTGTCTGTCTCTCTCTGTCCCCCCCCAAAAAAATAAATAAAAAACGTTGAAAAAAAAAATAAAAAAAAAAAAAGGGTACTTTTTATGTTTATGGAAATAAATTGCTTATGCAAATAAAAATAAATGTACTGGTGGCCAGTTATACAAAACATGTACCTTTTTGGTATAATTCTAAGCAAAAGGGGTTACATTGATTTCTTTCCACAAATATTTACTAAATACCTACAATGTGCCAGGTTACTGAGCTAGGACTGAGCATTCAGCGGTGAACAAAAACAGACACAGTCCCTGTTCTCGCGGAGCTCGTGGTTGAGAGGGCCAGAAAGACGTTAATCAAGAATTCCCACAAATAAACATATCATTACAAACTGAAATAAGTGGTGCTCTGAAGGCAAAGAAGATGAGAGGCCCAAAGAAGGCTGAAAGACAGCCCCTCAAGCTGAGCACACAAGTTCAGGAATAGCTGGATAAATCCAGCTGCATGGGAATCTGCTGGGAATTGAGACCAGAACACACTGGAGAAACTGACATTCAACAACTAGGGTGGTTCGGGGACTTGAGAGCCAGGAGGAGACAGAACAAGATAAGGCAGGAGAGGAGGGAAGAGGTGGAACCTCTTAGGGCCTTTGTTGGCCAAGTTGAGGATTTTGCCTCATTTGGAGGGATTTAAGCCGGGGCTATACGAGCAGACTGGCATTTCAGGAAGAACTCTCTGGCTACAGTGTGGAGACTGGATTGGAGGAGTTCCTAAGGAGACACAAGACGTCAGCAAGCGGTATTTCAGTACTCTAAGTGAGAGAATTAGGGTGGTAGTAATAAAGATGGAAAATAATAGGACTTGGTGATGAAATGAATATGGGAGATGAAAAGGATGTCAAGAATGATGCCAAGATTTCTTCCGGTTTGTGTATATAACTGTAGAGTGGTCTCATTCACTGAGATATAGCAAAACTGGAAGGTTAGATTTTGTGGTGAGAGACCATGAATCCAATAGTGGATCTGTAGAATTCGAGATGTTTTAGAAATACCTGGTATATCGAGATGATATACAGGCAGTTGAGATAGGCAGTTGAGTTCCTTGGTTATGTAGGTCTGAGACTCAGAAGGGAAGTCTGAGCTGGACATTTACTGGGGGAATCACTGGCAACTACAATGACAGCTGAAGCCGGAACAGGAGAGATGAGGCACAAATGCCTAGAGAAGTGTGACTCTTCAACCCTTGACTGCGGCCTCATGAGAGTCCCTAAAACAAAGGACCCGGCTACGCTGTGCTTGGATTCAAGACCCATGAAACTGAGATGATAAATACGTGTTGTTTTAAGCCACTGAGTTTTGGGGTAAGCAGCAAATAACTAAGACAGAAAGTAAAATTAAATTTCTATAGAGAGATAACTAGCATAATATATCAAGTTTTATATACACAACACACACACCATAGAATAATTAATTTAAAATGGTGATATCTATATTTACATAGAAAGTTTATATGATATAGTTTATGAAAAAAACAGATTAAGAAATAGCATGCATAGTAAAATTCCATTTACATAAACACACGAGTGTTCTAGGATGCTTTGGGGTTTAAGTCAAAAAGACATAACTCACGCAGTCTTTAATAAAGAAACGTATTGAGGGGCGCCTGGGTGGCTCAGTCGGTTAAGCGTCCGACTTCGGCTCAGGTCATGATCTTACCGTTCATGAGTTCGAGTCCCGCACCAGGGTCTATGCTGACAGCTCAGAGCCTGGAGCCTGCTTCGGATTCTATGTCTCCCTCTCTGTCTCTGCCCCTCCCCCGCTCACACTCTGTCTCTCTCTCTCAAAAATAAATAAACATTAAAACGTTTTTAAATAAAAAAATAATAAAGAAATGTATTGGCTTATACAATAGGGAAGCTAGACGCAGGGTGGGTTTCAGTGGTTCAATCACAATCAAGGCTCTAGCTTTTTCTATGCTGTTCTCTCCTTTCAAAGTGTGGTTTTCATCCTAGTATTAACTTCCCTTTGGATTTGTGGGTGGCTGCTACCAACAATCAAGGGCACTTGTACCCTCTTCATGTCCATGTCCCACTTGGAAGGGAGGGAGAAAAGGAGTTGCTTCCAGAAACTCTACCAGAAGGATGTGGAAAACTTTTCCGGAAATCTCCAGCAAACTTTCTAGAGACTCATTAGTCCAAGTCGCATCAGATGCCCATTCCTAACACAACTGTTGCTAAGAGGCTGGGATTACCTTAGATCAATCAGGCTTCCCCTTACATTTGGAAGTGGAACCCTGCAACACCAGCGTTTCTTGTAGGGGGAGTGGCTGCCTGAACTTCTATTAGGGATCTGTTGGGAAGAAGAAAAGTGAGGATAGAAGGCATGGGGGCAGCTAATAATGGGCACTATATCACATTTGTGTGTGTATCTCTTTATGTGTTTACTATTTTGAGAGGCTGAAATTAAGAATAATCTCATTTTCTTTTTATTTTTCCTTAGTGAATAATTTTTTTTAATTTTTTTAATGTTTATTTATTTTTGAGACAGAGACAGAGCGTGAGCAGGGTAGGGGCAGAGAGAGAGGGAGACACAGAATCTGAAACAGGGTCCAGGCTCTGAGCTTTCAGCACAGAGCCCGATTCGGGGCTCAAACCCACGAACTATGAGATCAAGACCTGAGCCGAAGTCGGATGCTTAACCGACTGAGCCACCCAGGTGTCCCTGAATTTTTTTTTCAATTAGGCTCAGGGCATATGCAGCCCAATGTATTTAAACAATAATCTCCTTTCCATTAGCTGTTTATATGAGTTCTATGTTAAGCTTACGTGCTTATATTTTACTGAGGATGCAATCGCAGGGAAGCAAGAGTGAGGGGGAAAGGTAAGTGAGGAAACAAAGCTGGGAGAACCAACACATGAGGGTGCACAACCAAGTTGGCCATAGCTTTGAAACAGCTGGTTATTTGGTCTTACACAATGTCTCCAGAGAGGCCAGAGAAAGCTACTGCTTTCAGAATAGTTTCTCAGGGAGAAGGAGAAGTAACTTATCAACTGGTTCCTCCCATCTCCTCTCTCTCATCATTGCTGCCCCTCAGGGTGTGACCTACACAATACAGGAATGTGCACCTGACTCTTCCAGGCAGCACAGAGGAAGCCAGGGCCTCTGCATGGTGGTCTCCCCTCATGTCAGTGCTGCAGAGGGCTCTTTGGTCTGGGGAGGGAGAAGGGAAGCAGGGAACAATGTGAGCAATCACTAGAGCCACCCTGGCTGAAGTAAAGAAAGGGGCCATGATCTAGAAGGGAAAATGAAGGTAAGTGGCCATTCAGGGCCTCTCCAAATTCTTTGCAACAAACTCAGCCTTGACTAGAACATTATCCTCCTATAAAGCCCAGTTGGTTGTTTTTCTCCTTTCTGGAAACTTCCTAAGCACATTGTACTTTTCCTTGTTTCTGGTCATGTGTGTACTTACTACATAAGACCAAATACTCCTTAAGGGCAGGAATTATAACACACCCATCTTTGTATTCCTCCATGCATACAGCGGGCATTCAATGAATGTCTAAAAATGAAAAAAAATATATATATAC
Source organism: Panthera leo (assembly GCF_018350215.1). Taxonomy (NCBI): domain Eukaryota; kingdom Metazoa; phylum Chordata; class Mammalia; order Carnivora; family Felidae; genus Panthera; species Panthera leo. Next base: position 172,553,475 of record NC_056679.1, read on the forward strand.
ATATATGATATATGATATATCATATATCATATATATGATATATGATATATCAGATATATGATATATGATATATGATATATCTGATATATGATATATCATATATCATATATCATATATATTATATATATAATATATTTGAGAGAGAGAGAGCACAAATGGGGGAGAGGGGCAGAGAATCTTTTTTTTTAGCCTATTTATGTATTTTGAGAGACAGTGCACATGCATGTGCACAAGGTTGAGGGGGCGGGCATCCAACTCACCAACCATGAGATCATGACCTGAGCCGAAATCAAGAGTTGTATGCTTAACTGACTGAGCCACCCAGGCACCCTAGAGAGAGAGGATCTTAAGCAGTCTCCACACTCAGCATGAGCCCGGCGCAGGACTCAATCCCACCACCCTGGGATCTGACCTGAGCCAAAATCAAGAGTCAGACGCTCAACCAACTGAGTCACCCAGGAGCCCCTAAAAATCAGTATTCTTAAATTCACTCTCCTATGCTGGTTCTCAGAGACTATGAGTACTGAAGAGTCACAAGGAAATCTAGAAAGTGACAAACCATTGTGAACAGTAATCATTCCTTTAAGGAAACCTGTGTTTTATATCAGAATAGGGAGGGGGCTCTAACAAATTAGTTTACAAGATCAAAAGACAAAATCCTCTGTGATTTTCTTATCCCATGTCATTTCACAGATGGTAACACTGGAAGCATGGAAGCATACAGTTAGGTTAACATGGGCATAGGAGCGTTTCTCTATTTTAGGAATGAAAAAAACCAAAATCCTATCTTGTGAGTGTGGCAGCAGCAACAAAATTTTATCTTAAAGTAGTAATAATCCATCAGTTCATTCATTCAACATTGACTTAGCATCTATGTACATATGGCATCTATGTACAAAGGGATGGTGTTGGGTGGTGTGAGAGATACAAAGGCTCGATTGCTACATTCATGAAGCTTACAATCTGGTAGGCAAGCAGAGTTAAATTGCAATTACTATAATACAAGTTAGGATTGGGAAAATTCCCTTATTTTTAGTCTATCATTACTTTAATGTTTATTTTTGAAAGAGAGAAACACAGAGTGCAAGTTAGGGGGTTGGGTTCAGAGACAGACAGACAGACAGAATCCGAAGCAGGCTCCAGGCTCTGAGCTGTCAGCACAGAGCCCGATGCGGGGCTCAAACTCACAAACCATGAGATCATGACCTGAGCCGAAGACGAACGCTTAACCAACTGAGCCACCCAGGTGCCCCTCTATCATTACTTTAAAATGTTAGTTTACTGTGAATACCCAGTAACCAGAGAGGAATAGCCTAAGAAAAGTGAGCTATAAATATTAATTTGAAAATCTTCTCTTTCTAAACATTTATATACCCTGAAAGAGTCAGGATAGTACCATGTGGACAACTATCCATCAACTTTTTAGTAGCTAGGAAACAAAAGTAAGAATAGGCTTTAGGTTCACTTCATCTCATAACCTGTACTTAGGGATGGACAAAAAAACCTACCCAACAGTTCATTTCTTTTGAAAATACTACTTACTAGATGGTATTAAAAGCTATTGGATGAAAACAGCTATTAATGTAGAGAAACTGTGGATTCATCAGGGCTAGTTGATAAGCAAACACCAGTTGCCCAACAGAGACAAATTTAAGCAGCATGAATATGCTACCACTAAAATTCTATTAACTGGGACCTTTCGTCTACAAAATGAAGATGTTTCAGTCCTGGAAAAGATGTTAAAATTATTTTACAGAAGAAGAAACTGATTAGAAACTGATTGTGTGACTTGCCTAACATCTCATAACTAGTTAGAAGCAGGGGTGCTAAATTCCCATCACACTGGTATGTTAGATTAATGCAAGAATATGTATGGTAAAATGCACATGATATGCATTTTCAAATATAAATTCCTCAGCTTCTTCTGAACTGGACAAATCCTGAAAAATCTTTTTCTAGGAGAGCCTGGGTGGCTCAGTCAGTTAAGTGTCTGACTTCAGCTCAGGTCATGATCTCGCAGTTTGTGAGTTTGAGTCCCGCGTCAGGCTCTGTGCTGACAGCTCAGAGCCTGGAGCCTGCTTCCGATTCTGTGTCTTCTCCTGTCTCTGCCCCTCCCATGCTCATGCTCTGTCTCTCTCTCTCTCTGTCTCTCAATAATAAATAAACATTTAAAATTTTTTTTAATCTTTTTTCTTAAAAGTCTTAAGTGTTTAAAATTACTATTACCCAATGAACACTTCCATTTATTTATTTATTTAGTAAGTTTCTATTAAATGTTGGGCACTATGGTTACAAAGACAAAAGACAAGAAAAATACAGTCTCTGCCTTAAGCATGTTATGTATCGAGAGGAAGGAAATGGAAACAGTGAAAATATGATATGTGAGCAGTGCTGGCCTAGTAGTGTGTGTAAGATCCTGAGGCATCAGGGAACTCTCCAGAGAAAGAGCTACATAAAAACTGAGTCTAGAAAAAAATAAGAAGGTGCTCATTAAGTAGACAAGGAAGAGAGAAGGACACTTACAGAAGGAGCTGTGTGCACTAAGCATGATCCTTGGAACAGCTGGGCAGGCATGCTGGAAGGTGGACTGTGGCAGGTCATGCTGAACAGAGATATAGTCACTGTGCCAGATGGCCAAGGGCCTTAAATTAAATGCCCCTAGAAGGAGTCTGAACTCATCCATAAGGAATGGGCAACTGTTGAGGGATTTTAAGAAGGGCTTCCTGCTCAGTTATAGAAAAATGTTAGAGAAAAATGACTTTCGTGTCCATATAGAGAGGCCTGGACAGGCTGAGCCTACAGGTTAGAACACTAGGACAATAACTGTGATTAGGAATGAAGGAACTTGGGAACCAAGAAGGTGGAGGAGGATGAGTGGCACTGATGTCACTTTGAGTGGCATTTTGCTTATAATACATATAAAACTGCCAACACATTTTTTAGAAGAATAAATACTTTCCCAACAATATTCTCACATTGATTTTCGTCCTATTTAATATCATGAAATAAACTCAGGTTAAGAATCTATAATACATAAAATTGTCATGGTAATGCCATTACCTAAAGGCATTACCTCAAATGTAGAATGTTCTGTTAAGCTTGTTATTTCCCAGGCAGAAGTTCTAAATTTTTGTAAATAAGTGAAAAAATCTGACATTTTAAGGAAACGCAGCCACATTTTTACAAAAATACCACCCTTTACCCCACCTATTTTCTTAATTCTTTCATCTGTATCATTCTTTCATATTTGCATATGCTGATGTTTTAAACAATAGACAACAGGTATAACCAAAGGCACTTGCCATTATGTTGAAGAGATGCTTAATTAGCACCAAGTCTAAAATAAAATGTGTTTTCAAGTATTTTCTACATTTATATTAGCTGTTGTGAATGTAAAAATAATAATAGTGATGAACACAAAGTTCATCTATCTAGAATTTTTGGAGCACAAATTTCACCACTACATATTCAACTGAGGCTACACTTAAACTCAACTAACATCTGTCCCATCAGACAGACACATGTAACGTTTATTGGTCAATCCCGAAACGTGTTCCATTTACATTGTCACCTCATTAGGAATCCAAATGTTTGAAAAATCACTAGGTCCAGGATTCTTTACCCAGGCATGCTTACCCAACTTTTTTTCTCCCATCAGGTAAAGTCAGCAATAATCAATGGCATGAACTGAGTAATTACTCATTTGCATATTTAAACTGACATTTTGAAATGACAATGAGAAGCTGACAATTAACCGTTCTCTAAGGAAATGCCCTTTCTCTCCATATGGTTTCTACTCTGGGACTAACACTTCAAGGGGTTTTTCAATCTGCGGAACAACAGAGAGTCTCCCCAGCTGAGACTCCCATGGAACTTCATTTAGCATGCAAATGTCTCACCTTCTGTACCAAGTATTTAAATGCCATTCCCACTTATGCTAAGAAGCCAGTTATAAAATGAAAATTCATCCTCACCATAGATCTTGGGTAAATTAAACAGTAAAGAAATTTAAAGCTTTGGGGAAAATACATTTTCTTGTGTTAGCCTGGCAGCATGTATGATGGAAAAGGCCCTCAAGTAGGGCCACAGATTCATCCTTCCCCCAGAGGCTTTGTTATCATAGCCCCTTGTCTTAAAATAGAGATGTGACTTCCTATTGCAAGGATTACATGAGATAAAGTGTGGACTAACTGATTATAAACTATAAAGTCTTCCATAAATGTATGCTATTATTTAGACATTCACTAATATACTGACTGGCCAAAATAAAAAGATTGTAAAATAAAAATGTGGGCTAGAGGAAAAAAAAACAAAAAAACCCTGAAAAGATAAAGTTGCTAAAAATGCCTGTGAACAGATCTGATCTATAGATTCAATACAATCTCTATCAAAAATCCCAGCTGCTTGGGTTGAAGAAATTGACAAGCTGCTCCTAAAATTTGTGTGGGAACTCAAGGGCCTAAGAATAGCCAAACAATCCAGAAAAACAGAATAAACAGTTGGAAGGATTCAAACTTTCTGATTTCAGAACTTAATGACAGAGCAACAGTAACCAAGACAGTGTAGTACTGGTACAAGAATAAGTATCAATATCAATCAAAAAGAACTGAAAGTGCAGAAATAAACTGTTACATATATGGTCAATTGATTTTTGACAAGAGTGTCAAGAAAGTGAGAAAAGAGTAGTCTTTTCAACAAATGGTGCTGGGACAGTTGGATATCCACATGCAAAAGAATGAACCTGGACATCTTTTCACACCACCTACAGATATTAACTCAAATGGATCATAGACCTAAATGTGGGAACTAAAACTATAAAACTCTTAGAAGAAAACATAGGTGACCTGGGATTGCAAAGTCTCCTTGGATATGTCACCAAAACCCAAGAAACAAAAGGTCACATAATGTATGATTCCATTTGTATGAAATGTCCATAGTAGGCAAATCTTTAGAGGCAGAAAGTAGATTAATGGTTGCTTAGGGCTGGGAAGATCGGGGGGAAGATGGAGGAATACTGCTAAACGATACAGGGCTTCTTTCGGAGTGATAAAAATGTTCCAAAATTGATTATGATGATGGTTGTATAACTATCAATATACCAAAAAACCACATTGAATTATACACTTAAAAATTTTAATGTTTATTTATTTTTGACAGAGAGAGAGACAGACAGACAGAGCATGAGTGAGGGAGGGGCAGAGAGAGAGGGAGACACAGAATCCAAGGCTCCGAGCTGTCAGCACAGAGCCCGATGCGGGGCTCAAAGTCACGGACTGCGAGATCATGACCTGAGCTGAAGTCAGACGCTCAATGGACTGAGCCACCCAGGCGCCCCTTGAATTGTACACTTTAAATGGGCAAATTGTATAGCATGCAAGGTATAGCTCAATAAAGCTGTTAGAAAATATCTGAAAGACACACATGTGAAAAGCAGCACCGAATAGTGGTCAAAGCCCTCATTTGAGAACCAGAGATATCAGTTGAATTTCGGGTCTTGCTAGTGTGGAATCTTGAGCAAATAGCAATATATATCCCTGAGCCTGTTTTTCTCATCTTTAAATTGCATGTAATAATAATTCTTTTTTCAAAGGGGCTATTATGAATAGTAATTGAGGTCACACATACAAAGTGCTGATTTAGTGTACAGCCTAGCACATGGTAAGCACTCAATAATGTTAGCTGTTTAAAAAAAAAAAAAGATATGTGGGCCTGTAGGTAGTAACTTAAAAATAGTAACATATTGTTGTAAATGTTATATAAAATTATTCATATGTAAACTTAATAAACAGAGCACTGACAAATAGGCAGGCCCACTTTAAGACACTCAAAAAGAAAAATCACAACTCCACTTCAGGTCTTTAGATAATCACAGAGACTGGACTTACTTTCCTACCTAAACAACTAGAAATACAGACAAAATATAAGAAATAATAATTTCCAGACATTATATAACAGCACAAGACTACAATCCCTGAGTAAAGGTAAACCAGCAAGATGAGTCTACAATTATACCAACTTACTGCCTGGGGGCAATTTACAGGCTGCAGAACAGGAGAGGGAATCCATCACCCAGTGGTCCCACTGAGTTGAGAAGATAAAGAACAAAGTTCAGGAAATCCAAGGTGGATAGAACTTGTGGTACAGAGGGAAGATGAGGGAACGTCTCAGAAAGAGAGCTCCAGAGATCTGCAGAGGCCAAATTAACCCTAGACTAAAGGCTATTCTGATACTGCCTAACAAAGCTTAAAGGCAAGCTCCCAAAAGATCCAAAGTCAACAGCATGCCAGAACAAGGTAAAGGAACACAACAAAAGCCAGAACTCAACAAGTTATAACGTCCTATCTCCAACCAAAAATTATCAGGTATACAAAGAAACAGAAATATGTCCCATAGGCAGTAAAAAAATTAATCAATAGAAATAGACCCAGAGGGGCACTTGGGTGGCTTAGTCAGTTGAGCGTCTGACTTCAGCTCAGGTCATGATCTTGTGGTTCATGGGTTCAAGACCCACATGGGCTCACTGCTGTCAGCCTGTCAGCGCAGAGCCCACTTCAGATCCTCTGTCCCCCTCTCTCTGTCCCTCCCTGGCTTGTACTCTCCCAAAGAATAAATAAATAATTTTTATTTTTTTTTAATTTTTTTTTAACGTTTATTTATTTTTGAGACGGGGAGAGACAGCATGAACGGGGGAGGGTCAGAGAGAGAGGGAGACACAGAATCAGAAACAGGCTCCAGGCTCTGAGCTGTCAGCACAGAGCCTGATGTGGGGCTCGAACTCACGGACCGCGAGATCATGACCTGAGCTGAAGTCGGATGCTTAACCGACTGAGCCACCCAGGCGCCCCAAATAAATAATTTTTAAAAAGAAACAGACCCAGAAATGACAGAAATGATGGAATTAATAGACAAGGAAGTTACAGTAGCTATTATAAATACTCTCCGTATATTTAAATGGGACTTCTAGAAATGAAAAATACAATGAAATATGAATGGGATTAATAGCAGCTTAGACACTGCAGAAGAAAAGATCAGAAAATTTGAAGATATAACAATAGACACTATCCAAAAGGAAACACAGAAAGAAAAAAGATAAGGGAAAAAATTAACAGAGCCTCAATGAGAAGTGGGCAAATATCAAGCAATCTGATATGTGCATAATTGGAGTCTTAAAAAGAAATTAGAGAAGGGACAGAAAAGATGTTTGAAAAAAATAATGGCTGATTAATTTCCAAGTTAGAGGAAAATTAAATCTACAGACTCAAGAATTTCAACAAACCCCAAGCAAGAGAAAACACAGATGAGTGTTTTATCATCTCACTTTATAGGTAAGGAAACTAAGACAGAGGCAGGGACTCGTACCAAGTCACATAATTACTTAGTAGCAGAGCCTGGGGTGAACCCAGCTTTCCTGACTCAGATCCAGGGCCCTTTCCACTATGTTGCAGAGGAATAACACGATCTGACTTACAATAAGTCACCTGGCTGCAGTATGCATAATCTGAGTGTGTGGAGGGTGGAGGGGGCAAGGGCAGAAGGAGGAGCCTGTTGTACTAATCTCAGTGTGAGATGGGTGATATTTTGTACCTAAGTAGGAAGGTGATGAAAAACTGTCAGGGTGAAGCTATACATATATTTTTTATATATTTATTCTTGAGAGAGAGAGAGAAAGGGGAGGGGCAGAAAGAGAGGAAAAGAGAGAATCCCAAGGAGGCTCCACACTGTCAGCACAGAGCCCAATGCAGGGCTCAAGCTCAAAAACTGTGAGATCATGACCTGAGCCAAAGTCAGACACTTAACCAACTGAACCACCCAGGTGCCCCCAAGAAGCTATATTTTAAAAGCAGAATTGGTGGGTTTGCTGATGGACTGAATGTACTGATAGAAAAAGAGAAGAACGCAGGATGACTTTATTTTCTGACTTGAGCAACTAGCAAGGGAAAAGACATTTACCGTAATCAAGAAAACAGAGGGAGGAAGAGTTGGGGAGGGGAGTCAGGAATTTTGTTTTGTACATGCTGAGTTTGAGATGTCTTCGGACATGTAAGTCAAATATGCAGTTACTGCATATTCCTGTCTTAAATTCAAGGAAGAGGTTGTGGCCAGTGATATGGAAAGATCATAAATGTGGTAGACAAATGACTCAAGTTTGGGAAGTTCTAGGTGACATGATTCTCAAGAATCTTTACATATGAAAAAATTGTGATTCAGGAAATACTGTGTATCAGAGTTGGTTCTTCTGGATGACTGGGTACAAAGTTTGTCCCACTCAAAATTTTCTCCCTCATATTAGTTATAATGGATTTCCTTTTTTCCCTCACTTAGGTTCAGTTTGTGCCTTTCCGAGTGACGTTATGGTTTGATTATAGTTTTGAAGCTTTCAATATTATTCAGTTTCTTCAAAGTTTGGCTTTGGTTATACTGTTCTTTGAATATCACCAAAGACTCTCTTTTTAAAATTGTGGGAGCGGGTCACCTGGTGGAGCGTCTGACTTGATATGGGCTCAGGTCAGAATCTCACGGTTGTGGGATCAAGCCCTGCCTCAGGCTACCTGCTGAGCTTGGAGTCTGCTTGGGATTCTCTCCCTCTCCCTCTCTCTTCCCCTCCCCCAGCTACTTGGCGCTCGCTCCCTCTCTCTCTCTCTCTCTCAAAATAAATAAATAAATAAAACTTTTAAAAAATTGTGTTCCAGAGTTATCAACTTTAAGAATAATCCTTATGTCATGGGATCTACCTGGCCATGACACAAGGAATCCAGAAGGCATAGTCTTTCTACTCCATTTACCTTCTGTTTAAGTGTCTCCTGTAACTTTTAAAGCCAAATGACTCCTCTCTCTACCCTCCCTAAACCATATTTCTGCTAACTGTCCGGGGGAAGAATAATAGAGTCTGTTTAATCTGCAAGTCTGTGGTTCTTTAAACATTACAGTAAGTCTCCATTTGACCTGAAAACCTCTTGTTGTAGTTGCTGTTATTGTTCATAGAAGATGAAGCAAAATGTTTGCAAAGCAATTCTAGTTCATACATTTCACTGATAATTCCACTTTTGACTCATTCTTTAGTAATACAGTACCTGGAACCATGAAGGTGTTTATTCTAGCATTATATAAAATACTGTATTTCAAACTTCTAAGATGCATAGTTTAATATTGTGAAATCTGAATGTTTCTTATAATTCTGTTGGCCTGGCGCTGACACAGTTACGATCGCTTGTGTAGTGTGAATCATGTTGTTATTCCCGGTAACATGACTAGCATAAGTCAATAAGAATTCTTAAGGAAGCATAACTCTCATGCTTCCTTAAGAATTCAAGTCCTGGCTACTTCCATTGACACCTTCCGGTAAGACCAGAAATACCAATGTCAGTAATTGCAAAAAGGTGTCAGCATCTTTTTTTTTTAATGTTTATTTATTTTTGAGAAAGAGAAAGAGTGTGAGCAGGCAAGGGGCAGAGAGAGAGGGAGACACAGAATCAGAAGCAGGCTCTAGGCTTTGAGGTGTCAGCACAGGCCCAATGCGGGGCTCAAACTCATGACCAACGAGATCATGACCTGAGCCAAAGTCGGACACTTAACTGACTGAGCCATCCAGGTGCCCCAAAAGGTGTCAGCATCTTAAATGACAATCCTGTAGCAAACAGTGGAGCCTCCTTTAAAGAAATGCTGCATCCCTGAATGCTTTGATGCCACTGAGGCTGATACTGGATATTAAAACCCAACATCAATACTCTGAACCAAAAAGTGATTTGGAAGACTTGCACTTTAATTGTGAAGAAGTTTTAGGATCATTTTGAACAACATGATAGCCTATTCTCCTTTTTTTATGTATGCACAAGAGTAAAATATAAAATCTATGACTAAAGAAGTTTAAGGCAGAACTTCCAATATAAATAAAATTAAAAATCTATTCAATGATCTGTATCTTATCATAGTGTGACTGATACAGAAAACAATGTGTGTTCCAACCTGTAGCATCTTAGATTTAACAAAATTCCAAAGCAAATAACTGGAAACAATCTAAATGTCCAACAACTGAAGGATAATCAAATAAATTGAATAAATAAATAATGGGATATTATCATTACAAATCACATTTTCCAATCTTTTTTATTTTGATGATAGCGTCATTGAGATATAATCCACTTACCATAAAATTCACCCATGTAAAGTGTACAATCCAATCGTTTTTAGTATATTCATAGAATTGTGGAACTATCACTACAACCAACTTCAGAAGCTTTTCATCATTTCAAAAAGAAATCCCGCACTCTTTAGCTATCGTCCTCCCCCAGCCCTAAAGCAATCACTAATCTACTTTCTGTCTCTATAAATTTGTATATTCTGGACATTTCATATAAATGGAATCATATATTATATGGTCTTTGGGAATGGACCCTTTCACTTAGCATAACACTTTCAAAGTTCATCCATGTTGGGGCACCATGATGGCTCAGTCGGTTAAGCATCCGACTTCAGCTCAGGTCGTGCTCTTGCAGTCTGTGAGTTTGAGCCCCACATCAGGCTCTGTGCTGATAGCTCAGAGCCTGGAACCTGCTTCAGATTCTGTGTCTCCCTCTCTCTCTGCCCCTCCCCAGTTCACCCTCTGTCTCTCCCTTTCTCTCTCAAAAATAAATTTTAAAAAAATTTAGAAAAAAGGTTCATCCATGTTGTAGCAGCTGTCAGTAGTTCATTCCTTTTTATGACGGTGTAATATTCCACTGTATGGATAGATCACATCTTGCCTGTTCTTTCATCAGTTGATAGGCATTTGGGTTGATTACATCTTTTGACTATTATGAATAATGTTTCTGTGAACATTCATGCATAAGTTTGGGTGAGGACATATGTCTTCAGTTCTCTTGCATATATACCTAGGAGTAGAATTGCTGGAATATATATATATGGGAATTCTATGTTTAAGTTTATGAGGAACTACTAGACTATTTTCCAAAGTGACTGCACCTTTTTACATTCCTACCAACAGTGTATGAGCATTCTGGTTTCTCCACATCCTTGCTAACACATGTTATTATCTGACTTTTTGATATGGCCATCCTACTGGATACAGAGTAGTGACTCATTGTAGCTTTGATTTGCATTTCCCGAGTGGCTAATGATGTTGAGCACCTTTTCATGTGTTTATTGGCCATCTGCATATCTTCTTTGGAGAAAAGTCTATTCAGACCCTTTGTCCATTTTTCATTGGGTTATTTATCTTTTTATTATTGAGTTATAAGAGTTCTTTATATAATCTATATACAAATTCCTTGCCAAATATATGATTTGTAAATATTTTCTCCCATTCCTTGGGTTATCTTTCACTTTTCTGAGAGTGCCTTGTAAAGCACCAGTTTTAAAAATTTTAATTAACCCCAATTTATCTATTTTTTCTTTTGTAGCCTGTGTTTTGGTGTCATATATAAGAATCCATTACCAAATCCAAGGTGACAAAGATTTTGTTCTATGTTTTCTGCAAAGAGTTTAATGGTTTTAGCTCTTAGCATTTAAGTTTTTGATCCATTTTGAGTTCATTTTTGCATGTGAGGTATGTGAGGACTATATACATTTTGTATATGAGGAATATATACACTTTTGTATGTGAAGAAAGTGTCCAAGCTCATTCTTTCACATGTGGCTACCAGTTGTCCCAGCACCATTTGTCAAAAAGTCTATTCTTTCCCTATTTCACCCCTGAATTTGAAACCCTTATCTTCACACTCCTGTTAAAAATAAATTCACTATAGTGGGGTGCCTGGGTGGCCCAATTGGTTAGGCATCCAACTCTTGATCTCAGCTCAAGTCTTAATCTCAGGGTCATGAGTTCAAGCCCCACATTCAGCTCTATGCTGGACATGGAGTCTACTTTAAAAAAATAAAATAAAATAAAAATAAATTCACTATAGACACATGGTTTGTTTCTGGACTCCCAGTTCTATTTCATTGATCTATAGGTTTATCCTTTTGCTACTACCACACTGTCTTGATTATTGTTGCTTTGCAGTAAGTTTTGAAATTGAGAAGTGCGAATCCTCCACCTTGGTTCTTCTTTTTCAAGGTTGTTTTGACTATTCTGGGTCACTTGAATTTCCATATGAATTTTAGGATCAAATTGTCAATTTCTGCATAAAATGGCACCTTGGATTTTGAAAACGGTTGCATTAAATCTGTAGATCAGCTTGGGGAAGCACTGACATCATAACAATATTAAATCTTCCTATCTGTGAACATGGGATGTCTTTCCTTTTATCCAATCCTTTTTAATGTACTAGAGGAATAATATGATGTAGCTATGTCACCAGGAAAATAGAAATGATATTCCTTGGTTATGGGATAATGGATAATTTTTATTTTATTTTTAAACATTTCTGTATTTTCCCACTTGTCAACAAAGAATATCTTTTATATAACCAGAAAGAAGTTATTTTTAAAGGAAAATATTCTTTAATAAAATACACTTACACTTAAAGTACTTTATAAACATGGAATATGCTTGGAAATGAAAATGCTTGAAAGATTTTTCAAAATTCATGAACATACCAATCTTTATTCTTGGTCATTTCTTCATCAGAATTTACTGATTGTATGCTGTATGGCAAATACTGCACTAGATCCTGAGTGTACTGTTTTTTTTTTTCAAAGTTTATTTATTTTTGAGAGAGAGAGAGAGAGACGGAGCATGAGTGGGATGGGGCAGAGAGAGAGAGCGAGAGACACAGAATCTGAAGCAGGGTCCAGGCTCTGAGCTGTCAGCACAGAGCCTGACACGGGGCTTGAACCCATAAATTGTAAGATCATGACCCGAGCTGAAGTCGGACACTCAACCAACTGAGCCACCCAGGCACCCCCTGAGTGTACTGTTTAAACAAAATAAGCATAATTCCCACCCTCATGAAGCTACAACTAGTGGGAGACTGACAATGAACAGGCAAACAAGGTAGGAAATAGAAATGCAATTACAAGTTGTAAAGAGTACTTTGGAAGAAAGCCCTTGGTACTATGACAGAGGATATTGGTGGGGAAGAGCTAACCTTTGATACAGTGGTCAGGAAAGCTCTCTCTAAGACACCAACATTTCAGCTGAGGCTTGGCAACTAGATACAAAGGTAAATGGTGGTTTTTAATATTTGTCAAATGTTCAAGATGGTTTCTTAAAACTTAAAGGTAAAAATAAGAAGCTTTACAATTCCAAAGGGAAATTAATCTCAACAAATAGAGTAACCCCACCACCTCCTATACCATGATAAATAGGGTCCAAAAAATTCAATACTATAAAATGTGGGGTTAAGTCATCGTAGTTAATGAAATGCACCAGAAGAGCCTGCTGTGGTCCCACTATACAGTCCCAATCCTACCCTGTCCAAGCTGCAATTTGGCTCCACCTAACAGTAGTTGTCAGTTCCAGCTTAACTATCCATGGGGATTATTCTGGGTCCTGGTGGCAGGCTGGAAGTTCCTGGGCAGAGGCAGCAATTCCAGGAATCTCCAGTTAGCTGGTGCTTTTTTTGTCAGCCTGCTAAGGAAGCTTGGGCCAAGAGAATATTGAAGATTCAAAGCCCTACCCTTTACTTCCCTCTTCCTGAGGTGGTGTGCCCTGACGTTTCCCCTCCTGGTCTCAATCTATCTTCCACTAGCCTTCCTCTAAACATGAGACCTCCAGCCCACTCCTGTTTGAGAATGAGAGTTAAGCAAAGGACCAAAGCCAATATAGTTGAATGAGGGTTACCATGGAAGTTTTATTATATGTTTTGGTTGCTTCTTGCCTACTCAATATCCATTCCCTGCTCTTAGTAACAGAACTCAGATTTTGTTTAGGAGGCAATGTGACTAATCAAATTAGATTCTTCCTTGAACTCTACTGAAAGTCACCATGGTAAGGTGATATAGTTTGACCAATAAGATTTCAATTAAGGGATTTGAGAAAGCTCTGCCTTAATGATATATGCTCTACTCATTTCATCTTCCTTTTGTACCTTCCTGCCTGGAACCTGGACATGAGGCTGGAGACAGGGCAATCATTTTTTAAGACTATGAGATAACCATGAGGATGAATATTTTATATCAAGAATAGCGATGTAGAGAGATAGAAGGAAGCTGGGCATTAATGCCATTGTGGAATGGCTGTCCCAGCCTGAATGAACCACCTCCGGACCTCTAGGTAAGAAAGTCTGTACTTATTTGACTGTAGTTCGTTTTCCATTATATACAGCCAACTGAAATCCTAACAGATACAGTGGTGTACTATGAACATAAACTTAACATCTTTTAAAGAATCCAAGATTTTTAAGGTCTTAATGTAGAAAGTCCAACTCTCATGTTTATAAAAGAGAAAATTCACAGCATTCCACTCCTTATCATCTACTGTTGAGTGGTCAGTAAAGGTCATTAAACAAAGGGAGCACAAAGGAGCAACTTCAGAGAGGGAGTCATTTAATGCCACCTAACTTCATTAACCCCATTTCCCATGCCACATCAAATAAACATATATTCCAGGTAAAACTGTGCTTGCTATGTAAACATACTTCTAGAGAAGATCCTTGGTGCCTCGTTTCAATGAGATTGCCATCCCTGAACTCCTCCTCTTAAATGGGAATTTTGTCATAGCATAAAATAACTTCAAGAGCAACTCTGCCCACAGGCAAAATTATGGCTTAGGGTTCATTATTGCACACACCTTTCATCTTTCAAGCAGATATATTAAAATGATATGACTCAAGGAATGATACAGTTTTTTCCACTTTTGCCTTAGTAGGTTTCTACTTTAATATGAAATCTCCTCTTTACTACCCCCTTACATACAATGCCTCATCCTCCAAAACAAAATCCTCAAATTATGCCTCCAGAATTCATTATCTTTTGGGGTAGAGACAGCCACCATTTAAAATAATATGAGCAGGGGCACCTGGGTGGCTCAGTCGGTTAAGTGACCGACTTCGGCTTAGGTCATGAACTCACAGTTTGTGGGTTCAAGCCCTGCATTGGGCTCTGTGCTGACAGCTCAGAGCCTGGAGCCTGCTTCAGATTCTGTGTCTCCCTTTCTCTCTGTACCCCCCCCCTCAAAATCAAACATTAAAAATTTTTTTTAAAAAATGAACATTTGTACAAAAAGCGTAGTTCAGATAAAGCAACATACTAATAGGCCAAATCAAAGGAAGGAAAGGAGAGAATTCTACTAGCGTTCTACATACACCCTTGCCCATGTGAAATTAAACTCTTTGTGCATCCTAATGTGAAGAATGTAGACTGTTTTTTATTATTGTAAATAACACAATGGCCATTCGAGTAGGAAATTCAAGTAGGCTTTTCAAGTAGGAAAAAAATCTACACTATATGATGAAATTTTTTATCACAGAACCAAAACAGGGAAAGACTTCCAGATGAAAGAAAATCTATGTGGGGTTAACTGGAATTACATTTCCCCCCCCCCCCCCATTTCAGAATAGAATTACTCCACAAAGTTTTCTGGTATCTTTCTCAATGGTTCCTAATGAAACTCTAGAAAAGTAATAAAATTCAACCAAGAATTATCATAATTGAATGGAGTCCCAAATAAATTATGTTTTTAATTGCCAAAATCTTACATGTCAAATTACCTGATTCAGAGATCTTATAAAAATTGGGGGGTGGGGGTGGAAATTCCCCACTCTTTTTTTCTCTAAGTAGGCAAGGGTAATCAGCAGGAGGCAGCCGGGCTTTTTAGAGATCTTTACTATTACCAAGACAAAGGCTAAACTAACATGTCATATACAACTTAGGTGGACTTCTTCCTAGAAGGCAATTCAAATTTC
Source organism: Panthera leo (assembly GCF_018350215.1). NCBI lineage: Eukaryota > Metazoa > Chordata > Mammalia > Carnivora > Felidae > Panthera > Panthera leo. The sequence continues at coordinate 172,569,257 of NC_056679.1, forward strand.
AGCGTGAAAGGTCTTCAGTGCCGCATGTCAACCTTTCAAAGAAGCATACCACAAGACATTACACTGCCTTCTTCACCATCATTGTATGATAAGTGATAAAAAATGTGGGCAGAAGTAATCATTTCGCCAAGCCCTGCGGCTTGAAGCCTCAACACAGCTTCTATACGGAATCTAGAAGCAAACACAGGGAGCGTTATGAGTGGTCACTCAGAGGTGTCCTGACACCCCACTCACCTGGTTAGCTTCTGGAGCTGAGGTATGGGGTCGGGTCTATATTACAGACTCACCTCTAAACCCCCAATTTGTGCCTACGCACTTGGTTCCCCTCAGGCTAACAGGTTTAAATCAGTACTGGGTGGCAAGCTATGTCCATTCTGTGGGTTCCCCAGTTTGGAACACAGAGGCTCTGCAGCACCCGAAAGTTCTTCGCAGCTTGTTTTCACGTCCAAAGCTGTCACTGGGAGCACATCCCTATCCTGGTCTGGCCCCAGGGCTGTCCACTGAGCAGCCGGACTGATCGCTCTCTGGTGCCAAAGCATCTTGACACCCAGGAGCCCGAGACTGCAGAGCAACCCCTCTGACCTGGGACAAGCGGCCAGAACTCCTCTCCCCACAGGCACGAACGCTCCACGACCCGGGAAGGACTTGCATCCTAAAGAGATGTCTCCCGACGCCCAGACAAAGACAGCGCTGGGAAAAGTTGGACCAACTAGCACCACCAGAAGGCGAGCGGATCAGCCCCTAGGCTTCAGTGGCCGAGCCAGCGATGCGCTCTCAGAGTCGCCGCCAACTTTCCCCGTGAGCTTCTGAGCAACTTGCTGGAAGTTGGGGAGAGGGGGCAGAGGAAGGGTCGGAGAGGCTGGTCGCGCGCCCCAGCCCGTTCCGCGTACCTCCCCGAGTACCTGCTAATGTATCCGTCGCCGTCGCCGTCGCAAGTCTGGAAGAGGCGCCGCATCCGCTCCTCCTCGCCAGTGCTGGATGTGTCGCTGCTGCTGCTGCCGCCGCCTCCGCCGCTGCTGCCACCGCCGCTGGCGCTCCCCGCCGCCGCCATCATGCGCCCGCTGCCTGCTCGGGAAGAGGAGGACGCGCGGCCGCGGGAGGAATCCGCGAGGCGCAAAAGCGGCTCGCAGCCCCGAACCTGCCTGACAACGGAGCATGCCCAGTGGCCGCCGGGGCGCTCCGGGCGCGGGATTCCAGCTCTCCGGGTTTTGCCCGGGCTGGGAAGATGGGAGCCCTGCAATCGCGGGAGTAGGCACCTCAGCGGAGAGGAAGGAGGGGAAGGTGGATCGTGGAGTCGGGGAGCCAGGGATGGCGAGGGGGCGAGGGGACGCGAGGGGACGCGAGGGGGGGCAGAGTACACAGGAGGTCTCCTGGAAGGGTGTCAACTCCGTGCATCCAACCTTGACGCGGGCCCTTGACACTTGGGGACTCAAGCAGAAGGGAGTGTGCTCCCGGCGGAACTCCTCCAACCGCCCAGAGTCGTGGATTTCTTTTCAGGAAAAAGATAAACACTCCCGTTTTGCAAACTCAGAGCGGTTCTTCTGGTCCCAGGCTGCAAGACTGCGCTGGATTCTGAACCCATAGCCCCAGATGAGACCCTTTAATGTCTAGGGTTTTGTGCATTTTTAACACCTGTCAAGAAATCTGACCCTCCTTAACTCCGGCTGATCGTCAACACTATACTGGAAATAATCTGCTCTCCTGTGTGGCATTGTGAACGTTTGGTCCATTTCTGGAAACAGCTCCTGACCTGACGTCACCAGAATTTGGCCCAACAGTTTTAATAACATCAAAAGCGAACATAATAGATGGTCTCATTTGACCCACACTACACACCTGAAAGATATCTCTTTATTATCAGCCCTGTGTTTTAGGAGGTAGGTAACTACTCCATATAGTATCTTGATTATAAAATAAGATAGTATATTTTGATACCTACTAAGCACTTAATAACTGTTAGCTCTCATTATCCCCAATTTACAGATAAGAAAACCAAGGCACCCAGACTTGCTTTAAGGTTCCAGGCTTAGTGTCAGGGCAGAGGCAAGCCCAGGCAAGCAGTCTAACTCCAGAGCAGGAGGCCTTAAACACGACAGTATCCTTCCACCACAGCAGAAAAGGAACCACAATGAACCAATTTGTGGTTTAGGGAATGACTCATTATTCTGTCCCAGACTTTCTGCCAGAGGTCTGAGAATTCCTGTGGTAGTTTTAAAACACATCTGCAGATTCTTTGGTGCACCTCTCATCAGGAGGTGGAGACTGTTTGCCTTCCCTTGAACCTGAGTGGGCCTTTGTGATTCTCTTGACTTCTGAGGCTGGTTTAGAAAAGACACTACAAATTCCATTTGACTCCCTCACTTGGGACAGGGACCTTGGAAGCCCTGAACTGCCCTGAAAGAAATTTGTCCACACTAAGCTTCCATGCTGGAGAGACTGTGTAAAGACAGAAAGAGATGTCCAAGGAGCCTAGGACGTTCCAGTCTTCTCAGCCCAGGTGCCAGATACAAGTGAATGAGAGAGCCTTCAGATGATGCTAGACCTAGACACTGAAACTGCATTAGAGACCCTGAGCAAACACTGTCCAACTGAGCCCTGACAACCCCCAGAGATAAGATGGCAATAATTAAAGGATTGTTGTGGTTTTAAGCCACTAAGTTTTGAGGTCATTTGTCATGCAGCAATAGAACCAGAAGATATCCATATGTCTTGGAATTGTCTGCCAGGTCAGAAGGAAACTGTTTTTGCTCTCTTCTCGCCCTTCTGTGCCCCATCCACTCCATCCGACTTCAGTTCTTTTTAATTCTGTTAAGTTCCCAGGACTTCAGGGCACTTATAATTTGTACATTGAATAAAATGTCATCTTAGAAAAATTCTGTCAGTATATCCAACAGTATTTGCTAAAAGATGCTACTCTCAACACAAATACTCCTGTCTACAATAGAGCAAGGACCAATGTTCAAGTGTCTAAAAAATAAATGAATATTTAGAATCTTTTTCTCATTTTTCACAGAATAAAACTTTTATTACTGTCTGAGAATACAGCCAGACAGGAGTTGTTACCCTCAAATCCTCCTAGACAATTGATGGTTTGGGGGCAAAAAAAAAAAAAAAAAAAAAAAAAAAGAAAAGAAAAAAAAAAAGAAAAAAGAAAAAAAAAGGGCATTTTTCTAAATACACATGTACGGTCTGGAAACCAAAGGATTTTCCAGGATTTGACTAGATCTCTTTATAACCCCACTTCATTTTTACAGAAAGTAGAGTGTAAACCTCAACCAATTATATTTCAAAGCAAAGAATGTTTTTCTCCTGGGAGAATATGTGCATGACAGCTCTGGAGGTTTAAATTTAAACCATCTTGAATTAAATCTGAACACACAAAAAAGTGGATCTTGACAAATTTCTTAAGCAACATTATGCTCATGCTTGGGTAATTCAGAAATGGCTGAACAGATAGGTTCAACCTTCCAGAAAAGAATTTGCTTCTGAGCTAATATGAAGCATATGAAATTTCAGCTGAAAAGGTTACTAGGAGAGGGAGAAATTTGTAAGACATTGAAAATAGAGATGCCAGATGAATATAAAGATGATAAATGTAAAGTAGGAGCTTGGAATGAGAGCAATACCCATGGCCATAAATCTAACAGTACTGGTTATGTCATAATTCTAAAGGTTTTATGTATTTATCCAAGATGAGTACATAGCTCAACATCGTCCTTATCCAGTTTTTTTTTCTTCTCAGATTCCTTTTGGTTATAATAACACTTCACATTTATGTCATACATTTCAAAATACACCATGTATATTATAAGACATACTGTCCTTTATGTCCAAAGTTACCAGTTATAACAAATAAAACCATTGCAGAGTTGTGAAAACTTGATTACCTGGTGCTTGCCATTCCAAATTCTCTTTACCTAAACTAGGACCACATGTTAGAGTTGGAATGAGGACACACTCACACACCTGCCCTGGTGCCCTCTACCCACCCTTCTCTCTCTAAGGTGTTTTTATGAGCCCAGCTAAGTTCCTATATCCCTCAAAAAGCCTTCCTTTACTTCCCCAGGTCACAATGATGTCCCAGAGCTCTCTTAGCTTGAAGCACACATTTTGAGGACAGAATCATATAGTTTAATGGTGATTTGCCTTCCCTACCCACATTACCAATTATTTATTAATAAATGAGGTTGTAAATTCCTGAGAGAAAACAGTAAGGTAGAGTTGAGGGAGCTCAATGAACATTTATTGAGCCCTTATCACAAATCAGTAAGTACTGATTTAAATGTTTAAATACCTTATTTAATGCTATAGAGTGGGGAAAGTACTTATCATCCCTATTTATGGGGTGGAGGGAGGTAAGTGAAGAGGAGTAAATCCAAAAAATTAATAGCAGTGTGCCCAAGTAAAGAGTCAGTTCCCGATGGACTGACAGCTGAAGGTTGTTTTCTGACAGTACTCTTAGAAGCTGGGCAATAAGTCCTTTCTTTCTTTTTTTTAATATTTATTTATTTATTTATTTATTTATTTGGTAGGGGGAGGGGAAGAGGGAGAGGGAGAGACAGAATCCCAAGCAGGATCTGCACTGCCAGCACAGAGCCCAACACGGGGCTCGAACTCATGAACTGTGAGATCATGACCCAAGCCAAGATTCAGAGTCAGACACTTACCTGACTGAGCCACCCAGGTGCCCCAACAAGTCCTTTCTTGGAGGGAGAACTGTGTGGTACATTCCCTTTTTAATCACAGGTCACTTCTTGAGCCATTGGATCTACTCCTTCATATATATTTGGGGAGCCTCTCCTCCAAGATTCTGGTGAGCCTCTCTTTCAGGGGGAATCTTAGAAGAGGAAGTTTAGTGGGAAAATTATAATAGCCACCACTGCTTTAGGTCCTAGGGTCCCAAATGCTACTCATTGTCCCTTTCCTCCACTAGCAAGTCAGATCTCCTCACCCTCAAGAGCTGGCCTAGGCTGTTTACTGGGTGACACAACCCAGATTCTCATCTCTGATTGCTGCACTTGTTCATTTACTGTTAAACTGAAGGGAGAACAAAGAGGTATAAACCTATTCCTCTTTGCCTCTATTATGTAATTGTAGCACTGCCTCTTCTTGATGATCAGTGTCAATTACCTCAGCCAAGATAATGACTCTTCTTGCCTGCTGCTGTCTGTATCCCTTGATGGAAGTGGTCTTCCATTGGAGAACAGACCTCGTAACCCTGCAGAGGCAAGAGCTTTGGGGACAAGAGGCACAAATTTCCCAATTGGATAATTTCCCAATAGTGAGTTGAGGCAAGTGTGGTCATTCCTGCTTCTGCCTTTTGGTTTCTAGACCCATGGAAACCTCTTATTGGAGATGCAGCACTATATGAAGTCTTTGGTTCAACATATATACTGAGCTCTGGAAGGTGGTTCACCATCCTCATAAAGTATCACCTTCAAGATGACAAATTAGCTGTGCTTCTAGGGGGCTGTTCTACTCTTTCCAGCAGCTTCTTGTGGTGCAGTATGTAGTACGACCAGTGGGTGGAAAATAAAAACACTAATTCAAAAAAGATATATGTACTTCTATGTTTATTGCAACATTGTTTGCAATAGCCAAGATATGGAAGCAAACCAAGTGTTTATTGATAAATGAATGGATAAGGAAGATGTGGTGTATATACACAATAGAATATTACTCAACCACAACAAAGAATGAGATCTTGACATTAGTGACAACATGGATGGACCTAGAGGGTATTATGCCAAGTGAAATAAATCAGACAGAGAAGGATAAATTGATTTCACTTATATGTGTAATCTAAAAATCAAAGAACTATTTGTTTGTTCATTGATTTTGTTTTTTAGATTAGACTCATAAATTCAGAAAACAAATTGGTAGTTGCCAGAGGAGACAGTAGAGGAATGCATGAAATAGGTAAAGGGAATTAAGAGGTACACAAGTCCAGTTATAAAATAAGTAAGGCACAGAGATGAAAAGTACAGAGAATATCGTCAACAATATCGTGATAATGTTGTATGGTGACAGATGGTGACTATACTTCTTGTGGTGAATATTGAATAATGTAATGTATAGAATTGTCAAATCACTATGCTGTACACCTGAAACTAATTTAACATCATATGTCAACTATACTTCAATAATAAAAAAAAAAAAAGTTAAAAAAATCTGGATCAGGCTATGCATCATAATATATCTAAGATGTTTATTGTTGGATAGTTGATATCAAACCTTTTCTTTTTCATATTTTTCCTTCTGGGTTCAGATATAGGAAGTCAGCTATATAGGATTTAGATTCAGATTTCTCTAAAATGGGCCTGGTACTTTCTTTGCACACACAGCACCCAGTGAGAGGCTTGCATTTCTTCTTGCAGCTGAAGGGTATGGCAAACACAACAGGAAATTGAGGGGCAGGCTGAGCATTTGCATGGCTACCTCAGATGATGGCTGACTCCCCAGCTGCCTCCACCCCAACTGTGGTGACTTTGGCAGGCTGTGAAGAGGAGCCTTCTATATAGCAGGTACTCAGTATTGATTGGATTTAAATAATCCCTAGCTAAATATCATTTCCTGTAAGGAGTCTGGGTATCCTGGATTCAAGCTGAGCAACCATACTCTGTGAGGGATCAAACTGGCCACCAGTGAAGGAAATGGTGAGTCCAAGAACCCCAGAGAGAGGGGCCCCAACCCAACATCTCAAAGACTTTAGGCATAGTTTTAAAACTACAGGTCTATATCCTATCTAAGGGTTACAAAATCATTTTAGTGGATGGTGACAAGCTTTTTTTTTTTAATGAGCTAGAGAAATATATTACATAAAGCAATATTGCTTCAGAAAACTTTTTCATTTGTGAATGTATGTTTTTCTGGGGTATAGCATAAAGTGAGTGTGTATCTGGTTGTGTATCTGGCTAAAATATACTGCCTTAGGGGGAATATACTTAAATTTAGAATTATCACCCTGACACTCAGCCTAGAAGCCTTACTTTTGCTTTCCTTTCTTTTGATCATGAATAGCTTGAGGCATCTCTCTTACTCCTTTCCATTTCATTCATCCTGTATTCATTAGAATTGGGGTGATCAAGAAGAATGCACCTTATTTCTGTTCCTTCTATGCCCCTTTTCCCTTCCAGTTGGTGACATGGGTGGGCTAAGAAGGCTGGACTCCTCCATTTCTCTCTCCTAGCAGGCAAAATAATCAAGAGTGAGCTAGGCTGTTGGGTTCTGGGAAGGGATTGGAACAGGCTTCTTATCTGAGATAGGTGGAGCCAATGAAGAAATTACTAGAAATATCATTTGGATCTTCAAATCCAAGGAATGAGGCAGAAATCCAAAGCCAATGTGCAGAGGCAAACAGTGTGAGACATAAGGGTGAAGGAGGAAGGGTTGATCTTGCAGTGTTGAAATGGGAGGGCAGGAGCAAAGGGAAGAATCCCCAGAATGAGGAACATCCACAGCAATGTTTCATGATTTGAAAATGAGAAAAGCTAAAATATACCAACTATTACCTTATCTACCAACTTATATATTTTAAATGTGCCAAAAGGAGATGACAGGGGTATGGATTACTTGAGTATATCCATTTCCAAATTATATAGCTAAAAATTGTGCATTTCAATGTACATATATTTTAATTTTAAAAATGACAATAATTAAGAGTAGGAATTGTGTAAAGGTACAGATGGATCAAGAATGGCAGATTGTTGGGGCGCCTGGGTGGCTCGGTCGGTTAGGCATCCGACTTCGGCTCAGGTCATGATCTCGCGGTCCGTGAGTTCGAGCCTCGCGCCGGGCTCTGTGCTGACTGCTCAGAGCCTGGAGCCTGTTTTGGATTCTGTGTCTCCCTCTCTCTCTGCCCCTCCCCTGTTCATGTTACGTCTCTCTCTGGCTCAAAAATAAATAAACGTTAAAATTAAAAAAAAAAAAAAAAAAAGAATGGCAGATTGTTGGGGCACCTGGGTGACTCAGTCCATTAGATCACATTCTCATAATTCATGAGTTCAAGCCCCACATCAGGCCTCATGCTGAGGATGAAGCCTGCTTGGGATTCTCTCTCTCTCTCTCTCTCTCTCTCTCAAAATAAATAAACATTAAAAATCCCTAAAAAAAAAAAAAAAAAAAAGAATGAAGCTGTGTGATGGGTACATGGGGATTCATTATACTCTATTTACTTTGTATGTGAAATTTTTCCACAATGCCTCAAAATGTCTTTAACACTCCTCCTTGTTATTAATCTATCCAAAGGCTAATATTGCCTTTTCTCCATAACCTCTCACCAACATGGAAGCAATGAATTGATTGTTTCCACATTTCTGGCTGCTCCCAACAGCCAAGTCCTGAAGTTGCTATAGACCAGATGGTCCAGGAGCAGCCTATCTGCCATAGTCACACCAGGTTATAGTCATGCCAGATTTAGAAGGAATATAAGAGATAGAGACGGTGGCTTTGTGTCTGAAACATGTATTAAATCCAGTACGTCTCCAACCCACAGGGCTCTGTGATGTCAGATCTTCCCAGGAACCTGTAAAGATAGAAGAGACTCATGCTTGTTATTTCACTGCATTGATAATTAAGGCAACAAGACTTGTGTCTACCTGGAAAGTGCCAGACGTTCTGAATTATGAATAGAGTAGGTGAGGTGGCAACAGCTGGCAATTCAACATGTGTGGTTTGCTTTAACAGGAAATCGCAAACTAATCTTTGAGGCCTAACACAGCAAGAAACTCACAGAATTACGTGCTCAGGGCTATGAAATTAAAGTCTTGCTGATGAGGAAATGGCCCCCTCATCTACCTCCTCATTAACAGGCCCAGAAAGAGGATGTGCTGCCAGAGGCTGGTCTTGATGTCTAATGATCTGAGACAGAACTGGAGCACTGATATGAAATGGTATAGTAGAAAGGTGTTCTAATCTTGGATCTTCAAGTTACTATGCAATATTGGGCAATCCACCCAGCTAAGCTATACTTTCATTTCCTCATCTGTAACATGATCTGGCTGATATTTCTAAAATTCCATTATTTATTTGCCAAAAGGTTTCATTCATCCATTATTGGCAAGTTATCAGTAAGGTAGAATTGCCCTTGGCTCATGTGTCACCTATTTCTTGACAAGGGTCAGTCTCACAAGCAGAGAGAATAGTGACTACTTTGTGGTGATTTAGAGCATAGGGAGATGAAATCCCAAGTTTGCAAACTCCTCACTAGCTATAGCATTTCCTGAAACTACACTAGAAGAGATTTTTTTTTCTTTGAATTTTGGAGGTTCTTTTTAAGAATCCCTATTAAAATGGAAATGCCCCTGGAAGACTACTCAGCCCTTAGCACTCATTTAAAACTTTGTAGAAATAGTCCATTAGATAAACAGATCTTGTGGGCAGTAGGAGAAGGGACTGAAGAAGAGTGTGAAGGCACTGATGTGAGTCTAGTGCACTTGGACTCCACCACCCCAAGTAATAGACCAGTTGTTGCAGGAAATGAAATACAAAAGGATTAAGGTTAGGGAATAGTTTGAGGGGACTTGAATCAGTAGCAGTCCACGTGAATTTTAGCACATGATTCCAAAGTTCCTTACATCTGTGTTAAGTACTCAATGTTTGTGTCTCCACACCACCCACAAAATCTACATGTTGAAACCCTAAGCCCCAGTGTGATAGTATTTGGAGACGGGGCCTTTGAGAGGTAATTAGGGCTAGATGAGGCTATGAGAGTCCCCATGATAGGATTAGTGCCTTATTAGAGGAGACACAAAAGAGCTTGCTCTCTCCCCCTTGGCCACACACACACTCCAAAGAAAGTTCATATGAACACACAGCAAGAAGGCAGCCATCTGTAAGCCAAGTCTCTCTCCAGAACTGGATGCTGCCAGCCATTGATCTGGGACTTTCCAACCTCCAGAACTGTGAGAAAATAAACTTTGGTTGTTTAAGCCACCCAGCCGGTGGGTATTTTGGCACAGCAGCCTGAGCTGACTAATACAATCTCCTTTTAATCACATGGCCCCCTTCCCTTCCAGTGTTAGCCATGAGTCAATTTGCCAAATCAGGCATGAAAGAAATGTCCCTGGCAAGGGAATATTCTTAAACATTATTCCTCTCCCAGAGACTACCAGGCTGGTGCTATTTTTACATGAATCCAGAGCACTTCTCAGACCCCAAGAAGTTTTCTGACTACTTTTAGAGGACCCAACCAGACAAGGTGGTTGCATTTCCTAAAGGAACCTCCCTCTTGACCTATCCCACATGAGAAATAGGTTTACCAACTTGCTAGGTATTGAAAAAGTTGGAAAGACTTTTAATGATTTCTTTTAAATTATCAAGTTTCAAACATACTCCAAAGTAAAAAGAGAGCAGTACAAAGAGCATCCATATATTCACCACTCAGATTCAGTGATTGCCTGTGAAGATTTTAAAGGAAAATGCCAGTGAGAGACAAAGCATTATATCTACAAAGTACTAAATGTGCCATGGGGGAAATAAACTCATTATTTAGTGGGATATAAATACACTATTGAGCTACAGGAGAATGTGTCTAATTCTTCCTCAACCACATGCAAGGGTAAATCTGACCTAAGCTTTAAAAACTGGATCCTCGGGGCACCTGGGTGACTCAGTTAAGCATCCAATTTCTGCTCAGGTCATGATCTCACTCTTTGTAAGTTCAAGTCCCGTATCGGGTGAGCTCAAGTACTGATTTGGACTCCACACTGAAAGTGCAGAGCCTGTGTGGGATTATCTCTCTCTCTCTCTCTCTCTCTCTGCCCCTCACTCGCTCCCTTTCTCTCTCTCTCTCTCAAAAAAAAGGGAAATAAACTTTTTAAAATAAATACATAAATAAATAAAACTGGATTCTTTAACAACAAATGAGCAGAGGAAAAAAAAAAAGAGAGAGAAACCAAGAAACAGATTCTTAACTGTAGAGAACAAACTGATGGTTACCAGAGGAGAGGCGGGTGGGGGCACGTGTTAAACAGATGATGGGGATTAAGGAGTGTACTCCTCAAGATGAGCACTGGATGATGTATGGAAGTACTGAACCACTACATTGCATGCATGAAAGTAATATAGCACTGTATGTTTACCTATACTAGAAGTAAAATTAAAAACTCAATAAAAAATAAAAACTAGAGTGTTTAATAAAATGGAAACATTCAATATTCAGGGATAAACCTTTTTTCTTTCAGCAGGTTTTTTATGTTTTCTTCTCTTCAGAGGGCCCCAGGAAGGGATTCCCAGGAGAAGGATCCATGGACAGACAGACTTCCCTTTTTCATATCCAAGTCCATCTTAGCAGTCTCCTGAAAGAGAAACCTAGGGACATCACTCCTCCAACCCTACTGCATCCTCTTATAGATCCCCATCTGATTCTTTGTACAAACACAGTTAAATCCCTAAAGTGTCATAATTTCCACACTTGATTTTTAGAGCCTACCTTTGACTAGCATCCTAACAGCATGGTTTCCTTGACATTCTACAAGGACATATGTATGTCACTTCCATCTTTAAATCCATAAAGTGGTTCCAATTCCAAGGAAAGTAAATTTTCTCTGCTACCAGACCACAGACTAGACTCCCATGGCTTACATTGGGTCACTGCTTTCTTTCTTGCTTCCTTCCAGATACCTCTTCATGTTCCCAGTGAGTGATCTTCAGTGTTGTGACATGGTACTTTCTCTTCTTTACCAACCCTATAATCAGAAAGTTATTCCTGTGACCTTTTCCAAACTTCTTCTTTCCCCTTTACTGTACATCCCTTTAAAACTACATTTACTGGTGGGGCACCTGGGTGGTTCAGTCGGTTAAGCGTCCGACTCTTGCTCTCTGCTCAGGTCATGATCTCATGGTTTGTGAGTTTGAGCCCCACATCAGGCTCTGCAGTAACAGCGCAGAGCCTGCTTGGGATCCTGTCTCTCCCTCTCTCTCTGCCCCTCCCCTGCTTGTGCTCTCTCTCAAAATAAATAAATAAACTTAAAAAAAAAAAAACAAATTACATTTACTGGATAGGAGAAGGGAACCTAGCAAGACTGCCTGAAAGAGGTATATTTTACTTTTTTTTTTTTTTACTTTAATTCCAGTGTAGTCAGCATATAGTTTATATTAGTTTCAGGTGTAAAATGCAGTGGTTCAGCAGTTCCATATGTTACTCAGTGCTCATCAAGATAAGTGTACTCTTAATCCTCTTCACCTATTTCACCCATTCTCCCTCCCACCTCCCCTCTGGTAACCACCTGTTTGTTTTCTATAGTTAGGAGCCCGATAAAGAAGATGTAGTATACGTATATATACAATGGAATATTAGTCAGCCATAAAAAAGAATGAAATCTTGCATTTGCAACACCATGGATGGATGTAGAGAGTACAATGCTAAGGGAAATAAGCCAAGCAGAGAAAGACAAATACCATATGATTTCACTAATGTGAGGAATTTAAGAAAAAAATAGCAAACAAAGACCAAAAAAAGAGAAAGAGAGATAAACTAGGAAAAGGAGCTTTCCCTCCTCTTAGTCATTCATAGTATGAGAGCAAGGGCTCCAGAAGTTACAGGATGCATTTGCCAACCTATTGTGTTCACATTTGGGGGCTGAGCTTTTTATTGTTTGGAAGACGGCTGAAGGGTATTCCAGATGGTTTTGAGGCACATCTTATAAAAATATCCATTTAAATGTTAAACTCTAAGTCTTAAGAGAGTGTGTCTATTTACATTTTTCTGTATGACTACTGAATATATTAGTGTTTGGTGCTTTGGGTAATGATCGGGTTATTCTATGATGACATGACAGTGGGTAAGGAAAAGGAAGAGTACAAACTAGTTGGCAGCATCTTCTAGAGAGTCTGTTTTTATGATTTTTAAATACAAACACTGCATCACATGAACCCAACTGCTTCCATCTCAACTTTTATTATCATTCGTGCCATTATTACAGTAGTTTACAGTTGTATAGTAAAATCAGCGACTTTCAAAGCTGAGGACCGAAAGCCAAAGATAACTTTCTGGTACCACCTTGTGGCTAACATATTAATACACATTTTAAGCTGATCACTAGATACATAGAGTATTAGCAAAATATGTATTTTTGGATGTATATATAATTCTGTATATAACAAATGATAGAGCTGGAAGAAATTTTACAATTACTTAAACCTCAGGTGGTAAGAACAGATTTTATTCCACAGATGCATGGACTTAATTTCTCTCTAACCTAATCTCAGTTAATTTAGGGGCCCCCTCGTCCATCCCTAGGCTTGCTTCTAAGTTCTCGGGGATTTAAAGGGTGTCAAGTCATCAGGAAGTGTGGGAAAGAGTTTCTGATCCTTGGCTGTCAAATAACATAGGTCATATCTGAGTCTTTCATTGCTTGTTCCCAGCTTCAAGACAGCTTCAGGTCTGGTATATAAGTGCTGATTCTGGATCTCTCCTGCTGCTCTACACCACACTGAGCCCCACCTGCCTAGGCACATAACACCACCATTTTTCCTGGGCTGCCTCTCTGGAGCTCCACCTGGGGAAGCAGCACATGTCATTCTGTTCTAGGATCTCCCAAACCATGCAGAGTTTGTGTTTTTTTCTCTTCTAGGACAGCAGGACTCAGGGCTCCTTTTTTAGCAACTCACAGGCATATTAGTACCTGACTTCTTCCTCTCCCAAGTATTCCTATTTCTTCCACCCCACAGCCTCTAGCAACAATTCTTCTACTCTGTTTCAATAAGTTTGACCTTTTTTTTACTACGCAGTATTTGTCTTTCTCTGTCTGGCTTATTTCACTTAGTATAATGCCCTCCAGTTTCATCCACGTTGTAGCAAATTACAGGATTTACTTCTTTTTTAAGGATGAATAATATTCTATTATATAGAGAGATAATATATGTATCACATTTTCTTGATCTATTCATCCATTGACAGGCACTTAGCTTCTTCCATACCTTGTCTATTGTGAATAATGCTGCAATCAACATGGAAGTACAGATAATGGTTCCATTTCCTTTTAATATATACCCAGAAGAGGGAAAGCTGGATCATATGGTAGTTCTATTTTTAATTCTTGAGGAGCCTCCATACTGTTTTTCCATTAAGTAACTATAAGATCCCTCTATAGAAAAGTAGCAGCCCTCTTCACAGTAGATCAATTTGTTCATGTTTGTGAAGGACACTGAGAACAGGGTAAGGTGGGCTTTGACTCCTTGAAGCCACACCGGCCTTCAGCATCAATGGCTAGTCCTCCATTTCTCAGAGGAGGGCCTGTCTCCTCACAGGCAGGAAAGCTCAAGGAGGACCATGCTCTTTGCAACTGCAGAATACTGTGTATTGGCGATGCTGGGATCTGAGACTTTCCAGCCCAAACTAATGCCATTTCCCTCATACCTTCCCCTCTGGTCTGGCCGATGGGGGTCTAGGACCTAGACCCCCAGATTTCCTCTCCTGGAAGCAGGTACATATGCTCACTGGAAGCTGAGTCCTCTAGAAACTTCTGGTCCATCAGTATGGCCCTCAGGGAAGCTTCACCATCACCTACCTCCCAGCCTCCCCAAGAGCACCAAATCTGCCTTCATCTTCAGTCCATCCACTTCACCCTCCTCTATGTTGGCAAGCTGGTGAGTGCAGCAGGCAAGAGGCTGACCGTTTCATGGGCTCAACATCTCCATCCCTGGGGTAAGAAGGGTGCAGCAGGTGGTGCCTGGATGGGGGCTGGGGAAATAAGGGGATACAGGAAGTAAGGGGATACAGAAAGTAAGCATATAGAGAGGGGATGAAGATGAGAGGGTACCCTGTGAGGGAATCACTGCGACCTAAAATCATCCCTTGTTTCCCTGCCATCCCTAGGGTAAAGACCAAGCTTCATAATGTGAAACTCAGAGCTGTTCTGTATCTCAGTGCTCCCGGGCTCTCCGTGGTCACCTCTCACCAACACAGTACTTCTAGTAACAGTCTGTCTCAAACACTTGAGTCATACCTCTATTTCTCTGAATATGTTGTCCCATCCCTTCTGTCATTTGAACATGGAACTCTATGCAGGCAAGTCCTGATCTGGTGTTCAGCACCCGGAGCAGGGCCAGTCCCTAAGTCAGTGAGTGTAAGGAACTGAACTGCCTGTTTAGGCCAACATTGGGGAATGGGAGCTGGGTTTCTGGCAAGCTCTATTCAGGCTCTATGTAGAGTCAAGGTCCCTGACCCCCACCTTCGGCTTCCCTGTTCCCCAGGTCACTCACTTGGACATGCAGTTGGGTGGACATACCAATGACTATGCAGAATTTGGGGCCAACAACAAGCTAACCTGGCAGCATCTGTGCATGCAGCAGCTGGTGGAGCAGGTGGAGTAGACGAAGCAGATCCAGAAGGAGCAGGACTACTGGAGGGTGAGGGGCTAAGCTGGCCCAGTTGGGAGGAGGGATGTGTAACCTCCCAGGGTTCCACCTCTTGAGAGAGGGGAGAGAGAGGGGAGAGAGAGTCTTCCACCTCTTGAGAGAGGGGAGAAATTCAGTCTAGCCAGGCACTTTCTCCCTTCTCCCTTACCACAGGCAAGAGGAGCGCTTCTGGCAGGCCAGCAAGAGCACCAATCAGTGGGTGCCATTGTGGTCCATTCTATGGACCTTAATCCTTGTGGCCATTGGCATCTGGCAGATACAGTACCTCAACAGCTTCCTTAAAGCCAAGAAGCTTGTGTAGATGGGTCCAAGAGACCTAGCATCCACTCACTACCCTCTGCTGGTTGGCAGGAAATGGCCTGGCCTGGTCTATCTCTTGGCTTTCCCCACCGCTCCCAACCCCACAAGGTTTCCTTGCTATTTGGAGGGGAACAGAACTCATTTCTTGGCCAGCACTGGGGACAGAATGGGTTTCCAGTTGGAGATGCTTGGATAAGAGAAGATGTAGACTCCTTTGTGATTCATCATGCTAAGCAGGAAGGGGTTAAACAGGATGGATGAACTATCCCAAGAAGGAGAAATAAGAGTGAAAATAAACTGCAGACTTTCTAATCTAAACGTTTATTGCCTCCTACTCTGCAATTCATTCTGGTGTTTTCTGTGTCTAACCAGATATTAACATGAAACCCTGCATGCATTGGTGGGGGACTGATCTCAAATTGGTTGGGGTGAAGAGATGCACCCCAGAAGCCTTCGCAACATGTGGAGAGCTCTTTCCAGAAAAGGCCAATTTGGGCTCATATTTTGGATAACCTGAGTGCTTGTGATGATCTTATGCCTCTCTCTGAGTTCCAGTCAGGTTCATGTGCTATTCCATTCCAATCACCCTGACTTCTGGGTTTTTCCAGGAGATCACATGAGCATGTTGGTTTTCCTACTATTTTTCAGTCAATCTGGGTCTCTATGATGTCATTGGTTAAATTTTTTCAGGAGATGTTTGCTTTTATATGGTTCTAAGTCACTGTTTCCATCATATTCAGCATGCCCTGTAACTCAATCTTTACATGTGCACACAGTTGATAACCAGGCACCCATGCCCCCATTGCTTCTGCCTGATCTCACCCACATGTTACCAAGCCTTGTGCTGGTTGCCCTTTTGGAATATAATCATCTCTTATTTGAATTTGACATTTTATGTTATAAGGAAATTCACTGGTTGGCATCTTCAACAAAATCAAGTTCAAATTGTCAAAGCCAAGGATGTCATTAAAGGGAGACTCCACATGAAGAGGGTGAGCCATGACATCCCTCACCTCCTGGCTCCTGAAATAGA
This sequence comes from Panthera leo, assembly GCF_018350215.1. Taxonomy (NCBI): domain Eukaryota; kingdom Metazoa; phylum Chordata; class Mammalia; order Carnivora; family Felidae; genus Panthera; species Panthera leo. The sequence continues at coordinate 172,585,950 of NC_056679.1, forward strand.
CTCACCTTCCCCTGGGATACTATTGAGGGATGACTGCAAACCTCGGGGATGCTGCTTATTTGTGGGTCTGGCTACAATTGGTCTCTGAAAGTATCAATGGGATTTAATTGAAGCTGGGTGGAATAGAGTGGTGGAAACCATGGGAAAGTAAACTCTGATCAGAGAATATGACCTTAGGGTCCATTTCCTTCACCTAAAGCTGAAATTGGGGTGCTCTACTCTCCACTACAGGGGAAACACAGTGACCCAGATAGGCACATTCTTGCCCACAGAGCGTGAGGTCTGACACCAAATGAGGCAGGAGGTTGAACAAGACATAAGGGTGATCATATTTCTGAGAAGGGCAGAAGCCAGGGGTGACATGACAGGAGTCTTAGTCCTCTGTCCATAGCTTTCTATGGTCAGAGAAAGCTGCTTTTTTAGAACTATGACTAATAATAGGAGTTAGCTGAAGGAAGACTATTCTGGCCAGAAGAAAGAGCACATAAAGAAGCCCTAAAGCAAGATGATTTTTCAGCAGAAACATTGCAGGCCAGAAGGAAATGGCATGATGTATTCAAAGTGCTGAAAGGGAAAAGTCTGTAGCCAAGAATACTCTATCCAGCAAGGCTATCTTCAGAATAGGAGAGGTAAAGGGTTTCCCAGACAAACGAAAGTTAAAAGAATTCATGAATACTGAAACAGCCCTACAAGAAATGTTAAGGGGGACTCTGTGAGTGGAAAACAAAAACCATAAGAGTAAGAAAAATAGGAAGCACAAAAACAGTGGAAGTAAGTGTATCTGTAAAAATCCACCAAGATGAGCACAGAATAAAAGAATGTAAAAAATGATAGCAAATATCTCAAACATAGAGGGAGTGGAGAGAAGTAAAGAATGGGTTCAAAAGTAAGTGATCAGCTTAATACAAACTGCTATATGCAGAAGATTGTATATATAAACTGAATGGTAACCACAAGTTAAAAAAAAAAAAAAACAGGGGCGCCTGGGTGGCGCAGTCGGTTAAGCGTCCGACTTCAGCCAGGTCACGATCTCGCGGTCTGTGAGTTCGAGCCCCGCGTCAGGCTCTGGGCTGATGGCTCGGAGCCTGGAGCCTGTTTCCAATTCTGTGTGTCTCCCTCTCTCTCTGCCCCTCCCCCGTTCATGCTCTGTCTCTCTCTGTCCCAAAAATAAATAAAAAATGTTAAAAAAAAAAAAAAAAAAAAAAACAGTAATAGATATACAAAAAAATAAGGAGTAAGGAATCCAAGTATATCACCAAAGAAAACCAGCAAACCAGAAAAGAGAAAAAGAGAAGGATCACAGAAAAACTACAAAACAACCACAAAACAAGACACAAAACAAGTTACAAGATGGCAATAAATATATATATATCAACAATTACTTTGAATGTAAATAGACTAAATGCTCCAATCAAAAGACATAGGGTGACAAAGTAGATAAAAAAGCAAAACCCCTCTATATGCTTACTACAAGAGAATCATTTCAGATCTAAAGACACTTGCAGATCGAAAGTGAGGGGATAGAGAAACATTTATAATGCAAATGGATGTCAAAAGAAAGCTAGAGTAGCAATATTTTTATCAGACAAGAAAGACTTTAAAACAAAGTCTGAAAAAAAAAATAAAACAAAGTCTGTAAGAAGAGATAAAGAAAGACACTGTATAATAATAAAGGTAATAATCCAACAAGAAGATATAACAATTGTAAATATATATACACCCAACATGAAAGCACTCAAATACATAAAACAGTTAATAACAAATGTAGAGGAACTTATCCATAATAGTATAGGACTTTGACATCCCATCCAAACAGAAAATCAACAAGGAAAGAGTAGCTTTGAGTGACACACTGGACTAGATGGATTTAACAGATATATTCAGAACATTCTATCCTAAAACAGCAGAATACACATTCTTTTCAAGTGCACATGGAACATTCTCCAAAATATATCACATATTAGGCCACAAACCAAGCCTCAACAAATTCAAAAAGACTGAAGTCATACCATGCATCCACCAAGCTATGAAACTAGAAATCAACCACAAGAAAAAAATCTGGGAAGACCACAAATACATGGAGGTTAAATAACATGCTTCTAAACAATGAATGGGTCAACCAAGAAATCAAAGAACAAAAAGTACATGAAAACAAACAAAAACAAAACACAAGGGTACAAAACCTTTGGGATGCAGCAAAAGCAGTTCTAAGAGTGAAGTTTATAGCAATACAGGCTTACCACAAGAAGAAGAAATATCTCAAATAAACAACCTAACTTTACACCTAAAGGATCTAGAAAAAGAATAACAAACAAAACCCCAAACCAGCAGAAGGAATGAAATAATAAAGATTAGAGCAGAAATAAATGATATAGAAACTAAAAACCAATAGATAAATGAAACCAGGAGTTTTTTCTTTGAAAAGATCAACCAAATTGATAAACCTATAGCCATACTCATTAAAGAGAGAGAGAAAGAGAGAGAAATGACTCAAATAAACAAAATCACAAATGAAAGAGGAAAAATAACAACAAACACCACAGAAATACAAGCAATCGTAAGAGAATATTATGAAAAACTATATGGCAACAAATTAGACAACCTTGAAGAAATGGATAAATTCCTAGAAACATATAACCTACCAAAACTGAAGCAGGAAGAAATAGAAAATTTGAACAGAAGGATTATCAGCAAGGAGATTGAATCAGTAATCAAAAAACTCACAAACAACAGTCCAGGACCAGATAGCTTCCCAGGTGAATTCTACCAAACATTTATTTTTTAAGTTTTTATTTATTTATTTTGAGAAAGAGAGGGAGAGAGAGAAAGAGGAGAAAGCAGGGGAGGGACAAAGAGAGAGAAAGAATCCCAAGCAGGCTCCAGAGCTGTCAGCACAGACTCTATGGAGGGCTCAAACTCACAAACCATGAGATCATGACCTGAGCCAAAACAAAGAGTCAGACGCTTAACCAACTGAACCACCCAGGCACCCCTATCAAACATTTAAAGAAGAATTAATACCTACCCTATTCAAACTATTCCAAAAATAGAATAAGGAAAACTTCCAAATTAATTCTATGAGGCCAACATCACCCTGATACCAAAACCAGATAAAGACACCACACACACACACACACACACACACACACACACACACACACACGAGAGAGAGAGAGAAAGAGAACTACAGGCCAATATCTCTGATGAACATAGAGGCAAAAATCCTCAACAAAATACTAGCAAACAGAATCCAACAATACTCTAAAAAAATCATTCACCACATCAAGTGGGATTTATTCCCAGAAAGCAAGGGTGGTTCAATATTTGCAAATCAATCAACATGACATATCATATCAGTAAAAGAAAAGATAAAAACCATACGATCATTTCAATAAATGCAGAAAAAGGATTTAACAAAGTACAACCATTCATGATAAAAAAAAAAAAAAAACCCCTCCACAGTGTAGCTTTAGAGGAAACATGCCTCAACATAAAAAAAGCCATATATGAAAAACCCACAGCTAACATCATACTCAGTGAGAAAAAACTGAGAGCTTTCCTCCTAAGGTCAGGAACAAGACAAGGTCTCACTACTATTATTCAACATAGTACAGTAAGTTCTAGGGACAGCAATTAGACAACAAAAAGAAATAAAAGGTATCCAAATTGGTAAGGAAGAAATAAAACTTTCACTGTTTGTAGATGACATGATATTATATATAGAAAACCCAAGGACTCCACCAAAAAACTAGAACTGATAAATGAATTCTCAGTAAAATCACAGGATACAAAATCAATGTGCAGAAACCTGTTGCATTTCTATACACTAATAATGAAGCAGCAGAGAGAGATTAAGAAAACAATTCCATTTACAATTGCATCAAAAATAAGATACCTAAGAATAAATCCAACTAAAGAGGTAAAAGACCTTTACTCCAAAAACTATAAAACACTGATGAAAGAAGCTAAAGACAACACAAAGAAATGAAAAGACACTGCGTGTTCATGAACTGAAAGAACATTGTTAAAATGTCTATACTACACACTTAATGCAATCTCTATCAAAATACCAACAGCATTTTTCACAAAACTAGAACCAAAACATCCTAAAATTTTTATGGAATCACAAAAGACTCCAAATAGCCAAAGCAATTTTGAAAAAGAAAAGCAAAGCTGGAGGGGCATCTGGGTGGCTCAGTCAACTAGGCGTCCAACTCTTGATCTTGGCTCAGGTCATGATCTTGTGGTTCACGGGTTCAAGCCACACATTGGGCTCTGCACTGACAGTGCAGGACCTGCTTGGGATTCTGTCTCTCCTTCTCTCTGCCCCTCCCTTGCTAGTTTTCTCTCTCTCTCTCTCAAAATAAAAATAAATAAACTTAGAAAGAAAGAAAGAAAAGAAAAGAAAAGAAAAGAAAAGAAAAGAAAAGAAAAGAAAAGAAAAGCTGGAGATATCACAATTCCAGACTTCAAGTTATATTACAAAGCTGTAGTAATGAAAACAGTATGGTACTGGCACAAAAATAGACATACAGATCAATAGAACAAAAGAACAGAATAGAAAACCCAGAAATGAACCCACAATTATACGGCCAATTAATCTTTGATGAGGCAAGAAAGAATATCCAATGGGAAAAAGACAGTCTCTTCAATAAATGATGTTGGGAAAACTGGTCAGCTACATGCAAAAGAATGAAACTAGAACACTTTCTTACACCATACACAAAGATAAATTCAAAATGGATTAAAGACCTGAACGTGAGACCTGACACCATTAAAATCCTAGAAGAGAGCACAGGCAGTAATGTCTCTGACATGGGACGTAGCAACACTTCTAGATATGTCTCCCAAAGCAAGGAAAATTAAAGCTAAAATAAACTATTGGGACTACATGATTTTCCATCCTCACCACAGCCTCAGGATCTCCATGGTACCTTCTTCCCTACCCCAGTACAATCCAGCACCTGTCCCTTCCCCACCCTGATCCAATCTCCTTCAGCTGCTCTCCACGTCAACCTCTCAACTGTGCCTCTGGATTCCCTGGTTCATGGGAAACAAATCTCTGCATTCTCAGCCTCTTCAATGCATTTCCCTCCACCCCTGCGTGAACCACAACATGGAACTCCTCTAATGCCCCTTCTTCCCTGTGCCTTCTCAAGCTAGGCTTTCCCATCCCCCAACATCCATGGATTCCTAGGCCTAGAGAGGGATGTGCATTCTCCCTGATCCCCAGAGGTAAAAGCCTCTTCCCTTTAAGACCCATAGCACATGGCTCCACCATCTTCCCACACTCCTACTGTGGCTCTTGCTTCCCCCCAACAAAGGGCATACACAGGGCCTGGACTCTGGGTTCCCTGATTTTCTGTCCTCATCAGGCTCTGCTTTAATCCTGGAGGACTCTACTGTTCACTCTCATATTAATCCTTCCCTAGGGGCATCTAGGTGGCTCAGTCAGTTAAGTGTCTGACTCTTGATCTTGGCTTAGGTCATGATCTTACGGTTCAGTTAGTGAAATTCAGCCCTGCATTGGGCTCTGCACTGACAGCACGAAGCCTGCTTGGGATTCCCTCTCTCTGTCCTCCCCATCTCCCTTCCCCCCACTCACACACATGTGCACATGCATTCTCTCTCTCAAAATTAAACATGAAAAAAATCCCTCCCTGATCACCCCTTCCCATCCTACACTTATCTTAATGCATCTAAATTCTGATTTCTGTGCTCACTTCGGCAGCATGTATACTAAAATTGGAACAATACAGAGAAGATTAGCATGGCCCCTGTGCAAGAATGACATGTAAATTCATGAAGCCTTCCAAATTTTATGCAGCTCTCCAGCAAACTGCCACCCTTTGTGGATTAACTTAGAGGAAACAATGTGAGTCAAAGCACAACGTGCAACACTGAATAATGAAATTGTGACATTTCATTAGAAAAACAAATAAATAAATAAATAATTCTGATTTCACACTCATATGCCCTTACTCACTTCCATGTTCCCAGATCCCAGCACAGGCCTAGGTCACCAGTAGACACTCTTATATTTCATGAATGAATGAATGAATGAATGACCACAGGGAGGAGCAAGGCAGAGAGAGATGGACACAGGTTTCTCCCACCATCTTGCTGCTCCAGCCAGAGTCCCTTCCATAGCTGGACTGTTAGCTGAATGTAGGGCCTATGCTACTTTCTCTTGTCATCAGCCACATAGGCAGCCTCACCAACTTCCACTACCCATCCAGCAGGAACTCCCAAATTCCACTCTGACCTGGGGTGAGATGGGAGGCTATGATCAGCCCAGGGCAGTAAAAGGCAGAATTATCTAGAGACTGGACCTTCCCCAGCCCATCCCCATGCCAGGCCCTGAGGAGCCTTGGCCCCACCCAGAACAGGGCAGAGAAGGCTTTAGTGCAAACAGGTGAGCTGCCCTACAGACAAGATTCTCCTTCTTTCCTATTACTAGATTTGTCACACTCAGTGACTCCAGTTTCAGCCACAGAGTCTGCTCTGAAGAAATGACTCCACCAGTCTAAACTGGGTACGTGATTACCAGTCTGAAGGCCAGCCTTGAACTAGGCATTCCTCCTTGCCCCATCCCTTGTGCCTGCAGGAAATCCTGGGGAAAGGACAAGGCACTTGGTGCTAAGGTGGCCTCTAAAGTTTAATAGGAAAAAGCAGATTATTCCCCCCCCCTTCTGAGGTTGATGTACAATTCTGCCCTCACCTTAATCCCTGGGAAGCAACATGGGGCACAGAAGAGGGCTTACAGTGACATCAGCAACATAGTCCAACATAGTCCAGTACAATATCCCTCACTGATATCTATGACTAACCAACAACTTGACATCCATCCACAGATGAAAATGCCTTTATGGGAGCTGTGGGGTCCAGCACCACATGCCAGGAGACCCAAGAGGAGTCTCAAACACCCACGTGTCAAGTAACAGACCTCAGTCCCACCTGTAACCCTGAAATGGCCCATGAATCAGCTCTAGCCCCAGTCAGCCATGGTTCAAGAGACCTTGGAGAGCACTGTCTTAGACAATCACTCTTAGAGAAGAGAGCCTTTATAGAAGTCCAGTTTTCCAGAGAACTTCCAGCACATAGTTGCAGCAAAAAGTGTGTGTGTGTGTGCACATCAAAGAAGGTAAGAGGTATAATTTGACTTTGCCCACATCACCTGTCCCCCAAGCAGCACGGCTCAGGGCCAAGAAATCACCTTCTCAGCCCATGACTTCTCTAGCAGGGGGAAAGTGAGGGCATGCAAGTGAGCACCTGGCTTCCCAGGCTATGCAGAAATCTGGAAAACAGGCCTATTTCTCTGTTGCCCATTCAGGGTACTGAGTTGTGTGCTGCATGACTGGGGCTGGGAGGAGCAAGTAGGACTCTTGGAGGGCATCAAAGGAACATGGATTCTATGGGGCGCCTGGGTGGCGCAGTCGGTTAAGCGTCCGACTTCAGCCAGGTCACGATCTCGCGGTCCGTGAGTTCGAGCCCCGCGTCAGGCTCTGGGCTGATGGCTCGGAGCCTGGAGCCTGTTTCCGATTCTGTGTCTCCCTCTCTCTCTGCCCCTCCCCCGTTCATGCTCTGTCTCTCTCTGTCCCAAAAATAAATAAAAAACGTTGAAAAAAAAAATTTTAAAAGGAACATGGATTCTATTAACTATATCATAAATTCTAATCAAAGGGCATAGAGTGGACTTGCCACCACATTTACACTGACAGGAGCTCGATTTCCTCAGGAAATCCCATCAGGGAGGCATCACCCTGGCTGTGGTACAACTTGGAAACATGTCCACACTGACAGCAGCTGGGTTTCCTCAGGACCCTCTGTGGGAAGAGAAGGAAGTGGCTGGGAATCAATGTACCAGAGTTATAATCTAAAACAAAGATTTTCCTTCAGAAAACATCATCAATAGCCACTACTAAAATGACCCTGATCTACTGGGCAGCCATGGAACTTGAGATGTTGTCTACCTCAGTTCATTAACAATGAGCTCTGCATGTTTGTATATCTGAGAGCTGGTGTGTTTGAGGTTGGCTGGAGAGCTAAATCACCCTCATGAAAGAGACGGGACCCTGACCCCAGTCATCCTGCAGATGAAAGAGCTGATCAACATTACCAATGTCATTCTGTTTGATGCTTTCAGTGGCTTCCAGGCCCTTCTCCTCCAAGGTGTTTCCAAATTCCTTCAGCTTATCCAGGATGTGTCCCCAAGGTGTTGGAGAGATCTGGGGCTGCCCAGGCTAGGGCTGGTCCTTCCAAAACCATTGACAGAACCACCAGCAGGACTAGAGGCAATAAGATGAGCCTCATGGCAGTGCCAGAGGGGCACTCTGGATCAGTCGTAGGACAGCATGGGTGAGCCTGTACGTTTTACAGCTACCTTCTTCCCAGAAGACTCTTCAGGTTGAACATATTGCACCTTTGTCTGGGAAGATAAAGGCATTAATTTACTGTCATGCTATTAGCAGGAGCAAGACTGCACTTATTCTTCTTGTGGCCAGACTCCTCCCATCCTTCCATTCCAAAGATGTCTTCTCCTGCATCCCCTGGGGTGAGATTTATGGCAGTTTACCCACATACTTTGGGTTGATTGAGGTTTGGGATATACCACTTGCCTAGTTCTGGTGATTCTGGGACAAAGACACTTCTGAAACTTGAGAAGGATGGAAATCAGCTTTCTTTTTTTATTGAATTATGTTTCACATAAAACATTATGTGGTTGAAGTACAAAACATGTTGATTTGATGCATATATGTATTGTAATATGATTATCATTGTGGTGATAGTTGGCACCTCTATCATGTCACATAATTGTTATTTTGTTTTTGTGGTGGGAACAACCAAAGTCTAATCTCTTATCATTTTGGGTGAATATAATGCAATTTTATTGTCTATATGCTATATGCTATGCGTTGGATTTCCAGGATTTATCTGACTACTGGTTGAAGATTTGGACCCTTAAACAAAATCTCTCCTGCTTCCCCATACCCCAGCCCATGGTAACCACTATTTTATTCTTGGTTTTTATAAGTTTGGCTCTTTCGGATTCCACACGTAGGTGATATTATACAGTATTTGTCTTTCATGGTCTGACTTATCTCACTTAGTATAATGCCTTCAAGTTCCATCCATGTTATCACAGAATGCAGGATTTCCTTCTGTCTCATGGCTGATTAATATTCCATTGTATCATGGCACCTGGGTGACTCAGTCGGCTGAGCATCCGACCCTTAGTTTTGGCTCAGGTAATGATGTCAAAGTCGTGGGATTAAGCCCCACATGGGTCTCTGTGTTGAGCGTGGAGTCTGCTTAAGATCTCTCTCTCTCTTTCTTTCCCTCTGCCCTCTACCCCCACTCACATTCTCTTCCTCTTTCTCTCTACCTCTCTCTCTCTCTACAATAAAATAAATAAATAAAAATTTAAAATATTCCATTGTATCTATATACCACAACTTCTTTGTCCATTTATCTGTTGATGGACACTTGGGTTGTTCCCATGTCTTGGCTATTATGAATGGTGCAGTAAGCATAGGAGTGTATTCTTAAAAAGGCATAGAATGGCTGGATGGATTTAAAAAAAAAAAAAAAAAAAAACAAGATCTGACTATATCCTGCCTACAAGAGATTCACCTCAGCTTTAAGGACACACATAGGCTCAAGGTGAAGGAATAGAAAAAGATATTCCATGTAAGTGGAAACCAAAAGAGAACAAGATTAACTATGTTTATAGCAAACAAAATAGACTTAACCCAAAAACTGTAACAAGAGACAAAGAAGGTCATTATATAATGATAAAAAGATCAATTCCTCAGGAACATATAACAGTTGCAAATATATATGTACTCAACATCAGGGCACTTAAATATATTAGGCAAATGCCAACTGATCTGAAAGGAGAAATAGACACTACCCCACTTTCAACAAAAGGTAGCTTATTCAGACAGAAAATCAAGAAGGAAACGCTGGATTTGAACTATACTTTAGTACAAATGTACCTAACAAATACATATAGAACATACCATCCAACAGAAGCAGATGCACATCCTTCTCAAGCACATATGGAACATTCTTCATGATAGAGCATGGTAAGTCACAAACAAGTCTTAGCAAATTTAAGAGTACTGAATTGTACCAAGTATCTTTTCCAACTACAATGGCATGAAGCTAGGAATCAGTAACAGGAAGAAACTGAGAAAATTCACAAATATGTGGAAAGGAAACAACATTCCTGAACAACCAATGGATCAAGAAGAAATCAAAAGTAAATAAAAAATAACTTGAAACAAATGAAAATGGAAACAAAATAACCAAAATGTATGGGATGCATTGAAACAAACTCAAAGAGATCACATCCAAATGTTGAAGCTTACATGCAAAACAATAGTAAAAATACACTAAAAAATTTATCTATGAATTGATATCAGTTGATACCAAGGAAGCACTGTTAACTTTGTTAAATATAACAATGGCATTACAGTTATTTTTTTTAAAGATCATATTTTTAAAAGATGTATATATATCAAAGTATTTAAAGGTGAAATGGCAAAAATATCTGAGATTGCCTTAAAACACAAAGAAAAAGTGACAAAGCAAATACAATACAATCTTGGTAATTATTCAGTCTAAAGAATGGGGATATGCAAGTCCACTGTTGAATTTCTGTACTTGCTTATGTTTGTAGATTTTCATAATAATTTAAAAGGAATAAATGGGTGGAAAAATTAGACCTGGTCAAACACAACTCTTTGACCCACCACCTACCCACTCTTTTCCAGTTCCAGGCAAGTTCCTAGACAGCTTTTTCCATCTGTGATACTTGGGAACAGAAAAGTGGACAGCAGGCAGCAACAAGCACCCGCACAGAGGGAACTACCAACCTGGGCCTCCCACCTCTCTGTCTGTAGCTCTTCCCATGCTCCTGCTTGGCCTCCATCAGCCCCCAAAGCCTTTCATCAATGGATAGTCAAGTCACCCCACCTTCTCTGGAGCCTCATCCCTTCCCTGTCCTACCTGAGGCTTCCTCAGGATGTCAGTAGTCAAACCCTTCCCTGCGGAGGCTGTTGAGTAGGACACCAGCTACAGACAGCAAGAGGGCTAAGGGCTCAGCACCAGCACACACTTACTTAATCTCACCTGTGCCTCCCTGGCTTGCCAGGCACTGGGAAAGGACAATTTGTCCAAATGGGAGGATGCCTGCCCTCTACTGGCCACCAGTCGCTCAGGCCTCCAGCTACCTCCCCTAATCTAAGCAGAAAAAAGAACAGAAAGCAGGCCCAGGAGGACTTGGCCTGGTGGTTGAGGGCTACAGAGAAAGGAAGGAGGAGGAAGGAAGTGCCCTGTGGAACTGGCAGACGGAGAAAGACTTCCAGGTGGGGGCAGGGACATGATGACAGCAGAGGAGAGCAGAGACTGTTTCTCTGCCTGCCTGCCTTCCAGTCTTGTGTTTATTCTTAAAACAGACCTAGAGCTGATCAAGGGCATGACTCTAACTTTGACAATGGGACACAGATGAGTAAGACCCTCTTTTAGGAGAGGAGCTTCCAGTGGGTGGGAAAGACACTCGCATAAACAGAACTATGCCCAGAGATCAGGGCCATATGGGCCTGGGGGCAAATGATGTGCTGCGGGCATCCAGGGGAAGCGCAGGGATAACCCTTCACAGTAGAGTAGGCTCTGGAAATCTCCCGTACCTACAGCAGAAGCCAAGAGCCACAGAGCTTCCAGGGTAGTGATGAGAAATATCCTCATGATATACACTCATGGGAGGGTACTGAGCCCAAACTGAGAATTTCAAAGGGACATCAGGGCAAAATTGCAGGGAGGAGGCTGCAACATCGAGACACTCCAATCTCAGCTTAGGCTGTTTTAGACACCTGAGTAAATTTGAAAATCTAATTGGCTTTATTCAACAATTCATGAATAGGACAGCATCCCATCTAGCAGTCAGAAAGGAATTCTAGGGAGCTACACAAAAATGGAAGGCTTTTACAGGCAGAAGCTTTTACAGGCTTTTATAGGCTTAGGCAAGGGACACTGGGGGGTCAACAAGGGAGGGAGCCAGGTTTTAGTTAGGCCAGGGAAGACTGTGAAGACTGCCCTTAGGATAGCAGTAGCCTGTAGGGAGAGGTGGAGAACACCAAGCACAGTGGAGACAGGCCAGATGACCTGGCAAACTGGCTTTAGAGGATCAGTTGGAAAACACCAAGGCTGAGAGCCCTGGGTGATCATGACTTCAAGGATTATGAGCCTCCAGTAGCCTCATAAAGAAGTCTGGACCCTTCCAGGTCATAATGCTCCAGAGAGGCCCAAATCACAGGCAAGTGGACACAGACCCTGCAAGGGCCCAACACAGCACCAGGTGAAAGAGGCCCAGTTACCCTCTAAGGACCCAGTCCTGTAGGAGATCTCCATTTCCCCAGAGAGATCCAACCTGGACAGGTTTGTGATATGATTTGAGAAGATGAGGCAGAGAGAAAACCCCAATGTTGATTTCAAATGGGAGCAACAGTTAGCCAAGTATTTTACACCAATTGTTCCTTTATATAAAGTGGTTTTTCTGCCTTCCTATAAGGCAACTATTTGCTACCACATTATGGAGATGGCTGGATTTTCTCCACATTCAGAAGCAATGTTTGGCATAGTTTGACTTAAAATATGAACTATATAATACACTTGAAATTTAGTTTTAAAGGCATTGGAGCATTTCATATATTTTTACTATAATAAACTGAAGTATGTATGGGAGAGTATGCACTCCTGTACAGATTTTGAGCTAAATTCAGAAATTTACATGTATTTATTTTTTTAAGTTTATTTATTTATTTTGAGAGAAAGCATGCACACAAGCTGGGGAAGGGCAGAGAGCAAGGGAGAGAGAGAATCCCAAGCAGGCTCTGTGCTGTGCTGAGCACAACATGGGGCTCAATCCCACAACCATGAGTTCATGACCTGAGCTGCAATCAAAAGTCGGACATTCAACCAAGTCAGCCAGGCATCCAAGAAATTTACATGTATTTAATTTTGCCTTCATTTTATAATCAGGGACGGATTGGAAGGTCCAAATTTTCATTACTTCTTCTTAAGTGTTTGCTCTTGGGAGTTCTCACATCAGAAGAACATATGAGAAGAGACTCCTCATAATTTCCTTTCTGCCTCATCCCCAAACCCACCAAAAGCAGCAAAGCAAATAAGAAACAGCAACTCCATATCTTTGATTAAGTGGAGTTAGAGGGAAAACCTGTAACTCCAAACTCCAAAATAAATTAGAAAGACTGATAAGGGCAGAGAACACCAGGCCATCCAGGGAGACCTTCAAGGTAGGGGCAGCACAGGACAAACCCATACAGGTCGATGGCCCACCTAGGAGCAGGGGCAGGGGTGGGGGAACAACAAAACAATCACATTTGATACAGTAGAGTGGAAGGAGACACGGTGCTCAGAGAGATAAGAGACCACATACAGCAGCAAACCACTACATTGGCTAACATGGGGAACAGAAAAGGGGTCTGGGGGAGGTAACAGCCCCAAAGCTGCAGCTCTTGATCAGCTCAGCAAAAAAGGGGTTGGCAGCCTTAGGCACAAGTACCTGTCTTCCCCATGAGACAGTACAAATACCTTGGCTTCTCCCCAACCCCATCCTTGTGAAAACAGCTAATCCAAGAAGAATTTGACCACAAAATGAATAGGCAAAGAATCTCCGGGGGGGGGGGGGAGAACATGGTGGCAGGGACATAGACAGAGGATAAGTAAAGGAGCAAGTGAAGAACATCTCTCCAAAATATTTTAGTGTAGAGGGAAGGAGCCAAGATGGTGGAACAGTACAGAAGTTTTTTGTGTGTCTCCCGTCAATGAAATACAGCCATACCATACACTAAACCATCCTGTACACCTAGAAAACTGATCTGAGAATTAACAGCAATCTGCACAACCTGAACCACAGAATTCAGCAGGTATGTGGCATGGAGAGGTGAACTTGGGGAGAGAGAAGGCACAGAGGGTGGGGAGCCGCTTTTGCATGCAGAGAGAGGATGGAGACTGGGGGAGAATATGGGAAAAGCACCCATCCCCAAAAGCAGCTGGAGAGAAAGTGGAAAATTGGAAACAGCCACAGGGACTGAACTAAAAAGGCAGAAAGGACAAAGGAGAAAGGAGAGGGTTTAAATTCCATTAAGACTGTAATCAGGGGGAACGCAGAGTCTGAAACTTCGCAGCTCGATACCTGGAGGTGCTCTGGTGGAAAGGGCGAATCCCCAGGAGCAGAGTGGGGTCCGGGAGGTTCTTGGGCCACATGGGGAGAAGCAGTTCCACTGCTGGAAGGACATTTGGTAGAGGCTGTGAGGCCACCTGGGCCCAGCAGACCCCAGAGAACGGCCACATTCGCTGGTGCTGGAACAAGATCGTTGGGGGTTAAGCCTGGTGCCAGATGTGTGTTGTGATTTTCCATAATCCCTGAGGTGCTGCTGCTACACTATCTCGCGAACTTTTTCTGGTGTGGGCTGGCACCTGGCTGCAGTCTCTGGGCATCAGCTGCATCACGGTCCCACAAGTGTTCCTGAGTGTGGCAGGCACCGGGCCATTGCTCAGTGAGATCCTCCGCAGCGGGCAGAGCAGGTCAAAGCCGCAGTGCCTCAGAAATGGGGGGCCGGGGAAGTCAGCCACATCTGAGACAAAACTCAGGAGGCAGGTGCTGCCTGGGGCTTGGTCACAGACAGTGTGGAAGCAGGGAGTGGACGGAAGCCGAAGATGGACGGGTGCATGATTGCTGATCAGGGAGAACAGAGTTCTGAAACTAGAGACTGGGTAGCTGGGTGACACCATTTTCACCACTGCCACGCATGTGCATATGTACCTACAAGCGCCACAATTCACCCCAGTAGGCTAGCAGTGCCATCTAGTGGAGAACAGAGCCATTACACTAAGCCCCGCCCAACTAGGCCAACCTCGCTCTTCAAGAACACAAGTCTCACCGCCTGCTTAGTTTATGGACTATAAAGCACTTTGTAGTTTGACTTCTAGGGAAAAACAAAGTAATTTCAGTTGTATTTCAGTCTGTTAGCTGGTCCAACTATTCAATTTTCTTTCTTTCTTTCTTCTTTTTCTCTTTTTCGTTTCTTTTTCTTGAATACAGAAAGAGAAAAAATTCAATTTATTTTCAATTTTTATTAAAAATATTTTTCTTTAATTTTTTTTACCATATGTTTTACTTTTGTATAAATTTTTTAAAATTCTATTTTACTTCCATCATTTCATTTTAGTCTACTTCAGTGTATTCATTTTTTCAAATTTTCAAACGATTTCCTTTTTTTTTCTTTTTTCCTCCTTTTTTCTCTAATCTATCAAGCCACTTTCAACACCCAGACCAACACACCTAGGATCTAGCATTATTTATTTTATTTTGTGTGTTTGTTTTTAATTTTTTAACTTTAATTTTTTTTTAATTTTTTAATTTTTTATACCTCATTTATTCCTTTTCTCCATTCAAAATGACAAAACAAAGGAATTCACCCCAAAAGAAAGAGCAGGAAGAAATAACAGCCAGGGACTTAACCAACACAGATACAAGCAAGATGTCTGAACCAGAATTTAGAATCACGATAATAAGAATACTAGCTGGAGTCGAAAATAGATTAGAATTCCTTTATGCAGAGATGAAAGAAGTAAAAACTAGTCAGAATTAAATAAAAAATGCTATAACTGAGCTGCAATCTCGAATGGATGCCACGGTGGCAAGGATGGATGAGGCAGAACAGAGAATCAGTGATATAGAGGACAAACTTATGGAGAATAATGAAGCAGAAAAAAAGAGGGAGATTAAGGCAAGAGAGCATGATTTAAGAATTAGAGAAATCAGTGATTCATTAAAAAGGAACAACATCAGAACCATAGGGGTCCCAGAAGAGAGAGGAAGAGAGAGAAATAAGGGTAGAAGGGTTATGTGAGCAAATCATAGTGGAAAACTTTCCTAACCTGGGGAAAGACACAGACATCAAAATCCAGGAAGCACAGAGGACTCCCATTAGATTCAACAAAAACCAACCATCAACAGGCATATCATAGTCAAATTCACAAAATACTCAGGCAAGGAGAGAATCATGAAAGCAGCAAGGGAAAAAAGTTCTTAACCTACAAGGGAAGACAGATCAAGTTTGCAGCAGACCTATCCACAGAAACTTGGCAGGCCAGAAAGGAGTGGCAGGATATATTCAATGTGCTGAATCAGAAAAATATGCAGCCAAGAATTCTTTATCCAGCAAGGCTGTCATTCAAAATAGAAGGAGAGATAAAAAGTTTTCCCAGCAAACAAAAATTAAAGGAGTTTGTGACCACTAAACCAGCCCTGCAAGAAATTTTAAGGGGGACTCTCCGAGGGGAGAAAAGATAGATAGATAGATAGATAGATAGATAGATAGATAGATGATAGATAGATAGATAGATCGATCGGGGAGCCTGGGTGGCGCAGTCGGTTAAGCATCCGACTTCAGCCAGGTCATGATCTCACGGTCCGTGAGTTCGAGCCCCGCGTCAGGCTCTGGGCTGATGGCTTGGAGCCTGTTTCCGATTCTGTGTCTCCCTCTCTCTCTGACCCTCCCCCGTTCATGCTCTGTCTCCCTCTGTCCCAAAAATAAATTAAAAACGTTGAAAAAAAAATTTTAAAAATAAAAAAATAAAATAAAAAAAAAGATAGATAGATAGATACCAAAGCAATAAAGATTAGAAAGACCAGAGAATACCACCAGAAACTCCAACTCTACAAGCAACATAATGGCAATAAATTCATATTTTTCAGTACTCACTCTAAACGTCAGTGGACTCAGTGCTCCAATAAAAAGACATAGGGTAACAGAATGGATAAGAAAACAAGATCCATCTATATGCTGTTTATAAGAGACCCACTGTAGACCTAAAGACACCTTCAGATTGAAAGTAAGGGGATGGAGAACCATCTATCATGCTAATGGTCAACAAAAGAAAGCTGGAGTAGCCATATTTATATCAAACTTTCTAGACTTTAAAATAAAGCCTGTATCAAGAGATGAAGAAGGGGTCTATCCACCAAGAAGACCTAACAATTGTAAATATTTATGCATCAAATGTGGAAGAACCCAAATATATAAGTCAACTAATCACAAACATAAAGAAGCTCATTGACAGTAATACCATAATAGTAGGAGATTTCAACACCCCACTCACAGCAATGGACAGATTATCTGATCAAAAAATCAACAGGAAAAAATGGCTTTGAATGACACACTAGGCCAGATGGTCTTAACAAATATACTCAGAACATTTCATCCTAAAGCAGCAGAATATACATTCTTCGCCAGTGCACATGGAACATTCTCCAGAATATACCACATATTGGGACACAAATAAGCCCTCAACAAGTACAAAAAGATAGAGATCATATCATGCATATTTTCAGACCACAACTCTATGAAACTAGAAATCAACAAGAAAAAAATTGGAAAGGTAACAAATACTTGGAGACTAAAGAGCATCCTACTAAAGAATGAATGGGCCAACAAAGAAGTTAAAGAGAAAATTAAAAAGTATATGGAAGCTAATGAAAATGATAACACCACAACCCAAAACCTCTAGGACACAGCAAAGGCAGTCATAGGAGGAAAGTATATAGCAATCCAGGCCTTCCTAAAGAAGGAAGAAGGATCTCAGGTACACAACCTAACCTTATGCCTTAAAGAGCTGGAAAAAGAAAAGCAAATAAAACCCAAAACCAGCAGAAGACAGGAAATAACAAAGATTAGAGCAGAAATTAATGCTATTGAAACAAACAAACAAAAAACAGTAGAACAGATCAATGAAACCAGAAGCTGATTCTTTGAAAGAATTAACAAAATTGATAAACCACTACCCAGTTTGATCAAAAAGAAAAAGGAAAGGACCCAAATAAATAAAATCAAGAATGAAAGAGGAGAGATCACAACCAACATAGCAGAAATAAAAACAATAATAAGAGAATATTATGAGCAATTATATGCCAATAAAATGGGCAATCTGGAAGAAATGGACACATTCCTAGAAACATATACATTACCAAAACTGAAACAGGAAGAAATAGAAAATTTGAACAGACCTATAACCAGTAAAGAAATCGAATTAGTAATCATAAATCTCCCAAAAAACAAGAGTCCAGGGCCAGATGGCTTTCCAGGGGAATTCTACCAAACATTTAAGGAAGAGTTAACACCTATTCTCTTAAAGGTGTTCCAAAAAACAGAAATGGAGGAAAAGTTCCAAACTATTTCTATGAGGCCAGAATTACCTTGATTCCAAAACCAACAGAGACCCCACTAAAAAGGTGAACTATAGACCAATTTCCCTGATGAACATGGATGCAAAAATCCTCAACAAGATATTAGCCAACTGAATCCAACAATACATTGAAAAAATTATTCACCACGACCAAGTGGGATTTATACCTGGGATGCAGGACTGGTTCAATATCCACAAAACAATTAATGTGATTCATCACATCAATAAAAGAAAGGATAAGAACCATATGATCCTCTCAGTAGATGCAGAGAAGGCATTTGACAAAATACAGCATTCTTTCTTGATAAAAACCCTCAAGAAAGTAGGGATAGAAGGATCATACCTCGAGATCATAAAAGCCATATATGAAAGACCCAATGCTAATATTATCCTCAATGGGGAAAAACTGAGAACTTTCCCCCTAAGATCAGGAACAAGACAGGGATGTCCAGTCTCGCCACTGTTATTCAACATAGTATTGGAAGTCTTAGCCTCTACAATCAATCAGACAACACAAAGAAATAAAAGACATCCAAATTGGCCAGGAGGAGGTCAAACTTTCACTCTTCGCAGATGACATGATACTCTATATGGAAAGCCCTAAAGATTCCACCAAAAAACTTCTAGAACTGATTCATGAATTCAGCAAAGTGGCAGGATATAAAATCCATGCACAGAAATCAGTTGCATTCCTACTCACCAACAATAAAGCAACAGAAAGAGAAATCAAGGAATCGATCCCATTTACAATTGCACCAAAAAACATAAAATACCTAGGAATAAATCTAACCAAAGAGGTGAAAAATCTATACACTGAAAATTATAGAAAGCTTATGAAAGAAATTAAAGAAGACACAAAAAAATGGAAAAATATTCCATGCTCCTGGATGGGAAAAACAAATATTGTTACAATGTCCATACTACCCAAAGCAATCTACATATTCAATGCAATCCCTATCAAAATAACACCATCATTCTTCACAGAGCTAGAACAAAGAATCCTAAGATTTGTATGGAACCAGAAAAGACCCCGAATAGCTAAAGCGATCTTGAAAAAGAAAACCAAAACAGGAGGCATCACAATCCTGGACTTCAAGCTATACTACAAAGCTGTAATCATCAAGACAGTATGGTACTGGCACAAGAACAGACACTCAGATCAATGGAACAGAATAGAGAATCCAGAAATGGATCCACAAACATACGGCCAACTAATCTTTGACAAAGCAGGAAAGAATATCCAATGGAATAAAGACAGTCTCTTCAGCAAGTGGTGCTGGGAAAACTGGACAGCAACATGCAGAAGAATGAACCTGGACCACCTTCTTACACCATAAACAGAAATAAACTCAAAATGGATGAAAGACCTCAATGTAAGACAGGAAGCCATCAAAATCCTCGAGGAGAAAGCAGGCAAAAACCTCTCTGATCCTGGACAGAGCAAATTCTTACTCAACACGTCTCCAGAGGCAAGGGAAACAAAAGCAAAAATGAACTACTGGGACCTCATCAAAATAAAAAGCTTCTGCACAGTGAAGGAAACAATCAGCAAAACTAAAATGCAACCGACAGAATGGGAGAATATATTGCAAACGACATATCAGATAAAGGGTTGGTATCCAAAATCTATAAAGAACTTATCAAACTCAACACCCAAACAACAAATAATCCAGTGAAGAAATGGGCAAAAGACATGAATAGACACTTCTCCAAAGAAGACATCCAGATGGCCAAGTGACACATGGAAAAATGCTCAACATCACTCGACATCAGAGAAATACAAATCAAAACCACAATGAGATACCACCTCACACCAGTAAGAATGGCTAACATTAACAACTCAGGCAACAACAGATGTAGGTGAGGCTGCAGAGAGAGAGGATCTCTTTTGCATTGTTGGTGGCAATGCAAGCTGGTGCAGCCACTCTGGAAAACAGTATGGAGGTTCCTCAAAAAAATTAAGAATAGAACTACCTTATGACCCACCAATTGCACTACTAGGTATTTATCCACGGGATACAGGTATGCTGTTTCAAAGGGATGTATGCACCCCAATGTTTATAGCAGCACTATCAACAACAGCCAAAGTATGGAAAGAGCCCAATGTCCATCGATGGATGAATGGATAAAGAAGATGTGGTATATATATACAATGGAGTATTACTCGGCAATCAAAAAGAAAGAAATCTTGCCATTTGCAACTATGTGGATGGAACTGGAAGGTATTATGCTAGGTGAAATTAGAGAAAGACAAAAATCATATAACTTTACTCATATGAGGACTTTAAGAGACAAAACAGATGAACATAAGGGAAACAAAAATACAAACAGGGAGGGGGACAAAGTATAAGAGATTCTTAAATATGGAGAACAAACAGAGGGTTACTGGAGAGGTTGTGGGAGGGGGGATGGACTAAATGGGTAAGGGGCATTAAGGAATCTACTCTTGAAATCATTGTTGCACTATATGCTAACTAGCTTGGATATAAATTAAAAAATAAATTTAAAAAATTATCTATAGGGGTGCCTGCATGGCTCAGTTGGTTGAGCATCCAACTCTTGATTTTGGCTCAGGTCATGATCTCACAGTTCATGGGTTCAAGCCCTGTGCTGTCAGTGCAGAGCCTGCTTGGGATTCTCTCCCTCCCTCTCTCTCTGACCTGCTCTCTCTCTCTCTCCCTCCCTCTCTAAAAATAAACATTTTAAAAAGAAGAAGAAGAAGAAAGAAAATGCCCCCTCCATAACCCAAGCTCTGTGAAAAGCTACCTTGGATGTGGAAATCCTCAGCCCTGGAGGACCAGGCTAGAAGCATAGGACATTTCTAACACAAGGTGCTCTCCAAGAAGATTTCTGAAGGGAGGGTGTCATCCTTGTAACTAACTGCAAAGACTTATCTACAGAAAAGAATGTAGCCACATTAGCTTCCTCTCATCTCCCCAAGGGATGTACCACCTCTTGGATAGAAAATGAGAGTGGGCTTTGGAACAGAGGAAAAGAAGTGCCTCAAATTCAAGGCCACCAGTGTGGTCCAGACCAAATCAGAGTCTCTGGAGGCTCTAACAGAGAACTGCTTCCTTCTTCAAGGAGATGGCCAAGGTGAGCCAGATTCCTGGACCCACTGCTCTCTTCCTCCCAGAGCCGCTGATATACAGAAGCGATAACAGTCTGCGCGATGGTGGCAGAGACCCAGCTTCCTAAGGGCCTAAGGGCATTCCAGCTACACCAGAACAGACTTCCCCACACCATACAGTGGGGTTCTGGAAGCAGCAACATCCAGAGAAATCAACGTGCTTCTGGAGATTCTTCAAGCTTTCCAGGGTCCTATCCTGTAAACACCTTCACCCAGGATGACCAGGGCAACAAAGTTGTGGACCCACCATGGGAAGGAAGACATTCTTGGAATGGTAAGTAGGGCCCCAACCCAGTTAACAGAACATCAAAAGACATGCAATGTGTTGGGGTTTTTTTTTGAATGGGGAGGAATCTAAGCTATTCCTATCACCATGATGTCATCCATTTAATAGATCAGCATGACACCACGTGGGTGAAGGTTGCTGTGCACTAAGTTGTTGCCCAGAGACTGGATATATCTTATGGCATCATGAGGTTATGTGTGCACTCCATCTCCTAAAGTTCATTCACTCATTGTTGCTCACAGGCGTTCAAGGCTCACTTGCTACAATGATGTGCCTCTTTCTCCTGACCCTGAAGATGCACTTTTCTCAAGCTGAACAATGTATCTACATTTCGTATAATACTTTGTGTTTGGAGTGGGGGGACCTCTTCTTTTCTCCTCCATCTTGGTAATCCAAGGATGCATGAAACAGCAGCCCTGTGGCAGCCAGCTTCCAAGATGACCCCTAATGGTTCTTCCTTACTGGTATTCATGGTCCTGTGTAGTCCCTTCTCACACTGAACAGTATTGATCTGTGCAACCAATAGGATGCTGCAGAAATGAGAACATGTGACTTCCAAGGCTGGGTCATAAAGGCATTGCATTTCGGCCTTGCTATCACTTGGATCACTTACTTGAGGGAAACCAGCCACCAAGTCAGGAGGACATTCCACTAGCCTTGTGGAGAGGCCCACATGGTGAGGAACCAAAGCTCCTTCCAATAGCCATGTGATGAGCTATCTTGGCTCCATCCTGGGAGAAGATCCTCCAGCCCCATCAAAGCCTTCATATGATGTGGCCCTGAGTGACATCTTGACTACACCTCATGATAGACCCTGGGCCAGAACACCCAGATAAGCTGCTCCAAATTCCTGACCCACAGAGAAATGATGTGAGATAATGTCTATTTTTGTTTTAAGCCACTAAGTTTTAGTGTAATTTGTTACTAAAACAGTCCCTCTTGCCAATTAACTACTCTGAAGAAGCCACCTTCTTACAGGCCAACTTTTAACTGGTGTTATTATTTTTAAATTCTCTGCAGACACACCCCTTATTGCCTGCATCCTGAATAGAAGTTTTCATCACATACCCAATGTGTGGCTACACGGAAGCCACCCTGAATTAACTACTTGTCAAGAAGCCAATGTAATGGGCATTGTGGATATGAGCAATGTAGGATCCCTACTCCCCACAGACTCAGGTCCCTGGGTGTGGGCTCCAAGCCCATTGGAGCTCACATCTCTTGCATACTACTAGTCCTCTCATCTACTGGCCCCACTTGAAGCCAAGAAATAATAGTGGGACTGGGGAGTGTGAGTGGGCTGCCCCCTGAAGACTCCCCATCCATACTCTGCCCTAATCTGAATGATTTCCTACCACAACTATGTATTCTCAGGAGTGCAGATGAGACTCTTCCTCATTTCCGGTGAGGTAGAAGAATTCTTCTTATTACTTCAGTTTGACTATTTCTGTCTGCAGAGAATTTAAAAACCGAACACTGGTCAAAAGTGCAGACATGGAATGCCACTTAGGAAAAATTACTAAAACCTGGAGTTACAACATTATCATACTATTAGAAAATTCTCTCTAGAGCAGTGGGTGGCAGGGGGCTGGAGGGACAAACTTAAGAGTCAGAATGCACTGCAGTGGAGCTATTTTTGGCCAACATAATGGTGATGACTTCATTGTTGTTTCCATGATAAATCACTGTTTAGCTGACTTCTGACAGGGCAGGCTATATTAGTTATCACAGTATTTCAGAATGCTCTGGCCTTTAACTCTCTCTTGGCCAAGATCTTGTTAGGACACTTTTGTTTACAAACATCTTACTATATGTGCCAGGCTCTGTGCTGAAGGGAGCAGAATATGCCACCCCAAAAATATGCCTCTTTGGCATAAGGATTATTGAGCTATAGTCCCTTGAAAAACAGCAGGTACAAGAAAGGAACTCTGACCTCCCTTTTACTTCCTGAAAGCAGGAGATAAAACTCCCATGTGAAAGATGGTCTGCCTATACCAGGAGTAGAGAAATGTTATTATCACCAGAAACAGGGAACTGAGGCCAAGAGAAATCTGTACAAATAGATTTTGTTAAAATAATTCTTATCTTTAGTCTTGCCATTTTAGTTACTTTTCCACAATTGCCTCTCTTTGTTCAACCTACTATATAAACACTTAGGCCTGGCCACCTCTGTGGGTCTTCAATTTCCTGTGGTGGTTCCCATGCACATGTGAAAATCTATATACTTTCTCCTATTAATCTGTCCCATGTCAATTTAGTTCTCTGGCTCAGCTGGAGACCCTAAGAGGATGGAGGTAGTTTTGCCTCCCTAGCGTACTAAGGTCTTGGTTTATATGTCACAATCCCATGGGACACTACTTTTATCCCCATTCTCTATATGATAAGACTGAGTCACAGAGAAATCAAGGCCTTTCCTGAGGTCACATAGCCATTAAGTGGTCGAGCTTGGACTGAAATCTAAATGTTTGAGTCCCAAGCCTACAATGTACAGAGGAGTGAGTCACAGATGGCTTCAAAGAAAAAGACACCCTTGGACTGGCTGTTGAATGGTCAGTATAAGTTTATCAGACCCAGGAGGAGTAAAGGAGAGAATATAGTGTTTGAGCACAACAAGGTTGTAAGATGGGGTTGAAAGGTTGAAACCCAGGGTTCAAGGAAAACAGTGCTGAGGATAGAGGCTGCTACAAGCAAAGGCCAGCTCATGAGGGCCCTTAAATACCAGGCTTGGGGACTTGCAACTTACCCTGGGTGGCGGGGGGGGGCGGGGCCTCCTGGGTGGTCCTAAGCTGGGGAGACATAGTCACACTTGGTATTTCAAGACAATCTGGGGACAGCATGGAGGCTGAATTGGAACAGCAGTTCTCAGCATGGGTGTGGATCAGAATCATCCAGGCTGCTTGTAAAACACACCTGGAACCCACACTCAAAAACTGTGATTCAACAGGGCTGGAAAGAGGCCCAGGGATCTGCATTTTAACATTTCCAAGGGATTCTGATGTGAATCATCACTTGAAGAAACACCAGTAATCCAGAGGGAGAGAAGCAACAAGGAGGCTAATTATGAGGTTGTTGCCAGAGACAAATGATGAGTCCTGGACTCCCAACAATGGTAAGAAAAATGAAACAGCCTTACTGCTATGGCAGGATAATGTTTTTATAATGTGACCCTTTGTTTTTCTTTTTTCTGGTAATTCATCCCCCAGCTCCTTTCAAATAGCTAGTCCATGATGTGATCATTGCCCCTCGGGAGTGGGATGTGACAGGACAGAAACAAATCTTTCTGGTATGATGTATTGGACATGTTCCAAATAATACAGGAGTTGGGGGTGGGGGTGACAGTTTTAGATGAAGCAAGACTGGCCATGAGTTAATAACTGTGGAAGCTGAATGATGACTGCAAGGGATTCATTATAGAAATCTGTCTACATTTTTTTTAGTTTTATTTGAAAATTTTCAAGTATTACTGGATTTGGTTTCAAAAAGGACTTAGGGACAAGGAGAGAAATCTCAGACCTAGCTGATTTCTGCGAAATTCATGAGTAAGAGGAGGTGGGGAGAATTGGCCCAGGAGAAGAGGCCTCCTGGATACTATAGGATACTTCTGTGCCTGAGGGAGAGAAGAACTCATCTGATTTATGTATTTGGGAAGAATACAGTGAATGTTCTGCTCAGCTCTGCTTTTCTTCCTCTTATGATCTGCCACATCCACTGCCCCTTCAGGGACTCTCAGAGGGAGGCCCACCCAGTCGAGCACTGCCATGACTGGAGGACAGGAAGGTGTCTGCCTAGCTCAGGGTTTCAGTTACCCACACCGAGAAAATGCTCCACCTTGGTCTTTGTCAGCAATTAGGCAATGTCCTGGCCTTCACCCACCTCTCCTTTGCTTCATTTTTTAGTATGTTTAGAACCCTAGTCAGGAAGACAGTGCCATCTACTGAGGGTCCTCCAGAGACCCCAAAACGAGGGCTTCTGAGGTCTGGAGAAAAGGGAGTGCAAAAGAGGAGGATGGAGGGAAGTGATGAGAGTACACAGGGGCTGGAGTACAGGGCAGAAAACCCAGGGGCAGAGAGGAACATTGCCCTGGGAAGCAGCAACACCTATCACAGAGATGGCTCCGAGGCACATCTAGGCAAAAAAGTACCTAGCTAGTCCCACAGGCAAGAGTGGCCTGCAGCTGGAAGACAGCTGGGGTCTCTAGCAGATGAGTGAGTGAGAACAGGCAGGTCTCAGCAGCAACCAGCAGCACCAATGACATCTCCATGAATGTCTATGTAGACAGATGACATTGAGAACTAGATCCCCAACACACACACACACACACACACACACACACACACACACACACACATTAGATAAGGCTCCAGGGCCCCAAAACAACCTCCAGGGAAGGGGTAAAACCCTCAATTAGCTGAGATTAAGTTTCTGCCACTCCAACAGAATGGGAGTTCAAAATAGAAATTAAGTTGAGTTAAAAGAAAACTTTAATTATATTTCTTGCACAGGTGAATTTATGGACAGATTCCTCCTTGCTGGAGTAGATATTTTGAAGGCAGAATCAACAAGACTTGGAAGTCAGATGGATGATGGGGTGGTGAGGAGGAGAAAGTCTCTCCTCCATTTAAGAGATTTATTTCCCGAACACCCCAGGCTAGTTCAGGTTCTTCAATACTGTCTGCAAAGTTCTCCTGTCTCCCCGCAATGGTCTCCTCTCATGGCCCTGCAACATAGGTTCAATTGTTCTTACCCACTCAATTAATGATTAGGAACAATAACCAATTGCTCTATAAAGCAACCTACTTAAAGACATTTTCTATTTACTACCTAGAAAAAAACATGTTAGAATTGTACCATTCAGACTGTACTAGAGTCACTGTAACAGTGGGGCTTGTAGGGGTGCCTGGGTGGCTCAGTCGGTTAAACAGCCGACTTCAGCTCAGGTCATGACCTCGCGGTCCGTGAGTTCAAGCCCCGCGTTGGGCTCTGTGCTGATAGCTCAGAGCCTGGAGCTTGTTTCAGATTCTGTGTCTCCCTCTCTCTGACCCTCCCCTGTTCATGCTCTGTCTCTCCCTGTCTCAAAAATAAATAAAATGTTAAAAAAAAAAAAACAAAAACAGTGGGGCTTGTAGGGCTTGAGAAAGGTTAGAGCAACACACTTCCCCTTCCAGAGCACCTCATCTAGACACCCTTTTTCATTCTTCCCTTGTGCCTAGACCCCACCACCCTCATAGAAGGTCCAAATCTCACCCTGGGTTTCAAGACCTTTCACACTGGACCCTAGCTCTCATCCTCTCCAACCTTATTTCTTCTCCTCTAACCCCCATCTCCCTCTTGGGGGAAGTGGGGAGTCAGCCTCAGGCCCTCCTGCCCAAAGGTGCAAGCCCATTCTCAAGTTTAGAGGGAGTTGGATTGAAGGAGAGGGCAGGAAAATTGGCTACCTCCATCAAAAAGTGCTAAGAAAGTCCTTAGTTAGCCTGAGGTACAACTACAGGACTCAAGGGGAGGAAGGGGCCCTGATCCGCTTTCCTCTGGTAGAATCACTTCTTCCCAGAAGCTGGCCAGGATGAGGGTGGTGTGCTGGGTGAGGCTCAGTAACTGCATTGGGGCTGGATGAAGCTGAAGCTGGCTTCCCATCTGTGGAAGGCCCACTGATGCCCAACATCACCTGTGCAGATGGAAACAATGCCAAGGTGGTAATCCACTTTGCACTGCCCTTAGAATTTCCCCTGTCCCCCTCTCCACTCAAGCACTTAGTTAGTTCTGTACCCACCACATTGGGTGGGAAAGAAAGTAAGTCAAAGTAAAACTGGCAAACTATCCTGGATTTTGTATTCCATGCCCAAGCCCTTACAGACCTAAGTGATGAAGCCAGTGGTCTTCAAACTTTTGACTGTTTGAAAGCAGTTTGAAAAATTACACACGCTCTTGCATGGGACCTGCAAAATAAATTGTAACACCCAGCACAAAATGAAAACATAGGTCCCTTACTCAAATCTTATTAAGAATTTCAAGAGGATTGGGGTGTCTGGGTGGTTCAGTTGGTTAAGCGTCTGACTTCAGACCAGGTCATGATCTCGTGGTTCATGGGTTTGAGCCCTGCATCAGGCTCTTGTGCTGACAGCTCAGAGCCTGGAGCCTGCTTCGGATTATGTGTCTCCCTCTCTCTCTACCCCTCCCCCACTCATGGCTCTGTCTGTCTCTCAAAAATGAATAATCATTAAAAAGAAAAAAAGATGTTCAAGGGAATTAAAGAGTATACTTATCATGATGAGCACTGAGTAATGTACAGAATTGTTGAGTCACTATATTGTACACTGAAACTAATATAACACTGTATGTTAACTATACTGGAATTAAAAATCTTCATTTTTAAAAAATTTTAAGAAGACAAAGGCAAGGCATTAAGCCAAGCTCACAGCCCTTCTCAAGGTGGTGCCCTGAGTGGCTACACAGGCTGTGCATCTAGGAAGCTAGTCCTGCTTTCATACACTTTTGAGTTAGCATGTAAAAATATACATATAAATACACAGTTGCAGAAGATGTAGCTCCAGTATACTGTATACTTGATTTAAAAATATTTTCTTCCAAAATGGGCAAAAGACATGAATAGACACTTCTCCAAAGAAGACATCCAGGTGGCCAACAGACACATGAAATGATGCTCGACGTCACTCATCATCAAGCAAATACAAATCAAAGCCACACTGAGATACCACTTCATGCCAGTCAGAGTGGCTACAATGAACAAATCAGGACTATAGATGCTGGCGAGGATATGAGGAAACGGGAACCCTCTTACACTGATGGTGGGAATGCAAACTGGTGCAGCCGATGTGGAAGACAGAGTGGATGTTCCGCAACAAATTCAAAATAGACCTACCTTATGACCCAGGAATAGCACTGCTAGGAATTTACCCAAGGGATACAAGAGTGCTGATGCATAGGGGCACTTGTACCCCAATGTTTATAGCAGCACTCTTAACAACAGCCAAATTATGCAAAGAGCCTAAATGTCCATCAACTGATGAATGGATAAAGATGTGGTTTATATATACAATAGAATGGTACCTGGCAATGAGAAAGAATGAAATCTGGCCATTTGCAGCAACATGGATGGAACTGGAGGGTATTATGCTAAGTGAAATAAGTCAGTCAGAGAAAGACAGATACCATACGTTTTCACTCATGTGGATCTTGAGAAACTTAACAGAAGACCATGGGGAAGGGGAAGGGGGGAAAAAAGTTACAGAGAGGGAGGGAGACAAACCATAAGAGACTCTTAAATACAGAGAACAAACTGAGGGTTGATGGGGGTTGGGGGAGAGGGGAAAGTGGGTGATGGGCATTGAGGAGGGCACTTGTTGGGATAAGCACTGGGTGTTGTATGGAAACCAATTTGACAATAACTTTCATATTAAAAATAAATAAATAACATAACATAATATAACATGACATAAAAAAAATATTTTCTTCCAGTTCTCAGAGCAGCAAAAAAGTTAATTTAAATTTTTTTTTAACGTTTATTTAATTTTGAGACAGGGAGAGACAGCATGAATGGGGGAGGGTCAGAGAGAGAGGGAGACACAGAATCTGAAACAGGCTCCAGGCTCTGAGCTGTCAGCACAGAGCCTGACGTGGGGCTCGAACTCACGGACTGTGAGATCATGACCTGAGCCGACATCGGATGCTTAACCGACTGAGCCACCCAGGCGCCCGGCAAAAAGTTAATTTAATGTATGAGAAATGTTTGTCCTGACAGTTCATCTCTGTTGAATGGATAAACAAACTGGTACTTCCACTCAGTGGACTACCACTCAGCAGTAAGAATGGATGGGCTATGGTTACATACCACAACATAGATGAGTCACAAAGTAATTATGCTGAGGAAGAGAACTCAGGCAAAACAATTCATACTATAGGAAATGCAAAATTATCCATAGAAACAGAAAGCAGATCAGCGGTTGCCTGGGAAGAGGGGATGGATTAGAATCAGGTGGAGCCATATGGCTAACATCTCACCAAGGGAACGTGAAGTGAAAATGATGTATAGTCATTTCTGGGTATTGCTCATAAAAACATCCCATGCAACCCTCACTCTGTCTTCTTCCCCATCCTCTAGTTGAATGGAGAGAACCTGGATGAAGGGACAGCCACAAGATAGGAGGAGACTGGATTCCTGAATAAGTGCATGAAGCAAATCCCCTTTGACTGGCATTGGACTATAACATGAAAAATAACTAAACTATTATGGTGTTAAACCCCTAACACGTTGGGATTGTTGGTCACAGCCAGAGGCCAACCCTAACTAACACACAATCCAACGCAATCTCTACCAGAAGATAGCTAGCCAGTCTTCTCAAAGTAAGGTTCCACCCCAGGGGCTTAGGCTGGTTTCTTGACTGGCAGACTCAGCACTGATAGCGGCGAGGCTAGCTATGGGAGGGAGCAGTCATGTTGCTGGGATAATTTTGTCATAAACCCACTGAGAAAATCCCAAAATGGCTAGGAAGGGGGACTGCCTGATAGTCACAGAAGGTGTCATACTGCCCACCGGGTAAAAGAGGTTCTTCCATAGTGAGGCCCTTTTGGTGAATGTCCACCTGAGACACAAATCACTTAATGCTCTGAAGCCACTCTGGGTAGTTCATGCACATTTGTCTTGCTCAAAACTTACTATCACTAACCTTCAGTCTGTTTCCATTCAAGTTTCTGACCAATAGACTAAACCATTATCCAATGCCCAGAAATCAGTGTGTCTGTACTTCAGGGCTTCCGGGCACATTTCCCTTTTCTAGGTCCCTTAGGCTCTCTTGGAGGAAGTCTGGGTGAAGCCAGCACACTGTGCAGAGCCATCTATAAAGTGGGCTTTAGATTTTTCTTCCTCAGTCAACTTATATCGTAAACAATTCCCCATGAGACCATGAATATCAGTAACAGGAGAGGAATGTAAACAACTTGCTCAGACAACCTACTGCACTTGTGCCTTTAGGGCTTGCTTGGACCCAGGCCATATATGCCACTCCTCTTGGTAATAGAGTACTGCTGGCCACCCCTGACTTTATGGCTAGGTAGATCAGATAACATGGTACCTTAGGTCACCTGGTAACCTGGTATGCCACGGTCAGACAACCAGTTTCACCAGACTCCTGGAGCAAGTCAGGAGCATCTCAAAAGGAGATGCTACTTGCCAAAGGAGGGCATAACTTTGTTCCAAAATTCAATGCCTGAATATAAAGACCAAAGGCAGAACTACTTACTCTGCAACCTGATCCAGTAAAACCTTCTCTCTTCGTATGGTCCCCTCTAAAGTTGACAGCTTTCAAGTGACCCAGTAATAAGTAAAATAATATACCTAAATACAGTATATTTTGCCACACAAGTCTAAAGAAGCCCACCAAGTATTGTACCTCTTTTATTAGTGATAGGGAGTATGATGTACAGCAACTTGTCCTTAATTTTATAGGGAATATCTCAACACACCCTAGACCCCTGGATAGTGCACTGAGCGGACAGACCACTGTATATTTGTGAGATTTATTATCTGCCTTCTAGCACACACATCATGCTTACCAAGTCATCCAGGGTATCTCCTACCTACTGTTCTCAAGGCCCATCAAAATGATGTCATCAGTGTCACAGTAGATTACCCTGATAGCCAATGGAATGGTGATTTGGTCAAAAATTCCTGTAAAGTAAGTGTGTTCAGAACGTGACATATTCCTGAAGCAAAACAGTAAAGGTTTACTGCTGCCCCTGCCAGAGGAACACAAACTATTCCTGAGGTTTGGTATAGAAGAAAAAGCACTTACTAGACCTACAGTTGTCTATTAGAGGCCAACAACTGCACCCACATGATCCAAGAATGACCACTCTGAAAAAGTGCCTGCAATTGGAGTCCTTACCAGAATAAGTTTGCCATAATGCTCTGTCATTCTTCAAGACAACCTATCTTTGGGGCGCCTGGGTGGCTCAGTCGGTTAAGCGGCCGACTTCGGCTCAGGTCATGATCTTGCGGTCCGTGAGTTCGAGCCCCGCGTCGGGCTCTGTGCTGACAGCTCAGAGCCTGGAGCCTGTTTCGGATTCTGTGTCTCCCTCTCTCTGACCCTCCCCTGTTCATGCTCTGTCTCTCCCTGTCTCAAAAATAAATAAAACGTTAAAAAAAAAAATTAAAAAAAAAAAAAAAGACAACCTATCTTCTCCATCAATAAGGAAAATGTGGCATATATATATATATATGAATGAAAAATACATGTAAAAAAGTATAAAAAGATATATACATATATATATGTATATACATATATATATATATGTATATATATATATAAAGGAATATTATTAAACCTTAAAAAAGAAAAACATCCTGGGGTGTCTGAGTCAATTAAGCACCCAACTCTTGATTTTGGCTCAGGTCATGATCTCATGGTTCCTGAGTTCCAGTCCCAGAGCAGGCTCTGTGCTCTCTCTCTCTCTCTCTCTTTCTGTCAATAAATAAACTTTAAAAAGAAGGAGGAGGATGAAGAGGAGAAAATCCTACCATTTGCAACAACATGGATGAACCTGAAGGACGTTTTGCAAAGTGAAATAAGCCAGTCACAAAAAGACAAACATTGCGTGATCTCACTTACATGTGGAGTATTAAAAAAAAAAAAAAAAAAAAAGCTGAACTCATAACAGAAAGTAGGATAGTGGTTACCAGAGGCTGGGGTGTGCAGAAAAAAAAAATTTTTTTTTTTAAGGTGGAATGGTGGTTTCCAGGGGCTGCTGTGGGAGGGGAGAATAAGGAGTAATTATTTAACAAGTATGGAGTTTCAGTTTTGCAAGATGAAAAGAGTTCTGGAGATGGATGGTGGTAATGGTTGCATATAATATGAATGTACTTAATACCACTGAACTATACGCTTAAAAATGGCTAAGATTAGGGGGTGTCTGGGTGGCTCAGTTGGTTAAGTGTCCGACTTCAGTTCAGGTCATGATCTCACCATCAGTGAGTTTGAGCCCTGTGTCTGGCACTGTGCTGACAGCTCAGAGCCTGTAGCATGCCTCAGATTCTATGTCTCCCTCTCTCTGCCCCTCCCCTTCTCACTCTCTTTCTCTCTCAAAAATAAAATAAAACACTTAAAAAATTTTTTTAATGGCTAAGATCGTTAAGTTTTATGTTGGGCATATTTTGCCACAATAAAAATAAATAAATGGGGGGAAAAATAGTATCTAGCTTCTATTCTGTCCAAACTACGAGGTCATGTTGATGTAGTGGGAATCACCCTGAAATCCTTCAAATCTTTGATGATGGCACTAATCCCCATAATGAGATGAAGTATTTTTTTTTCTTTTTCATTTTTTAGAGACAGAGAGTGAGGGAGAAGGGCAGAAGGAGAGAAAAAGAGAATCCCAAGCAGGCTCCACGTTCAGTGCAGAGCATGAGGCAGGGGCTTGATCCAGACCCTGGGACTGTGACCTGAGCAGAAATCAAGAGTCAGACGCTCAAATGACTGAGCCACCTGGCCACCTAAGATGAAGTATTTTTCGTTTAGGTTCCTGGCACTTAAGGAAAGCTCCAAGGCCATGTAGCACTGCTTCTCAAAATAGCCCTTGCTCCCATTAATTAGGCTAATGTCATTATTCCGTCTTCTTAGTGATACCAAGAGCAACTCTACATATAACCACTACATGGTTGCAGGGTACCACTGGCCCTGGCATGAGAAAGATTGCACTCAAAACTTTTTCTACAAATGTGCACCATGTGCATATCTCATATATTCAAAAAAGTAGGGAAAACTCATTTTAACAATTAAATACATAATTATTACATTTTTAAATGCTCCTTTGTGTACCACTCAAAATCCTCTCCTGCACACAACTTTTGGGAAAACACTGACCTAGTATGTGCCCCAGTCATTTTCATCTCATCACACTGGTTGTAACTGTGTATTTAACTATCCACTTTCCCCACCAGACTGGGGACAGGTGTGGGGTCTGAACTCTGCTGTCCCAAGCAATGAACGCTGGACTCCTAGTTGACAATACGTTACAAACAAAAGACCCAGACCATTCCCTCGTCCCTTTCACCTCAAACTATCCACGAGCCCATGAGTTCCGGCTGGCTGATGTTGAGCAGCCACTTCGCCTTTTTTGGCCTCGATTTTTCTCCGCTGCAAAATGGGAACGACCATACCCGCCTCCTCGTGTGAGGAGCGACTCTGCAAGGAGTCAGATGGTGGGTGTGAAAGTACTCTAGAAAATAATTAATTCACTCATCCATTTAGCAGGCAGTTATTACAGGCCCGGGGCGGTACAGCACGGTTACCACAGCAACCACCCTTCCCTGGCACAGGTCGCATCCCGGGAGTCCACCAGTTTCTCACTCTTACAGAACTTCGGGTGGTGACCTTATTCAAAATGGCGCAGGCAGCCTCGGGGGCTAGTGCGGCGGCGCGGCCGCCGCGCCCTATGACCTGCTGGCAGCAGCAGAGGGGGGAGCCGGGCGCCGCCATATTGGCTGTTGTCCTGCGAGGGGAGCGGCGGCGGCGGCGGCGGCGACGACGCGTGTGGAGCGAGGGATCGGCGCGAGCAGCGGCATGACTCGGAGGCGGAGCAGGCCGAGCGGCGGCGCGGGTCGGCGCGAGCGGGTGCGAGCCGCGGGGCAACAGAAGCCCCAGGCTCCCGAACCCCCGCCGCCGCCGAGCCTGGAAGCTGGAGCGGGTGCAGGGCCCCCGGAGGCGCCCGCGGAGCCGGACCGCCACGGCCCCAGGGAGGAGGACGAGCCCAAGTTGGCTCCCGGACCACAGGTAGGAGCGAGCGAGGCGAGTCCGGCCGCTCCGGCACTTTCACTTCCCGGGAGCGGGGCCGGGGTGAGCTTGGGGATGAACCATCTTCCACCGGCTGGGGCTGAGGCTTTCTCCCCCGAGGCGGGAGTGGAGGCTGGACCCTTCTCTCCAAGCCGAAGCATGGCCCGTCCTGTGACCAGGCTGCCTGCCCTCTCCCGCCGCCTCCGGGCTGGAGCAGGGGCTAGACTTTGTGGTCGCATACCCACCCACACTGGGACTGGGCTCTGATCCTGAGGCCACAGCCCAGCTCTCTGCCCTTCTCCCCCTGGGCCCACCTGCTCCACCACCTACCCACAGAGCAGCCTGGGGCGCTGTGGCCTGGAAGGCTACAGCCTCTTCCCTCTCCCCCCACCCTGGGAACGGCCCCACCCTTTCCCTTCACTGCCTGCAGCCACTGCCCCCTCAGCAGCTGTGTGCCCCCAGCGTATGTCTCTCCTGTGGCCTCCCTCCTCTCCCTGCCCAACATAGCAGTTGGAGCAGACTGTCAGGCAGCCCCAAAGACTATTTAGTGGGGCTCCTGCACTGAAGTGAAAACCTAGCAAAGCCTTCCCTTTCTTCCCTCTATACCCCTGACCCACAAGGTGGCCCATCTCAACCCTCAGATCCCTGGGTTTGGTGAATCCTGCTGAGAGTGAGCAGTAGTAGCAGGATTCCGCAAAGCCTCCAGCTTGCCACCTGGAAGAAGGTCACTTTCTTTTGAGCAAAGGAGATAATGGGAGGTACCCTGCCAGTGTTCACTGAGAGCCCGGGGTGACATGAGCCTCAGTTGCTCCGGGAGGGTTGTGGCACATGGGGCTGGGTGGCTCGCCCTAAGCTTGCTCTGACAAAAGAGTTTTGAGTTGGTCTTTTGGCTGAGCCTGCCAAGGAAGGCAGGCTCCTGCAGGAGTCTTGGAGGGTCGGATGCAGCGCCGGATGAGGATGAGGCGTGGCGGAAGATGCGTTTGGCTCTGCAGACACTGCATCGGGCAGCAGGGGACTCTGGGAGGCTGGTGCAGCCAGAAGGCATGGCTCTTGACAGCCTTCTAGTAGAATCTCTGGAATTGTGCATGTGAGTGGGGATGTCATTTGGGGTACCATTGCCAGAAAGCCTTCCCTAACTTTCCCAGTTGCGTGAGGTGCCCCCTTTGTGCCCACAGCCCCCTGTGCTTCCCTTTGGTAGCACTCCCCATTCTTCAGTGAGACATTCTGTTGATGTATCTGTTCCCTGCACTGCACTGTGAACTCCGCAGGGGCACAGACTATGTCATCTATCTCTGATTCTCCATGCCTAGCCCTGGGCCTTGCTGACACTGAGTAAAAATAACTAGGTGAATGAGAGAGAGAATGAATCCGTTGAGAACCTGTGCTTATTGTAACCTAGTTTTGATGCTGGTCTCCTTTGTGTTTCAGATCACAGTAAGATTTTTAATTAATGAAAATGTCACCACTTATTGAGTGTCAGAAGCCCCACCTTCACCCCACCCCCTCCCCTGGGCTGAGACTGGTTCCAAAGGATGCAACTCCCCAGGTTGGACCCCACCCTTGCCTGGTCTGACTTTAGACCCTGAACCTGCTTCCCCCCTCTAGCTTTCCTCTTTCGCTTCTCTGGGCCACCCTGGGAGTCCAACAAAAGGAGAGAGTTGGGATAGGGAGAGCCAGGGGAGCTGTTGTTTTCTCTCTTTCCCATTCAGACCAGCAATACTTTAGGGTCGCCTGCCACTTAGGTTATAGTATTCATGGCCAAAATTTTGGATAATGGCTTAATCATTTAATTTTTATTTAGGACGCAGCTTTCCTAAGAGCTATAATCATCATTATCTACTCCACTGCCTGACCTGCAAATTCATTAATTTATTCATGCCAGACACTCTACATACCATACTTCTAATCTTCCCACCACTCCTGTTCTTTCCTCAGCATTTAGTACAAATGTGATGAGTTAACTATTGGTTTAATTATTGGTCTACTTTTGCTACATAAACTCTGAGAGTGCAGGAACCACGTCAGTTACCATTGTACCCCTATGCCTGGTAATTAACAAATATTAATGAACTGAAGGATATAAATACGATTACACTATTTTTCAGATGAAGAAACAAATGCTCATATGACATATGCCCAAATAACTCCCACTATAGGTCACAGGTGCCTCCTGGCCCCCAAAAAAGGACACTCTTGTGTACTATGTGGGATTTACAAGGCATTTTTTTTTTTACTATAGCCACAAAGAGGTAAAACAAACTGACAAACTCTTTTCTGATTGTACCCCACTTTTTTGCTGGGGAGGGGGTTTCTGAATGCCAGAAGCAGACTTTTGTGCCCTGGTGAGAAGCACCTGCTGAAAGGGTTGGAGTCATTGTTCTGCCCCCTAGCGTGCCTGTGGTGAGGATCTCTGTCTCCCACTGCCACTTAAAACTCTGTGTACACAGAGTGGGTCAGCAAGGTGAAACTCACTGTCGCATGCCAAAGACAGCAAATAGGACCACTTCCAATCCACAGATAGGTTCTAATGTCCCAGGTCACATATTGCTTTGGTTTTGTTTTAAGCCAATTTCTTAAAAGCCAAAAGATTCCTACAAACTGGATTTGTGCCATGTCTTAAAACTCTAAAAATCTGGTGCCACTGAGCCCAATTTCTGCAAGGCAATAATATGAAGTTTTGAGTAGTGTCTGCCCCTGATATGAAGGACACCCTGATCTGTGCCAGGCCCTGGGCTAGCTGGGAATGCAGAAGTAATTCAGACATGGTCCCTGCCCACAAAGGGCTTGTGGTTCAGAGAACATGTATATAGTAATCACAGGTAGGCTGGAAGAGCCATGATTACTCTGAATTCAGGTTCAAAGGCCACTCTGGTTCCATCCAGACCCTTTCGCTCACTTTGGTTACTTGTACACATTTAATTTTTTTTAAGTTTACTTATTTTTGAGAGAGAAAGAGAGGGAGAGCATGCGCATGCACAAGCTAGGGAAGGGCAGAGAGAGAGAGGGAGACAGAATCTGAAGCAGCCTCCAGGCTCTGAGTGTCAGCACAGAGCCTAACACAGGGCTCGAACCCACGAATGGTGAGATCATGACCTGAGCCTAAGTTCGATGCTCAACCGACTGAGCCATCCAGGCACCCTGCATTACTTGTGCACATTTAAATGTGGGACCTTGAGCTAGCTTATTGGGGATCCCAAAAGTCCTTACTTAGAATTGTTTCAGGTCACTAAACTTTATTGATCTGTTCACTAACAATCCAAATCCTCATTCACTAAACTAAAACTGTTACTACCTTATTAGCAAAGAACAAAAAACCTTACAAAGCAGCTGAATAAGGCAATAGTGAGAAAGTGTTTTGTGTTCCAGACTTGGGGTGAACTCCAAGGTCAGTCTCTTTCTAGCTTTGTGTTCCTGGGCATGTTTTTTCCCCTCCCTAAGCCTCATCAGCAACATCACAAGAAAATGTGCAGCAACCCACCTAGCACCTAGTACATCAAGGCTAGAGCAGGAGTTGGAGATAGTGGGAACTGTGCCATCCAAAGCCTGCCAGCTCTGCTTCTGTCTTTCCATCTCTCTTGGACCACTCAGCCTGCAGTCCAGGGGCACACTCAGTAAACCCTCAGGAGACTTGCCAGACTGTAAACCAGCAGTTGGTGCTGGTTGAGCTCATCTTGTGTTTCCCATCTCTCACCTCTACGGCACCTGCTGAGACCTGCCTGGCCCAGTTTAAAGAGACTCTAGAGACCTGGTTCCCCACTGCTCAGAGTTAAACCTGCTCCCTCAAGAGACTGGAGCACAGGATTAGTCAGTATCTTTATTGAAACCATCTCATTATGTTTGATCCACTGAGCAAGCATTATGACCTCTGTGCTAGGGCTTTCATTTTGGGCACAAAGATAAATAAGATAGTCCCTATACCCAGGAATCTCCCCCCTTAAAATCATTGCCCACCCAGCCTGGCCACTTTCACTGCAAGTAGTAGCAAACGATACAAGAAGGGGTGGATCCCTGCCACCTCTGGTTCTTTGTAAGCCAGTAGAGATTCACTATGTAGAAATGTTAAAGGGCCTTTGAAGATGAAGACTTAGCTGCTGAGATTTTTTTTAATTTTTAATTTCCTTAAAATATCCCCAGAGCTATAATCTTAATATCTAATATCAGATAAACTATTAAGATCCTAACGACTTTATATACTGAACCTAGAAGTTTTAAGAGCAGGGGCTATATTTAACTCATTTGTGGGGTATTTAGTGTGCACGGTCCTTATGTGCTCAATAAGTGGCTGTTAAACCAAATGAAAATAAAAGAAGTAAAAGTTAGGTTTCTTCCACTTTGTGCTTACCAGCTTCTACTGCTGGGCCAGGCTGGCAGTCATTCATTCCTTTAGACATCACACCCAGTCTCCCTCTCACCTGATCTGGTGTTCATTTATTCTGCAAATACTAATGGACACCTGATCTGTGTACCAGACCCTAGGCTAGCTGAGGATACAGAAGTGAATCAGTCCCTGCCCGCATGTATGTATTAATTGTAGTTAGGCTAGAAGAGCATCACTTCCTCTGAGTTACGGTTCAAATCCTAGATCCTAGTACGCAGCCTTTCAAAGAGTTTTAGCCCTGTTAGCATGTTTTCTCACATGTATGACAGTGATGCCAGAGTCACATTAGGGCAGCAAGTGCTGCATGTCAAGCACTTAGCACAAGTGGTAGCTATGATTATTATAGATATTTGGTGCTGAAGATGCACAAATATGATAACCAATAGAAGATTTCTCAGAGCTGATGCTTCAAGGTTGAGTAGAAGTTCCTTTAGAGAAGGTGAGAGAAAGTGTCTAAACAAAGAAAGCAATGTAGAGACCCAGAGGCGAGAATTGCCCAATTCAGGCAGAGTAGCATGAGATCAGGCTGGAGAGGTTAGCAGGGTTCTAGAAAACCACAGCAAGAAGTTTGGGCTTCATCCTGCAGGCAGTGAGGAATCAATGAAAGCTTTTAAATAGGAAAATAAACATGTTCTTGGGTAAGTTCTCTGATAGCATGAGAGGACGTAATTCTCAGTGGAAGAGGTAGCTGTGATTGCTTGATTCCACCTCTTCCTCATCCTAGCCTAACTAATCATCAGATCCTCCGTGTTTTGCTGGATTCTGTCCCAGACCTACAGAATTAGAGTCTCTAGGTCCAGAGCCCAGGAATCTTGTTGTTAAACTGCCCCAGGTGATTCTGGTATGTGGCTGGGTCTGCTAACTGCTCAGTTGAGGGTGGTATGAGGAGCTTTGTGGAAGCCTAGGATACTCTTCAAAGAATAGGGCTTCCGGAGAGGGGAGCTTTTCCATAAGCAGGAATAGAAACAGCCTTAGTTTTAAAAACAAAAAACAGGCTTTCCCCAGTTTTCCAGTTGTTGCCCCATTAATGTTATTCTCCAACTGCTGATCTTCCCTTGTGTATCCAAACTCTTACCCATGCCCATTACATGCTGTCATCTCTGCTGAATGATCAGGATGCAGTGAGTCATGGGACACAGGTCCTGCCCTCAGTGTTCTCAGTGTTGTGGAGAAGACAGATCTCAAAAACTGGGACACGTACGATAAGCTCTATTCAAGAGGTATGTAAGAAAGCATTAGGGCATCCCAGAGCAAAGCAGTTAATTCTGCCTGTGGACTTAGAAGGAAGTAACACCCTAACTGTGCCTAAAAAAGAAGAGGCAGAGGGGAACAACATCAGTGAGGGTGTGGTGCTTTATATATTTGGGGAAAGAATGGATATTGGGGAAAGGAGTGGTTAATGGTTTTTCCTGGCAGGATGTGCAGAACAGAAAAGGACTAAGGAGAGAAGGTCTTGTGTCCCAGGAAGGGCCCTTTGTTTACACCCTTTGGTTCTGTGCCCTTGCTCCCACACTCATCCTTCAACCTATAGGTGGATGAACATGCTGCAGTCCTAGGCCATCTCCTTATAGTCCCTCCTCAAGGCTCTCAGCTCTCCAGCAACTTTTGTGGTTCTCTCTCCATTCTGAAATGAATAGGTTCTTCCATCTACTCTGAAAAGTGATATAGGGAAACTAGATAGTAAGAAGGACCCTGAAACATGGAAGGGTCTTATTAGGAAGTTGTAGCCAGAGATCGTGGATGGGGGGGTTCAAAGGGGCCTTGAAGGTCACCTGTCTAGTCCTCTGTCCTGTGCTTCAAGTAATAACTTTGGATTGGGCAAGTCTCACTTAGTAAGTTTCCCTGTCATTTCTTCCAGGACAGAAGAGGAAAGAAACTAACGGGTATTGAGCACCTACTGTGTGCCAGGCCCAGGCCAGGTACTTTACATAATTTATTTCCTTCTGTCCTCACAACTCTGTGAAGTATGGTTTTATTCTCATTTCATAAATGAGGAAATTGAGGCTCAAAGAAATTGAGTAATTAAGATAATACTGAAATGGCAGAACTGGGTTTTGAACTCACAACAGTCTATCTCCAAAGTTCATACTCTTCCACCCATGAGAAATCCATGCTCGGGTGACAGAGTAGGTTATATGATTTGCCTGAAGTTCTAAGTTATTAAGCAACAGTTTAGGCCTTCTTGTGGCTGACCGCACCCAGAAAGCAGGTTCAACAGATGAGCTAGCCTTGGGCAGGTGGAAGGCCACTGGGGTCAGAGAGACTCGTTACCCTATCCTTGGCTGAGCTTGTACAACCAGAGAAGATTCTCCACAAACTGGCTGATATGAAATAGCTGTTCATCCAGGAAGGAACTGAGACAACAGACTGAGTGGGAGTTTGGGTGAAAGCTCTAGGGCACTGAGGTGCACTTATATCACCTCGTTAAGAATTAAATGTAGCTCTGATTGCCAGCCTCAGAATGGTCTGAGATTCTTCACACTGATGCCCTCTCATCAGTAGCCCAGAGTCACAAAGATAGGCCTTTTAGCATAGCATATCCAGGAAGTGGCTAGTTCAGCTTGTCTTTAGACTCTGTCCTTTGTATAGAGCAACTAAAATGTGAGCCAGGTGGGCTTTTAAGCATTTATTCATTTATTCAGTGAATGCCTGCTATGTGTCAGGTCCAAGCCAAGCCTGGGTTCCCGGGCACACTTAAATGACCAAGATGCACTCCCTGCCCCCAAAGAGTCCTCATTCCACCAGGGGTTTGAGACAGACAGAATATGTCTATGGTGTAGTGTGATAGGTACTATAGTAAAAGAATTAGTTCTACTCAGCCTGGTCCAGCAAAAGCTTGACCTTTGACCAAGATCTTAGGGCATGAGTACAAATTTGCTGGGGAGTGGAACTGAGATGCTGAGGTTTCCAGGGCACAGTGTATTTGCTGGAGGAGCAGTACGAATAGAACCTAAGATTCTCAGATGTTAAGCTTGGAAATGAAGCATGGAGAGGTCAGCTGGGGCCAAGTCATGAAACACGGGGGCCAGAAAGTGCTGCAGTAGTGAACTCAACCAGAAAGCCAGGAGATTAAAGAGAGACCAAGGTGGGAAAAGGAGCTAAAAGAAGGAGATACTCAAATTGGATAGGTACATGAGAAGGCACATAATAAGCTTACATGAAGCAGAGAAGCCCAGTGCCCAGGTTGGTTGGTTGGTTGGTTGTTTTAATTTGTATATTATTTTGTTACATTAATTGCGTGTTATTTTAATTTGTGTCCCTGCCTGATTCTCCAAAATGAATATGAGGCATCTGGGAGTTTGGGAGTATTGATGTCCCCATGCATGAACCTGCCTGGTTTAAGCATGTGTTCTTAAGGCAGAAATTCTATGTTATTCGATGTTTCCCAGTACCTAGCACAATGAGAATGGGCTCTGAGCATGTTCACTGAAGGAGGAAATGAGTGGGTGAATGGAAGAGTAAGTGGCAGTAACCGAGCTGGTGACTTTTGGTAGGCTGGGTATTAATAATTTTCTCTGCTTCTGGAAGGGAATTTTAGCTGCTACTGTTGTCTTCTGCCTTAGTGACAGGGAGGCTCTTGGAGTTGGGTGCCTTGAGAGTTGAATGCTCTAATGGGCCATTTCAGAATAGAATTTGGAAGCTATTGCAGGACCACTGGTTAAATAGAGCATATGTCTTGGGGGAATCCTCTACAAACATACACAAACTCTTGGGATTAAAAGGAATCCATGAGAGAAATGAGAACAGGTTTAGTGCTGGCTGTTAGATCCAGCCTCAGAGCAGACCTTGATAGCTGCCTCGCCTGGTAACCTGGGTTATTCTCCAGCAATTCCCAAATTGTGGACAGAAAGATGAGGTGGGAAATTTATGCCCCAAAAGAGCTATCCAGATATGCCATGAACTGTATCATTGTTAATAATCGCTATTGCTTACTGTGCACCCACTGGGTTACAGGCACCATACCATTAGAGACTTTACATTAGCAGTTTTCAAAGTGTTTGGTCTTAGGGACCTTTTATACTCCTAAAAATTATTGAGGACCCAAAAGAGCTTTCTTTTGTTGGTTTTATCTGTTCATATTTACCAAAATAAGTATTAAAGCTGAGAAAGTTTAAAAATATTTAGTTACTAAATCATTTAAGAATATCAATATTAAACCTGTCATGTTAACATACATAATTTTTTAATGGAAAATACATTTTCCAAAAAAATAATAGAAGACTGGTCTCATTTTCATTTTCACAAATTTGTTTGTCTGGCTTAATAGAAAGAAGCTGGATGCTCATATGTGTTTCTGTATTCTGTCTGCTGCAGTACATTTTTTTGAAGTA
The DNA here is from genome assembly GCF_018350215.1 of Panthera leo. Classification (NCBI taxonomy): domain Eukaryota; kingdom Metazoa; phylum Chordata; class Mammalia; order Carnivora; family Felidae; genus Panthera; species Panthera leo. Next base: position 172,629,133 of record NC_056679.1, read on the forward strand.
TATTTTAAAAATCCAGCCTCAAACAGATGTTGTTGGAAAAGGAAGGAGCATTTTAAAAAAATTTTTTTAATCTTTATTTATTTCTGAGAGAGAGAAAGACAGAGCATGAGCAGGGGAGGGGCAGAGAGAGAGGGAGACACAGAATCCGAAGCAGGCTGCAGGCTCTGAGCTGTCAGCACAGAGCCTGATGCGGCGCTCGGACTTATCATCTAGGAGATCATGACCTGAGCTGAAGTCAGGTACCCAGCCAACTGAGCCACCCAGGCGCCTCTAGGAAGGAGTATTTTAAAAGCCTTTCCAGGTGATTGTTGATAATTCTTCTTTGCAGTGTGGAATCTGAGACCATTTTAATGAAGTCTTTGCACTCATTACATTAAAATCTGTTGGTTTATCTAGCACTTTGAATGGATTTTTTTTAACAATGCATGATTCTGAAACATCATGCTTTGCTCATTTGGAAAATAGGTTCACTGAGTTATGCAGCTCTTCCAAATGTTTTCCCATTTCATTTTACAGTATCAAAAAATAACATTTGTCACTATAACCACCATTTACACCAGAAAAGTCTAAGGATTGGGAAGCTTTTGATTTCATGATGGTGGATACAAAATTCTAATTTCCAAATTTCCAAAATTCTGAATTTTGCCTGAAAGCTTGAATTTTGTCATTGGCCACAAGTAAAAAGTTGTTTTCCTGGAAGTGATGGGTTCATTTTGTTCATTTTTTGAGAAAATGTCTGGCATTTTTCAAGTCTGAGTAACCAGAGTTTGTCAGTCATTCTTCAAGTAAAAATGGTGTTCCATGAGAAAAATTGGCTTCCTTTTCCTTTGATTTTAACTATTCTTATCCAGAAATATCTAGAATACCCTAGCATAATGTTTCTCAGGCCAAGACAGAAAAGTCTTGGACCTGGTCAGGTGAGAGAGCAGAGATATAGTGGTTGCATATGCCTGCCCCCTGGGCAAGGAGTGGCTACAGTCTAGGGTTCACCTGGCTCCTTGACTGCTCTGGGAATTTGCATGCTAAAACAGGACCCTTGTGTGAGTAACCCCACACTCCAGAGATTCTGGTTTTGTCTAGAGTGAAGCAGAATTTAATCTTGGAGTCTTTTTTGAGCAGATCCCAAGTCTAGAACCTTTCCTAGCTCTTCCCCTATCTTTTTCCTAGTTCCAGATCTTTAGCTGGAGAGGCTCTGACATTTAAACTGAAGTAAGAAGGAATAATTATTGTCCAGGGCTCCTGAGTTTAAGGATCAGTTCCCTACCCATTATAATGAAGAAGAATGGTTGGGTGTTTCATTCATTCTATAAACATTTATTGTTCGTGTTCTTGTGTGGGGATACTGTGCCTGGTGTAAAAAATGCAGCTTGAGAACAGCTACTTTAAAAGCCTGAGTTGACTTCAGGACATAAGGGGTCATGATTGACGGGAATTTGAAAAATGGCAGGACATTGCAGTCAAAGAGAATTCTGAACCAAGAGCTTTTCTATAGCAAAGCAAAAATTTGCAGGAACAGTGGTAGTACTGACTGAATATAACATCTCTAGGACTTGGGATTTTCACCACCCTCTGGCAGTAGAGATGAAAATGTCAGAGAAAAAAGTCCCCAGGTTCCACCATGCATCGTATTCAGGGGCAGGCACTAAGATTTAGGATTAAGACAGCTTTGGAGATAGCCCCAAGAATTGCCAGGCCAGAAAGAAGAAAAGTATACCAAGCTCATGACAGTGGATAACTGGTTTCCAATGTAGATTTATTAAGAACAGAACAGCCAGAAGGCCTAGGTGATGATAGATTGAGTGTCTACTGTATGGCTCCTTTGAGCTAATAAGCTTTGCATCTCTAATGTCACTTAGTCTAGACAACCTTATGCAATGTAGGTGGTATCATTCCTGCTTCAGTTAGGACCTAATTAACTTTCTATGCCCTGTGTTTTCTTTTCTTTAACTGGAAAGACAGCCTGTCCTGTAAGTTCACTTCCATTGATGGCTAATCTCATTTATAATGCGGACCAGTTTGGCTCTAGGGAGAGCCACATTATTCCATAAATGAGGCCATCTGATTGTAATCCCCAAGGAATGTGATCTTTCACTCTTGCATGCTTGAGATTGGAACCATTCAGATGAAGGTCCAGGGTAGGGGGATGGCCTTTCTCTGTGAGAAGCAATAATTTCAGAATTTCAAGCAATGTCTCACTAAGCTGTATTGCCATAGTGACATCTAATAAATTTGAGTTAGCCACTATGTGCCCAGCTGATCCTATGCCCTCTGGTACATTGTAAGAGATCCAGACAAGAATCATACCTGATGCTTGCCTTCTAGGAGCACATTCTAGTAGAAGGGACAGAAAATGCAGGTAAATAAGTTAAGTGGAAGGCACAGATGCTGTAACCAAGGCATAATGTGCTGTGGAGATATGGAGAGGAGAGGTAAATTACGACAGGAACCCTCTGGGAAAGCCTGGATGAAGTTGGATTTAAGCCCTGCCCAACTACTTATTGATAAACTTGGGAAGGAAGGGGATTTAAAACAGAAGATCCCCTTTAGCAAAGGCACAAGGTAGAGGTAGGAGAGTATAGAAAGTATTTGGGGAACTTAAAGAATGACTTCATGGGGTAGAGGGCAGAGATTAAGATGTCTAAAAGTCACCTTAAATTCACTACACATTAGAGATGCTTGTATTAAAAAGTAGAGTGACATATTTTCTGTATTTTTCAAGCTTAGGCCTGATTTTAAATGTTTCCCATCACTCCCATCATGTTCATAATTAGTACCATATGTTGAGCAACGTATTATGGGCCTGGCACTGGAGTAGGTGCTTTGTCCATTTTAGTATATGTGCTGCCAAAGTGAGCATGGTGCTTTGTCCATTTAATATTCACAGCCAATCCTACAAGTTAGGACTTAATCCCGTTTTACAGATGAAGAAACAGAGAGTAGGACTTGCCCAACATCATACAGCTGGTAAGTGCTAGAGGCCCAAGATTAGTGCCAAAAACCAGTGTCATTTCCACTACACCCAGTGCCTCCCACAAGTACTTTGGCACTAAGTATAGTCACACTGATCACGTGTTTAACTTATAAAAATTCTGTATTTGCTTTTAAAAGGAAAAAAAACGTTTATTGAACATTGCCCATATATGTTATACATTTGAATTCTTGGTTGTGCCAGAACTATATATACTATACTTCACAATGCATACAAAGAATTTCAGAATAATTTTACCCATAGATTTTCCTCTTATGTAGTAACTTTAGAACCTAATACCCAAATGAAATGAAACTCTGTTGTAGTAAAATGACATGTCCTGGTGTTTTCCATAAGAATATGGATGGTCACCATCAGTACAGGAAAAGGGACTTGGGTGTTGACCTCACCTCCCTCTGGAGTTACTATGGCACCTTATAGATAGCTAAGAAAATTTGCCTGGGGATACTTCTCAGAAAGGCCTCCTTTGCCTTAACTTCTCAGAATACCATCCTCCTCCATCAGACTCCCACCCTTTCCATAAGATGCTCACCACCAGTGGGTTAGAAGCTATATCCTTATGCAGGTACAGTTAAGCAGTTGCCTTGTCCACTGAAATGTTCCTTTGACAGAAACCTTTTAGGTAGTATCTCACATGAGTTCCACATACAAGATTTCTCTTTCTCTGGTACTCTTTTCGAAGGTCTTTGTACTGCCCCAAATGTTTCATTATGCTTCTGGTACTACTATTTGGTTCCTTTTTTTTTTTTCCTCCTAGAAGCCAGAGACCCAGGTCAGTGTAATTGTAACATTACAGGTTTAAGGATACCCTGATGCCAATTTATTGTGAGAAAGTGATTTTATTCGAGAAAGATGATGGCATTTATTTTCTTGGTAGGATGAGGATGATACCCTTATTCCTTTGCTTAGGCCTCTGCAAACACCTGTTACCTAGTGGTGGGTAAGTTTGGAAGGTATATCAGTTAATATAACTATTGCATGTAATAAACCACCCCAAAACTTAGTGGCTTAAAACAACACCATTTATTATTTCTCATGAGTCTCTGGGTTGACTGGGTATTTCTGCCAATTGGGTTGACTTGACTGATCTCAGCTGGGCTCACTCATGTTATCAGATCCACTGGCCAGTCAGCGAGGAAGACTCAGATTTCTCCACGTGTCTCTCAACATCCCTCCAGCAGCTAGCCCAGTCATGCTCTCGTGGGAGGCAGAGGTGCAAGAGCGAGCAAGCCCAGCCATGCAAAGAAGCAAGTAGAAATGCATACATACCTTTAAGCTTATGCTGGCAGCAAATTTGCTAACATCCCATTGGCCAAAGAAAGTGACATGACGAAGTGTCAGAGAGAGAGGGTTCTACAAAGTTGCAGAATAGCCCTGGAAGCAGTGGCATTGGTATAGTGGTGAGCAAAGCTGCCTTCCAAAGTTGCAGGATATAGGAAAGCCATTAATTGGGGTCATTAAATGCAATCGGGTTCCCAATCATACCCCTCAATGTGACATAAAACCTATAGACTTCTATTTCTATGTCATTTGTCCTAGAAGGAAAAAAGAAAGTCCAAATAATAATTACTGTATATTGGGTCTATGCTTTGAGCATGCACAGGGCTAGGCACTTTCCCTGTTTATACACTGAGTCTCACAACAACTCTGCAAGGTAGGTAGGAAATCGGAGCTCGGGAAGTTGAATAACTTGCTCAAGGTCACCCAGCTAATGTGTGCTAGGAGGGAGGCATTAGAATGTGTGTCAGTCTGACCCACAAAGCCCAGATTCTTTTCACCATACCTCACTACCTCTCAGAACGCCAGGGTCTGCCTTACCCTTTCTCCAACTCAGTTTTTTATTGAATTAATGCTTTCTGACTAGCTGTGCAAAACCCCGCCTCCGAAATTCTGCTGTGATCCTAATGGAATTGTGCAGCTTTCAGGAAACCCTGACATTCTCCCAAACTCAGCATTAACTGAGAGCATCCCCCACCCCCAGATGGGAATTGGTCTATGGACTACACAGACAGCCTAAGAATGGCGGGCTCTCCCAGACATACCAGAGAAGGAAGAGGACCTTCCTTTAATCTTCAAGATTTGGAGACATCAGGGCATTGGAGCATGAGCTTTGAAGTCAACCTCACTGGGACTCAACTCCTAATTCAGCCATTCACTGGCTCTAAGACCTTGAGCAACTTACTTAACTTCTTGAAATTGTTTCTTCGTCTTTAAAAAAAAAAAAAAAATGGAAATAACACCTAGTCTGCAGAGCTATCACTAGGACTAAAATTATGTAGTGCCTAATAAAGTGCCTAACCCAGTGCCTGGCACATAATAAGTGAAGGTATTAGTTTTGTTGATATTATTTCTAAGCAAAACCTTTCCCCTCCTGGGAAACCCTGTTTCTGTCTATTGGACAGGTTCCCCCCACATCCACCCAGTCTGTGCAGACTTGCTGCCTACTATGTCATCGGGAACGCAAAGGCTGGGAAGAAGGCCCTTCCCAAAATGGACTGGTGTTGCAGGGTGAGAAGCTGCCCCCTGACTTCATGCCAAAGCTCGTCAAGAATCTCCTAGGCGAGATGCCTCTATGGGTCTGCCAGAGTTGCCGAAAGAGCATGGAGGAAGATGAAAGGCAGACAGGTCGAGAACATGCAGTGGCGGTAGGTAACAGCTGAGGAGGGGTCCCTGAATGCAGGAGGGCTGCCTGCCCAGAGAGATCAGGCTGTTAAGCTGTTCCTTCCCTGTTCTCTCAGGTGCTCTCCAGCAGACCCTGCGCCCGAGCACTTAGGGGCTGCGGGTTGGGTTCACAATTGGGGCAAGAACAGAGAGGCTTCAGGGAGCCCCCTTGCCCCTGAGGAGGGTCTCTGCAGTGTGAGGGCCAGCTTGTAGGTACTGGTCGATGGAGATCCTGCCCCTTCCATGTCACCGTGCTGCCTTCAGCTCTGTGGCAGCTTGAAAGCCAACCAGTATGATACAGAGAGCAAAGGCTGGTTTGAGGATCTACCATGTGCCTCAGTTAGAAGGCCTCCAAGATGCCCAAGAGGCATCTAACTGGCATCTCCTGAATCACAGCAGTCAGACTTGCCTCATTTCTCATTCATTCCCCTCCAGCCCCTTTCTTTTCCCCAGGGTCATGTCCGTTTCAGGACTTTTGACTTAAAGTCCCTTCCTTTCCTTGGCAGCTATCAGGACTCCCCAAAGGCCCACAGTTGACAGGCAGTCTGTATCCCTACCAGAGTCTCTGTCACCAGTATCCACACACTTCACTTTATCGGGAGCACCTCGGCCTCTCCCAACAAAGGCCTGATCCACGTTGGCCCTTTCACCTGGGGTTGTGGGACTTGTACTTTGACCATGGCACAGGACCTGGAGGAGGAGGTGCTCCTGGGTAAGCTAAGGCCACAGAGGGTCAGCTCTGATGTTTGCTGTTTTACCATGAGCTTTTTTCTTCCCCCTTCTCCAGATCTCCTTGTCACACACATCCTGCAAATCACAGTCTTGTGGGGGTGACTCTCATTCCTCTTCGTCCTCCTCTTCATCGTCCTCGTCCTCCTCCTCCTGCCATGGGAACTCAGGGGACTGGGATCCCAGCTCCTTCCTGTCAGCACATAAGCTCTCGGGCCTCTGGAACTCTCCGCACTCCAGTGGGGCCGTGCCGGGTAGCTCACTCGGGAGTCCTCCTACCATCCCTGGTGAGTCTCCGAGCTCGGGAGAGAGCCAGGCCACATAAATGTAGAGAGCTATTTTCCTATCCACTTTATTAAACAAATCAGGAGGCCAGTTATTAAAATAAGTAAAAGGAGCTGTTCTAATGGAAGCAGGGGGTACCTAGCCCTTGACTGTCTCCGTGGCACCCCTTTCCCCACAACCCTGAAGTTGAAAAATAACTGTCGTTGGCTGTAATAGCTTTCCCATCAGATTCAGGAGGGGGCATGGTGAACACTGGCTGAACAGAAAGTGGAGTCTGGGAGTATCCTTAGGGAATTAGGACTACAGTCACCTAATACCTGACCCCTGCAGCAGCACAGAGGTCCTGAGTGCTTTTGTCTTCCCAGACCTCTTTTTCTCCACCTAAAGAACAGATATAAAAGCACTGCACTTCTATCGACAAGAAGTTGGTGCAAGCTGCCAGGATTATTAGCCAACTTCACAGATATATAAGCCTTCTTTAGATCCTGAGATAACCCTTAGAGACCCAAAGAAAAGGTCTTGGGTTATTGAGGTATGATATAAATACTAATTATTGTCTGCTACTAAATTGAGGGCCTGAAACTGGTGTAACACCATATGTTAATTATACTGGAATTAACATAAAAGATAATAATAACTAAATTAAGGGCCTGAGTTCTCTAGAGGGGTGCTCCTCCCAGAATTGTGAGAGATGAGTAGAATTCCACTTATTTTAATGCATAAGTGAAAGTGAATCCTCAAAGCCTTTTCCCACTTCTCTGAAATCTAGAGCCACCTGAGAGTCTGGTACACCCTGGCTGCCTCAGTCCTCATGGCCCAGAGGCAGAGCTTTGGCCTGCTGCTCCACTGGCTTCTGTGGACCCTTCCCTGGGCCTGAGGAATACCTATGAACAAGCAATCCTAGAGAGGCCCCGAGAGACAGAACACATATCCCCTGTTTGTGCCACAGCAGAGGTGCTGGGGCCTTCTGTGGGGCGGGCATTCCTGGTGCCTTCTCTCTCAGGTCTGGGCTCCTTGACCCTGTCTATCCAAGTTGCTGCCTGCAAGGAAAAACTCTCCAGTCCGAGGCACTGTTAGACTTTCCCAAAAGCTCACAGGGTCCACTGTGCTGAGAGGCTATCCCCAGACAGGTTCCCTCTGGTCATAGTAAGCAGGATGTTGTAGCAGTGAGCCCTTGGGCTTTCCTTCCCAGGGTCTTGGCTCTCACTCTGACCCCTTTCTTCCCCATCCGTCCACAGGTGAGGTTTTCTCTCTCTCGGAGCACCACCGGCACTCAGACCTCACTGCTCCACCTAACAGCCCCACTGGCCACCACCCCCAGCCCGCGTCGCCGATCCCATCTCACCCCGGGTCCTTTGGCTCACCACCCCATCCACACCTGCCACCTGCTACCCCGGCAGCGCCTTTCCCTGCCCAAGCTTCAGAATGCCCTGTTGCCGCTGCTGCCGCCCCACACACCCCAGGGGCATGTCAGACTCCCCACCTGCCCTCCACCAGCATGCCGCTCCTGAAGATGCCTCCACCATTCTCAGGGTGCAGCCACCCCTGTAGTGGGCACTGCGGCGGGCACTGCAGCGGGACTCTCCTCCCACCTCCCAGCTCTCAGCAGCTCCCTAGCACTCACAGGTAAGTGAGTGGCACAAAGGGTATACTCCCTGCTAACTTCGACTTTGAGTTCTGAGAGACTTCACAGAGCATACCTTTGGGGTAGAAATTGAACGATAGATTCTATGTCTTTTGTATCATTTTTACAATCCTAAAAGAAGTAACTGTTGTCTTTTAAAAACTTGGAAAAGTTCAGGGTGTCTAACGAAGAAAAAATTTCCTCGAAACCTAAAGATAAACCTCTAACACTGGTATATTTTCTTCCTGATGTCTCTGTATATAAATTAGGTCTCTGTTTATATATTTTTGTGTAGTTATTTTTTTTTTAACATTATAGATCATTTCCCCAGTTAAAATTCTTCAGAAAACTTTCCAGTGGTCTCAAAATGTCTTCTTGCATAGCAGTAGCATAATTCATAAATTATTTTATCATTCCCCTATTCTTGGACATTTGGGTATTTCTAGTTTTTAACCATTAAAAACAAGGCTGTAATAAACATTCTTGTACCCAAATCTGTGTTTGAGTCAGGAATTATGGCCTTAAGGATTCCCTAAAGTAATTCTAAGTACTGAAGAAGTTTATATTAACATGTATGTGAAAGATAAAATTATTTGTGGAGGAGAAAGGTACGTATTTTTGTATTAGAAATCAGAGCTGTGTTTAGTATGCATTTGAATTTTCTCATTCTAAAATCCCACCACCCCAATGCCACCACTTTTAGCAGTTTTCCCTACGGGTCTTACCCACACAGTGTTGGTGGTGTCTATACAGTTGTTGTCCTCTTTCACATAGCGTTCATTGTGTGCTTCCTATGTGGTCTTCCGGGTCTCAGCTGAAGGGTGGAGAATATTCTCCATAGTGCACTTCCCTGTTCTCTAGTTGCTAATGATTTAAATCATTCCGGTATTTTAACATTGTAAATAATGTCTCTAAAGATGTCTTTGCCTAAAGCTGTTTCCCTCTTTTGGGGTTTTCTCCTTGGAAAAGGTCCCTCAGAATGAAAAAAGTTCTCCGTTTAAAAGATGTCAGAAGGTCTTTTTTGAGAAGGGTTCCTAATACATACTGAAAAATTTCTTTCCAAAAGTCTCTCCAAATTTATGTAACCACCAGTATTAGGGTGCTAGCTTCTTCATATTCTCAGGAGCATGGGTTATTTTAATTTTGCTAATGTAGGTGAAGAATGGTCATTTTGGATTAAGCTTCTCTGAGCACCACTGATAATGGTTCCTGCCCCTCCTTTTCTACCCCTTGCACAACAGACTGCCCTGGGAGCCAAGCCTTCTCACTGCTCCTTGCCCTGCCCTTTCTCCTGGCTCCCACCATCCCAGCCTCACCCCATGTCCCCAGCCCTAGGGCATTCCAGCTTCTGATGGCCAGGGCAGGGCTCTTATTCTTCTGGCTCCAGTTTTGGGACTTTGTGGGCCAGTGTCTTTTTCTTATCCTGGAAAAATAGTCTATGTTATGTGATGCCCCCAGTTTTTCCTGAAGTCCAGAGACAGAGCAGTACAGTGGGAGAGCATGAGCTTTGCACACAGGCAGGCACAGGCTGAGCCCTAGCCTCTCCTTGGGCAAAGCAGTGAAGCACTCTGACCCTTAGTTACCTACCTTAGTTACCTCCACTGCAAGTTATCTCCAGTGCAACATCTATTTTGCAGGACCTGGGAGATGCTTAGAATATGCTAAATATAGTACCTGTCCCAAACAGTACAGTAGCTCTTAGAGTCTGGCCCACAAGGCACATTGACTTTCCCAGATTTAAGGCCCCACAGCTAAGACAGCTCCACCCACTGGTGCAGATTTGGGCTAAGGACCTAAAGGGTAAAAGGAAATTGACCCTGTTGACCTCCTTTGGATGCTTCAGGAGAGCCATCAGCCCACAGCCCACAGGGTGATGGCCCTGTTTTTGTGAGAGGCACTGATAACAATCTGACTGCTTCGGCCTTTGTGGGATGAGGCACATGAAGGGTAGTTGGGATGGCAATGGTGAGAATGCTTCCCCGGGCTCCTGCTGCAGCCTGCTCCTGCCATGCCCTCCCTCATCTGTGGGCTTATCTTTCTCCCCCATCAGCAGAGACCCTGGGTGTAAAGGGCACAAGTTTACACACAGTGGCCTGGCCTGCCAGCTCCCCCAGCCCTGCGAGGCAGATGAGGGCCTGGGTGAGGAAGAGGACAGCAGCTCAGAGCGCAGCTCCTGCACCTCATCCTCCACTCACCAGAGAGATGGAAAGTTCTGTGACTGCTGCTACTGTGAGTTCTTCGGCCACAATGCGGTGAGTGAGCCTGCCCAGGCCAGAGAGGGCTGAGGGCCAGTTAAGGTGAGCCAAAGGAGCACCCTATTCTCCCCAGATTTCCCCTTGCTCAGGGGGATTATAACCACACTGGAACCTTCTGAGTTCTCGCAGCCTGTGTCCACTCACTTAACCCTTACAGCACATTTGTGAGGTAGGGATTTTTCAACACTTTGCTCCCTTTGCTCTTTTCCTGGTTTCTCCTTAAGATTGACTTCTTTTCCGTAGCCAAAAAGGAAAGGAAATGGTAGAGAGAAAGCTATGTTTCTGATGAGTATGTATATGTGTGTAATCACAGAGAAGTGAACCACACTTGTGCGTGATGAAGGCAGAGTGGAAGCAAAGGCTCTCAGTCCTCCAAGTGTGAGAGACTGCGAGGGACAGGCCGTAAGTGCAGGCGGCACCAGGAAGAAGGTTCAGGGCAGAGTACGTGCTGTCTGTACAGAGAGCGAAAACAGTTCAGAAGTCTGAAAGTGCAGAGCAAAGGGCCGCCGGCTAGAGGAGAGCAGTTGAGGACAGAAGAAATGAAAGTAATCACATTGTTAGTCACTTTTGAGCTAGGGGTTATTATTCTCATTTCAAAGATGACAAAATCGAGGCACACAAAGACTAAGTGACCTGCCCAAGGTCATACAGCTTCCGAGTGACAAAGCCCGGGCTCAAACCTGCTTTCCTGGCTCCCAAGTCAGTGGGCTCACAATGCTGTTGCATACCTCCCACTCCCTCCGCCCACCGCTGCCTTAGCTCTGGGCCTGGCCGAGGCTGAAGCCACTTGGCCTTTGTGGCTGTGATAGAAAGAACAGTTGTCTCGCTTCTCACCACATGTTCGGTGCCAGCGGGTGGGAGTGCTCCGGGCTTCCCGGGCCCAGGGTGTGTAACGTCAGCACCTCCCCCTCCCCCAGCCACCCGCTGCCCCGACGAGTCGGAATTATACAGAGATCCGAGAGAAGCTCCGCTCGAGGCTGACCAGGCGGAAAGAGGAGCTGCCCGTGAAGGGGGGCACCCTGGGCGGGATCCCTGGGGAGCCCGCCGTGGACCACCGAGATGTGGATGAGCTGCTGGAATTCATCAACAGCACGGAGCCCAAAGTCCCCAACAGCGCCAGGGCCGCCAAGCGGGCCCGGCACAAGCTGAAAAAGAAGGTGGGTGTGGGGGGGAGCCTAGCTGTACCACCTCTCCTCCCTAAGGAATCCCTTGCACCAATCCCCCAAGACTTCAGGGGCACGAACAGTGCTGGCTGCCAGAAGCCTTAGCACAGCTCACTGCTATGGGAAGGTCTGTATGAGTTTGGGAGGCATAAGGGTCAGGGAGCCTGGGGCCAATGATTGGAGAAAAGACGAGTCCTGGCCTCAGAAACTGCTGGATTCCTTCAGTCAGTCAGTCATGTATTCATTCAGCAAACACTTCTACAAATACTGGGAGCCAGAGCATGATGCAGTTAAGTTCTCTCCCTGGAGAAGCTCGGTCCAGTGGAGAGACTGACACAAAACTGGACTAGCACATTAGCATGTGTCAAGCACTGGGATAAGGGAACCCCCTCCCCCCATCTTGCCTGGGCACGCTGGAAATGGCTTACCAAGAGGCTGACTTGAAAGCTGAGTTGTAGGGAGTGAGTTCAGATTCCTTGGGAGAGTTCTGGCAGCAGGCATAGCACATCCACAGCAGTTTGGTGTAACCAGAGCTCGAATAGAGCAGAGGCAGGACAGCTAGTAGAGGTGAGAAAGGGCCTCATAGGCCCTGCTAAAGAGCTTTGACTTGATCCTATAGCTGAGGGGAGTCCCTGCAGGACTTTTATCAAAGGATGCGCTAGGTCAGATCTGTATTCCACTGTGACTGTGTGGCAATATGGAAGGTAGCCTGGAGGGTTGACACTCCAGGAAGGAATATCGAGGGCCAGGGGAGACCCGAATGATGCTGGGGCTGGAGCACGGGAAGCAGACATGACCAGCTTTGGTAATCTGATTATAGAACAGAGATGAAGGAGTCAGGATTTCTCCCGGGTGTTTGCTTGGATGACTGACAGGATGGTGTGCCCTCCATTCACTGAATGAGGATGAGATTGGCAGAAGACAGGAAATTCAGTTGGGGCACGTTGACTTGGGAGATTCTCAGGAGAATCGCCACCTCCAAGTGGAGATGGAGGTGTGGGACTGGGAGTTTCCAGCTTGGAGGTGTAATTGAAGCCATGGGAAGGACCCAGCCATGGGCTGGGTGAGCTCCTCAGAGGGCTGAGGAGAGAACCCAGTGAGCTATTTCTGGGCAGCCCTGCTCCCAGGCGAGCCCCAGGGCTTGACGGCCCATCCCCTGCTGCCTCATTACCTCTTCACCTGCCCACCCCCAGCTGTGTCTGCACAGTGCCACACGGGAGCCCAGCAGCCGAAGAGTTGGGTTTGACAACCAGCTTGCTCCAGGTCCTGGGTGGTCAAACGGCCCTGGTGCTCTGGAAAGCAGCAGTTCTACATCTTTTTCCAGCCCAAAGGACAAACCAGGACCCTTTCCCTGCAGCCTGAAGTAGTGAGCCAAGAGGTTCCACTGCTGCCTTCAGAAAATGGTCAGCACTTTCTTTCTCCCATCCAGTGTTGCCTGGCCAGAAGTGTCTAGTGGGCAACAGCAGTCTCTTTAGCCTTCCCTAGCTGCTTAAGGCAGTGGTTTCCAGTTAGGTCCCAGCGAGCACACCTTGAAGTTCGTAGGCCTGCGTGCTTTCCGTAAATCTGTGCTCATACATCCCTACCCCTTTGCTGGTAACGCCAGTAACAGTTTCTTTTCTCCCCTCCTTTTCCTTCCAACAACTTCCTTCCAAGCTCAGACTTCAGGTAACTCCTGCTACTGTACTGCCACTCTACCTTGCATGTCTCCCTTAGCTGCCATTTATCACCCTCTGTTCACTCATTCGGAAACTTGCTGCACAGCTACTGTCTGCCCAGCCCAGTCTAGAGGCCAGAATACAACATAGCACCAGGCAGTTGCAAGGTCATGTGATAGGGAGTCATGGTCATTATCTGTTTATACATCAGCCTCCTCTCCAGTGTCCTTCCTCTCCCTCAGACTTAACCACAGTCTGGCTGTCCATCACAAACACAGCTTCCCCTGGGAGCCGTCCAGTGGAAACTGCTCATTCTCTCCCACCTCAGGAGACCAATAAAGCTAAGTGTCTTTCTGCTCACTTATATTATTTGCAGACCCATGACTGTCTGTCCCTCATGTACTAACCCCTACTCCTTTGAAACTGACCCTGGCTCGGTCATCTACAACCTTTCAGCCACTCCTATTCGTCCATTAAAGGCTGTCACCTGCCCCTTCCTCCACTACCCAGGCCATAGAGATCCCCTGACCATCATTGACTCACTGTCTTACCAATACTCTCAATTCCTTGCCCTGTTGCCCTTCCATTACACCCACTCAGAAAAATCGCAGCCCTGGGTTTGACCCCTACCTGCCTCTCCCCTTTTGTAATTCAAGGAAAGCTCTAGATCAGATCTGTCTATGGCACCAAAGCCCCTTGGTCTCCTGCTTGCTTGAGCCCTCACATTGCCCAACAGGCATAGCTCCCTGATCTACGCTCTTCATCATTTCTGTCTACCACAGCTTCTTTGTCAGACCTCCAGATTCTTCTCAAACTTCCAGGCTTTCCCCACCCAGCCTTTCTTTTTTGTTAGATGACCTCACTTCCTGTTTCAGCAAGGGAAAAAAGCCAGCAGACAGGCACTCTCTCAGCATCTTACCACTCCACCTGCAGACTTGTTGTCATGAGGGAAGAGTTTACCCCTTCTGCCTAAGGCCTTACAGTCCTTTTCTGCCTCCTCAGTCTAACTTCAGCTTCCTGCTCTGGCTTTGGCCTCTCCTCTGGGCTGTCTCCCAGTGTTTCACTATGCCCAGTACTCTCTCTTTTGAAAGCAAATTGTGCCTTGAGGGTACAGCCTCCCTCCCTCCCTCCCCTCCCCCCCCTCCCCCCCCCCCTTCTGTCTCTCTCTCTCTCTCTCACCCACCTCACCTCTTTCTCTTTCCTGGCAAATTTCTTGAAAAATGTTACCTGCATTCACTGTCTTTGCACTATCTTCACAAACTATCCCCCACCCCCCCCCCCCCAAGCCACCAGTGACAACTTTGTTGCCAAATCACACTCTCCTGGCCCACCTTCTTTGTCAGCTAGGCAGCATCTCACATTTTGTATTGGTTGTCCTTTTCAAATATTGCTTTCTTTGGCCCTGTCTTCAGCCAGGCGGGGACAGGGAAAGGACAATGGGAATGCCGTGTTCTCCAGATTTCTGACCTTCTCTGATCTCTCTTCTGTCTCCTTTGTGGACTCCTCTTCCTCTCTCTGACCCTCCCCCTAAAGGATATCTTTCTGAGAAAGAGAAGCCATCTAGATAGTGTTGTTCCTGGTTCGTTATGTCCACCTGTTTCCTCCCTGCCCTTCACACTGATATCTGCTGCTACTGGGCACCTCCTCACAAATGTCATAACAGTACTCAAACTGAGCACATCCAAAACTGAGCTTGTTATCTTTCTCCAAAGAGGCCTGCTTTTACTTCTTCGTTGTCTGTCTAGTTAATGGCACCACCACCATCTACCCAGTTGCCTGAACCAGAACCCAGGATGCCATTCTGGGAGGAACGCATCATGGTGATTGAGAGCAGCGGGCCTTGGAATCGGACCTCAGTTTGGAACCTGGCTCTGCCACACTTGCTGGATGACCTTGGGCAAATCACTTCACCTCTAAGCCTCAGTTTCTTCATCCACAAAATGAGAATAACAGTAGAACCTAACTCAGATGGTTGCGAGAATGAAATGGAGTGATGCACAGAAAGGTTCGACAAAATGTGTGGTCAGGGAAGCTGCTGCAGCAGCACCAGTGGTTGTCAGTGTCGTTCTTGTAACTCCTCTCATTCTCTCCCCACCTGCCACCAAATCCCAGCCACACTACCTCCCAAATAGCTCAGACCATCTACTTCTCTCTCCACCGTACTACTACTACTTAAAAAGCCTTCAATGGCCGAACATTGCCCTCGGGATCAAACCCAGACTTGAGCATGGCCTGCAGGGCTCTTCAGGATCCAGTCCTTGCTTAGCTTGCCAGCTTTCTTTCTCAGTCTCTCCCCTCTGGCCTTCCTGCCCACCACTCCCTACCACTCTCCTAAAAGAAATTGGGGCTCCGGCTCTCCCTATGAATGTTTGCATTCTCTAAAGATTGTGTGTGCCCATTTCCCAGTCTTTACACTTGCTCCTCCTCCTGCCTAGAAAGTGCTAGTCTCTGCCCAGGACGATCCCAGTCACCCTCCAGTGCCCAGGGAGATACTGCCTCCTCTGTGGGAAGCACCTCTGATGGCCTGGTCTGGGTTCCCAGAGTATCGATAGTACTTTCTTCCCTGTTACTCAGCATTAAACAGCCTGTTTGCATGTCTGCCTCCCTCAGCAGAATTCTCATGCATAGTAAAATTGCCCAGAGCCCAGCCCAGTGCCTCCTAGTTGATGGTCAAGAAGTGATTGTCAAACAGGATTGAAAGCCATAGGAACTGCAGATCACACCTGGATGTGCTGTCCCAACTCTGCCACTTTCTAGCTATGTAACCTTGGGCCAGTTCCTTATTCGTTCCAAAGTCACATGTCCTCATCTGCAAATTGAGGATAATGTTTGCCAGGGGCCATTGTGAGGGTGAAACGAGATGACATGCAGGAAGGGTCAGGCTCATGGCATGTAACAGAAAGTTAGTGTTCTGTGCTCTGTCCTCCTCTCACTACCAAGCCGTACGTGGTCCCACATCGCTCCCTCTAACTCGTTTTCAGATTTGAAATCCTCCATAGAACTTCCATTCCTAACAGAAAAAGTTGGCTGGTGCAGGGGAGGAGTGATTCGAAAGGCCTTCCAGTCCTTTGTCCATCCTCATGGCCTTAAACTTCAGGGCACATGGCTGGAAACACTGCTCCAGACTGAGCTGCTTCCTCACATGAGCACCATGGTGCCAAGGCACAGCCTTGTCAGCACCCAGGGAAAGGGACACATGCCCCCTCAGATGTCCTCCTAGCAACACCATGAGGAATAGGTAGGTAGTTTTTCTACCGAATTTACAAAGGGGGACAATAAGATTCAGAGAGAGTAAGTGATTTGTCCAAGGTCCCACAGTTGTGGCGCTAGTCAGTTGCAGAGCCATATTTAAAACAGATGGATGCTTGCTGGGGCACAGAGTCACCCTCTTTAAGTTGACTCTGAAGTGGTCGCAAGCCCTCTTTTCTCTCCCCAGTTTCGTTTTCCTGTTTCTCCCCTCCATTCCCACATCAGCTAGAAATACTTGAAATGTGGAAGTCATCTAGCCCCTGGCCCAGCGCCACCATCACCTCCTTCCCGTGGGCTTTTGACATCTGTCTCCCATCTCCCTCTAAAGGCCTGTTGGCCTGCTGGTCACTTGAGGTTGAGCAAAGGAATGGGGTGACTCAGAACCCAAAGACTCTCATTTTTACTCTCCAGAACGAGATCTGTTGACACTAACAGTCCAGCCCCCAAGTTCTCACATAGGTAGAGTGGCTGCTTTTACATCTTGCTGTGGGGCCCCATGTGGCTGCCACTGTATGCCATCAGGCACATTTCAGGCATGGCCTTGATTACTGGAGGCAGCTGAGTGGTGAGTGGCCTTCGTATGGGAACTTCGCCCTCTTCCATAGTGCCCATACACACATTCCTGCCATCCAGAGCAGTCTGACCTACCATGGTGGCCATGGTGGTCTCACAGCCCATCTTCTTAAAGCCCTCGCCCCTCATGATACCACAGCTTTTTTCCCCTACCACCAGCAGAATTGGAGAGAATGCTTCTGTAGCAGCCATCTGCCTCACATGCATCCCCAGTTTTGTCTTCACTCCAGAATTATTGTTCCCCCCTTTTGCAGATGAGTCCACGGAGACTCAGCAAGTGATTGAACTGCTTAAGCTCAAGCCTGGAAGGCAAGGTACAATTAGCTGCATTCCTATCCCTTTGAGTCCTAGTGTCCGTAGGCCCTACGACACCAGGGCTCTGGATGAACAAGCTATAAAAACCCTATCCTTTGTGGGTCTGTCTCCATCCCCAGGACATGCACCTGTCTGATTGCATTTCATCCTCACTCCCACAGGGTGGGTGAGCAGGCCAGGATGGCAACACCCTGCCTCTAGCCAGTTAGCCGCAAAGGCGGGCCCCAGGCTGATGTGTCAGGTGTCACACTGTGCCTGGTAGCTGCCTGGCCTCCGCTGAAATTGCGTCTTATGTTGGCAGGAAAAGGAGAAGGCCCACTTGGCAGCAGAAGCTCTAAAGCAGGTGAATCGTAGTGTTTCTGGAAGCCGGGAGCCAAGGCCTGCCAGGGAGAGGCTCTTGGAGTGGCCTGACCAGGAGCTGGATCGAGTAAATAGCTTCCTGAGCAGCCGTCTGCAAGAGATCAAGAACACTGTCAAGGACTCTATCCGTGCCAGCTTCAGTGTATGTGAGCTCAACATGGACAGCAATGGATTCTCTAAGGAGGGTGCTGCTGAGCCAGAGCCCCAGAGCCTATCCCCCTCAAACCTCAATGGTTCCTCAGAGCAACGGCCTGACATTAATCTTGACCTGTCCCCTTTGACTTTGGGCTCCTCTCAGAACCACACGTTACGAGTTCCAGGTGAGCCAGCCCCACCATGGACAGAAATGAGAGGCTCCCACCCACCATGGACAGAGGTGAGGGGGCCCCCTCCTGGTATCATCCCTGAGAATGGGCTAGTGAGGAGACTCAACGCCGTGCCCAACTTGTCCCGGGTGATCTGGGTCAAGACACCCAAGCCAGGCAACCCTAGCCCTGAGGAGCCAGGCCCAAAGGAGGTTCCCAGTTGCAAGCAGGAGCTGCCCGAGCCTGTGGTCTCAGCTGGGAAGCCGCGGAAGGGCAAGAGACAGGGCAGTCAGGCCAAGAAGATCGAGGCAAGCCCAGCCCCACGGTCCCCTGCCAGCCTCGAGGTTCCCAATGCCAAGGGCCAGATCCCCAGCACCAAGCAGCCAGGCAAGGCCACAGAGCCTCCCAAAGTGGGCAGCTGTGCTGAGGCTGGAGAAGGGAGCCGGGGGAGTCAGCCAGGACCAGGCTGGGCTGCTGGCCCCAAAGCTGACGAGAAGGGCAGCTCCTGGCGAAACTGGCCAGGTGAGGCCAAAGCACGGCCTCTGGAGCAAGAGTCTGTGCAGCCCCCAGGCCCAGCAAGGCCACAGAGCTTGCCACAGGGCAAGGGTCGCAGCCGCCGGAGCCGCAACAAGCAGGAGAAGACAGCCGCCTCCTTGGGTGAGTGCACCAGGAATTGAGTGGCTGACCCCCCACCCCCACCCCAGCCAGGCCAGAGGGTGGAGGGTAATCCTTGCGTGTGGGCAGTGCTGCCCTAAGAGCATGACCCCAGAGGCCTGGCCATGGGCACTAAGCCCTCCTGGCTGTGTCTTCCTAGACGATGTGTTCCTGCCCAAGGACATGGATGGGGTGGAGATGGATGAGACTGACCGGGAGGTGGAGTACTTCAAGAGGTAGGTGTGGGGATGCCTTCTCGCCCACCCACACTCAGGCTCTCCCTCAGCCCGACTCCCTCAGAGGGAGAGCCTCTCCAAGCTCTCTCCCACCAGTGTATCTCCTGGAACCCAGGTGGCCACATGGCAGGACAGGGCGTCTGGAAAAGTATAAGGGACAGGGAGAAGGAGGCATGTCAGGCCCCAAGAACCAGGGCTTTCTCCAGCTTTATTCACTTTGTTTATTCATTTGCACTTTCTCTGCTCTGCCTGGGCTGAGCTCTAGGGTAGAGGCAAATCAAACACAGCTTAGGTGGAGAGAGAGAGCCATAAACAGTGTTGAGTGCTGTTGGAAGAGTAAGGGTATGGGGCTGCGGGGGAGGCAGCTAGAAGTGGGGCGACAGGCGAAGCTGAAACGTAGGCGAGGCCAGGGCAGCCTTCCTAGTAGAGGTGGCAACCAAGCTGAGACCTGAGAAATAAGAACAAGTGGGCAAGGTAAAACAGGGCCTTTGTGACAGCGGAGCTAGTAGGTATAGACGTTTGAAGCTGAAAGCAACATGCAGTACCTAGGGGAACAGAAGGCAACCCAGTGTAGCTGCAGTAAAAATACACTGTGAGGAGCAACCCTGTATCCTGAGGCAGTGTTGGTCTCTTAACACATTGTTCCCTTGGCTTGTGGGCACTCTGTCCAGAAAGCCAGCAGAGCTCACATAACCTGCTAGATCCCAATACCCTGGAACCAAAGGACTGGTACAGAGCTGACTTGGTTTCTTTATTGACCAGGACACACAGGTCTAGAACAGGGGTCTAGCAGTGAGAACCTCTAATTGTGCTTTTTTGGTGTCTCTCAAAACCAATAGGTTCTGTTTGGATTCTGCAAAGCAAACTCGTCAGAAAGTTGCTGTGAACTGGACCAACTTCAGCCTCAAGAAAACCACTCCCAGCACAGTTCAGTGAGGTATGGAGACCCCTAAGTGTTGCACGTACTCCCTCTCCCCAAGTTCTGTCACTTCTGTGCCCCCGCCAGACCATTTCATGCTCTGGGGCACATGGAGTTAGCCTAGCAGCTTGCCAGCCCTGGCCCCTGTACCTCCACGGCAACAGCACCACAAGTTACACTCTCTGAAGATATCCTGGGCCAGACCCTCCTGTGTTCCCTCTTGCCTGTGCTCCTGAAGGATCCTTCCTGCACTGCCATCCTTGGACTATCTCTGCCAGGCCCCTGCTTCCCTTACCATCTGCCTCTCAAGCAGCCGTAGTCCCCAGAGGACTGCCCCCACACCTGACATTATTAGCCTCAGGGTTGAATCTCATTTGCCTGGCCTGGTAGGCTACCAGGATGCTTCCCAGCTAAAACCATACAAGAAGGGGCCAGCCCCAAAGGACCAGTGAGAAGGCAGATGAGGTAGACCAAGACTTTGGAGAGGTCATTTAGGCATGGAGGAGTTGGTGAGCACTCTCCACAAATATGACAAGCTCCATGAAGAAATGATAGCTGGGCTGCCTCCTGAAGAAGAGATCTGGCCCTGAGCTGGGCTCTGGCCTCCTCTCCGAGCCACCTACACTGGTCCTTTGTCTGAAATACTGACATATATATTTTTTTAATGTTTTATTTATTTTTGAGAGAAAGAGAGTGAGGAAGGGCAGAGAGGGAGGAAGATAGAGCATCTGAAGCAGGCTCTGCACTGACAGCAGCAAGCCTGATATGGGGCTTGAACTCACAAACTACAAGATCATGACCTGAGCTGAAGTCGAATGCTCAACCGACTAAGCCACCCAGGTGCCCCTGCAATACTAACATATCAGATGATGTTCTGGACTGCAAATAGAAGACCAAGAAGGGCTGAGAACCATAGTGTAGGAGAGAAGGCTGGCTGGCAGACAGGCCTTGGTGCTGGGTTTGCAGCCTAATGGCTGTGCAGTGCCCTGTCTTAACTTCATGCTCTGTCCCTGGGATCGGGCCTTTTCTGGCTGGCAATCACACAACTTGCCCTTAAGGCAACAGGAAACTGAGGCGGGTAGGCTGAACTCAGGGACCCCTGGGAGGGTGTCCTCACCTCTACTTCTCCTCTTTTCAGTGCCAGGAACACGCCTCTCTGGGCCAGGGCAGCAGACTTCCTGGACCCTCAGCTGAGTCCCTTTGTCATTTTTTGGGTCAGGATTCCCCACCCTTGATGCTGGCTTCAGCTCCCCAGGAACAGCCCAGAGAGCCTGAAGCTAGGGCAGTCTTTGAGGCTCGGCTCCCTATGGCACCTCAGGCTGCCTGGAGTCAGGACTGTCTTTAGACTCACCTTAGCCCCTCTCTCTGAAAGGGCTAGGTTCCCTGGTCTTTGGCCAAACTGAAATGTCCACACCCTCAGGAGCTTCTGCCAGGACCAGGGTGCCCTCCTGCCTCTTTTTTCTACCTCCACAGGATCCAGGAGTGACGGGGACCCCAGGCACTTTCATCTTTTGCCTCTTCTGAGAGTAAAAGGGGCACATCTTCTCCCACAGCCCAATGCCCTTGTCAGCCAGGAAACCTCATCCAGCCGTCTTCTCTCAAGGACTCCCTCTTTGGTTGATTTCTTTTCCCAAGACTGGAGATGTTCCCTCCCTGTCCCACTCCCACCATAAGGGCTCTCCACTGCTTTTCCACCCTCCTCAGAGTGGGAGCCCTGAGAGTGCATGAGAAAGCAGTGCTGGCACAGATTCGGGACCTAGCCTGGGCTGTGTACCCAGAGCCTGAGGCAGGAGTCAGGATGCATATGCCGCCTCTCCCCTTCCTGTCAGTAGGAGAGCAAAGACCAGAGGCTGGGCTCTTACCCTACCCTGACTTGGAAAGAGGTGTGACAGGGGAGCTGTCCCCCGGCAGGGTCTTAACTTTCATCCTCTGCTGGAGATAATCAAGGAAGTCTATTCAAGATTTTCAGCCCAGGGAGTAAAAATAGCAGGCAGTTGTTCCTACCCATGGGGACCCATGGAAACCCAGAGCCAACATGGGGAGGCTAAGTCAAAGTTCTCACTCACGGTGCAGCCATGCTCCTGTTTTCTCAGCCCCTGCCGGGTCAAGCTTCTTCAGGGTGTCCTGAGACCCCAACTGCCAGCTGAAGGTCTACAGTTTCTTCCTCCACATCCCTATCCACCTGCCCAAGATCCTCCCTGCTCCTCGCCATCCTGGACCAACCAAAAGTTGAATGGACGCTGTGCCGTGCTGGGGCCCCTCAGGACCTCCGCAGAGCCGCTTCCTGGTGCTACGCAGCCTCCTCACTCAGAGCCCGGGGGCTGAACTGGCTTGTGGGCTGGGGGCTGATGGTACTGCTGGCCCAACACTGCTCTCTTTGTGTTTGGTTTTGTTTTTGTTCTTGTTTTTCAATTCTTTACTTTTGATACTGTGAAGATCTTTCCTGCCGAAAGATAAAGCAACATTTGGACACAGAGTCGGTGTGTTGGTGGTTTGCTGGTCTGGGACGGGGGTGAGGTGAGGAATGTACTCAGAAGCATGGGCTCTGCCTTAGTCATTAACCTCATTGAGCACATACTATGTGTCAGCAGTTCAGTAATTTCCTCTTAATTCTTACAGCAGTTCTAAATGGGACTGTTATCCCAATTTATAGATGAGGAAACTAAAGCTAAGATGGGCAAGTGACTTCAGTGCACTCAGTCTGGCTGACTAGGATTAGAGCATAGGCCTGTATAACAGCAGCATCTGTGCTCTTTTCTCCTGTTGGGAGGACTCTGGTATGTAAACTTGAGCAGCTGTTTCCCCATACTGTGTTTGTTTCCCCCTCTGCAAAACCAGTGAGTTGGAGGAGTGAGACTCGATCTCTTTGCAACTGATGTGAGATGGAGTCTGGGAAAGGCTTACGGCCTTTATGGACTGTACACCTGTAACCTGGGTGATTCACATTGTCAGGAGAAGTGGAGTAAATGAAGTTCCTATAAATTGGATCTGACTTTCCAATGGGAATGAGACCTGTAACCTAAGTACTGGATTGTAGAGGATAATGAACCCTTCTGTAAAGTAAAGCAAACTACCTCATTCCTACCCCCCCCCCACCCCCCCCCCCACAGTAAATCTGGTTCTTAAATTCAGATTTTAATATAATAGGTTTGTTAAACAATGCTTTCTCGTACACACTTGTGTTTCCAACTCCTTGCCCCCAATGTCATCTTCTCTCTAAAACTGACACTTAACTTGAGCTTGTGTGGGAAGCAGTGGAGGCTGTGGCCACTCAGTCACTAAGAGCCCTTTATGGAGAGGTGGGAGCAGGATCAGAAACTGTTCCCTCCCCCTTCTCTTCCTCCCAGGTCGAATCCCACCACGGGCTGTCAGTGCCAGTTTCCTCTTCTAAAGATGTTAAAAAGCATCACTCACAGGCTCACAATTCCTGGTCCCTGGACTTTCCTAATCTCCAAGAAAGTATGCAAACTCCCCTGTGAAACCTGTCTGTATATGTATTACCTTTGTTCTTCTTTCCTTTCAACTCTTGCACCAGGCTCCTGTGCTGCAACTAAACTGGCATAATTATCTAAAATTCTGCTTCATCATTCAAAAATTGCAGGTCTGATCAAGGAGCTGCTTTACCTACAGAGAAAAACCTGTGGGTGGCATTCAGAGGCTTCCACATCCAGCCCCCACCTCCCAGCACTTCACTCCAGCAATACCAGATGACCTCAGTCTTCATCTAGGCCTGGCACTCTCAGGTCTCCCAACTTTTGCTCACACATTTCCTTTTTCCTAGATTACCTTTCCTTTATCATTTCCTGCTTATCCTTCACATTCAAGCTGAAAGGCTATTTTACAATGAGAATCAATTTGCCCTGCCTTGTGATGCTTCCAGAAAGTACTACCTTATCTGTCTTAAAATATTTCTCCTGAATATCAAGATCCATTATATTTCTGTCTCAACTAATCCATAAACTCACAAGTCAGGTTTGTGTCTTCATCTTTCATTTGCTTCAGCACTGTGCACAATACCCAGCACGTGCTCATGTTAAATACATAATAGTACTGACCCATCACTCCTCTTCAAAAGTCACCAGTGGGCTTGCCTGGGTGGCTCAGTTTGTTGAGCCTTGACTCTTGATTTTGGCTCAGGCGATGTTCTCCCCGTTGGTGGGATGGAGCCCGGAGCTCAGGCTTGGCAATGACACCGCAGAGCCTGCTTGGAATTTTCTCTCCCTCTCTCTCTGCACCTTTCCTGCCCTCACGCTCATTCTTTCTCAAATAAAAGTCCCCAGTGAAGTTGAAGTTACTTTTGACAGGGCCCTGCATGCCCTGGTCCCTGTCTACCTATCCAGCTTTAGCTCTGAACACTCCTATCCCTACAGCAGCCGGCCACGTGACCCCTCTGTTCCTTGAGGAATCTGTGTGCTTGCACAAGGCCAGACCTTCACTCCTGCAGGGCCCTCCATCAGAAGGCTTCTCTCCCTTTCCTCCCCTCCCTGTTCTGAGATTCTACACTTCTCTGGAAGCTCAGATCTAGGTCTCCTCGAAGCCTCTGGTTCCCCAGGCAGTGAGTTACTCTAAGCTCTATCACAGCATTTACAATAATAACTTCGTACATAAGTACAGACCCTCAGCAAAAACACTGTCATCAGTATTTTATTTATCCCTCACCACTCTGAACATGTGTTGTCACATAGATAAGGACGCCAGTCACAGCTGCAGTGCAAGTTGATTCGTTACCCGCGCCCCGTGCCCGGGATGCAGTCCCCGGTGGGGTCCCAGCTGGCCCAGTCCCGGAACGTGCCAGATGACGTCAGGCTCTGGGCGAAGCTAGGCCTCCGCTAGGCGGGTCTCTTCTGTATCTCCACTCGTGGGACCTTCCACCAGTCTTCGTTTGAGCGTTTAGCGCATGCTCCAAGTCCTCCAGCGTCCCATAATGCATTGTATGACGCTTCGCCCTCGCCCCTGGCAACAAATGCGCAGCCGCCCAAGGGTACTTTGACGCTGCACTGCCTGACAGGGTCTCGGGAAAGTTTGTCCCTCTGCGCGATCCGGCACTCAGAGGTCGTTGCTAGGTGCCGACCTTCCGCTTCTTCACATCTGATTGGATCTCACGCAAAAATTGAGGCGGGGTTTTACCGTAGCGCGCCTGCGTACAGCAAAGGATGGAGGACTCGGAACCTGAACGGAAGGTGGGAGCGAGGTAGGGGTCGGTGCGGGTGGCGAGCAGCTGTGAAAGCGGGGGCCTGGGCCTGATTCATGTGTATCTGTAGCGGGTTCGCACAGATGAAGCGACTGCCACAGGAAGCCGCTCCGAGGCGGAGGATGAGGACGACGAAGACTACGTGCCTTACGTGCCTTTGCGACAGCGGCGGCAACTGTTGGTGAGGGCCTCGGGTCGGAAGAGAAATGAGGGTGTGGGAGGGAGGGTGGCATCCAGTGGAGTGAGCTGTCAGTAGTTGGGACCGTGGCCCCCAGGCAAACGAGGGACTGCCAGTCTGATCTGAGGGGTAGGGCACCTCCATGTCGCGTGGCCCAGGACCCTCTCCCAAAAGCCAAGATCCTGACGCAAGCCCCCTGGGCCCGATACTCCGCTTTGTCTTGGGCTTGGCTCTGAGGGGCGCTGGTGGAACCTCAGCTCCAGAAGCTATTGCAACGAAGGCGCAAAGGAGCTGCGGAGGAGGAGCTGCAGGACAGCGGCAGCGAGCCCCGGGGAGATGAGGACGACATCCCTCTGGGCCCACAGTCCAACGTCAGCCTCCTGGATCAGCACCAGCACCTTAAAGAGAAGGCTGAAGGTGTGCTGGGAAGCAGCGGGGAGGCTCAATTTGGTGCACTGCTTTGGCATGTCTCTGACATCTGCTTCTTTTCTCAGCTCGCAAGGAGTCTGCCAAGGAGAAGCAGCTGAAAGAAGAGGAAAAGATCCTGGAGAGTGTGGCAGAGGGCCGAGGTATGGTTGTAGTCAGGCAGGGGGAGAGGTGGACTAAGCCTCCTCCCTAGCCCCAAGCATGTTATATCTGAAGATCCTGGCCTCTGGGAAGCAAGAGCCATCCCTGAGCCACATCTGTCTCCTCAGCTTTGATGTCGGTGAAGGAAATGGCCAAGGGAATCACATATGACGATCCAATCAAAACCAGGTATGTCTTTCTAGTCTGTGGTAAAGCAGTCATCTTTACTTGGAATGGTATGTGGCTGAGCCTGGCAGGACACCCCAGAGCCAGCTGTGCCTGGGACCTCTCTTGACCCCCACCACCCACTCACAGTTGGACACCTCCCCGTTATGTCCTGAGCATGTCTGAAGAGCGGCATGAGCGCGTGAGGAAGAAGTATCACATCCTGGTGGAAGGAGATGGTATCCCACCACCCATAAAGAGCTTCAAGGAAATGAAATTTCCTGCAGGTACTGGGAACTTTGATGGTCAAACAACTGTGAGCCTGTGTCCCAGCCTCCCCTGAGCTTAGCATCTACAGCGATGAGTCAGGTAGTGAGAATGGAGGGATTTGAGGAGGGGTTTCTTTAGGTTTGAATTACATTTGCCCTAGTTGTCCCTATTTACTGTCCTCTGCCATTAGGGAGCTTCAGTGGGCAAGTGACATTAGCCTTAAATGGACCTGGGTGCAAATCCTGCCTCCACCAGCCTAGAAGTCTTGGACAAGTCTATTTTTCTCTCTCTCTTTCTC
This sequence comes from Panthera leo, assembly GCF_018350215.1. Taxonomy (NCBI): domain Eukaryota; kingdom Metazoa; phylum Chordata; class Mammalia; order Carnivora; family Felidae; genus Panthera; species Panthera leo. The sequence continues at coordinate 172,655,774 of NC_056679.1, forward strand.
TGGGCCTCATTTGTAACTCAAAGAGGGTAGTGCTAATTTTACAGCTTTGGGGGCCTGATAAAGTATCCATGAGACACAAGGATGATGCTAAAGTTGTTTTCCATAGCCATCCTGAGAGGCCTGAAGAAGAAAGGCATCCACCACCCAACACCCATTCAGATCCAGGGCATCCCCACCATGTGAGTATGGGAGGCCCTGAAGAGGGTGGTGATGGGAAGGAGTAGTCACTAGGTGTCCATCTGGAGACCCATTCCCTGCATTCTACTGAACCTGATCATCAGGCCTGTTCTCTCCCAATAGCCTGTCTGGCCGTGACATGATAGGTATTGCCTTCACGGGTTCAGGCAAGACATTGGTGTTCACATTGCCTGTCATCATGTTCTGCCTGGAACAAGAAAAGAGGTTACCTTTCTCCAAGCGTGAAGGGCCCTATGGACTCATCATCTGTCCCTCAGTAAGTAAGCCAGGCTGGGGGGCAGGGCAGAGACAGGCCTGCCTTCTGGTGCTAACCTCTGCCCCTGTGCCTGCAGCGGGAGCTGGCCCGGCAGACCCACGGCATCCTGGAGTATTATTGCCGCCTGCTACAGGAGGATAGCTCCCCACTCCTGCGCTGCGCTCTCTGCATTGGGGGCATGTCTGTCAAAGAGCAGATGGAAACCATCCGACAGTGAGCATAAGCACCCCCTGGGCCTCCCCAGAACCCCTAGATAAGCCAAAGCGCCCTTTGCTTTAACTACCCCCACATACCCTTACAGAAACCTTCTGTGGACCTAGTCCTCAAGAAGCTTTTTGTCTGATGGTGAGATCAGTTGGGTTGGGACAGAGGGATGTGGTAAGGTACTGTGGGAGCACAACAGATGGAATGGGGACATTTGGGAGGTCAGGGGGTCAGGGCATTCTGGGCAGAAGGCACAGAGGTGGGGGACCCAGGGTTTCCAGGAAGGTCAGAGCCATCCAGTGTGGTCCATCATGGAAGCTGAGGCACTAGGGCAGGGCTGGATCCATGGCCTTTCCACACAGCGTAGTCCCTAGGAGACAATGCCAGATGCCCTGGACCAGGCTCTGGGGTCACAGACCGGCCAGACCCAGACCCTTCTTTCCAAGGCATTCCCAGTCTCAAGGAAGATTCAGATACAGAAAAGATTAATTCAGAATACCAGGAAAGTGAGCCCGTCAACACCTACAAAGGGAGTTACAGGAGCACAGACTAAGGCCTATTTGGAGATTTAGATAAACCCTCCTGGGGGCAAGGGGAGTGAGTGATCTAGAAGGGGGAAGAATATGCAAGCAGAGGTGATTCATGGCTGGGTAGGAGCTCTGGAGCAGAGCAGTGGTCAAGAAAGCTGTAGCCCCTTCCAGGAGAGATGTGTTTTGCAAGTAGGGCAGGGTGGCGGAAGTGATGAGGGGACAGATGAGGAGAGACAGGAAAGAGGCCAGAGGGCAGAATGAGCAGAGTGCCAGCCCTTAGATGCAGGGATGGGCAGGTAGCCCTGACCTCAGGGTCTCTTCTTGATCCCCAGTGGTGTGCATATGATGGTGGCCACCCCTGGGCGCCTCATGGATCTGCTGCAGAAGAAGATGGTCAGCCTAGACATCTGTCGCTACCTGGCTCTGGACGAGGCTGACCGCATGATTGACATGGGTTTCGAGGGCGACATCCGCACCATCTTCTCCTACTTCAAGGTGCCCATGCCTGCCTGGCCAGGGCTTCTGGCCACCCTCCCCAGGATGCCACATTCAACTGTGGCAGGCCCTGAGGCCCTGCACTGCACACCCACTGGCCCTGATTCAGGGGGCTACATCCCAGCTCCTTGGTCTTCCCAGGCCTCCCATTCCCTCATTCCCACCCTACTCTTTTTCAGGGCCAGCGGCAGACCCTACTTTTCAGTGCCACCATGCCTAAGAAGATTCAGAACTTTGCCAAGAGTGCCCTGGTAAAGCCTGTCACGATCAACGTGGGACGTGCCGGAGCCGCCAGCCTGGATGTCATCCAGGTAGGCAGGCACTCCTGATGAGCACACCTTCTAGGGTCTCTTTTGTGAGGGTTGGATCTGCCTAGGCTCCATCAAAGCTGTTGGAGTAGGGTTGAGGGACCACCTTGTGGTCACTGGGGGTTTCATCTAAGCCTCAGCCCTTAGCAGCAGACATTCTTAGGGTGACCAGTCCTTGATGACAATAGGCTTCTGGTCCCCTCCCAGCCAGGATTGGGGGCCCAGGCTCTGTGGCAGGGTCATGGCTGGTGAGCCCATTTGCAGGCCCACCTGACCTGGCCCCTGTGGTGGCAGGAGGTGGAATATGTGAAGGAAGAGGCCAAGATGGTATACCTGCTCGAGTGCCTACAGAAAACACCCCCACCCGTGAGTGCAGCCAGCCAGGCTGACCCTGGACCTCTGGGATGAAGGGGAGAGGGCAGTGAGGGGTAGTATGCTGGAGAAGGTTGGGCATGCCCAGTTGGAGTCAACCCTCATGACTGGAGTTGGTCCTCTGGACAGGTGCTCATCTTTGCGGAGAAGAAGGCAGATGTGGATGCCATCCACGAGTACTTGCTGCTCAAGGGGGTCGAAGCGGTGGCCATCCATGGGGGCAAAGGTCAGAGTAGTACATGCATAGGCATGGATTCTGCTGCTATTGCAGCCCCTCACCTAAACCCTTTCCCTGTCTGGTGAGCCTAGCACTACTTCCCAGACTCCTGCTGTCACTCTGATGGCTCCTGCCTAACCTTCCCCAGACCAGGAGGAACGGACCAAGGCCATCGAGGCATTCCGGGAAGGCAAGAAGGATGTCCTGGTGGCCACAGACGTAGCTTCCAAGGGCTTGGATTTCCCTGCCATCCAGCATGTCATAAATTATGACATGCCTGAGGAGATCGAGAACTACGGTGGGGAGCTTGGGGGTCAGCGGTGCGGGCTAGACCCCAACCCATGGGCAGTGGGCCAGAGGATCTGTTCCCTCTCTCTGCAGTGCACCGTATCGGCCGTACCGGGCGCTCAGGAAACACAGGTATTGCCACGACCTTCATCAACAAGGCCTGTGGTAAGTCTGCCACCAGGGCCACCTCAGCTGTCCCCTGGGTCATCTGCCTGTGGCTACATGGGTCTTGGCTACAGGGCCCAGGGTTGGTCCTGATGGTTCCATCCTTACCTCCACAGATGAGTCGGTGCTGATGGACCTCAAAGCCCTGCTGCTAGAGGCTAAGCAGAAGGTACCACCCGTGCTGCAAGTGCTACACTGTGGAGATGAGTCCATGCTGGACATTGGAGGTGACTGTGGAGCAGGAGTGGGGGCCCAGTGGGGGGTGGGGGGAGACATGACAGGAACACCACAAAACAAGTCTGTGCTGCACATCAGAGGGCAGGGGCAGGAGGTCCTGGGGGAGCCAAGGTCTGGGATATGGAGCCTGGCCTTGTGATCATGCTGACTCTCACCCCCGTGCCCCCAGGAGAGCGTGGCTGTGCCTTCTGTGGTGGCCTGGGCCATCGAATCACGGACTGCCCCAAACTGGAGGCTATGCAGACCAAGCAGGTCAGCAACATTGGCCGCAAGGATTACCTGGCTCACAGCTCCATGGACTTCTAAGCCATCTATCATACCTTGTCTCCAAGAGGCCTCAGTCTCCAGCCACCTCCCACATACACACCAGCCCCTTGGACAAAAAGCCAGCATCCTCGGCCCAGCTGGCCTGGGCTGGGCCAGGCTGGGCCTGGCTGCCTGCTCCCTGTGTCCCCCAGGATTCTATTTTTGTTCCCCTTTACCCCAGTTGTCATTAAAGCACAAGCCTCTCTGGTCTCAGCCCAGCCCTGCCTCTGTGTTTCGTCTTACCTGACCCCTGCCTCCTGGGTAGGCCTCACCCTCTGACTTCCATAGCCCCTCTGAGGCAGGGAACTGGCATCTGCTACTGCTACCGCCAACACTCAGCCTGCTGGGTCTTAGTTGTGGAAGGAGCCATGTAGCTGGGGTCCCCTTCTGGGGGCTCTGGCTATCTCCTCTGGGCTAGCTGGATTGGTGACTCGAGAGACCGCATTGGTGGGCCAAGGGGAAATGGTTGGGTTTTCTGGTCTCTGGTTGGCTCTTTATAATCTCCAGCCTTGCCCCAGCCTCCCTCTTCCTGTCAGCTGAATGAAGCTCTTGGGGCCCCTTGGGAGGCGACTTCCTGCCTCAGGCCCCCTGCCCGCTTGCCGGCTCACACAGGCTCCCAGTAGGAACCCTCTGTTCCCCTCACCAAGGGGGTAAGCAGATGCCACAGGACTGCTGCTCAAGCCACTAGTGCTCACTTACCTCACCTCATGCCCAGCTGTCTGTTGGGCTCAGGATCCAGGCAATCCAGATAGACGTCTGCTGGGAAGCTCCTAGGTAAGTGGCAGAGGCAGATGAGAAATGAATAACGGGGTGGCGGTCAGGAGACCGCTGGCAAATGGAACAGGATTTCAGCATCTGGCAAGGGGTAGGCAGAGGAAGAGCACTGGCAACGATTTCTCTGTGCCCGGCACTTCATGTGCAAGACCACATGCTTATCCCAGCAGGACAGCAGTTGCTCAAGCCATGTTTGTCACTTGGTGTTTGGTTTGGGGCAAGTTACCTAATGTTTCTGAGCCTCAATTTCCTCATCATTGAAATGGCAATGAGCATGCAAAGGACATGGTGTCAAGCTACTGGAGCTCGGGGCTGCCCGAACTGCACTGGATACAAAGCCAGGTGGAGAGACCCTTGGAAAGATTTCCTGCCCGCACCCCATATGTGACCCCAAACGGTATTGCTTAGCCTGGTTACACATTCCTTTCTAAAGGTGGCATTGAATGAGTGACATGAGTCTGTCCCCAGAATTCAGACACACACTCAGAGCCCCAATATTAGCCTCCGGCAAGGTGAGGCAAAAAAAAAAAAAAAAAAAAAGGTGCCCAGCAAGAAGCAAAGTTTAAAAAAGAACATGTGAACTCTCTAGGGGCCTACTGGGGGGCATACCACCCACACTCACATGACCAGGCCTTGCCATGAGGACTGAGCTTCACTGGTGGGGCCAGTGAAGCTGGCGCTCAGACAGCATGGGGTGCTCAAGGGGACCTCCCGGGGAAGAGGCAGCCTGGTGCTGGAGTGGCACAGTGATAGGGGGTTCCCTGGAGGCATTGGGCTGAAGGGAGGTAGAGGCCAGAACATAGCACCTTGAGTGATGCACTGAGGAGCCCAGGCTAGACCCAAGGGCAGTGGGAAACCAGGAAAGGCTTGGGAAGGGGAGAGACCGGTTGGTTTGGGGCTGATAGAAAGGACCATGGTGGGCCCTGTGGGACAGTGGTTCAAAGGGGAGATGTGAGGCTGGCAATGGACAGGGGCTGTGAAGACAGGAGCAAATGAATATTAGAAATATTTCCAAGATAGGGGCGCCTGGGTGGCTCAGTTGGTTAGGCGGCCGACTTCGGCTCAGGTCATGATCTCACGGTCCGTGAGTTCGAGCCCCGCGTCGGGCTCTGTGCTGACAGCTCAGAGCCTGGAGCCTGTTTCAGATTCTGTGTCTCCCTCTCTTTGACCCTTCCCTGTTCATGCTCTGTCTCTCCCTGTCTCAAAAATAAATAAAAAAAAAAAAACGTTAAAAAAAAAAAAAAAAAAAAAAGAAATATTTCCAAGATAAAGACAAGCAGAGTAGGACTGAGAGGGTACCAATCAGGGCTCAAGAGTGGGAAAGCAGGGAATTGGCCAGTCTGGCTAGAGGGGGGGTCCTGGGGCAGGGCTGTGGGAATGTCAGGTGCTGGGGTGTACAACCACCCTGCACAGAGGAGAGGTTGGAACTTATGACTCACAGCCAGCTGACCCAGGTGCAGACATAGGTCATTTGCCATCCAGCGGTCTGACGCCCCTGCCAGGCCCAGGCACACGTGGGCACCTTGGGCCAACTGAACCCCAAGGGAGAAATATGTGATGCCCCTACCCATTCCTAGCTCCTTTACTGAAGACAGGCTCCCCTCCCCCTCTCAGCCCTGCAGCTGCCTCTCTGGACAGAGGGAGGGGGAAGTGGCCAGAAGGGGAAGTGTGAGGAGTTCCCCTCTGGCCTGTCACCAGTCTCCTCGGGCCGTCGGAGTGGCAGCCCTGGGGCCTGGCTGCGGCCATGGAGCCTCTGGAGACTCCCATCAAGGACGGCATCCTCTACCAGCAGCACGTCAAGTTTGGAAAGGTGAGGACCCTGGCTGGCAGGCAGCTGCCCAGGACAGTAGGCTTCTGCCCCAGCCTCAGCCTACCAGGACCAAGGAGAATGGGGAAGGGAGTCAGGGTGGGGGACCCAAGCAAGGTGTTGGGGAGTAGAACAGAACCCCATTCTCAGCTTGAGTGGGTTGGGCTGAGTGGGCCTTTTTGAGAGTCTGCCTTGCTTACGGATGGGGAAGCCAAGAGTGGGGAGGGTCTAAGACTCCAAACCTTGGGGCAGAGCAGAGCTGCAAGGGTAGCTAACCCAACAGCCTTCCGCCCTATGTAGTAGAGGCACCTAGGCCCCTTGAGAGAAGGCCGGGGGCTGAGCTGGAGGAGCCCCACCCTGCAGAAGAGGGCTCAGCTCCTCCCAGCTCTGTTAAGGGACATAGGGGAGTTTACCTTTCTCACCAGGCAGTAGGCCCTACACCCTCACAGCTCAGCTGCAGCTGCTGCCTGGTCAGATAAACAGTCTGTTTCCTTTGCTTTACGCTATTTGCATGTTTCCTTCCTTGCCATCATGAGACTAAGGCCTTCCTCCTGCCCCAGGCCTTGTCCCTCTGGCCCAAGTGATCTTTTCTTTGGGTGTTAGGGGGTACTAACATAATGGTAGTGTCAGGTGATCTGCTTAGCTGCTAGATACTTCGGAGACATGATCCAGCAGAAGCCTTAACCTTGTGTTCTCATAACTTTTTGAGATATGAGGGCACTAGTGCCCGGGGGGGGTGGGGGGGGGGTCACAGGCAATTTGTGGAGTGGATTTGAACCCACAGATGACTGGCCCCAAGCACAGACTTCCCCCTGCTGGGCTGGCCCTGGCAAGGCCTCCTCCTCTGGGGCAAGCAGAGGCCAGCCTGGGTGGTCAGGAGCATTTGCTAAGCAGCTTGTGCAGAGCTGAGCTATGGGGAGAACTGCTACCCAAGGGTCTTATCCCTCATCCTCATCTCCCACAGAAGTCCTGGCGAAAAGTATGGGGTCTGCTGTATGCAGGAGGCCCATCAGGTGTGGCACGGCTGGAGAGCTGGGAGGTCCGGGATGGTGGCCTGGGGCCAGCAGGTGACAGGTCTGCGGGACCTGGCCGGCGTGGGGAACGGCGGGTCATCCGCCTGGCTGACTGCGTGTCTGTGCTGCCTGCTGATGGTGAGAACTGCCCCAGAGACACTGGTGCCTTCCTGCTCACCACCACAGAGCGCAGTCATCTACTGGCCGCACAGCATCGCCAGGAGTGGATGGGCCCCATCTGTCAGCTGGCCTTCCAGGTGAGCATAAGGCTGGTGGGCAGAGCATCCAGGGGCCAGAGGTGGACCACCTGACTCCCCCACCTTGTTCATCTCCATGCTCATTCACATCCTATCACTCAGCAAGTACCTGCCAAGCACCCATAAGCCTAGGGAAATAGCCCAGAAGCCCACAGAATGAATCTCCAGTAGCCATACATGCTATGGAGAACATGAAAGCCCGAGTAGGACCAGGGGTGAATGGCAGGACATTAGATGGGAAGGCCTCTCAGGAAGGGACTGTGAGACTGAGTCCTCAAAGACAAATAAGGACCCACCAGGCAAAGATCTGAGGGAAGAGTGATGCAGACACTAAGGTCTGAGAAGCGTCCTGAACAGAGGGAGCAGAGTGGGCAAAGGCCCTGAGGCAGGGAAAAGTTTGGTATGTTAAAAGGGCAGAAAGGCCAGCGTGGCTGGAGGGTAAGGAATGGGTAGGAACCCAGGAGGGAGCAAAACTGGAGAATATGGTGGGACCAGCTGAAACTACTTTAGGACACATGCAGAGTTTGGAATTTTATTCTGAGTGAGAGAAGCCTTTGGCGTGGGTGGGGGGTCTTTGGGGAGCCAGGGACTGAGAGCTTTACAGCTTCACAGGGTCTGTGATAGACCAAAAGGAAATGAGGCTGGAGGTTCCTCAAAAAGTTAAACATAGAGTCGCCATATGACCCAGCAATTCCACTAGTAGGTGTGTATACCCAAGAGAATTGAAACAGGTGTTCAAATAGCACTTGTATGAGAATACTCAGAGCAGCGTTATTCACAATAGCTCAAAGGTGCAGACAACCCCAATGTCCATTACCAATGAATGGATAAACCAAATATAGTCCATCCATACAACAGAATGTTACCTGGCCATATAAAAAAGAATGAGGTACTGATACATGCTAATACCATAAATGAACCTGGAGACCATCATGCTAAGTAAAAGGAGCCAGACACAAAAGACCACATATTAGTATGATTCTATTCATGTGAAACACCAAGAATAGGCAAATCCATAGGGACAGACAGCATATTTGTTGTTGCCAGGGGCTGGGGGAAGGAGGACCGGGGAGTGACAGCTTATGGGTACAGGGTTTCCATTTGGAACAATGAACAAATTCTGGAATTAGATAAAGGTGATCGTTGCACAATCTTGTGACTATACCAAAACCACTGAATTATACACTTTAAAATGGTGAAATGGTAACTTTTGTGTATTTCAACACAATATTTTAAATTAAAAACAAACAAATGAAGAAAATGAACAGGAGCAAGAAAACCAGTGAGGAAGCTGTTGCATGTGACCCAGGCCATACTACTATGGGCCAAGGTGGTTGTGGAGGAGGTGCTGATAGAGCTCCGAGGAATTGAGGGGATGAGGAGTTGGAAGGGGGAGTTGGCGAAAGAGGCCTCGGGGGGGATCTAGTAGCCAGTTCACTCATGTGTCCCATCCCCGAAGCTCCTGCCCCTTTGTCACTCCAAGCTGTTAGGGACACATACAGGCAGGCCCAGTCCCTGGCCAAGTGCAGGTGCAATGGGGACATCCTCTTGTGTGTCACTACTTTACAGCTCTCGGCACCCTCAAGGGGGAAGCTGGGGGTTGCAGGTGGGAAAATAGAGGGGTGCCCAAGGTCATGCAGTGGGTCAGGGGCAAAGCTGGAAGTGGCACCCAAGTCCCTAGGTGCTCCTGCTTGTCCTGGAGTCCTGGTTTACTGGCCCAGGGAAAGGATGTGGGAAGAGGAGTGGGGGTGAGGGCTCTAACTTCTGGCCTTTTTTCATTCCTTAGGGCACAGGAGAGTATCCCTCAGGATCAGGGGAGGTGGAGGCTCCCAAGAGGGGCCTGGTCCCCATGGAGGAGAATTCCATCTACTCCTCCTGGCAGGAAGGTGAGTCAGGGAGGTGCAGGTGCAGCCTCAGCCATCTTATACTTGGGGCTGGGGTCTTTGGAGGACCCATATAGGCTGTACCTGATGCCTCACCACCATCCTGCCTGCAGAGGGCGAGTTTCCAGTAGTGGTACAGAGGACGGAGGCTGCCACCCGCTGCCAGCTGAAGGGGCCCTACCTCCTGGTGCTAGGCCAAGACACCATCCAGCTAAGGGAGCCCTCCAGCCCCCAGGCCCTCTACACCTGGCCCTACCGCTTCCTGCGCAAGTTCGGCTCTGACAAGGTGAGGTGCTGGGCAGCTACCCCACCCCACTGGCCCTGCTGGGAAGGGTGGCAAGTGGAGGGGTGCCCCGGGTCCCTCCACCTCTAATCCGCCCAAACCACCCCCCACCCCCATGTCCAGGGCGTGTTCTCCTTTGAAGCCGGCCGCCGCTGTGACTCTGGCGAGGGCCTCTTCGCCTTCAGCAGCCCCCAAGCACTCGACCTGTGCAGGGCTGTGGCTGCTGCCATTGGCCGCCAGCGGGAGCGGCTGCCAGAGCTGGCTGGGCCCCGGCCCTGTCCCCTGCCTCGGGCCACCTCCCTGCCTTCACTGGACCCACCAGGGGAGCTACGGGAGGTGCCCCCGGGGCCCGAGCCACCCAGTGCCCGGAGGGCATGCCTGGTTGAGCCCGGGCCCCAGAGCCTACCCCTACTGCTGAGCCCGGCACCCCATGATGAGTCGGCACCTGGGCTCTATGCCTCAGTGTGCAAGCGAGCCAGCGTGCCCCCAGGCAAGGCCGAGCACCTCTATGAGAACCTGTGCATGCTGGAGGCAGGTCCCATGCTGCCCAGGGATAGGGACCCGGAGCAGGAGGGTCCCAGCCGCCACAGCCCCCTGGCCAGCCCCATCTACCATAACAGCGAGGACTTGGGTTGGCCTAGCCCTGCCCACGACAGCAGCCTGGAGGCCCAGTACCGGAGGCTGCTGGAACTGGAGCTGGATGACAGTGATGAGGTGGGGGGCTCTGGCCGCCCCAGTGCTCACTCAGGCTTCAAGGCCAAGCTAGTGACGCTGCTGAGCCGTGAGCGGAGGAAGGGCCCAGCCCCCTGTGACCGGCCCTGAAAGCCTTGTATGGATCTCTGCGATAGGAGAGAAAGGTGCTCTGCTCTCCCTGGGCCGGGAAGGCGGGCAAACAATGGACATCTGGGACACACACCCGCATCCACTCTAGCCTGCGGATATAAGGCAGGCAGCTTGGGGAGGACCCCTCATGTGCCCTGTGGGCCCCCCAATGTATAGTGTACAGATTTGCTGGTAATAAAACCTCCCAGCTCTGCTCTTGGTCCCACCTTATAGCCCACACTGTGCACCTCCAATCTTCAGCTCCTGGCAATGGCACTCACTGATCCACATGGACACACAGCCCCTCACTCACGTGTACTGCACCTAACACCAGTGCCCTGTACTGGGTTCTGGGGGACACACATAAGCCAGACTTAACCTTTGCGACCCGTGGGCTCAAGTCCACTAGAGCAGATGTATGGGGTGCAGATAATTATGGCCCGTATAGTCCTGGGCAATAAAAATGGCTGGGACAGTAGGGCAGGAGGAGAAATTGGGCTTGCTGATGGGTGAGGTGCCCTCTGAATTAAGTGTGAAGGGTAGGCAGGGCATTACCAGATGGGCAGCTAGCCCCAGGGCTTTCCAGGCTGAGTGTAGGTATGCACTGGCCCTGAGATGAAGGGAAAAGCATGGTCACAGAGGGCTCCAAGAGGCTGATAGGGAGTTGGTGGCCGAGCATGAGAGGCCTGACCATCCTGCAATGAGCTTGGTCTCATCTTCAGCAGAGAGACACAGCCAGATAAAGAAAGGAGCAGCATGGAAAACAAATTTGAGGGAGTCTAACTGGAGGCCAGGAAGCCTGAGCTGGGGAGGAAATAATTGGGGGGGGGAGCGGGGGGGGGGGGGTCAAAGGGACTTCAAAGATCTGCACAACCAAAATGCCTGCTCCACTGAGACTTAAAAATGTGCAGACACTTCTAGGGAAACTTGGGCCTCAGTCTCCTCAACTGTCAAGGACAAAATTCAAATTACCTACCGGGCATGCATTCATTCCTTAGAGTTTTACTTATGTGCCTGTTCTATGCCAGGCACTGGGGACACAGCCATGTTCAAGACAGTGAGGTCCTGGTCTCAAGAAGCCCACGTTCCAGAAGGAGATAAGCAAACCTTTTGAAGACTTTAGTGCCCTCATGCTACTCTGGTCACTAACCCTGGGGCTTCCATGCACAAAAGCATCATGCCCCCCAAGAACCTGCCCCCACCCCAGCCCCTTGACCTCAACTGTGCCTCAACTGCCCATGCCCTTGGCACATCCTGAACCTCTTCTTCATGACATTGATGCTCCCTTGGCACAATCTTGTTTCCAAGCATCCACCTCTAGCCACCTCCTTTTCTCCTTCCAGCCCTCTTCCTCTAGCATGGCCCATAAAGCTCCTCTTCAGCCTCATTGACTTACATGACCCTTTCCTCACCATCTGTGCGGTCACTGTCCGCATCCTTGTCCAACTTAGATTCTGTGCTCCACCAATGGAGTGACCCCCTTGTGCTCCTCTCTCCTTCCATCTTATTTGTCTGGCAAAGCACCCAGCTTCAGATGAACCCAATTTCCCTCTGTGCCTGCACCCTGGCAGCTGCCCATGGCCACGGAAATTACATAACCAGGCTGACCACATTCTCTCATGTTGTGATCTCGAAGCTCAGATAGACAGACTCTCAGGAGAGATGCTTTCCTCCTCCCAAGACCTTCCTACCTTCTCCTTTCCATCCCTACCCATTCTCATCTCAAAGATATCCTGGAGAAATAGCAGCTGACAGAAGTGAACGCCTTTGTCCTTCCACCACTTCATCAACAAGGGCCCCAGCAGCTGCACCATGTCCCTCCACCCCTGCAATGGAAGAAATGTCTGTTCCCCAGCCCGCACTCCAACCCCAGCTCCTTACTGCACAGCTCAGCACACTGAGCTGTCCCCTCTCCTCAGCCCAATGAATTCTACCACCATCATCATCATTTCCAGCCACATGTAAACATGCTCCATAATTTAACATCTTTGAAGGAAACCCTTGGGGGCGCCTAGGGGGCTCAGGCGGTTGAGCAATTGATTCTAGATTTCAGCTCAGGTCATGATCTCACGGTTCGTGAGGGTCTGTGCTGACAGTGCAGAGCCTGCTTGGGATTCTCTCTCTCTCTCTCTCTCTCTCTCTCTCTGTTCCTCCCCTGCTTGTGCACACTTGCTCTCTCTCTTTCTCTCTCAAAATAAATAAATAAACTTTAAAAAATAAATAAAAATAAAGGAAACCTTTGACCTCACATTCTTTTTTTTTTTTTTAATGTTTGTATTTACTTATCTTTGAGAGAGCGCATGCACAAGCAGGGGAGGGGCAGAGACAGAGGGAGACAGAATCTGAAGCAGGCTCCAGGCTCTGAGCTGTCAGCACAGAGCCTGACACAGGCGCGAACCCAAAAACTGTGAGATTATGACTTGAGCCAAAATCATGTGCTCAACCGACTGAGCCACCCAGGCACCCCTTGACCTTGCATTCTGCTTCAGACCCCTCCCCATTCCCTTTTCCTCTTCACAGCGAAACTCCTCAAAAGAGTTGTTGATTACTTTCATTTCCACTTTCTCCTATTCTCCCTTTTGCCAATTCAAGTCTCCCCGTGGTCCCCCCTGCTCCATTACATCGCTCTTATCAGGGTCACCAACTTCCTTGCTCCCCAAAACAAAAGCAACCTGGCCTCCCTGACTCCTCAGCAGCATTTGACACTCCACTTGGTTTTCTTCCATCCTCACAAATCTCTCCTTCCCAGCCTCTTCTGACTCCTCCTCTGCCAGACTTCTGCCTGGGGCTCTGGCCTCAGACACGGTGTAGCTCAACTCTGGCTGCACACAGAATAACCTGGAGCCTTTTTATTTTTTATTTTTTTTAATATTTAATTACTTACTTATTTTTGAGAAAGAGTGGTAGGAGAGAGCGTGCATGAGCAGAGGAGGGTCAGAGTGAGAGGGAAAGAGAGAATCCCAAGTAGGCTCCACATTGTCAGCACAGAGCCTGATGCAGGGCTCATGAAATCATGAACCATGAGATCATGACCTGAGCTGAAATCAAGGGTCAGATGCTTAACCGACTGAGCCACACAAGCGCCCACCTGGAGCCTTTTTAAAAATGCCCATGCCTGGGTCTGCACCCAGGGCCTGAGATTCCATCAGTCTGGGTGGGGCCTGGGCACCAGTGTGCTTTTTCAATTTCCCGCGTGATTTCAGTGTGAGTCCAAGGTGGAAAACCACTGCCCTAAGTGAGCCAAACCCATCTCCCAGTTTCAAAGACCATCTAAATGCTCATGATTCCAAAAGATATATCTTCAGCACAGACCAGTCCCCCTGAGCAACAGATTTAAGAATCCAATTGCACGCTAGACTTCTGGATGTCTGAAAAGTATCTCCAAATGCAATGTGTGAAAAGAGTTTGTGGGCAGGGGGGTTGTTTGCAGTGCTGGCCACAGACAGAAAAGTCTGGAAGGATGTTGAAATCATGGGGAGATAGATTTCCTTCCCACTTATGGAAGCTCCTCCTAAGACTTTACCCATGACAGGGAAAGTCTTCCCATGATCGCTCAGGTTGCTGACCATAGGGCAAGCTAAGGCCAGGGGGATCCCCAGTCACTCTGGCTACAGCAGAGACCCCTTCACCCCATGGTGACAAGCCAGCCCTTGGCAGCTCAGCAAATCCCAGGACACACTGGAGGTTGCTCAAAGTATTAGGGTGATGGCCAGAACTGGAACCCAGAACTCTGGATCTCTGTTCTGGCATGCTTTTCATTACAAATCCAAGCCTCTTTGCTTTATGGCAAAAAAAAATTTGTGAGGTCCCAAATGGTCTATGAAAGAGAATGTCTTTGCAGATCTCCAGGATTCTAGGGCCTCACCCCGGAACTGCAGGTGTCCCAGACACTAGGGGGCACTGTGTCCTAGCCTGAGGCCTGTTCCTTCCCTTGGGCTGCCTATGCAGGGAACACTGGTGGCATCATCCAGGTCTGAGCCTTGCACAATCTAAGGAATAGGACCCTGGAGTCCTCTGCTAGAGGACTGCCAGGACCCCCAGGCTGCCGCTTGTTCCTTTACTCATTTGCTGTTTCACTTTCTCAATCCTTCTTTCATCTGTTCATTCACATCTACTGTGTACAGACACTGGGGCAATGGTGGACAGGACAGACAAGTCCCTGCTCTAATGGGACTGACATTCTAATGGGGACAAAGGGCAATGAAGAAACAAGCACCTAATATAATGTGAGATGGTGGTAAGTACTATGGGGAAAAATAAAGCAGGGTAAGGGACTAAGTGCCTGATGCGAGTGAGGCATTAGGAGGCTATTGTTTAGATAGGGTGATCAGGGAAGGCCCTTTGGAGGTGGCAGCAGCTGAGCAGAGACCTGAACAAAGTGAGAGAGCTGGTCGTTTAGATATCAGGGGAAACTGTTCCAAGCAGAAGGAGCTACAAGTGCAAAACCCCTGAGGCAGGAATATGCTTGATGTGTTGGAGGAACAGTAAGGAGGCCAGCATGCTTGGAGCAGAGTGAGCAAGGAGGAGAGTGGTGAGAGGTAGATTGAGCTTATTAATGCGATGTACATGTTAAGGGCCTTAGTGTTATTTCAAGTGCAACAAGAACCTAATGGAATGCTAAAAGCTGAGGATGATGTGATGTGATTTCTGCTTAAAATATCACCTTGGCTGCTGCACGGAGACTCTGGAGTAGGTAAGCATGGAAGCAGGAAGATCTGTTAGACTGTTAAGATGTCCAGGCACAAGATGAGTGGCTAGGACAACACTGGCAGCAGTGACCAGATATGGAACATATTCTGAAGGTGGAATTTGCAGAGTCTGTGGTATAACAGAAAGGAAGGATAATGCCATATTTTTACTGGATCAGGTGGATGAACTGTGATGCCATTTACTAAGGTGAGGAAAAACTTAGGCAGAAAATCACAAGTTCAAATTGGGATATGATGAGTTGAGATATCTAGTAAACCTCCAAACAGAGATTGAGTGTGGTGTTGGATATTAGAGCCTGGAGTTCTTGGGGTGATGTCAGGGCTGGACATATAACTTGGGAGTCCTTGGCATATAGGTGTTATTGATAGTCACAGGACAAGATGGGGTCCCAGAGAATGAATGTAGCCAGAAAACATATTATGGCCATGTTGGGAGGCAGATAAGAAGCCACCACAGGAAGTGGAGAAGGAACAGCCAGTGGGGCAGGAGGAGGCACAAAGCCAGGGGAAAGAGGGAAGGCACCTGGACCAGTGCTGCTCCCTGGCAGGGTAAGAGGAAGGCTGAGAAATCACCATTGACATGATGATGTGGAGGTCATTGGAGACCCTGAGAAGAGGGAATCAGTTTAGAGGACTGGTGGAAACAATGGCCTGACTGAAGTGAGTTCAAGAAAGAGCAGGAGGTGGCTCAGCCAGTTAAGTGTCTGACTCTTGGTTTCAGCTCAGGTCACGGTCTTGCAATTTGTAAGTTTGAGCCCCACATCAGGTTCTGCGCTGACAGATTGGAGTTAGCTTAGGATTCTCTGTTTCCCTCTATCTGCCCCTCCCCCACTTGCTCTCTATCTCTCTATTTCTCAAAGTAAATAAATAAACATTTAAAAAAGAAAGAGCAGAAGGAAAGCAAGAACAGGAGGAAAGCAAGTGCAGACAAGGCTATAGATAACTCCTGTGAGAAATTCTATTCCCAAGGGGAATAGAACAAAAGAGCAATAGTTGGAGGGGAGATGGGGTCAAAAAAGGATTTCTTTAAAGATAACTCTTACAATAGTTTGTTCAGTGAGGGGAATGATGCAAAAGAGGGAAATGTGATGATGGCAGAGGGGGAGAACAGCAGCAGCCATGCCCTAGAATGAGCTAAGGGGTGGACGCCTATTCACTTACCCACACACTCTGGCTCTCAATTTCCCCTGCCACCTGCGCTGGCTGCCTGGGATGACCCATGGGGACAAAGTGGGGACTCTGCCACCCCCGCTAGAGTCACCCTGTTACACCCCCACCACAGGCGCTGACCGCTCTGGAGTGGGGTACCAGGCAAAAGCCCATTTCATCAGTGTGGGGTTGTCTCAGGGCAGAGGGCTGTTGACTGCCTGGGGTCAGGGAATGGAAAGGCCCACAGGTCAGGCTCAGAGCCAAGCCAGGGGCTCCCTTCAACTCTGTCCGCTCCTGCCATTATCTTCAGCCTTCTGTAGAGGGTTCTACAAACCTAGCTTCAAGATCCCCTGTCCCCATATCATCTGAACCCACCTCCATGTGCTCCACACCCGCAAGTCCTTCCGGTTTAGAAATTCTGGAGCCGCTGATGGCTTGCACCTTCCGCGGAACAACGCCTATCCTCACGATGGGCCTGCAAGGCGAGTATTATTGTCCATTTTTCTGAGTAGGAAACTGAGATTCAGGATGTCCAGGTCTGTTTGGTACCGAAGGCCGCTTTCTTTCGGCTCGGCCAGAGGGAGGCGCATGGGGCTGCTCGAGCTGCCAGCTGGTCCCTGGACTAGGCGACCTGTAGACCAGACCCCGCCCAGGCTCCGCCCAGGCTCTGCCCAGACTCCGCCCCATCAAGGGATCGCGGGAAGCCACAGGCCTTCCAGCTCAAAGTAAAACGGGACTTCGCGATTGGGCGGGGCGGAAGGATTGGGTGGGGCTTCCCAGTCGTAGAGAAGCCGCTTGCAGGCGTGGCTTTGACGGGGCGTGACCTGTGGCTCCGCCCCCTTCCGCGAGCTCAAAGCGGACTGCGGCCGTGGGGGCGGGGTCAGAACACGGGTGGCCGATCCCAACGCGGTTCTGTGGGGCTAGCCACTGAGCCTCGCCTCGGCGGGGCCGAGCAGGTACTGGCGACCGCGCGGGCGTCTCGGGCTGGGCCAAGCTGAGGGCAGGAGCCTGCTGGGGACCACGGAGGGCGCTGGGGTCGGGGCCAGTGTTGCGCTTCCTCTTGCGGGCCTGGGCCCCTGCCTCCGCCCCCGCCCCCGCCTTCCTGCGGCGAAGCCGGCTGCGGCAGGGCGGATTGGCGCCTGCGCTGCTTCCTGCGCCCGAGACTCTGCCAATGCTTTGGGCCCGGGTGGGGGACAGGGGAAACTGAGTCATGTCGGGATGGTAGTAGGCCTGTGCGGGAGGCACTACCCCCATTGGACTCCAGGATGAGCCCCCTACCTGGCCACGCTTTGGGGTCCTAGACTTCTCTGATTTCCATAGGGGCCACGGCCCCTCTGTGCCGCCCCCAGCGCCTGGGAGTCCTCATCAGCCTCGACCCGTCTGGGAATGGCCAGGACCCGCTCCAGCAGCCTCCTTCCCCACCCCTCCCCCTCGCGTCCCGAGCCCCCGTGTGCTCCCTCCGCTGGCTCCGCACAGTGTCAGCTTACACGCCTTATATAGTCCGAGCAGGCTTCTGCGAGGCCTGCCTGTCGGGACCTGGGGGCGGGGGAGAGAAGCGCCGGCCCCTGACTCACCCTTCGGTCCGAGGGTTAAGGCTGGCTTGGGGGGAGTCCATGTCAAATTAGCTCTGCGGCCCACTCCTGAATGAAAAGAACCTCAAGACTGAGTGAAGGGACCCCCTCATCATCCAGTCCCTGGGGGAGGGGGATTGCCCCTGCCTCTGCAAAGTGAGGTCTGCCAGCCACACCTGACAAGATGTATGCCTGCTGGTGCCCTGGGTGTGTTCAGAGGCTGCTCGTGCCTTCCTGGCACCAGTCCAAGGTTGGTATCCAGAGCTGGGCCTGCCTGTACACCCACCATGCTGTCCACTCACCTTTTCTTTCCTCCCAGGAGCAGGCACCATGGATTCCTTCAAGGTGGTGCTGGAGGGGCCTGCACCTTGGGGCTTTCGGCTGCAGGGGGGCAAGGACTTCAATGTGCCCCTCTCCATCTCCCGGGTGAGCCAAGGTTGTGGGAGGTGCTATTCCCAGGGGTCTTTGGGTGTCAAGTCTGTGGTGGGTGATGGGAAGAATCTGAGCAGGAGTGAGCCAGGTCCAGTAGGGCAGGAGGTATCTAGGTCCAGAGATGTGGTGGGCACCCACCACAAAGGCTCTCAACCAGGTGGGTACTGGGAGAGGAGCACCCACAGTTCCCCAGCACTGTCTTGTACTTGATGCCATTCCACAAAGCTACTGGGGCCAAATCTGAGGCCCCTGGGGGATGCCCATTCTGGAGCAGGGGAGCCTGAGGACTCCAGGAAGTATCTAACCTGCTTGAGGGAGCAGTGTTTGGAGCCAGGCTTCAGGAAGAGCACTCTTGACTGCAGGATCTCACTTCAACCTCATTGCCACCTGGGAAATAGCGGTTGTCACCCTGTTTTTCCAAATGATGGAACTCAGGGCTCAGAGAGGTGGAGGGGCCCTTTCAGTGATTCCTTGGCAAGCAAGGATTTGAATTCAGGCACTGGGATGGTCTGCAGTTTGGTGGGGAGGAGGACACTCTCCAGCCTCTGTGAGGTTCTCTATCTTCATTCCCTGGTCCTATTCAGGATGCAGTGGCCTCTGACCCGAAGCAAGGGTGTGGAATGGGGCTCTAGGGTTCTAACTTCAGCTCCTGAGGGCCTTCCCTGTGAGGGGCGGAGCTGAGGGGCTGGCTCCTCCCTGTGGCAGGGGTATTGCCTTATAAGCCCAAGAATGCAGCCCCACGCTGGGATGGCCAGCTGGTGGCTGGAGTCTGCAGAGGTGAAAAAGGCTGGCTGAGGCCTGAACCCCTAAATGCCATCGGTGGACCCCTCAGTGGGTGACCATGAGGCCATGGCTCCAACTGTAGGGTCAGCTGTGGGACACAAAGAGGGTGCCCAGAGAGAATGAGGCCAGCCTTTGGGCTGGTGTCTGTGGCCTGAGGGTCAGGAGGGGGTAGGGACTTCCTGCCCCCACATCGCCTGTCCAGAGAGGCCCACCCATGAGCCCAGTGGGCAGGCAACTGTTGGCAGGAAGCCCAAGGCAAGCATAGCGTGGTGGGGGCCAGAAGGTTGTCTAGGCACTGCACAGCCTGAGAAGGGCCCCAAGACCAATTTTGTCTATGGGAGTTGGCTTGGTGGCCAGGGCAGGCAGGCGGTCACTGTTCTTTCCAGGGACCTTTCCATGGGGTTCTCCTGGAAACTGCCCTGCCCCTGGGTAGCTTACGGCAGTGGTCCCCCAACTACACAAACCCACCTCTACGCAATCTTCAACTCTTGCCAGCCCTGAAAACGTATTCTACATCTCCCTTTCTGGGAAAGTGCTGACCACTGTGGCTGGGGAGCCATAGGCTGGACTCTGAGACTCAGTTTCTTCATTGGTGGAGATGGGCAACATAGTAGCCTGAGGGATGGACTTTAAGATGTGGCCTGTTGGGGGCACTCTGGGCCTGAGGTTCCTTGTCAGCAGCCCCAGCTGTGGGTGGGGCCACAAGCTGAGCCCAGCCCTGGAGTTGGACCTGGGCCCTGATGGGTGGTGGGGTAGGGTGGTCTTTTCTGAGGTAGGCCAGCCCCTCCCTCCCCCCTGACCCCAGGGAGGAGGGAGGGGCTAGGGCTGGCTGTGGGCCCAGGCCTGGGAGATGAGGTAATGTCTGAGACTTGGGGGTTGGGCCGCTCATTGGAGCCCTCAGGCTGACTCACCCTCACCCCTTGCAGTGTCCAGCCCTCTGGCTTTTCCCCTCCTTGAATCCTCAGACCTCCCTGCTTCTCTAGCCACCCCACCCCACCCCACTCCCAGGGTTTTCTCCTGCTTCTCTCTCCACCTTTCTGATCACTGCTCTATCCCTCTTGTGCTTCCTATCCTCCTCAATCAGGAAAGGAAATTCCCACCCCTCAATTCCCCACCCCTCCCTGAACGCCAGCTGCTCCTGCCCACCCCCAAGACCTCTATCTACCTCAGGCTCAGCCCACACCTCCCAGGAGTCAGCATGTGTGGGTAGGGAGTGGCTGGACCAGGTTTCCCTTCTATTGACTCACCATGACCTTGAGTAAGTCACTTCCTTTCAAGGGTGTCCCTTTTCTATGCTCATTATAAGGGGTTGTTGGATTGAACTGAAAGCAAGAGAGATCTAGGCCCCAGACCCAGCCAGAGAGTAGCAAGTTGTTCTAGGTGGGCTGACCTCTGAGTTGGGTCCCAACACCCAGCAGAGGTAGCCTAGTAGTGGAGCCTTAAGGTCAGCATCAGACCTGGTCCTGCCTCTTGACTAACTGAGCAGCTTGAGGCAAGTTACATAACCTGTCTTTTTTCTCATGTGTAAAATGCATATAATTTGAGACTCCACTCCACAGGTTGTTAGAAGATTCACTGTTAGTATGTGACAGTACTAGGTGCTCAATAAATGTAAGCTGCTTTTGTTACCATGTAGCAGATGAAGAAGGAGGCACCCAGCTGTCTTGCCCTTATAACCTCCCAAGCATGCAATAGAGCCAGCTCTCTCTTCTTGCCCTAGTCAGTCTTGCTGTCAGTCTCTGCATCTGGTCTCTCTGCCTTCTGGAGATCTCTCTGGAACCTCCTACCTCCCCTCTCCCTGCCTCAACTCAGTCTGTGCTTCAGCCCACTAAGGAGCCTCCTGGGGCCACGGATAGCCAGTACCTCACAGTTCTACCCACCCCCCCCCCCCACCTATGAAGTGTGAATTTGCCTTCCAGCACTTCCCCCATAAAAGTCTACTTAATGCCAGGCTTCTTGCCAGAAACCTGGGCAACCCTGTGGGCTTAAACCCATGAACAGCTGTCCCACCCCTTTCTGGGTCGCTGCCTCCGGGCTAGAGGGCCAGTAGGGTCCAGTGGGATTTGTCAGGGTTACCTCTATCAGGGGTCTGGGAAATACCCCACTGGAGCTTTCAAACTGCTGATGGCCCCTCCTAACCTCAAGGCCAAGTCCTGGTTCCTTCCCCGCCCCAGCATTCAAGGCCATCGTTAAGTAGACTCTCTCACCCCCTGGGCAACACATCCCGTTGTCCTTTCATCAAGGCCCACCACTTCCCAGAAGTCCTTCCTGGCAGGCTCAGTTCATGCTAGTGGTGACCATTACTGCCAGCCACTATTACCTTATTTGCCACAGGAACCAGAGATTCCCAAGGCAGAGCCCAAAGGATTAGGGAAGAGGGTGATGTGGCAATTGAAGGCTTGGGGGTGACACTCTTTTACAGCCCTAGCTGACACCTTGGGCCCCTTTCAAGCACTTCATGGGGTACCTGGAGATGATGGGGGCCTGTTCCTGGCTCTCAAAGGGTCCTGGCAGATCCCTGCAGATGGCTGCAGGACAGGGTGCTGGGATTGTAAGAGGTCAGTGAGAGCACCTCTCAGCGTCACAGAGGAGCTCACCATATGCACAAGCCAGAGGGTGGGTGAAATAGCCCAGGCAGGAGGCCAGCAGGGGGTTCAAGGGCTGTGGTTGAAGTTGAGAAGCTTGGGGTTTAACCTGAAGGTGGCTGCTTGTTGACATCATAGCAGTTTCTGGGCTGCGGGGAGGAGGGTCATGGAGGTGAACAAACAACTAAATAAACAGTGATTGGGGTGATTGTGAGGTTCAGATGAACTCCACCCCTCCCAGATTGTTTTAATATTCAGCAGCTGCCCAGAAATATGTTGAATGAAAAGGCCTCCAGGTTCTAGAAGTGGGGCAGCTTAAGCAGAGTTGACTAATGTTGGCTTCAGTTTGGTCTGCAGAGGCTTGGGCCTCCATGACCTTCCATCTGTCTGCAGCTGACTCCTGGAGGCAAAGCTTCACAGGCAGGCGTGGCTGTGGGTGACTGGGTGCTGAGCATCGATGGTGAGAATGCGGGGGGCCTCACACACATTGAAGCCCAGAACAAGATTCGTGCCTGTGGGGAGCGCCTCAGCCTGGGTCTCAGCAGGTACAAGGGCCCTGGCCTGTCTAGTGGATGGGGGCACCCTCAGGCCTGGCCTCCTATCACCCCTTCCCTTTCTCCTCCAGGGCCCAGCCGGCTCAGAGCAAACCGCAGAAGGTAGGCAACGGACGTGGGACATGTGAGCGAGACATCTGGGTGGTTGGAGGGGTAGGATTGGACTATTGGGCTGACCTGCCCTCCCCGGCAACTAGGAGCCTTGATACTTCCATCCCTGGCCTGGAGTAGAGGATGGGGCCAGAGCTGGGAGAGTCTGGGAGACTGGGAGTTGGTCCGGGAGCTGCCGCACGGTCTGGGCACCATGCATGACTGCCTATCTGTCCGCTGCCTTCCGCTGGCCTGTGCTACAAGCCGTACTCGTCTGCCCTTTGGCCTGCGTGGGCTGAGATCATTCCTCCCAAATGGGCCCCTTGAAACCTGAGCACCCCCCCACCTCCCCTAGGCCTCTGTCCAGATGTGTGGGGGTGGGGCTGGAGCACCGCTGTCCTCTCCACGACACGCCAGGGGGGCATTCACCTCCGGCTGAGCGTTCCCCCTGCCTAGCGTCTTCCCTGCCCGCCCTGCCCGGCTCTGTCTCCGCTCAGGCCCTGGCCTCTGCCGCGGACCCCCCGCGGTACACCTTTGCACCCAGCGCCTCCCTCAACAAGACGGCCCGGCCCTTTGGGGCGCCCCCGCCCGCTGACAGCGCCCTGCAGCAGAATGGGTACGTCGGTCCTGCCCACCAACCTCTCACGCCCACGCCATCTGTCCAAGGCCCCAAGCCCGCTGCCCGCGCTGCTGCTCAGTCTGCGTTGCGCCTCAGCCCGGCTGGAACCATGAGGCAGATCCGTGCGGCAGTGACCCCTGGCGGCCGGGGCGGGGGCTGTAGATACAGGGCCCCTCTGAGGGTGTGGCTCCTGCCCAGGGTCTGCCCTCCTGGAGGCTCTGAACTAGGCAGGGCCCCCCCCACTGGTGGCCTGGGATTGGGGTGTGGTGTCGGGCCAACTGAGCCCCAGACACTCAGTACAGCCTTGCCCCTGGCTACTCTGACCCCTTGCCATTTTTCTTCTTCCTTGTGTCTGTCCCTTTGTCCCTTTATCTGTCCATCTGTCTATTTCCTTCACAGGTGCAGACCCCTGACAAGTCAGTGAGCCCCCTCTGCCTGTTCCTTTCTTCCTTCCTTTTGGCATTCTGGGCGGTGGTCCCTCCCTACCCTAGTTGCCCTCCTTTCCTCTCACGTAGCTACCCTCCCCACCCCTCACCTAGCAGGGCCCTGGCCTTGCCCTCCTCCACTCTCCTAAGCACCATAGCCCACATGCACCAATGCTGGGAGGGGCTGCCCCCACTACCCACCCCCAGCATGAAGTTCTGAGCCACGCCCTCCCCACAGACAGCCGCTCCGGCCGCTGGTTCCAGATGCCAGCAAGCAGCGGCTGATGGAGGACACAGAGGACTGGCGGCCTCGGCCCGGGACAGGCCAGTCCCGTTCCTTCCGCATCCTTGCCCACCTCACGGGCACCGAGTTCAGTAAGTGCCAGCCCAGGGCAGGGCGGACTCTCCTGCTGGCCCCTAGCCTGGTCCTGGGCTCAAATGGAGCCTGCTCTGGTGCCCTGTGACCTTCTGCCAGGGCTCAGGGCTGGGGTGGCCTTCTGTCTTCCCTTGGTCAATGCCTGCCTCTGCCCTCTCAGTGCAAGACCCGGATGAGGAACACCTGAAGAAATCAAGGTAAAAGGATGGGCAGTAGCCCCTCTTTCTTACCTCTTGTCTCTTCCATTCCAGCCACTGCCCTATGTCTGCTTCTGAGGGTCCACAACCAGGGCTCTCCATTTTCCTTTCTTCTTTCCTTCATTCCTCCCTTCCTTCCTTCCTTTCTCCCTGCCTCCCTCCCTCCCTCCTTCCTCCCTCCCTCCTTCCTCCCTCCCTTCCTTCCTTCCTCCTTTCCATCCTCCCTCCCTTCCTCCCTTTCACCTCCTTCCTTCTACTTCCTCCTTCTTCTCTCTCTGCCCCCCCAGGGAAAAGTATGTCCTGGAGCTGCAGAGCCCACGCTACACCCGCCTCCGGGACTGGCACCACCAGCGCTCTGCCCACGTGCTCAACGTGCAGTCGTAGCTTGGCCCTCACCGGCCGGCTGCCCTCTCTGCCTCTCTCTTCTGTTCCTCCCACCGAGGGCACCCCCCTTGGTTGCTGCAGCTTCTGCCTACCCACTCCTTTCCTGCCCCTGGACTGAGCCTCCTGCTGGCCTGGCAGAGAGCCTGGCTCTGTCTGACACTGCCTTCCCTCTTTGCCCTATGGTACTGCTATCTGCCAGGTCTTTGCTGGCTTAGGCATGGAAATAAACATTCTCAGCCCTGCTTTCTCCGCCTTTGTCTTCCATCTTTGTGGGCTTGTTTTGGGTGTGGGGGTGTTAGGTGTTCAAACCCAGTGTGGGCCATGCCAGTCTGGGTCTCAGTGAGGGGTAGTACCTGCCATCAGAGCTAGATCTCTGGAATGAGGAAGCCCCAAGAGCTGCCTCAGAAGGGAGAGCCCTTCTCCACCTCCCAGTTCCACACAACAGACCTGATGGCTAGAACCTGGCTAGGAGAAGCTGCCCTACACATACCTATCCCAGTGGGACCTGGAGTTCAGCCCAGCAACTCTCATGTACCCAGTCATCTCCCATGGGGCCAGGAAGACCAAGGTTGGGGGGTGGGGCCGTGCCAGGAGCTCCAGCCATACAGGGCCTTGAATGGCAGATCTTGCAGCCAGGTGCCCAGGACAGAAGCCCCAGCCCCAGCCTCAGCTACACCCCAGGAACCCTGGCCTGGTGAGAGAGAGTGGGCTTGGGTCTTGGGAAGGGTGGGTAGCCTCCAGGGGCATGCAGGGTGGGGGGGGGGGTGCTCCAAGTTGCCCCTGGCTTGACCCTCTGACACTTGGGGTCCCTGGGCAACCCCCTGGAGCCACTTTCCTTGGCCCTGGCAGGCCCTACCACCCCCAGCCCCACTAGCCGCCCACCCTGGGCTGTGGACCCTGCATTTGCTGAGCGCTACGCCCCGGACAAGACCAGCACGGTGTTGACCCGGCACAGCCAGCCAGCCACACCCACACCTCTGCAGAACCGCACCTCCATCGTGCAAGCAGCCACTGGAGGAGGCACAGGAGCAGGTGGTGGCAGCAATGGCAAGACTCCTGTGTGCCACCAGTGCCACAAGGTCATCCGGTGGGTGGCCCGGTTCCTTTCCTATCCTGGCCTTTCCTGTCCTAAAGCCTGGCCCTGGCATCTTTCCGACCTCTGCTCCCCCGTCTTCCTCCCCACTCATCTCAGCTGTCACTGTGGGAGGATAAGGATTCAGTTCCCAGTTGCAGTGGGGGCAGGGACCTGGCCTAGGTCCTCAGATTCTGCATCCTGCATTACTTCCCCCACCCCACCCTGCATCAGCCTCTATCAGTGTTTGCCCTGCTGAAATGGAGGAAGTACCAACAATACATTCAAGCAGCACCCCTAGAAAGGCTGCTGTCTGGGCAGGGAAGGGCCTGCCCCTCCCAGCTCCTCTGCCTCTCCTTCCTTCTCACTTGGTCTCTGCCAAATCTCTGCTTTCAGAGTAGACAGGCCAGAGGCCTCTCTCTCCTTGCACTGTTCCCTGGGGCCCAGCAAGGTCACACAGCCCCCCAGAGTCAGTATGCTGGCTTCTAGAATCTTGGTAGTTCTCAGCCCTGGTCTTGCACTGCTCTCAACTCCTGTCAGCTCTCAGGCTCTGCAGAGAATCCCCTTCTTCAGACACCCTCATTTATTTGGGACCTGCAGGCCCTTCTCCAGGCCAGATGGACTAGGCAAGTGGGACAGGGTGGGCACCAGGGTCGGCTCAGGTACCTACTGGTCTTCGGAGCTGATGGGCACTCTGGGCCTCCCATCCCCAGGGCACCAACTCCTCTGGTTTGTCTCATTAGGCCCAAGTCAGCAGCCCCCACCCAATGTAATCCTCCTTATTCCAACACTGCCTCTGTCCCCATCTCTTGTCATCAAAGCAGCACAGTTTCATCACTGTGTCATCACTTGGGTCACCTCCCAAGCCTGTTTCTCCTTTATTTGGAAAATTGGGAGAAAGGGTTTCCCTTCCAGGCTTCAGAACAGGTGTTCACTAAAGCCACTTGGGCTCTGGCCAGGACCTCCCACCTCTTCTGCATACACTCCCACTTACTGCCCTCGCCTCCCTCTTAGGGGCCGCTACCTGGTGGCACTGGGCCATGCATACCACCCTGAGGAATTTGTGTGCAGCCAGTGTGGGAAGGTCCTGGAAGAGGGCGGCTTCTTTGAGGAGAAGGGTGCCATCTTCTGCCCCCCCTGCTATGATGTGCGCTATGCACCCAGCTGTGCCAAGTGCAAGAAGAAGATCACAGGCGTGAGTAGGGCTGGCAGGTGGGTGGGAGGGTGAATCTGACCCTGTCAGCATTGAGGAGTACTATTGAGCAACTCTTAGGCCTAGAGGCTCTCCTGTCATGAGCCCTTTGGATCCTTAGCAGCTTCATAAACAGGCTGCTACATTGGCCTCATTTTGTGTTAGCCAGGATCCTCTTAACAAGTGACCAAAATCCTGCTCAGAGGGGCTCAAGCAAGAAAGAGTGTACAGGTTTCCCCGGTTCTCTGAAAGTAGGGTGTTCCTATGAAAACTTTCCCAAGCCAAAATGGCATAAAGTGAAGAAGGAAGTACTGCTCATTTATATGGGAAAAAAACTTGAGCATTCCCAGACCCAAAAAATAACCTCTTGTAGGCTTTTCTGGTACCTTAGGACACATCTTGCTAACAGATGCACGAAGTAAATTGAGATAAAGCACAGATGCTCATAGACACAGTTCAGAACTGTGGCTGCTTGATGCTGAGATGCTGAGTGTGGTTTCCAGGGAAGGAGCTGGGCGGGGCCGCTTGCTGCTCAGGGTACAGGGTGTGTGCTGCCTCAGTAATGGCTCACTACGAAACAAAACGCTGAACGCTGTTTTCACTTTTCGCCTTTCTTCCTAAAAGCAATATTCCTTATCGGATTCCTTTCAGTTGGCGGGTCTCTCATAAAAGTGAGGTGGTGTAACATTGACATTCAAAAAGCGAGGGATATGTGTATCAAGCTCAAATAATCAGAACTCCCAAGGGGCACCAACTTCAGGCCCTGCTGACTGCAGGTCTCGGGGTCATCAGGACTTTTTCCACTACTTGAGTCTGTTTTTGTCTGCGTTGGCTTCGTTGCCCGCGTACTTTTCCCAAGAAGGTGGCAAAGATGGTGCCACAGTGGTGCCAGGGTTACATCTCCCCAGCTTAGCACTGCAAAGAGAAGCTTGCACCTCCGTGCAAGCTGATGCGCCAAGGGGCCCGGTGCTGATGCTCACTGGAATAGCTTGTGTCACATGCCCATCTCTGGACCAATCCCTAGGACTCGGATTAGCCAAGCCCAGGTGACACCCACTGAAGCAGGGGTCAGGCAGCCCTACCTGAACCATAGACTGAGTGAGGGAGGATTGGTTCCCTGAAATAAAACAAGATGACATTACCCAAAGAAAGAAGGTAGGTGCTGATGAGGCCAAAATAAGAGATGCTGGCTGTGTCCGTGGGATTGCATTCAGCTGCAATAACTAAACCCTACTGCAGAGATTTAAACAGAAGCGGTTATTTACTTCAGCTATAAGAATTCCAGAGTTGGGGCGGCTGGGTGGCTCAGTTGGTTAAGCGTCCGGCTTCTTCTCAGGTCATGATCTCACGGTTCGTGAGTTCAAGCCCCATATCAGACTCTGCCATCAGCGTGGAGCCTGCTTGGGATTCTCGCTCTTTCCCTCTCTCTCTGCCTCTCCTCTGCTTTCAGTCTGTCTCTCAAAAATAAAAAAAATAAACATTTAAAAAGAATTCCAGAGGGGCACCTGGGTAGCTAGGTCAGTTGAGCGTCTGACTCTGGCTCAGGTCATGATCTTAGGGGTCGTGGGTTCGAGCCCCGTATCAGGGTCTGTGCTGACAGCTCAGAGCCTGGAGCCTGCTTTGGATTCTGTGTCCCCCCTCTCTCTCTGCCCCTCCCCCACTCATGTTCTGTCTCTCAAAAGTGAATAAAGATTAAAGAATTTTAAAAATAAAAAAATAAAAATAAATAAAAAGAATTCCAGAGCTGAAACAGCAGCTTAAGGATGCCTTTAGTCTTTTCCTGCCTTTGGCTCGGAAATCCTTAGCATGTGGACCCTTGTCCCCAAGCCTATCATATCATGGTTACCAGATGACGACTCAAGCCCCAGGCCTCATATTCTTGTATATTCAGGCAGGAAGGAGAGGGAAGGGCCAAATGGCATTATTTTAACAAGGTTTTGCTTTTTGACTCTGGAAGGAAAACCAGAAACTTGCATCTCCATCTCTGTGTTTGGAATTGTTATCCTATGAGCACCTGGGCTGTGGGGGATTTTGGCAAACTCAGTATTTTAGCCTTTGTCTCCCATAAAAAAGGAAGGGGAAAAGGAAGAGTATCATGACAGGCTTTGGGAGGCCAATCCACAGTGTCTGCCATGTCAGTGCATGAGAGGACAGAAACTGACAGGTAACTCAATGTGTCTGAAGGGCATAGAACTATGGAGTGACAAAGCCAGAAATGCAGACACACAAATTTGTGATTCAAAATCCTGTTCTTTCCGGGGCTCCGGGGTGGCTCAATCGGTTGAGCGTCCAACTTCGGCTCGGGTCGTGATCTCACAGTTCATGAGTTCCAGCCCCACATTGGACTCATTGCTGTCAGCACAGAACCCCGCTTCAGATCCTCTGTCTCCCTGGCTCTCTGCCCTTCCCTTGCTCATGCTCTCTCTCTCTCAAGAATAAATAAAAACATTTTAAAAAATAATAATAATCTTGATTTAAAAAATCCTGGGGTGCCTGGGTGGCTCAGTGAGTTAAGTGTCCAACTCTTGGTTTTGGCTCAGGCATGATCTCACGATTCATGGGTTTGAGCCCTGCGTCGGGCTCTGCACTGACAGTGTAGGGACTGCTTGGGATTCTCTCTGTCTCTCTCTCTTTCAAAGTTAATAAACACTAAAAAATCCTGTTCTTCCCACTGAAGCTAAGCACACAGTAGAGCCTGGTCATATTTTCTGCAGGGCAACCTAGCTGCCAACAGGAGCCAGGCTTGGGACTTTGGTCAGTGTGTGTCATGAGCAAAGAGTGATGGGCCATCTGCCTTCCCCCATTCATTCTCTTAAGTGTGGGCAGTGTGCCAGATAGTGTGACCCATGCTTGAGGACACATTGTGAAGTAACAGGCCCTGCCCGCAGGAGCTCACACTAGGATGGGAAGACTCAGAGGATGTCAGGAGCCAAGGGTACAGTCAGAGGCAAAGGGGGCAGAGCAGGCAGGGTGAAAGCTAAAGGGGTTCCTGTTGCATATGTATGGAAACTGACACCCAGAGAGGAGGAGAAACTGCCCAAGGTTACAGAGCATGAGAGCTATGCTGGAGTGGCCCCAGGCACTGTTGACTCCCTGCTTGGGCTCTTCCTGACATTCATGCCTCTCCTTATTTCTGGATACAGAGGCAGAGGTACCAGATGTGGCCAGAGAGCTCTGTGGTGATGTTCATATTAGTAAGGATTACTTTGAGCATGAGCAGTAGAAAACTCAAAATAGTGGCAGCTTATTTCCCACTTAAGAAAGTCCAGAGGTGGGCAGTCCGGGACTGGTAGACAGATCTAGGCTTCTGTATCTTGATCCTTGGCCATTCTCAGCAGAGGCTTACTAAACAGTCCAAGAAGACCCTTGAGCCTCAGCTAAAATTTCCACGTTTCAGCCAGCAGGAAGCTGGAAAGGGAAGAAGGAATGGAAGTCTTGTGGCAGCCATCTTTAGAAGATGCTGCCACCCAACCCTTGTGCTTCCATCCCATTGGCCAAATCCCAGTCACATGACCCTGCTGAGCTGTAAGAGAGGCTGGGAAATATAGTATCTTTGGGGCAGTCATGTGCCCAGCAAAAAATGGAGGTTCCATCAGTAGACAGGAAGGGGGAATTGGATATGATCACAGTCTTTGTCACTGTAATGCCAATTTGTGTTGTGGTGCACTTAAAGTGTGTAAGCATCCAGCTTCACAATTGTACTATAGGAAGTCAGTTTGGTATTCCCGTCTTTTAGATGAGGGAGTTTTGCCCAGGATCATAGTCATTTCCCAGCCAGCCTAGGCCACACCCCATTAGACTGTTTTAACAGAATGGGCTGGATCCCAGAACCTTTCTTGAGCTGGGCATCTACAAATCAAGGCCCTCCTGTTCAATCACTGCTCTGTGTTACACTGCACTCTTGTCCTACCTCACTCCCCCTTCCCGGGTGGGCAGGGTTATCACCCAGGCCACAGATGGGAAGCCAAGGCTAATAGGGCCTGGCTGGCTCCCAGGTCCTGGAGTAAGCCTTGGGTGGCAAACCCTCTCGTGCCCCAGCTCAGGCTAATGTTCCACAGAAACTCAGGGGCCCTTAGCTTCCCCTCTTACAAGGACTCAGGGCCTAACAACCTCTAGGAAGCCCCCACCTCACCCTGGGGGGAAGGTGAAAGAAGCTTACCTCCGCAACCTGCTGGGTGCTCCATGCCCTGTCTGCACCCAGAGCTCAGAACTGTGCCTGCCCTGGGAGATCAGCGTGGAGCACGAGGAGAGAAATACAGGACAGTCTCAGTGGAGATTGTCTCAGTGGAGGTGGAGGGAAGCAGCACAGCATGAGTGACACATTAGATGGGGCCTACCCTGGTTTGGGGACCGCATCTGGAATCCTATACTCTTTTCTTTCGTTCTTTCATTCTTTCTCTTTCTTTCTTGAGAGAGAAAGAGCACGAACCAGAGAAAAGGCAGAGAGAAGGAGAGAGAGAATCTTAAACAGGCTCCATACTCAGCACGGCGCCTGATGCAGGGCTTGATCCCATGACCCTGGGATCATGACCTGAGCCAAAACCAGGAGTCAGACGCTCAACCAACTGAATCACATAGGTGCCCTTGGAAACCTATACTCTTTAGGCTCACCTCTCATCACTAGCCCCTCTCCAGTGCTCCAGTCATGTGGGCCCTTTCATTTTGCCAGTGTGCTGTTTCCCTTACCACAGGGCCTTTGCACATTCTGTCCTCTCCACCAGGAATACTAGTTTAGCACCCTTTTTATCTTGTTCCTTCTGATCTTGGACTCATATCATTTCCTTAGGAACACCTCCCGTGAGACGTAATCCTTCTACCAGGCTAGGGCTCCCACAGTTTGCTCATTACTTCCCAGTCCTTTTGCCCCAGGTGTGAACTCCATGGGCTGGGACCAGGGCTGTTTTGCTCTTGCTTTAGATTGGTCTCTGTGTACAGGAGGTGGTCAGTAAATGGTTGAAGGAATGGATGGAAGTGGCCTCTAAGCTGAACTTTAAAAATGAGTAGGAATTAGCTTGAAGAAGGGTCAGGAAAGAGCACTCCAAGCAGAAGGAATAGCTTGTATCACAAGGTAACACCTGGGAAGGGTGTGAGATGAGGCAGAAGAGGTGAGTGGGGGCCGTGTTAGGAGATTGGAGCTGGGGCTGATGAGGTCAGCTGTGCTGCAGCAAGCTTCCTCTGGGAAGGGGGAAACAGAGCTAGGGAAGGGAACAGGCTGCTGGGGCCTGGGTCAGGGCATTGGGGATGGGAGAGGCAGACAGATTTAGGAACTAGGGCGTAAAATAAACACTGGTAACTGACTTACAGGTTCTTCTGAATACCAGCAGAAATCTGCCTCCCTGCTCACACATCCACTGGACCCAGCTCTGGGCTGCCCATGCTCTTGCCCGAGCCCCCTGTCCTGCCAGCTTGCAGCCAAGTTCCTTCCCTTGGACCCTTTGTCCGCTCCTTGAAAAGAGGCAACACCAGACAGTGGGAAGAGCCAGCTTTGAAGCTAGCCAGACTTGGGCACGAAACCCATTTCTACCATCTCTTGACTATGTGACCTGGTGCAAGTCACTGTCTCTGGGCCTCACTAAAATGGTGGCAGTAACTTCCTGGCCAGGATGGTTGTGAGGTATATGTGAGATGTGACATAGATGCAGAGGGCACAGATAGGCCATCTGAGAGCTAGGTGATGCCCACATGTCTTGCTTGGTCTACATTGTCCTTTTAAATTAATGGGCAATAGGGGCGCCTGGGTAGCTTAATTGGTTGAGTGTCCAATTTTGGCTCAGGTCATGATCTTACAGTTTGTGAGTTCAAGCCCTCCATTGGGCTCGCTGCTGTCAGCACAGAGCCCGTTTCGAATCCTGTGTCCACCCCCTCCCCCTGCTCCTCCCCTGCTCACACTCTCACACACTCTCTCAAAAATAAATAAACAACAACAAAAATAATAATAAATTAGTGGGCACCATTTGAAAATCAGATTTCACTTTAACACCTAGATTTCAACCTGACCCTTCCAGGCATTTCTGCACAAACTGGTCTTCACCATCCCTACAGGCAGAAATAGGTGCTCCCCCAACGACACCTTGGCAGGCACAGGGTCTGGGACCCCCAACATAAATGTAGGAGCATTCTTTTTTTTTTTTTTTTTAACGTTTATTTGTTTTTGAGACATAGAGAGACAGAGCATGAAGGGGGGAGGGTCAGAGAGAGAGAGAGGGAGACATAGAATCTGAAACAGGCTCCAGGTTCTGAGCTGTCAGCACAGAGCCCGACGCGGGGCTTGAACTCACAAACCACGAGATCATGACCTGAGCCGAAGTCGGACACTTAACCGACTGAGCCACCCAGGCGCCCCTGTAGGAGCATTCTTACAACAACCTGCAAGGCTGGGATTAGGTTCCCAGATCACAAGGGAAGGAACCAACTGTCAAGAGAAGGTAATTTGGCCAAGTTACCCAGCTAAGAAGCAAGGTCTGGTTGGAGCCACAGATCCGACCCCCTCAAAGCCCCACACTGCCCTCTGCCTGCTCTAGATCTGAATGCTGCTGACCCTGGTTGGCCCAAGGGTCCTCAGGATTGACAGCCGAGGCCAGTGAGAGCACAGACTCTCCCTGAGCCTCTGCTTCCTCCCACTCCAGTAGTGCAGGTTAACTCGCAAATATTCGCTGATGAGCACCCACAGAGACAGGCACTGTTACAGTATATCCACTAATAGAACAGTCACAACTGGCTCCCTCCTGGACTTTACATTTGAGCAGGAAGAAGGGAGGAAAGGCAGATGATAAGCCGTAGACACAATAAGTAAATTACTTGGTGGTGTGTTAGTAAAAGTGTTCAGGGATAAAGAGAACAGAGTTAAAAGTATTGGGAACATGGCATTGGAAAGGCAGATTGGGGGCATATGGGTGGCTTAAGTCGGTTAAGCATCCGACTTCAGCTCAGGTCATGATTTCATAGTTCGTGAGTTCAAGCCCAGCATCAGGCTCTGTGCTGACAGCTTGAAGCCTGGAGTCTGCTTCGGATTCCGTGTCTCCCTCTCTCTCTGCCCCTCTCTTGCTCGTGCTCGGTCTCTCTCTTTTTCAAAAGTAAATAAACATTAAAAAAAATTTTTTTTAATTAAAAAAAAAAGGAAAGGCAGATTAGGAAGTATTAACTGGTGTTGTCAGAACGGGCCTCATGGAGAAAGGGATATTGAAGCAGAAACTTGAAGGCAGTGAGGGGTGAGACGTGGAGATACCTGGGGTAGAGCAGTCCAGGCAGAGGGGACAGCCAGCGTGAAGCCCCAAGACTGGCGGGCCTGGTGCATCAACCATAGGCAAGAGGCCATGTGGGGAGCTCAGAGGATACAGAGGCCAGAGGGAAAGGCAGGGAGTCATTCGAGCAGAGGGGAATGTGGACTCACTCAGGTTGGTATCAGTCTGTAGGGGCAGAAGGAGGAGCTCAGAAGTCAGTGTTACTGTGCATCACCAAGGCCAGGGTGCCTGAGGTTCACATCCCATGTCAGATAGGAAGTGAGAAGTGGGCAAGATCTGGATGCACCTTGAAGGCGGACCCAGCAGGAGTTCCTGGAAGATCCGATGTGGTGCATGAGAGAAAGCAGGGCATATGGCCTGAGCAGATGGAAGGATGGAGTTGCTGTCAACTGAGATAGGGACAGCTGTCGGGGAGGCAGGTTTAGGGTACAGAGGTTAGGAGCTGAGATTTGGACACGGCAAATCTCAGAAACATAGTGGACATCCACCGGGAGACCTCAGGGCCGGAGGCAGAGTGAGAATGGTGTATGTGCAGATGTAACATTTACCACAGGAAGGAAGAGGGCCCAAGGCCAGCCTTCCTGTGTCCCCAGCTCTGGAGAGGAGGGGCCGAGCTGCCTGGTGACTGTAGCATCCTCCTAGGAGATCATGCATGCCCTAAAGATGACCTGGCATGTGCACTGCTTTACCTGCGCGGCCTGCAAGACGCCCATTCGGAACAGGGCCTTTTATATGGAGGAAGGCGCACCCTACTGCGAGCGAGGTAGGGGGGTGGCGAAGGGGGGGCACGGGTAAGGGATGGGGGTGGGGCAGGCCAGAACTCAGTGCCCCCTTCCTCTCTGCCTCCATCCTCAGACTATGAGAAGATGTTTGGCACGAAATGCCGGGGCTGTGACTTCAAGATCGACGCAGGGGACCGCTTCCTGGAGGCGCTGGGCTTCAGCTGGCATGACACTTGCTTCGTGTGTGCGGTGAGTGCCCCCCTCCCTGGACTTGGGTCTCACCCCTGTGCCATGTTCTTTACCAGCCTCCCTCCCACCCCCTGCCTCTGGAATTCCTGAGAGGTTGGGACGGGGACTCTCCTGCCACCCCCAACCGCATGTGACTTGACCTTGGCTGTCCTCAGATATGCCAGATCAACCTGGAAGGAAAGACTTTCTACTCCAAGAAGGACAAGCCCCTCTGCAAGAGCCACGCCTTTTCCCATGTGTGAGCCCCTCCCATCCACTGCTGCCTCATCCAGCCCAGCCAGAGGGATTGCCAGTTCTTGAGTCATCACCCCAGACTTCTGGATAGGGTTGGCAAAGGTCACCCCAACCCCAATTCCTGGCCTGAGCCTGGGGTTCCCTGGGCCCTGCCCTACCCCCTCCATTTCCCCCCACTCCCTCCACCACCACCACACATCGGTGCTGGCCACACCAGTCCCTGTTCACATTCAGTGCCACAATAAACCTATATCCAGCTATGCCCTATGTGTGCTGCCTATGCATTAGGAAAGGTGTGGTTTGAGGCACAGCAGGGTGGAGATTAAGATGGTTTTCCCAGGGCTAGCCATCCTGGTTATCCTTGTGATGGGGACTTGGACAGCTCATGGTCTGCAGGAGGAGGTAAATGGGGATCGCATGTGTGCGCCCCAGCACCTACAGAAGTGGGGGGTGCCTAATCTGGACTGGCTTGGAGGTCAGAAAGGAGGAGTTGGAGGTACATCTGCAGAGATGGGGTATGGAAAACAGTGACAGCCAGAGTGAAGGCCCAGAGGTGTCAGCCCCGTGCTGCAACAGAGGGTAAGGCTGGAGAATGCAGCCCTCAGGTCCTGGGAAGCCACAAGTGCCAGGCCAAGGAGCTGGACTTCATCTTGAGGGTGGGGTAGGGGTGTCAGGGCACAGAAGAGTGTGAAATAGGAAGCAACCAGTTCAGATTTGTATTGTAAAAGAGCTCCAAGAACTGTGAGCAAGGTGGACAGAAGGAGAGGGACGAGGAGGAGGGGCAGGAGCCACAAGAAGGGAGGAGCAGAGAGTGATTTGGCAGAGATGGGACCCGATGACAGATCCCATGGAGCCTAGAGTGGGGGCCTGAAGGATGAGAGGTCAGGAGAGGCAAGAAGGCAACTGATACGCATCTGGAATATACCAGCCACTGCTTACACTGTCCTGTGCCATCCTCCCAGCCACCCTGTGAGGTGTTTACTCTCATTGTAGACATGAGAGGTTAGGAGACCTGACCAAGGTTTCATAGCTCCTGAGCCCTGAGCCACACTAGACACCAGGCCTGAAGCTGGGCACACAGTCCCGGGATGGGCTGGCACTAAGCACCTTCACCAGCGAGTGTCCTTTAAAAGCTCCCTTCTGCATGCTATTTCAAAACCTGGAGGCTCTGGTGGTGGCCCCATGTTTCTCTGGGGCCCCTTGCTTACCACTGGTGCCCTCCACCACCCTGGGAGGACTGTCCTCTCTCCTATCTCACCTGCACTAGAGAGGGACCGAGGAGAGGAGCCCAAACTAGGGCTAGGATAACTCAGCCTGCCCATGGCCACCTGTCCTTCAGGGCTCCCTGGCACGAGGACCTTTAGCACATCTGAAGTTGCTGACGTTCTCAACAGGTCCTTGGGCCCATTTTAAGAGAAGAAACGGCCACTCTGTTGTGTTCTCTTGAGGACCCCTGGAGCATAAGTGCAGCGCTTCCTGTGTTATTTTCAGAGCCTAGAACAGTGCCTGGCACATAGTGGATGCCCAATGAATGTTAAATGACTGGATGACATGCCTGTGGGACATTTAGGTGACAAATTCAGAAAGCGGATGAAGAGTCAAGTCCGTACTCACCTCAGATTCAATTCAGGAATGAGTTTGGGACAGGGATGGGGAGGTCACAGATGCTTGTAATTGATGGCCAGAGAGAGGGCTGAGGAGCAGGGCCCAGGTAGGTCACAGCAGGAGTAAAGCAGGTGAGATGCGGTTTCCTTTGGAACTAAGACATCCCTAGCATATTAAACACAGTATCTTTCACTTCCACAAAGAAATGCACTCTCTCCCACTTCTCTTGAACCATGAAGCCCTCTCAGTCCATCCTTGGTTTCCATGGATACAAGCGAGCAAGAACACAGGGAAGGATGCTGAGTGCTGCTGGGAGCAGTCTGGGGGGAGCTTCTGGGGGCAGCCACTCGGCCTGAAGCAAGGGCCGCCATGTGTGAATGCTGAGCTGTGGCCACATCTGACAGTTTACCAAGGGCACCCAGAGATTCAGACTTTAATATGAAATCTGGTTTCTGGATGTTGGCAACTAAGTTAGATTCTTTTTTAACCTGTTTAAAAAAATAATAATAAACATGGAACAAATCCAGCATGAGGACAGCCACGGAAGAAATGAGAGGGCAGGAAGCGGCAACATCACAGCACTGGGCAGAGAAAGCAGAAGGAACCTCCAGAGGCAGAGGACAGATGACAGCCTCTGGAGAGCTAAGGGTAGGGAGGCGAGGGCAGGGCAGGAGTGTTTCCAGAAGTTGCCAACAGTGTCATCTAGGCAGATAAGGCCAAGGAGTCCCCATCGCATTTCGCAACAAAGTGATGATGTTTGCCAGATCAGTTTAGCAGAGAGCTGGGGCAGCAGCCAGGGTTAGAGGAACTAGGCGGGGGAGGGCCGGTGAGATGTAGAATGAGAGTAGATGAGAGAGTGTAGACAACTCTCTTAAGAGGCTTGGCTGTGGTGGGCCAGGAGGAAGTCTGACCACTAGCAGCTACAGTCAGCTGGGCAGCCAAGATGGGTGGAGGGAGGAAGATCGGCGGTATCTGCCCAGGGAAGGTGGTAGAAGAAAGGGAAGTTGGGATGGGAGTGGGGTGGGGGCTGAGGCAGGGTTGGGGGAACAGTGGGGACAGAAGGGTGAAGGACAGAGAGTTGGAGACCGAATCTCAGGAAAGAGGAGCTAGCCTAGATGGAAATAAACACAAGCCTGGAGCACCTGCTCTGAACATTGCCTCTCTCTACCTGGAACCACAGGGCAATAGCTTATATATAATTTAATCCTAGAAAATCACTTAAGAGAGATGTCACTAAAGGCATGTTTCATATGAGGGAACTGAGTCTCAGAGAGTGAAAATGACCTGTCCAAAGCCACTCAGCCAGAACATCCTGGGTATATTCCTCCAAAGATCAAAAGCTGAGGTGCTCCTCACTGCACCTCCCAACTGTCCCCTCCAAACCTTAGAGCTGCAAGGATCACAGTGTTCCAAAGCTGGGGTGTGAGGCTGTGCGGGTGGAGGCCATGGGAACTGGGAAATGTCCTTGTGCCAGGCAGGGGAGGCCATTAGCGCCCTTGGAGAGTGCAATCTCCAACCAAGGGGGCAGAGCCCACAGCGGGGGCATGAGTGGGCAACCAGAGAGGCAGCAGGCAGAGGAGGGGCTTTTGCCTGCTCTGAGCAGTTTGAGCTCATTTGAAGTCAGCAGGAAGAGAGGCAGTGCAGGGTGAGGGACTGGAGTACAGAGGACAGAGAACTGATGATTCTGGTCCTGCCTCCTCAGTGCCGGCTCCGATGTAGTCTTGGAACATGCACAGTCCCGTGGACCCCTCCAAGCAGTCCTACTAGGGGAAGGCAGCTGAGACCGTGGGGTAAAGGGCTGGGCCCCTCGGTGCACGGATTCCAACAACCCTGTGAGTGGAGGAAGGGCCCCACCTCAATGGAACCTAAAGGGGGGAGGAGGACTAGGGCTCCAGGGGCTGTAGTGGAGCAAGAAGCTTGCTGGGAGTCTCGGAAGAACTCACGGGGCCAGGCCAGCCCTGGGAGATTGTGTGGTGAGGTCACTGCGAGTGGCCAGGGAAGGCCCCAGGACAGGACTGGGTCCTTCCACTCAGAGCTGGGGCGGGGTGGGGCACTAAAAGGCCAACTCAGCTTTCACCCATTTCTCTGTCACTGACAAAAGTGACTACTACTTGGGTAGATTAGGAGGGACTCCTGCCATTCAAACGAGTTTAAGCAAAGACAGGAATAATGTGGCTCATTTAACTAGAAAAGTTAATGGCAGTGGGAGTCTCTCTGAGCTTGCTTTCTTGCTTACTCTCCATGTGTCAGCTCTGTTTTCCTCATGCTGGCTGTATTGTCAGGTGGCTCTCCCCATTATTGGCAAAGATGCCCCTCAACCAGCCCCAGGCCCACATCCTGCCAGCTCAGTAGCCCAGGTGGAAGCTTTCTTAACGGTTCCAGCAATAGGCTCAGAGCTAACACC
This sequence comes from Panthera leo, assembly GCF_018350215.1. Taxonomy (NCBI): domain Eukaryota; kingdom Metazoa; phylum Chordata; class Mammalia; order Carnivora; family Felidae; genus Panthera; species Panthera leo. The sequence goes on from NC_056679.1 coordinate 172,694,782, forward strand.
CATTGGACCGACTTGGGAAACATGTCCATCCCTGAAGCAGTCCCTGCAGCTGACCACCAGCGTGGACTACATGCTCCCCTCTGGAGCCTGTAGTGGAAAAGCAGCCAGAAAACAGGGATAGGGATGGCACTGGGCACACTTCCTCCCCTCCACACCCAGGACCCCGGCCCCCTGACTCTCACCCTAGTCTCCACAGCTATAGCCTCAAGAACTACTTCTGACCGAATTCTAGCCAGGCCACACCCCTGGAAATGGGGGTGACAGGAGGGGAAGCAGGGAGAGCATATGGTTGTGAAGTGACATGGGATAGACCTGGGTTCCCTTCCAGGCTTTGTTCCTCACTAGCTGCATGCCTCTGGGCAAGTCACTGCCCCTCACTGAGCCTCAGTTTTCCCATCTGTAAAACAGTAATAACAGCTGACACATCAATAGCACCTACTGTATGCAGTTGTCATTTTAAGCACTTTCTAGATACTTTTTTATCTTTATTTTTTTAAAGAACTTTATTACTTTTTTTATTTGAGAGACAGAGTGCACACAAGCAGGGGGGAGGGGCAGAGAGAGAGGGAGAGAGAGAATCTTGAGCAGGCTCCACGCACAGCACTCAACTCGGAGCCTGATGCAGGGCTCAATCCCATGATCCTGGGATCATGACCTGAGCTGAAATCAAGAGTTGGATGCTCAACCAACTGAGCCACCCAGGCAACCATCTAGAAATGTTTTAAAAATCTTCAAACAGACCCCCCTGTGAGTAGGTACCATCATGATCATCCCCATTTTATAGGTGAAGATGAATGAGACAAGAAAGGTCCAGCAATGAGTCTAAGGACACATGGTTAGCAAAGTCTGTGCGGTGACAGCAATGGACTTATCAGGAGCAGAGCTAATGTGGTGAAGTGGCTGAGCACTCCCACCCCCTAGGGGCAGATGCCTGGGAAATGCTGTAAGCACTGTAATGATGACAGGCACTCTTGAAGTTTTGCTTGGTTGGAACCTGGCAGAGGCAGGATAAGGACAGAGAAGGCTCTACCGGCTGATGCTGAAAAAGTCCTGAGGCCAACATATCAGCCTTAAAACTTTCCCTGAGAGATGCTGAGAAGCACAGAACCCTGGGGCACCTGGGTGGCTCAGGCAGTTAAGCGTCCCACTTTGGCTCAGGTCATGATCTCACAGTTTGTGGGTTCAAGCCCCACATCTGGCTCCGTGCTGACAGTCTGGAGCCTGCTCCGGATTTTGTCTCCATCTCTCTCTACCCCTCCCCCACTCATGCTCTGTCTCTCAATAATAAATAAACATACAAAAAATTTTTAAAAAAAGAGAGAGAGAGAGAGAAGCACAGAACAGAAAGATGGGCATGGGGAACAGCCAGGCTTCAAGGAGAAAGGAAGGGGTTTCTCACCTTCAAGCCTCCATCTAGTCACATTTTATCCTTACACTTCATCAAAGAGGAAACTCAGAGAGGGGAAGCCTTTTAGCCAAGGTCACACAGCGAGCGACCAGCTTCTAGATCTGAATCCTCCCTCTTTTTTGTTTTTTCTACTCTGAAGACCCAGAAGCCACTGGACCAGCCTACCAGTGTGGAGGGGAGCTTGTGCTTTGAGGATGGGAGAGACCTGATATGTTAGGGACCTGAAGGGTGATCAGTGCTGGGAGTGGTAGGCAGGAAAGCCTGGTGGCAGGACCTCCAAGGAGGCACTCAGCACCCACCCAGCCACCAGGTGGGCTTCTGGGTTCATTTCAGGCACAGCAGGTGGCTGAAGGAAGGCGGATGCACAGAGGAGAGAGTGATCAGTGTGACCTTCCTCTCACTGGTCAAGAAAACTGAAGATGACAATGGTGCCACTGAATTTGGGCAACTTAAGGGTCACTAGTGACCTTGGCTGGAATGATACCAGGGACAACAGGAGCAGGAGGAGACAGATTGCAGATATACAAATTATACAATGATGATGATGATGATGATGCAGAGGGATGAAGGGTGAGAAGATCAGAAAGAGTGGGCTCCAGGACATGTAAGCAGGGAACCCTCTTTCTCTCCTGAAAATAGAAAAAACGGGGCATGGGACATGTGAGGACTCTGTACTATCTTTGTAATTTCTCTGTAAATTTAAAACTGTTCTAAAATTAAAAGTTTATTTAAAAATAAGGATGGCAAAGAGGTGAGAATGGGGTGGCTGGAGAGAGTTTGTAGGTGGCTGGGGGGAGGCAGGAATTTGAGGAAGGGAGAGCATGCTCATTGGACTTCTGTTTTTTTGCATGTGAAACTGACTGAGCAGGAGGCTGGTGATGAGGAAGTGGTGGGGAGTCCTGGGCTAGGACATGTCAAAGGAAGCAGGAGGGGCATGAGGCCTGAGATCCCTCTACCTACCCTTCCCAGGCATCCTTCAGCCCTGCTGTGGTCTCCTCCCTAGAGGAATCCCAGGGACTCCCTAGAATCCCAGGGACTCTGCCTGGGCCTTGTTCCAAGTAGGGGCTATGGAGAAACTGCTAGGGCCAGGGGTCCATGGGCATAGTAGGTGCAGAGTTCCCCAGGCAGGTGTCTGTGAAATGTTTGGGGTTTTATTCTTACTCCAAAGTACCAGGATTCACTGCTGATCCACTTAAACTGTTCTTCTCAGAATAATTTGATTGCCCAACTCAGAACTCAGAGGCCCAGCTGGGGACCACTTCTCTACTTCCTGGACTGGACCAAGTAAAGTTGTCTTGTTTCTGTCACCTTCCCACAGAAGATGGGGGTGGGAGGTTTTGTAGGAGATGGGAAAGGCTTCTTAGAGCCGGGGAGGGTTTCAGGGTCTCACCTCAGCAAGGAGTGGAGATGTTCCAGGAGGCCCTGGCAATGGTGCTCACCCCCACACAGGGGACTTCTGTGCTCAGAGCTCTGGGAAACAAAGGTGCCAGGGGGACTGGCCCTGGAGTGTCCTTGGAGGAGCCCTGCCCTGGGAGTCTGGGGTTAGACGCTGCTTCCCTGCTTCCGGAACTCTATTTGGGATTCCTCTGAGAGGCCTGAGGCTTGGGAGAGAAGGCAAAGGAATTCCTAGGCTGGCCCTATTTGGAGGCAGCAAGTAAGGGAGGGGTGCTCAGAATAGAGGTGGAGCAGGGATGGGGAAGAAGTTCCGAATGCTGGGGTAATGAGCTGGGTTGGGGCTGGGCATGGTCAAGGAAGCAGGGATGGAGGGGTGTGGTTAGGAACTGAGATCCCAATGGGAATAGGGTAGGCTGGACTGAGTAAGGTGCTGCTAGCTATGGCTGACTGTGAATGTTTGGAGGTGTGGGCTGAGTATGGGGTGGGAGTAGGCAGGGAAAGAAATTGGATTTGGGGTGGAGACACAAGTGACAGTGGATAGTGATGGGGATGGACTAGGAATGGGCCCTTCGGAGGTGGGGATGAGCTGCAGATGGGCCAGGGTGGCTGGTCCAATTGGGTTGGGTTAGGGGGTTGGGACAGAAATGGGTTTAAACTGGTTTGGGATGACGGTGAGGCTGGGACGAAGAGAAATGAAGCACGGAGTGGGGCTGAGTGGGGCTGGGCCCGAATGGAATGAAGTGGGTTTGGAACTGGGACAAGGAGCTGGAAAGAAGAGGGGTGAAGCTGGGCCTGGGTAGTGGTTGCATACGGTAAGTGTGGTGAGGTAGGGTCTCGGCTGGGTAAAGGGCTGGAGAAGTGGGTGAGCGCCTACGTTGGGAACACCGTAGGCGAGGTTTTAGGACGTGGGTGGGACGCGCCTAGAGAGCTGAAGGGCAGACCCGCTCCCGGGCGAAGAGTGCAAGGGCTGTGGGTGAGGGGCGTGGGGGCGCCCCGGGGCAGGCCGGGAAGGGGGGGCGGGCCTCCCCCTGCGCCGGGCCAGGGCGGCGCTAGGACCGAGCGCGCGGAGGGAGCGAGCCGGGCGGAGCCTGCGCCCCCCGCCCCCCGCCGGCCGGCTCCCCTCCCCCCGGCCGCTGGCTCGCTCGGCTCGCAACGCTGCAGAGGCTCCGAGGCGGCAGCGGCGGCGACTCCTTCTTTCCTTCCCTGCTCCTCTGGCCGTCCGTCCGTCTGTGCGTCTGTCCGTTCGGTCTCGGTCCGGCCAGCAGCATGGCTGGCGTCAGCTTCAGCGGCCACCGCCTGGAGCTGCTGGCGGCGTACGAGGAGGTGATTCGGGAGGAGAGCGCGGCCGACTGGTGAGCCCCCCGCCCCCGCCCCCCCGGCCCCTTTGTCCCCGCGCCGCCGCCGCCGCGCCTTTGTTTCCACCCGGCTCCGCCGCCCTGCAGCCGGGAAGGGAGGGGGAGACCCCGAAATGGTGCAGCGGCCCGGGAGGGCCAGGGAGGGGCTGCCTTTGTGCGTGCCGGGGGAGGGGCCGGGCCGGGCCAGGCGGGGCACTGCCGGGCCCGAGCTCCCACAGGCGGCCCCAGTCTCGCGGTGGGAACGGTGGCCCGACGCAGGTCAGGGAGAAGCAGGGTCCCAGATGTGTGGTCCGGGGCCGCATGGCCTTGCGGTAGCCCATCCCCCGCCCTCTGCCCTTCCGCCCCGGGCCCGGGGGACAGGTGTGCACGGGGCGGCCAAGGGCACCTTCGCCACCTTCGAGCGGGCGAGGACCGGGCGGGGACGAGGCGGGGACCGAGCTAGTGGAGCCAGCGCAGCCTGCCTTGCCCAGCCCGGCCCGGCCACAGCACAAAGGAAAGCTAGGGCGGGGGAGGAGCAGGGCGGGCTGGGGGCCGGGGCGCCCCGCCCACCGGGGGGCCTCTCGGAGTTGGGGTGTGATGGAAAGACGTTCTTTGCCACATAGCAATCACCCAGTGACTCCTGTTCCCCTCAGGGGTCGTGGAGGAGGCAGAGATGAGTCCTCTTCTCTCCGACCCGACCCGGAGGGGATTGTGGGGACTAGGCATCAGGGCTGGGAGATGCAACGGGGACTGAACTGCATGAGGGGTTCCTGGGAGGAAGCCCTCAGGCGCACAAGTGTGGAGGGAACCCCCAAAGAGGGATGAGAGGGCGAGTAGATCCACTGAGCCCCTAAGCCTCATGGCCCAGTGGCCAGGGACTCTCAGCTCCCTGGTGGGGGAAAGCTGAACTACCCTCTCCCGCTTCCCCAGCTGTTGTCTTCCCCTGAGCTGTATGAGGGGATGGGCCACCTGCTCTCCCTCTGGAGTCCCCTGGGTGGCAGGAAAGCAAACTGCCCCATTCAGGAATCATCTTGCCCCAAAATACTCTCTCCTGGGACAGGTACCCATTCCGTTCTCTAGGCCTGTTCTTCTCCTGACAGGCAGGAAACTGAGGCACAGAGAGAGGATAGGTGTGAGGGACCTCACCTGGGCTGGCTTCACCCTCACTTTAGGAGGGCAGTTGGGTAGGGACACTGACCTGAGGGCTGGAGGAGGGGCAAGATGGCCAGGTGCCCATGCCATGGTACTGCAGCACTGGCTGGCAGCCAGGCCTGGAGGGATGGACGCGGGAGACAAGCTCTCATGTCCTGCAGGTCAGTCACAGGAGAGGCCAGCACAGGCTAAGTGGGCAGGCGGCCCACCTATTGTCCCAGCCCTGCCCCAAGGGGGCTGAGATCATGGGAGGAGTTCAGGGCAAGTGGCCGGCTTGGCCTGGTGGAGGAGTTAGCCTTGGGATATGGGCCCTGTCTGCAGAGAGGCACAGCCCACCCTAAGACGTCCCCCTCACCCTCCGGTCTGGTGGTTAGTGTCTGCCATCATCCCATTTCCCCCCTAACCTCCCAGAAATTGGGCTCTGGCGGCCTAGTACAGGGCCACACAACCACTGCTGGCCCACATCCTGCTTAGCAGAGGCCTGGGCTCCCAACGCCCAGCAGCATCCATGTGGCCAAAGCAAGTTATTCATCACTGGCATGCGTCACCCCCCCCATCTGGGTTGTGTGTGGGACACACACACACACACACACACACGCAGACGCGCAGACACGCACCCTCGCACATGCACACATTTGCTCACTCCCAAGGGCCCAGATAGCATTTTGTAAAAAGAGTGTGAGAATCATATCCTGCAGAGTGGGCCATGAATTCCTCCAAAGCCCAATACAGAGCCAGGGGTACAGTGGGGTCTCAAGACTCATGGGCAGACCCTGCACTAGGAGGCCAGAGGAGGGCATCTTGGGTACAATTGCTGTCTTGGTCAAGGGGCTTGGCACTGCCTTCACTTACCTTGCCTCTGAGTGGGAGGGAAGGGGATGGGGGAGCTCACTCCTAGGTGGCAGAGCCTCTGAAATGGACCACTGCCCTGGCACTGGGCCCAGGAAGTCAGGTTATGTAGTGGGAAGAGCAAGTGTTGTCCTGGGTGTGACACTACTCACTGTGTGACCACACACAAAATGTCTGCTCCCCTCTGGACTTTTTGAAAAGATGAAGAGGCGACAGGACTCCACCATATCTGGGACCCCCAAGGCCCTTCCAGCTGCAACATCCTGAGAGTGGGATTGTCCTGAAGAGTCCACCTGCCTTTGGTCCCCCACCTCAGCTGAACTCAGGATCTCCCTGGAGTGGCTACACTCCAGTCCCCACCCCACCCTAGTCCAGTGTCTCTGGCCGAGGTGGTTTCTCAGAGTTTGTGTCAGTATCACAGGTACCTACTGTTGCTGCCCTATGCTGGTCTTGGAACCCAGGGAGTGATAAGTGTGGATTGACCAAATCAAATGCTCAGCTTCACAAAGCTTACAGCTAGGGCATTGTCTGTCTTCAGGGGTTGGAGCTGGTAAGACAGGTAGATTCCTGGGCCTCCCTTCCTGATACCTTGTAACAGCTCCCACCCATGCAGGCCCAGGCTGCCTCTGATGTGTTGGAGGAGCTCAGGTCTAGTGAAAGCTAGGATGGGTTCAGATGCCTCCTGCTGTCCCTGCTAGGGTGTGGTAAGTGCTCTGGGAAGGTGCAGCTTAGGGCAGGGCTTTCTTGGGAGCTGGCACTGGGGGCCCTGAAGGATTTCAGCCAAGGGTGGGCAGTGGGGTAGAGAACTAAGTCTGGCCTTCCTGTGGAGGGAACCACATATGCAGAGGCTCCAGGGTGGGAAATATCCAGAATTGTGTTTGGGATAAGGGAGCCATCCAGCACACCCCAAGTGTTTGGTGTGGATATGGATGTCTGGCTGGAAAGACAGGTGGGGCGGAGCTCAGGGTTGAAGACCTGCAACTTAGGCATGGTTTCTGCCAGGCAAGGGCTGTGGCCATAGCAGGAAAAGATGGCCAGAGGTGGGTAGGCAAGGGTTGGGACGGAAGGGGTCCTTGACAGGCAGGTGTTCTTTGGGGGAGCAAGGGCCCCCAGAGAGGCTGACAAGTTGTCCCAGGGAGATGTGATATCTAGAGCAGTGTCTGGCAGCCCAGGGTCTTTGAGTTCTGCCTCCATTTCTGGTCTGCAGAATGGAGACAGACAGACTCTCCCTGCTTCTCTGAGGGCCCTTTGTTCCCAGTGGTGGGTTAGGGTAGCCAGACAGGTGGTGGGACAGCTGTGCTGAGAAGCAGCTGCCAGGGTTGGGGCCCAGGCAACAGTTGGACCAGGAGCTCCCAGCCCCACAGCCCACCTGTGTCCCTTTCTGGAGGGAGGGATCCCAAGAAGCAGGGGGCTAGGGATCTTGACTTGTGCTGACCCCTTGAGACTGGGCCAGGCCCTCCTTCCTTCCCTGGGCCCTCCTCCTTCCTTCCTCCCTCCCTCCCTCCCTCCCTCCCTCCCTCCCTCCCCCTCCTTCTCTCCCCCTCCTTCTCTCCCCCTCCTTCCTCTTCCCGCTCTCCCTCCCCCTTTCTTCCCTCGCTCCCTCTGTCTTTCGTTTTCTCTTCATCTCTTCACTTCCTTTCTTTTCTCTTTCTTCCTCCTTTCTTTCTGTTTCCCCCTCCCTTTCTCTTCTCCATCACCTTGCCTCCCCTTCTTCTAGCTCCTAGCCTCCTCCACTTGCTCTGGGAGTAGAGAAAGGAAAGCGTGGAGAAGGAGCTTGAGACCTCCTGAGCCTCCGGGACAAGGCTCTTCTTCCTCGCTCCAGTGGGTTCTCAGGAAACGTCTCTGCCTTCCCTTGCGCGAAATGGATGCTGTGCCACTGCTGCTTGGGGAGAAAAAGCCAGGGCAGAAAAAGCTAAGGAGGGGGAAGGAGGAAGGCTGCTACAGTCAGCTTTCTGGTGAAGCTAAGACAGAAGGAAAGGCCCGCACTCCCAGGAGGCCAGGGCCTCAGCTCTGGCAGAGGCCTAGGGGCTGGAAGTCCAGGAGAACATGCCAGGGGTCTGAGTCTGGGCAAGAGTGACAAGAGTGGCCACGTTGACCTCATCCCCATTTCTGAGAGGCCAAGATTGAGGCCAAAGTCATGTCCCCAGGGTCCTTTGTGTTCAGGAGAATGTGGGTAGGGTGGGCCAGTCATGTGCCAATTGCCAGGTTGCCATGGTTACCCAGGGATGCCCATCGAAGAGAGCACCAGGTTCTCTCTCCTTCCCCTCCCTTGCCATGGGAGGAGGGGCCGTGGGTACTGAAGAACACGCCAGGTAGGTTCCTGGCGACAGCCAATGGGGGATGAGGATCATGGTAGCCAGGGAACGGTAACCAAGGAACCGTCGCCTTGGAATCTCCCATCTCACACCCGCTCACTGGGTTGTAGGCTGCCAGGGCCCAGGCTCTGAGCATGGGACACATAGGCTCCCTCAAAGCCAGCGACCAGGCAGCGGTTTCTGCCCCATTGCCTACTCCCCGGCTGACCCAGGCCTCCCTGTCCCAGGTCCCAGGCTGCCTCCCACTGGGCTTCAGCCAGAATTGGTGCCTAGCCCTGCTGTCGTGATGACATGGCAGTGCTGGGCCAGAATCCCTACTCTTGGCCTGCCCCCTCTGTGTTCCTCCTCCTCCCCAGAGCCATCCCCACCCAAAATTGGCAGCCTGGGCCCTGACAGTACTCTGAGCCGCCCCTCCCTTTCCCCAGGGCTCTGTACACATATGAGGATGGCTCAGATGACCTCAAGCTTGCAGCATCAGGAGGTAAGAATTCCAGCCATTCCTTTGCCTTCCTCTCCACCCCCTCCTCTGGTTGTTTTCTTCCCCACCCGCCTGGCTGCAAGCCATCTCCTTGCTTGCAGCCAGTCGACCCACACTTGTCTGCCTGTGTCCTTCCTCCAGCCATCCCTAAGATCCCCAGGGTGGGGAGGGAGGGAGCCTTGCTTGCTATTTGATTATAAGAAGAGTGAGCCTCAGAAAGGGAGAGTGACTGCCCAAAGTCACTCAGCTAGGAGAGAAGGGGCCTGGCAGGTATGGCCCGGATCACTTCCACTTTCTCCGGAACCCAGGGGTTTTAAATTTTACCTCAGCGGGCACTAGCACGGTGTAAGAGATGGTGTGCGAACAGTGAGACAAGGGATGTGTGAAGAACAGACACTTCCTCAGTCCTACCCTAAGTCAGGCCCCAGGGGTTTCAGAGACAAAGCTCGCTCCTGCCTGCTGGCCCTGTCTCACACCAGCACGGAACTGCGGGGCCTCCAGATCTCTGGGTGTGCCTGCAGAGCCTACGAGAGGAGTCTTTCCTTCGGGCTCCAGGCCCTTTGCAGGGTAAGGGTTAAGGAGATGGAGAGTCCTGATACCCTCCTGATTCCCCCAGATGGGGGTTTGCAGGAGCTCTCCGGCCACTTTGAGAACCAGAAGGTGATGTACGGCTTCTGCAGCGTCAAGGACTCCCAGGCTGCTCTGCCAAAATATGTGCTCATCAACTGGGTATGCAGCTATGGGCTGGGAAGGGAGTAAAGGCCCCACTTCACCCACTGACACCACCAGAGAGCGCCCCACTAGCCCCCTGGAAAGAGAGCCCGGGGCCTCAGGCTGCTGCCCCCTCTTGTCCTTTCCCGACCTCCTCTTCCCTGGGTACTTTGCAGGTTGGTGAAGATGTGCCTGATGCCCGCAAATGCGCTTGTGCCAGCCACGTGGCTAAGGTGGCTGAATTCTTCCAGGTGCGAGTGGGGGTGGGGCTTGTGGGAGCAGGGTCTCTGCACTGGCTGGTGGTAGTGATGGGACAGAGCCATGCTGCCTGAACACGACTTCTTGCTGCAGGGTGTCGACGTGATTGTGAACGCCAGCAGCGTGGAAGACATAGATGCGGGTGCCATCGGGCAGCGACTCTCCAATGGGCTAGCGCGGCTCTCCAGCCCCGTGCTGCACCGACTGCGGCTACGTGAGGATGAGAACGCCGAGCCGGTGGTCAGTGTGCCTGGGGCAGGCTGGCCCTGCCAGGGCTGCACCTGCCCCACCTCTCTCGGTCCTCACCCTTTGTGTATGGCAGCTCCCGGAGCACTCAGCCCATTCTCCCCACTCATGCCAAGCCATTTGACTTTGCAGGGCACTACCTATCAGAAAACTGATGCAGCTGTGGAAATGAAGCGGATTAACCGCGAGCAGTTCTGGGAGCAAGCCAAGGTGTGGACCTTGGCCCCAGCTTTCAGGCCGAGCTGCCCCTCCCTGACCCTACCCCAAGGCATAGCTCTGGCTTCTATCCCCAGGTCCCTCCCTTAAACAATGTGTTCCATCTTGTTTGCTACCCCAGCTGAAAGAGGGAGCCCTTTTGGCTTTATGCCTATAGGGCATAAATCCCAGAACTGGTACCTACCCAATCCTGGGTTGGGGATGGGCTGGAGGGGCAGAGGCGGGCCCCAGCTCAGGGCCTGCACTGCCTTGGCATGGGGGGTTGCAGAAGGAGGAAGAGCTGAGGAAGGAGGAAGAGCGGAAGAAGGCTCTGGATGAGAGACTCCGGTTTGAGCAAGAGCGGATGGAGCAGGAGCGGCAGGAGCAGGAGGAGCGGGAACGGCGCTACCGAGAGCGGGAACAGCAGATAGAGGAGCACAGGTCGGCCCTGCCCCACCCCGGGCCACATGCTCCAGGCCTTCGGTGGACCCACCCTCAGGTGTGCATGCTGGCTTATCGTTCCAGGAGGAAACAGCAGACGTTAGAAGCTGAGGAGGCCAAGCGGCGGTTGAAAGAGCAGTCTATCTTTGTAAGTTTTTAGCCAGGGCTTCCAGTCTCCTAGTGAGGGGAAGTGAGAATGGTCCTTGTGTTCCTGGGCTTCGCGGGGGGCGGGGGGATATCCGTGGCTTGGGGACAGTTCCAGGTGTTCAGGGTACCTTTGCATGGACATGGAGTATCACAGTGTGTCAGGCCTGCCACCTGATCATGTGGGCCTCTGTTCCTTGGCTGTGGAAAGAAATCTCCTTGGAAGAAGCTTCTTTTATAGAATAGAAGAGAAAATCTACCATGACCTTCACTGACCAGCCTCCCTCTACCCCTCCCAGTGGAGCCTAAGAGGCTTGGGGTGGATTGGGCACACTTCCTGCACTTTGGGGTCCGGCGGCGTGGTCCCCACCACAGTTGTGCTGCAGAGCCACATGAATGAGCCCGGGCCAGTGCTCTGAGCATCTGTAGTATCTCCTTTAGAGTAGCCCCTGTTCCGAGGGTGCCGTCTGACATCCAAACATTGTGATGGGCCGTGGGACCTGACCCTTTGAAAATCATAGTGGAGTTGAGTCTTCATGCTTTGAATTGAATTTTGTATTTCAGCAATAGCTAAAGTCGTTCAGGGCTGAACATGGTATAGTTCAGGATGGGAGGTGGGTAGTACTCATCTGGATTGGGACTATGATGGCCATTTGTGCTGCGGGGACACAGGGTCATACTCACAGGAGGCTGGGAGGGAGGAGACCGGTCAGCCCTGCAGAGGCCCTGGCATGAAGTGGCTGTCATAGTTCACTCTAATCACAGTAGCCCCTCGGGGCGGAGATGATGTGTGGTTAGTAAGCTCCACCTGCAATCGTTCATTCAGCAAACGTTTGTCACCTGCCATGTGCCAGGTGTTCGAAACAGTGGAGAACAAGGTGGGCAAGATTTTTTTCAAAATTAATCGACGAATCCACTTACTTTGAATTGTGCCGAAGTGTATGTAACATAAAATGTGCCATCTTAACCATTTTTTAAGCGTACAGCTTAGTGGCATTAAGATTGCCAATATGTTCGTATTGTACAACTGTCATCACTATTTATCCTCAAAAATTTCATCTTCCCATACTGAAACTCTGTCTGCATTAAACATTAAACTCCCCATTCTCTGTTTCCCCAGACCTCAGGCAACTGCCTTTCTACTTTGTATGAATTTGACGCCTCTGAAGTACCTCATTTGAATGGAATCATGTAATATTTTTTCCTTTTGTGACTAGGTTATTTCACTTCGCAGTGTTTTCAAGGTTCATCCATGTGTCAGAATGTCTTCCTTTTTATTTTTTTATTTTTTTTTTATTTTTTATTTTTTTTTAACGTTTTATTTATTTTTGAGACAGGGAGAGACAGAGCATGAACGGGGGAGGGTCAGAGAGAGGGAGACACAGAATCTGAAACAGGCTCCAGGCTTTGAGCAGTCAGCACAGAGCCTGACGCGGGGCTCGAACTCACAGACCGCGAGATCATGACCTGAGCCGAAGTCGGCCGCCCAACCGACTGAGCCACCCAGGCGTCCCAGAATGTCTTCCTTTTTAAAGCTGATAATACTCCATTGTATGTATACACCACATTTTGTTTACCCATTCAGAGCAAGGTCATTTTGAAAAAGTTGATTTTGACAGAAAATTTCACACACACGCACTCAGAAGTAGAAACAGTAGTAGAGTGAATCCCCTGATCACTCATCTTCACCAGTTGTCAGCATTTTAGTCAAAGTCTTAGAAGTCTTAACACCATTACCATTACATTAGAGTCTCGTCTGGCCCTTCAAGTGTGGCTCATGTGACAGTGACAGTGGATGCTCTAGCAGGTCAGTGTGGTGACCCTACAACTGCAGGACTTTAAAGACAGTCCCGTGTGTGAAGTTTGGAATTTAGGACCATAAAATGCTTTCTCCTTGCTTAAGCTGTTCTGCTTTCTGTCCTCTGTTAAGAATTGCATTCCTTATACTGAGTTCTGTTTTTGCCTGGGCTGCCAGGGAGCTCCCCATGTATCTGAAGCTGCTCAGGCACAGCAGTGCTTTTGACCCTATGATTAGTGTATTGATCTCACTTTCCTACCCAGAGCCCTAATTTGTTTCAGTGTTTTGCACGTTGTTGGTAGTTAAGGCTTTTGTGATGAGCTTGCCTCTAGTCCTTTTTTTGAATCTGGCAAAGGACTCTAGTGAGGTTACACTAGCCAGTGCTGGAACATCATCAAAGGCTGGTGGCATGTAATTTATAGGAAGGCAAGGACCCTGCCTGGAGCCGAGTGAGCTGAGGAGCAAGGGAAATTTGAATGGAAATAGAGAAAGGTAGGTCAGAGGAGGACTTTAGGTTTCATTCTGGAAGACACAAAGCTGTGGTTGGAGTGACATCCATCTTGAGGGGTACTTTGGAGGGCCATTTTCTTAATGTATCCTGAGGGGAAAATTTAAATTTTAGATTATATGCTCAAAACAAAGAAGCTCTGTAACTTCACCACCTTACCTGCAGCTTATTCTCTCTGCATCAGTCCCCTCCCCCAACCTACCCCATTTGCCACAATAGTAGCAGGAGCAGCATTGATTAAAAATCTTTGATGTAGTGAGTTCAGTTGTGTAAATGTGTGCCAACTGAACCATGTGCTGGCCGCTCACACACACATCTGACTTCTCAGCCTGTGTCACCCACAGGGGGCAGGGGTGATGATCCCAGAAAAAGGAAATTATGATATAGTGTCATCTGTGGTGTATGCCTGGAACACCTCATGGAGACCCAAAAATGACCTGAATGGGCGAGGGTCCTTTTGTTCAGGAGGCAGTGCCAAGCTGAGGCTGAAAGCAGGAAGAGTTGAACCTGGGTGGGAGTTGGGCATTTGGGGCAAGAGGGATTGATCTCCCGTGTGAAGGCACGGAGGTGGGAAATGGTGTGCGTGTTCCAGGAACTGTGACTACATTGTGCTGAGGACTTTGTGTTTCATTTTACAGGTAGTGTGGGTGAGTCACGGCGGGAGGAGGGTGTGAGAGAGGTGACGGGCTAGATCAGGCAAGCGAAAGGGAATGTAGGATAAACAAGGAGCCCCATCTGCCTTTACTCCTGGGGTTGCGGCCTCAAAACTGTCCAGTGCAGGTAGCTAGTGAAGTGCAGTAGGGGATGGTCTGCAGCAAGCTGGGGTGAGGGTTCCAGCAGTACAGCTCTGGCCAAGAGCACACGGGCCATTGTTGCCAGGGCTTCTGGCATTTCAGGAGAAACTAGAGATCCTGATTTCGGTGTGATACTCCTGATTTTTAAGTGGTAGCAACTAATGTTTTAAAAACATCATACTGGGGGTGCCTGGGTGACTCGGTTAAGTGTCCGACTCCTCTAACTTTAGCTCAGGTCGTGGATGGAGCCCCATATCGGGCTCTACACTGAGAGTGGAGCCTCCTTGGGATTCTCTCTCTCCCTCCCTCTCTGCCTCTACTCCATGTGTATACATGCACTTTCTCTCTCTCAAAATAAATGAATAAAAATTAAAAAAAATAATAAAAACATCATACTGGCAAAACAAAAGCCGTCTGTGGGCCATACTCAGCTAGTACTCACTCCGGCTCATGAGAAGCTCCCCAAGGGATGTTAAGCTAGGAGAAATCATGGTCTGATTTGGATTTTGGAAAAAATCTTTTTATGGGAAGAGAGCAAGGATATGGGACTAATGAGAAGCCTTCTGTCATAATGCCAAGATCCGGGCATCAGTGATGGGGGTGTGGTTGGCTAGGTACTGAGGTAGGAGGTCCAGGAAAAGTTAGCTACAAAGCAGGGAGCACTCCTGAATGACCCTGGATGCCTGTTGGATCTCGGGGTGATGGTGCAGGAGTCCCTGAGCTGGGTATCCAGGGCCTGTCTGAGCTGGAGATGAGGTGCCTGAGGGCCTTGTAGAAAAAGGGACTATGTGACTGGGTAGTGAAGGGAGCAGAGGTGCTGCCCCCAAGCTGCTTCCTGCCAGGTTGTGGAGAAAACATGAGGCCTGTAAGAAGGCCAAGAGCTCCTGGGAGAGTGGGATGACCAGGACACTGTCTTTTTGGTTTCAGGGTGACCAGCGGGATGAGGAAGAAGAGACTCAGATGAAGAAGTCAGAATCGGAGGTAGAGGTGAGAGTTGGGGGAGCAGGACAAAGTGAGGTGGGCAGGGCTTGCCTCAGCTGGGCCTGGCTCTCACCCTTTCTTTGTGCCCCTAGGAGGCAGCAGCCATTATTGCCCAGCGGCCTGACAACCCACGGGAGTTCTTCAAGCAGCAGGAACGAGTTGCGTCGGCCTCTGCGGGCAGCTGTGATGCACCCTCACCCTTCAACCACCGACCAGGTAGTCCCAGGTCTAACCCCGCCCCCCACCTGACCCCCTCTCCTCAGGTTTTGGGCCTGAGCCTCTCTGCGACTCTTGGAAGGGAAGCCTTCCTTGCCCAAGGACCCCTTTGGAGAAGGCAAGGCCATCCATTCATCAAGTGTGCTTTCACCCACTGGCTCCCAGGTGGCAGGACTGAGAGGGGCTCAGGTGGGGGGGGGGGGGTTGGTGTTGGCCTTGGCTGAGCAACAGGTAGTGCTAGAGGTCATCTGGGCAGCTCTGGCATGGGCTGAAACCACCCCCTCCCGCCCCCTCCCCCCGCCCTTGAGTGTGGGGAGTGGCCCTCCTGGGGTTGAACTAGGTCTTGCCTGAAGGGCTGTGGGTGCATGTGCGGTGGACTCTTACTCTGGCCCTGAGTTTGAGCAGCCTGGAGCCTGTACCCAGTGCTCACCGTTGGGATTCTCCCTGTGCAGCTTCTACCTCCCTCCACAAAGCACCCTCCTGCTCTGTCTGCTGATCTGAGTGTTTGCCCCTGCTGTGTGCTTGGCCTTGTGCTGGGGTTCCAGGGGTGGGGCAGGCTGTCCCTGTACTGCTTTGAGTCTGGCTTTGTGTGGCAAGCTCATTGCTCTGCTTGTCTGGTGCTGGTGGGAATCATCTGATGGTTTGAGGCTGTGGCCCAGTATGGCTGATTGTGTGCCCTAGCGGAAGGCAGTTTGGACTTCTAGGGCCAGCCCTGGGGGCGGGTGAGGCCTCATGGGGGTGGGGGGGAGACTGACCCTCTCTTGTCCTCTGTCTCTCTCTGTCTGTCTCTCTCGGCAGGTCGTCCGTACTGCCCTTTCATAAAGGCATCGGACAGTGGGCCTTCCTCCTCCTCCTCTTCCTCCTCCTCCCCTCCACGGACTCCCTTTCCCTATATCACCTGTCACCGCACCCCAAACCTCTCTTCCTCCCTCCCATGTAGGTAGCAGCCCCAGGCCTCAGTGGGGTGGGGTAAGGAGGGCCCCGCTTCCCAGCAGTGCCCCTGCCCTCCCCCATCCTGACCGCTGATCTCTGGTGTTTGTCCCCAGAGCAGGTATTACCTGCCTCTTGCCCCTGGCCCTGAAGGGGCTCTTGTCCCAAGGGACCTGGCTTCTAGGGTCTGGAGCTGTGGTCTGGCCCCTGAAGGGCTGGGGGGCTCCTAGCCCCTACCCAGACTCCAGACAGGAGGTGATGGCCAGGCCCCCAAGGTGGACAATCCTGGTCCCACCTGACTCCCTTGGCCCTTACTGACCAGCCTGGGGGTTTGTTCCATAGGCAGCCACCTGGACAGCCACCGGAGGATGGCACCCACCCCCATCCCCACCCGGAGCCCATCTGACTCCAGCACGGCTTCTACCCCTGTCGCTGAACAGATTGAGCGGGCTCTGGATGAGGTCACGTCCTCGCAGCCTCCACCACTGCCTCCGCCACCCCCTCAAGGTGAATGAGGGGCTGCACCCTAGCTGCACCAGGCCTCTCCCCAGTCCCCAGGCTGGGAACCCCACGTGGCCATAGTAACAACTCCTTAGGGATCTGGGCCACCCATCACTGGGCCTCCCAGTAGCTATGGCAGGGAGGAAGCTTGGTGTTGCAGTCAGACCTGCTATCTCTGAATCTCAGTATCTCTCACTGGAATGCGGTTGGGGCCTTCTTCCCAGGGCTGCCGAGCAGTTTAAAGACACTAGGAGATAAAGGGGCAGCAGGGCCCAGTGGGTGTTCTGGAAGGTGCTCTTGTATGGAGCTCTTAGTAGAAGCCTTCTGTCCTGGAAGTCAGGGGGTGGGCAGAGTACAGTAGGGTGGCTGTCCCAGGCCTGCTTCTTTCCCTGAGGGAGCTGACCACATCTCTCTCCTGCATTTGTGCTATTGCAGAGACCCAGGAGCCCGAGCCTGGCCTGGATAGTGAAGAGACCAGCAAAGAGGCCAGAGCAACAGCCCCTCAGGCCTGGGCAGGCCCCATGGAGGAGCCCCCACAGGCACCAGAACCTCCCCAGGGGCAAGGCAGCCCCACGGAGGACTTGATGTTCATGGCATCTCCAGAGCAGGCTGTCCTGGCTGCCCCTCTGGAGCCTGCCATGGCCAACACCACCACAGCTGACATCCCGGTAGCTGATGCCATTGAAACCGACACTGCCACTGCCGATACCGCTGTTGCCAACACCATTTCCCCTGCCGCTGCCAGCCTCATTGACCTATGGCCTGGCAATGGGGAAGAGGCCTCCACATCCCAGGCTGAGCCTAGGGTCCCTACACCACCTTCAGGTGCCGAGGTCACTCTGGCAGAGGTACCCCTGCTAGATGAGGTGGTTGAGGAGCCACTGCCACTGGCAGGCAAAGGCTGTGCCAACCTTCTCAATTTTGATGAGCTGCCTGAGCCGCCAGCTACCTTCTGTGATCCAGAAGAGGAAATAGAAGGGGAGCCTCTGGCCACCTCCCAGGTCCCAACTCTGCCCTCTGCTCTAGAGGAGCTGGATCAGGAGCCAGAGCTGGAGCCAGAGCCAGAGCCCCACCTGCTGACCAATGGCGAGACCACCCAGAAGGAGGGGACCCAGGTGGGGCAGGGACAGCCTGGTGGTAGGGGTGGTGTCAGGTTTCTAGCAGGCAGTACCTCCATTCTCTGAGACCCATATTATTGGAGGGAGGCTCCATTTCATTCTCCCTCCTTGGGCCATCTCTGCTTTTGTGCCCAAGGCAGACATATGTTTCCCTGGAAACCACTGATAGAATCACTGGTTGCTGGGGAAACGCTCAGGCCTGGTAGGTCAGCCCTAGCCCTCCTGGGTGGGGCCCAGTGACCTGGAGCTTTCCTCCCGCAGGCCAGTGAGGGGTACTTCAGTCAATCACAGGAGGAGGAGTTCGCTCAATCCGAAGAGCTGTGCGCAAAGGCCCCGCCTCCTGTGTTCTACAACAAACCTCCAGGTAGTGCTGGGGTGGGTGATAGGAGTTCCGGTAGGGGTGCTGGGTTCAAGTGTGAACATGCGCGCGCGCGCACACACACACACACACACACACACACACACAATCACTTGGGGGTGTTGAGTTCAAGTGTGGATACAGCCACAGCTCCCAGGGGTTTGGGGAAACAGCCATGGATGTGCTGGGCCATCTCCTTATCTTCCCTCCTTTCCCAACACCATAGAAATCGACATCACCTGCTGGGATGCAGACCCAGTACCAGAAGAGGAGGAGGGCTTCGAGGGCGGTGATTAGCGGTGGCGCCCGCCCTCAGGCTGCCCTCGCCAAGGCCGCCCACCTGTGCCGGCCTCTGGCCAGACGGCCCGCCGTGCCTGCACTCGCAGCAGCTCCGCCTGGCACCCACTCCGGATTCCGGCCCTGGCCCGGGACTTGGCCGCTTCCCCACCCACAGGGCCTGACTTTTACAGCTTTTCTCTTTTTTTTAAAGTTGATAGGAGACTTGTACAGTTGACTGGTTTTCCTCCCGTTGGTAGTTGAGACGCTGTTGCAAATTCTACCCCCTCCCCGCCCGGACCAGATTGTAGCTCTTAGTCCTCCCTGCTCACTCAGCTGGACGGGGTGGAGGCCTCGCCCTTCGTGGGAGCCTGGCGTCGGGGGAGCTCTGGTGGGAAAATGCCCCACCTCTTTTCCTAGTTTTATGTTTCTTGGAAAAATATCACTTTGTATTCTCTGTCCAGGGCTTCAGATATTTTGCACGAATTTTAAAACATGGCAATAAATGGCTCGTGGGCTCTGGCTCCCTGGGACCCCCTCCCCGCCCTTCTCTTGACCCCTCCCCGCCTGGCCCAAAGGAAGTAGGCCCAGCTGGGGCCCCTCAGCTTCCAGGCCCTTTCCTGCCCCCCTCCTGCTGGGCAGGTCCCAAGCTGGAGGCCCTAGGCGCGGATCAGGTTAGGGCTATCGGTGGGGCCCGGGGCTTAAATGGCCCCTCCCTAACTCCTCCCTCTTTGCTTGGGTTCCTTTTTCACGTTCAGTAACTGTTTTTGGAAAGCACAAACTTCTGTAACGGGTCGTGCTCATGTCTGTTAATAAAGAAATCCAGATCCCTTCAGGCCTGCTGCTCCGGGCCTCCAGGGGCGGATCTGTGGTGTGCCGCCTCCCCTGACCCCCATTCCCAACTCTTCCCACCTCCAAGGCCACAGGGAGCACCCTCACCGTGATCTCACGGGCAGGGAAGGTAGGGTCTGGAGCTCCCAGGGGAATCAGCCTGTGAAGTTTAGTTCCTCAACCTCAGGTTTTAGCCAGAAGACGCGTTCAGGTTCTGGGTCGCCAAGGCCCAGGCACGCCTGGCTACCAAAACCTTGGGCGCAAGCAGTGGGTGCCCCCTCCGCTTGTACCAAACCGGATCACACACCTTTATTATCCTCAAAATGTAACAAACGGGGTAAGAAATCCCTCCCTCCCCACCCCTCCCCGCAGTCCAAGGGAAGCGTTTAAAAAGCCCCGCAGTCAGGCCACGAGTTCGCGGGTGAGGCCCGGAACGCCGGACGCCCCTCTATACGGCTGTAGTCCTCCCGAACAAGGGGATGGAGACCGGCAGGCGCCAAGCTCCGTGCTCCAGCGGCTCGCGGCTGCTGAGTTCCGAGTCGGTCCAGCTGGGGAAGACCCGGCGGCCACGGTCCGCCTGCAGACAGAGCGCAGGGCAGGGGGCCGCAGGCCGCGGAGCGCTGGGCAGGTGCAGCGCTGACGTGTAGCCCCGGTCCAGGAAGAGCGGCTTGTAGCTGGGCGGCGGCTGCTCCTGTTTCTCCGAGCTGTCGCGGCGGCTCAGAAAGGGTGTGACGATCTTGCGGTAGAGGCCGCGCGTGTCCGTGAGCACCTCACTGTAGGGCGGCGGCGGCTCGGCCATCAGCACCGCCTCTTCATAGCACGGTGGCTTGGACATGTCCGATTCCGCTGCGGAGTGGGAAATGTTCCGAGGGTGAGGCCACCCGTCCCTGGCCTCCGGCCAGCTGCCAACCCCAGGCTCAGCCCGCTACCTCCTAGATTCTCTGGGAGGCTGTCCCATGGAAGGCTCCCTGTTAGTAGTGATCCCGCCCACCTCTCTGTGGCCCTCGTTGCCCACGGCAGAGGTCTGGGCTTACCTTGACGCGGATAACTCCAAGGCCGCGGCGGCACTGAGAGGTGCGGGGGCGGCGGATGAGGAAGCGCGTGGTGGTGTGCGTGCGGGTGTGCGTGTGGCTGCGCCGGCCCGTGGTGCAGCAGCGGGTGGACGTGCACGTGCTGATGCGCGTGCGCCGGCGCCTCGAGGCGGCCGCGCTGCGGTGGTGGTGGCGGCGCTAGGCCTGGGGGGCTTCCGGCCAGGCTGCCCTCGAGCTCGAGGGGCTCCAGCTCGAGGGCGCGGAGGTTCTGCTCACGTAGTCGTTCCTCCTGGCGCCGTTTGAGGCGGCGGCGCAGGAAGCTGCAGAAGCAGCAGAGTAGGACGATGAGACCCCAGATGAGCCAGAAACCGGCGAAGCACGTGAGGAACGTGTAGGTGCCCTGGGACATAACCATGGCGGCGGCGGGGCGGCGGGTCCTCGGCTGCTTCACTGGACACTGGGTTCCTCTACGTGGCCCCGGGCCCGCGCCACGCTCCCAGGCGCCGCCAGCGTCACTCGGGGACCTGCGGCCGGGGGCTGCTCGCGGCGGGGCTCAAGTCGTGCGCGCGCCGGCGGGGGGCAAGAGCAGCGGCGCCCGCTCCTTCCCATGGCGCCGGTGGGAGCGCGGGTGGGCCTCACCCGGGGCCGCGCGGGACCTGTAGAACAGACACAGGGCGAGGTGAAGGCGCGTTGCAGCCCCGACGACTTCCCTGCCTGCGCCCGTGCCCTGCGCAGTTCTGGGGAAGCCTCCTCTGCGGGAACCCCAGCACTCCCCCCGGGGCGGTGACGTCACCATGGGGATGACGTCATACCTCGAGGTTTCCCCGGTAGGGCTTTCCCGGATCTGAGACCCGGCCGCCGCCGCAGCTGAGCCGAGGGGACTCCAGGCAGGCCAGCAGAGGGCGCGCGAAGGCCAGTCTCAGCCTCTGTACTCAAGGGAGGTTCGCTACCCCACGGGGTACCCCAGCTCGGAAAGGGTTTCAGAGGCCCGTGGACAGACCCTCAGGGCGCTGAAGAGGAGTTTCTGCGCGGTTGCTTTGCGGCGGGGAAAGGGTGGCCCACCTCCTATAGCCCCACAAGCAGCCCACCGACGCCCAGCTTTAGCCCTAGGCATCCGCCGCTCTAGGCCTTGTACCCGCTCCTACCCATGGCCGCGCAAAGCATGGAACATCTAGGTCCGCACTGCGGGCCTCCTGGTCGTCGCCGCTCTTGTAGAAGAGGCTCAGGAGGGGTCGTTCCGGCTGTTACTGCGTGCCACTGGCCTGCTTTTGTCTGCACGTCCGGGCGTGGGCTGTTCCCTTTTTTCCTTTCCTCTAGGCGCCTCCGCCTGTCAGATCCCAGCTCTGTTTCCCCAGCCTCCTACCAATTCGCAGCCTCATTGGCCCTACCCTCCTAGCACCAGTAGGCCTTATCAATTCCTTTACGTTTCTGCAGAGGGTAGGAAAAGTAGCTCGTTTGCACGTGTATCACCTGGCCCATGGGCGCCTCTAGTTCTGCCTCCTTCTTCCTCTCTACAGCCAGGGTTTAGAGAGGAACCTTGCATCCTGAGGTATGTAGGATGGAGCCCTGACTGTGGAGTGACGGGTAGCAGGCGATTGTTCACCACCCCCGCAGAACAGAAGGGTGCCCTTCTTGAATGCCTTATACCCAGGGTTTTCACATATAACCCTTTAGGGTAACTGCAGTTATTCCTATTTTGCAGACGGAGGGGATGGGGAGGTGGCAATTAGCTGTGTAGAGGGCAGATGGCAGTGCCTTAATTTGAACCCAAGCCTGGCCACAAAACCCTAGCCAGGGGTGGGAGAGTGCTGCTGCTTGAGCTACTTTGTGGGCCCCTCTTCCAGGAGCCCCATGGACAGCCCCCCATCCTCAACATATCCAAGGCACACACACACATTTAGCTCTGGGGGCCGTGGTGGGCCTGAGCTCCAAGCAGGAGGTCCACATCAAGCTGTCTCAGACTGTTCTGGCAGCAAGCTGGGGGGAAGCCAGGCCATGGGCCACCCCACACTTCTCCCAGATGGATCCTGTCTGATTCTCTGGCTGCCTTATGCCATGTGCCACTTGGTCCCCGTGCCAGTCCCTTTCTCCTGGGCCTGTGTTCCAGAACAGACAATGGCAAGAACAATAGCTCCACCCGCCCCCTCCACAACCCTGCCATGAGGCTGCCATGGCGACGCAGCCCAGATAAAAACACGATGCTGCCAGTCACTGGGAGTTAATTAAATCTGTTGTTCTCCTTTTCCTGAGCCCACAGGAATTTTCAGGAATGCTCTGAGGAAGCTGGCACTAACTAGGGGGCCCCTTGGCCTGCAGAGCAGGAATAGCTCCAGATCAGAAAAGGTACTTCTGGGACTGGAGGTGAAGGAGTTTAGCTGAATTAGAAATAGAAATACCTGCCAAGGACTGTCTACTGCATGTCAGGCCTTGTTCTAGGCCCTTTCCATTTGGAATCTCACATGATATGTAATACCTCCTTCTCAGTGGGGGCCCATTTGATAGATGAGGAAACAGGGCCAGAGAAATGATTTGCCCCAGGTCACACAGCTGATAAGGGGAGGAGTAAGGATTTAGCCTGAGTCTGAATCGAGAGTCAGTCAAAATACTTTCCATTACAAGACCACTGAGACATAAATGAAGAGCCCAGTGCATGTGAGCACTTGGCACATGAAGACTTGGCAGCCATGGGGACACTGAGCTGACTGGCCAGCTTGTAGCCAAAACATACCTTTCTGTTCCTTCGCACCAAAGCCCTGGGGCTTCTGGCCACCATGCCTCAGCTCAAGAGTAGGAAAACGCTATAGAGTAGAGAAATGGGATGGCAGCTCCAAGGTTAACAAGGAACAAAGAACAGAGACTCTGCCCTGAGGGGCCCAGCTCAGCTGACTGGGCATTAAGGTGGACAGAGGCAGGCCACAACCAAGACTCTCTGGGTGCCAATGTGGCCCCTCAGCAAGGAGGCAGGAATCACTGCCATATTTTATGGATTAGGCCGCTCTCTGTCATGCTGGTTCCAGTGCCCAGTTTGAGTGGGCATGGGTTTGATGCTAAACACTCCCTCTTAGGCTACTACTTCACTCAGTGGTACTCTGGCAGGCCCAGAGGGCATGGGTCCTGCCAGAGGCCTCCCTCCGGCCTGTGTCTGGCCCACAGGGAGTTGCTTAGTACATTTCATCTAATCCACAGTAGGTGCTCAACACATAAATGTCAAGAGACCTTTCCAGATGCTCTTCCTGACAGACCAGGCTTCTCCAATCTTCCTCAAAGAGCTGTCCCTTTACCCCTTCGTACTTCTGTGTAGGCTCCTGCCTGTGTCTGGGGAGCCCTTCAGTGCAGATCCTGCCTGCCACCTCTTACTCACAGTCACGCACCCTCTCCATCCCCTCCAGACTCTCCAGAGCAAATACCGCACTTATCCAACTCCAGCTGTGTGCTAGGGGTTGTGCCTACCCCCTTAAGTCTGCCATTTTATGATTTGTTTCTTCTTTCTCCTTTCTTACCTTCTTGCAGGTTATTTGAACATTTTTTTTTAGGATTCCATCTTGATTTATTTACAGTGTTTGTGAGTGTATTGTTTTGTATGTTTTCTTAGGCCACACGCTCACTGGGGTACAGCAGGGGGACACAAACAAGACCCCAGGGGGTGAATTTCTTAACCTCTGTAATGCCAGTTTCCCCATCAGTGATCATGGTGAAAACTGAGCTAGTCCATGCAAAGGGTTTGGAGATGCCCAACACACATTAGTGCTGATGATGGCAGCTTCAGAGCTGGAGATGCAGAGATGTGCATGTCCTTTAGGTGCTCCCTGCCTGAGGGCTGGATGTCACAAATCATTCTCAGTCATCCTACAAACTAGGTTAGCATTCCTCCCATTTGACAGATGAGAGCACTTGGCTCAAAGAAATCAAATGATACCCAAGGTCACACAGATTTCTTATTCTAGTGCCTGGTGCACTGCTGTGGGCATCTACCACATTGCTCCTCTGCATGAAGAACCCCAGTAATCTTAGACCCTTAAAATCTACTAGATCTTTTATCTCAGTAAAGGGCCCACCATTTGCTCCAGCCACTAAATCCTGTTTTTACCCTCAGTGCACTGTGCCTTCATCTGTCTACTTCCTTTGGTCCCCCTGCCACTACCTTCGCCAGGCCCCCATTATCTCTCACCTGGGCCCCTGTCACCATGCTTGCCACCGCCCTCTGTACTTCCATGCTATGCTCCTGTTCAGCCTACCCACTTTCCACATTGTTGTTTCCCCCAGGCCCTTTCCTGCCTGAATCCTCTGGCAACTCCCACCCCTTCAGGAAGCAGCCTAGCTCTTTAAGACAGTGTAGATGCGTGCCTCTTAAACTTGAATCAGCGTCAGAGCTATGGGGAGGGCTTGTTAAAACAGAGTGCTGGGCTCTGCTCCCAGTGTTTGCTTCAGTAGGTCTGGGGTTGGACCCGAGAGTTTGCATTTCTAACAAATTCCCAGCAGATGCTGATGATGTGGTCCAGAGAGCACACTTGGAGAACTGACCTAGATCATGGCCTCTGGGATGAACTCCTGCCAAGGCATCTTCAGCCTCACCTCTCAGTGCCCTTCCCTCTGCAACCAGCCTGTGTTTCCATCCTGCACTGCTAAGTCGTGCTTTCTTTCCCCGAAGTTCTTGCCCCCACACTTACTACTCAGCTTCATGGCCTCACTGTCACTTTGCTGGACAAGTGAGCTCTAGGTGGCCTTACTCCCCAGGGTTGGAAAAATCCAGGGATGTCAAAGTGTGCTGCGGTTGCCTGTGTGCGACTCCAGAGGTTGCATCTGTCTTGTAACTGGCACACAGCAGCTCCAAAACCACTTGGTAGGAGTGACTGGAAATGCCTAGTTCCCTGTTTGGTCTTATAGCCACAGGACAGGAAACACTTCAAGAATGGATCTAGGGGCACCTGGATGACCAGTCGGTTGAGTGTCTGACCCCCGATTTTGGTTGAGGTCATGACCTCACCATCATGAGATCAAGCCCCATGTCAGGCTCTACACTGGGCATGGAGCCTGCTCCAGCTCCTCTCTCTCCCTTTCCCTCTGGCCCCACCCCCCACCAAATAAATAAATAAATAAATAAATAAATAAATAAATAAATAAATAAAATCTTAAAAAAAAAGAGCTGGGTCTGCATCCAATTCACTCCTGGGAAATGTCAGCCATTCGCCAAAAAGTCAGTGAGAGAGAAGCCATCACCCAGCTCTCGACCTTCGCAGGGTGGTTTACAAGTGAGATGAGGACCCATCATCCATGTGAATAAAAGAAAATGGAGGCATATGCGAGGGGCTCTGGAATGGACAGAGGGAATCCCAGATGGCAGGGTTTTTGGGTCATAAGGTACTCAGAGCCACCAGTCAAGCGAAGGGACAAAGACTCAGACCAGGGGACAGCAGTGGGAGAATGTGGTGTGTAGAGTGAGGATGGCTAACCTGTCCTGCATATCCAGCACATGCCAGTCCCATTGCTGGCCTCTTCACATTCATTACCTCACACCCAGGAGGTGGCTGCTGCCATCCCCATTCTACAGACAAGGAGTTGGGCCAGCTCAGGCCCACATAGCCAGGGGGTCGTGAAGTCCAGGTGACTGCAAGGCCCACTGTCCTGGCAGGAAGGCAGGCACTGGTAACAATTTTACACTCCTCCCACACCAAGACAGACAAACTGAGGCCAGAGAGAGGATTGCCTCCATAGTCGGCCAGGCGTAGAGCTTACCAGAGCCTCATTTCCAGTTAGGCCAAGGTACTACAGGTACTAGAGGTGCTACAGGTAGCACCTCTGTGACCCAACCCTGGCACTGGGCCAGGAACCCAGGGCTTGGAAACTGTGAACAGGACAACAGACCGGGGTCACAGACAGCTGTGGGCAGAGGGGCCCTGCGTGGCTCAGTGTCTACTGTACTCCCATCTCTCCCTCCAAGGGAGTTGGCCACACCTCAGGGGCTGGGGTGGGGGGGGAGGGGGGAGACGAAGATGCCCTCTTCAGAGAGTCAGCCTGGCATAACACACAGAGCACTAAAGAGAGAGCTAGGGTTCAGATTAGGCTGTGTGGCTCCATCCCAGCTGTTCCCATGTCTGAGCTGGAGTTTCTTTGCCTGTAAGACAGGGATGATGAGACCTGCCTAGGATTGCCAACGGTGGAGCAAAACTGATGAAGGAAGTGAAAACACTTCAAGACTGGTGTACACAGCTGCATGTGACAAACCAAAAGCCAACACTTCGCAGCCTCAAGAGGCTCAAATATGGAAACCAGCCCATGGCACTATATCTACACAAACCTGGAAGTGGTCCAGCAGAAACTACCATCGCTTTACCATGGACAGAAGTCATGGCCTCGTGACTCTCAGGCTGGACACAGTTCATGGGCATGTTTTGTTGGCCCACAATCAATTCTTAAAAATATCCTGATTAGTTGCCAAATTTAAAACCCAGGAGATTTTACATAAAAGTCTGGATTCTTGGTTCATCTTAAAAATTATCTGGTCATTCCAAGTCCACATTCTCACATGGTGACATAGACTGCAGCTGGGCAGCTCCCCGGCCCACCTCACTCATTCCATTGCTCCTTGGGTCCTAGAGGCCCAAGGGTTTCCACCAGCTTAACTAGAAATGAGCACCCACAGTAGCCAGCAGTACATGGATGGGCCCATCTCTGCTGAATTCTACCACAGCTAGGGCTGCAAGCTGATCAGGCCACAGAGCCCAAAAACCAAGAATTAGGGCATTGGGGGGTTCTCAGGTAACTGAGGTAGCCCTCACTCCTTAGTTTCACCCAGAGAGAGAAAATGGAGGAAGGGAGCCAGCCCAGCAGCAGCACAGTCCTATAGAACATCTGGGTGAGCAAGAATCTGGCTGATTTTGGTGGAAGAAGGAAAAGTGTACTAAGGCTTGAAAGACATAGGGAATTTCCTCACTGGAAGAATATGAAAGGAAGTTAAGAATGCTCCTCTAGAAGGCCCTACAGTTCTTTTCCGCAATAGATGGTGTGTGGCAGGCAGAGAGCTGCTGTGCCAGGAGAGAAACCTTCACTGAAAACTGAGTTCCACCACTTATTGGTTGTGTGACCTTGGGGAGATCACGTTACCTCCCTGAACCTTGGAGTCTTCATCTTTAAAATGGGGATCATAAACTTACCTGCACAATTGTAAAGATTAGGAGATAATGAATGCAGAACACTCAACACACAGCAGGAACAGAATGAAAGGAGCCTGTGAATAATTCCAAGGGCACTCTTGCCTGCAGCATCAAGACTGAGGACTGAGTTCGGGCACCACCCGTCTAAGGACATCTTAGGCCAAGGCCTCAAATGCCTGGGGTAACAGTCACCTCTGGTGCCCCAGGACACTTCCCTGGATGGGAAAGGAAACCCAATGGTGGTTGTGGTCACTGGGCTGTTGAGTCCAAGGTCTGTGATTGGAGGCTGGCATCTGCTGAGTCAGGTCTGGGAGAGCTGGCAGGAGGACCATTTCTCTACCCAGCACCCTGCCGCTGTCGGCTGGGGGAGGTTGGGAGAGGAGCCAGAGGTCATTTCCTCTGACTCAGAGGCCATTCTCCTCCCAGAGGAGCTCCCCTGGAGGACAGCGCATCTCCATGTGGCGCTGGCCTGCCTGCTGGCCAACCTGCATGCCACCCAGCACAGTCTGGGCTTTGTGCTCAGACAAGAAAGGGACACTTGTGATCCAGACAATGGGCTGGGGCGCTCCCATTTGGCCTGAGCTTCAGCTTCCCTGGGTCAGCAATGTCCTTTTCCTCTGCTTCTACCCACTCTGCTCCCACCACTCCCTGGAGAATGGTGGCTTGGAACGTGGAGCAGAAACCCATCACCGGCCCTAGCCGCGGTTTGGCATATGCCCTGGCCATGAGGAGGAGGGACGTAAGCTTCTTTCTTCTCCCCTGGTAAGGAACATCGCCTCTGTGGCACCCAACTCGGGTCAGACCATTTTGCTGGCGAGTGGTGGTAGTGGTGGTGGGGGTGTCGGAACACAGACGCCGGACGGACGCAGCCATCAAGCCTCCTCCTCCCGCGGCAGGCCCAGGGGCTGGGCCGCCCCCACATTTGCAGCCACCCCAAGAGCCCTGCTGCGACGACTGCAGCCACGTGGGAGCTAGCTCGTGCCCACGGGGCCGCTCACCCCCCCACCCCCATCTTCGAGGAGCTGTGGAGGCAGGCACACCCAGACGGGTGAAGTTATTACCCCCACCGCTCGAGGGCGAGTCCCTGCACCCCCACTCCCCCTGCGCCCCTGGGCTGCGGCCCCGCGTGGGGTGGGGGAGGGGCGGGAGGGGGCGTCGCCGCCCCGCAGCCGCGTTGCCTGGGAGCGCAACCCCGTTGCTGTGGCAACCGTTTCCAAGCGAACCGGTGGCGGCTCGCGCCCGGCTTTGGCTCCCTCGCTCACTGGCGCCCTCCCTCTCCCTCCCTCCCTTCCTCCCTCCGGAGTAGGCTGGGGGAGGGGCTGGCCGGGGCGGGGGTCCGAGGCCGCGACCCGGGGCCAAAGCTCGGAGCTGCCCGCGGGGAGGGGCTCAGCCCGGGACCATCTTCTGCCCGCGCTCCGGGCCCGCCCGGCCCGCCGCCGCCGCCGCGGTACTCACGGGCCCAGACATCCTCCTCGAGCTCGTCCTCCTGGCTCGGGGCGAGTGGTGCCGGCCCCGCGGACAGAGCCCCCGGCCTGGGGGAGGCGGCGACGGCGGCCCCGGGTAGCTGACTGTGGCAGCGAAGGCGGCTGCGAGCGCTGGGCTCGAGCCTCGGGGCGCGCACGGGCGCGTACACGGCGCGTACCAGCCCGGCGTGCGCGCGCGCGCGGCAGCCGGCAGGGGGCCCCCACCCCCAGCCTTTCGCCAGCGAGGAGGCTGTCCCGGGAGCCGAAGGCGGAGGACCTGGCAACCACCTGCCGCGCGGAGATTCAGGCGCGGAGACTCACACGCGGGGCGCTGGGTTCACCCTGCACAGGGAATGCACGCGCCACTCCGCACCGCTCCTGGCAACAGGCTGTCCGGAACGGGCGCACGCAGGCAGACCGGGTGTACACAATCGGCGGAGCACACAGGATGCTCAGTCAAGCAGCTGACACACACATACAGCTCAACCCGGAAAGCACACACAAGTCCAGGCACCGGCCACATCCTGAAATGCACAGTACACATGTAGCGGGCAAGAGTTGGAGCAGGCAGGTTACCCCAATGTTGTTCCAGCTCACCAAGGCATGGCCCCTCCCAACTCATGGCCCCTCCCAGTGTGTCTTCAGTGAGCATACATCACCACTTCTACTAAGAAGTGGTACGGGGAGGAGACCCAGTGCTGGATCCATAGCCTTGGGCTTCGTGGACCCTGCTCATACCCAAGGTACAGAGGTGAGCACTAGTGAGAGTCACCTCAGTGTCCGGCACCACACTGACAGCATAGAGCCTGCTTGGAATTCTCTCCCGTTCTCTCTGCCCCTCCCCTGCGCGCGC
This sequence comes from Panthera leo, assembly GCF_018350215.1. NCBI lineage: Eukaryota > Metazoa > Chordata > Mammalia > Carnivora > Felidae > Panthera > Panthera leo. The sequence continues at coordinate 172,724,517 of NC_056679.1, forward strand.
GCGCTCTCTCTCTCTCTCTCTCAAAAACAATTAAACTTAAAAAAAAACAAAAAACAAAACCCTCCACCACCATACCAGCTGGGACATTTTGGTTTGCAAGTGACAGAATCCCAAAACAAACAGGCTTGGACGCAGAAGTGTTTGACTCATGTAACTGAGAAGTCCAGAGGTAGATTTTAGCTACGATCACAATTGGTTCCAGGTGTCCCAACAATGGTATCACACATGTATCTATTCTCTCCACTCTTTCTTCCATTCGCATCATTCTTGAAAATTCCCATGTGGTGGCAAGGATGACCTCCCTGCCCCAGCTCTAGGTTTATATCCTGCCACCCAACCCCAGAAAATAGAACCTCAATTCTTTCCCAATAATTGTAGCCAGCCCCCCAAAAGACTCTTTTTGGATTCATTTTGGCTTAGTATCCTTCAGTGAACCAATCCAGTTGGAGGGATATGTGTTCAGCCACCCAGTATCCATTTCCTTTTCTTTGGTTACAAGGCACCCTGTTTCATCAGGGCGGGGGGGACTCATTGCACCCCCTGGGTGCCATCATACTGGGCTTGTGAACCCAAGTGCCCTGCTCCCCCAGTGAACAGTGGGCAGATTTCCAGCTGGGCCATTTGGGCTCCTTGGGTTTGCAGTCAGGCTCAGTGATGCAGACACAAACATGGCTGTAGCCATCTTGCTTCTGGGGGTCATATCCTGATGAGAATGGGGACTGTGACTAAGACCCTGGAGGTGCCCCAGTTCTGGTTCTTCCTATCACACCCCTCCATAACCTTTTTAACACTCTAAGTTAGTTGGAGAACAGTTCTGTCGCTTGCAACCAAAGATCTCTAACAGCTGGGTCCCACACTCTAGGTGTATGTGTACACAGGGGGTGTAAACCCAGCCCCATCTAAACCACATGGACTGAGACAGGAGGCTCCCCAAAGTAAACATGGGGTGCCTTTGTACATGCTAAGCAGACACCCTGACAAAACCAGTTAAAATCTTTCAGGGATTCCCCTGCCTTCTAGATGAGGCATCTTTTACATGGCTTTCAAAGCCCAGTGTAGTGCTTTGGCTCCAGTTGCTCCCTTCTTTCACTTATCACACACTCATCACTCACCCCACCGCACCCACCCCAAGCCATGCTAAACCACTAGAGGCCCTAGACCATCCATCTGGCTCCTCCACCCAGGTATATCTGGCTCCGAATCCTGGAGGGTACTAACTCTGACATTTTTGTGGCCAAAGGGGCGTTGACCCCCAGCTCCTCAGCAGTCCCAGCCCCACCAGCTCTAGAATCATCCCTGCCACAGTGCTGATCACACTAGGTCTTAGCTGTTCCCATTTCTATCTCCTTACCAGAGAGAGCTCCAAACTGGCGGGGGCCTTGTCTACATCTGGGTCGCCAATTCCCACCATAGAGCTGGGTGGTTAGGTGACCTTAAGAAAGGCTTGTTGGGAAGTGAATTCTGGGAGTTTTCACTGCTAAGGAACTCACTGTGGTAAGAGCTTTGATGAGGTGAACTGTAGCCAACAAGTTCCCTGGGTGCCTACCAGGGAAGGGGGATTGTGGGAGGTCCCTGGTGGGAGGTTGTGACCTACCTACAGGCAGAGTGCTCCAGGGACCTACTGGTCCACCTGGCACGCACTCACCCTTGCACACCTGCTCAGGGTGGGCTTTGTCTTCTGCACAGACACCGAACTGCCCTCCCACCAAAACAGAGCAAATGTACCTTAGGCCCCAACCTTACACCTTATGGGTAGGATCCAGCTTCATTTTCAGCTGGCTTCCTCACCATTCTGCAGCAGCCATTAACCAGCTGGAAGACCTTGGGCAAGGCCCTCTCCAGTTTCCCTCAAGAAGCAGCAGCACTCATCCCACCTACTACCAAGAGCTGAGCCACCACCAGAGGCCCCTTCTGCTTAATCAGCACTTAGAGCCTTCTGGCTGCCCTGGAGATAGCTATTAGCCTGGCACCCAGCACCCACTCTCCTAGGAGGCAAGAGTCCTGCCAGTGACCCAGGGGCTCAAAGAGGGGACTGGCCACTTTTATGGATTCTCATAGCTGCCCTATGAGGTGATGGGTATCACACCCATTTTTCTAGACAAGAGAAGGGCCTATGCAAAGCTAGCTTGAAAAGTGGCCTGATGAGACTTGAACCCAGAACTGTCCAATTGCAAAGCTCATGTGGCCCCTGTGGCACTAGTACCTAGCCTAGAACAAACCCTTACTGTGGTTACAGAGCATCCTTGGGGGGCTGGGGGCATTGTGTATGGACTATGGTGCAGCAACAGGTTTATGAAGTCTGGGACAGACTTGTCAACAGACTCTCATCCTTGTCTTTGCATAGATGGGATGCTATGGAATGTTCCCCCAATCCCTCTGTGCCCAGGTGAATAAGTCTCCTTTAAAGCCTGGCTCAAATATTTTCAGAGAACCCTCCCTGATGCCCTCATGGCTGATCCCTACTGACCTCTGCCACAGCCTAACTCCCAGCATCACCACTGTCTCACCTCTACCCAGCCACATTTCCTGCTCCTAGGGCAGAGAGATGGCTCTAACATACCAGCCCTAGGCCGAGCACGAAACAGGTGTCCAGGTAAGACAGTGGGTAGATGTTTCTAACAGCAGATTCCGCCTTGCTCCCCAGGCTGCTCCAAGCCCACAACTGGTGGCCAGATCACCTTGGCCTTGGAAGGGACCCTACCAGCTGAGCCTGCCTCTCTAGTACAGGTAGCGCCAGACTCACACCCTAGTGGGAACCCAAGGCTTCTTCCCTTAGGCTTCATCCCATCTAGGAAATTGAGAACCCACTGGGTATGCCCAAAGGCCACCAAGGCCTGGCTGCCTGGAGAGGCTACTCCAAGATCAGGTGGGGGTGGGGGGAGTGTGAGGGGGAGGGTTCAGAGCCTTGTTGGAAGGGCAGCCCCCACCAGGCCCACCTCTGATCCCTTCCCACTTCCAGCAGGGCAAGGGAAGCAGGAAGACCCCTGGAACACCAGGAGCAAGAAAGGCAGGCAGGGCAGCTGGCCAGGTTTGTGCTCGACTGTATTCACTCAGAGACACGTGGCAGCTTACATTGGACAAAATGAGTAATAAAAATTGGCTTTAAATACGGAAAAACCAGGGCCCTATAATCCCATGCTATCCTAACACTGGGACCAGGATGGCCATCACAATCTGGGAAGGACCAGAACTGGGGCCTGGGGTGCAGGTACACACCGCAGCCTACCCACTTCACACACACGCACACACTTGCACTCACACACACACCCCACAGGCACACACAGGGAGGGAGGGATTATTGCTGGGCACATGTGTCTATTGTTAAGAGGGGAAGTCTGGAATGTTTCAGAGTTGACTAAGGACAACCTCCCCCACTTCCCATGGCCTGGGCTGGGGCATTTCTGCAAGAGGTGTCTTCAGGACAGGGCCCAGCATGAGGGACAAGGTGCCCTGGGAGCTGGAAGGCAGAGGCAGACCCATCTGGGATAGCCTGGGCAGTGGACTGATGGGTCCCAGGGTCAGCCCAGTCTCTGGTCACACTTTGGCACAGGCCTAGGGGTTACAGAGGCCCCAGTCCAGCTTTGACAAGTGCTGATGAGGGACAGCATCGGACCCCAGAGGTGATAGCCCTGAGCCCGGGGCAGCAGAGGCAGGCATGAGTTTCACTCAGAGGTCAGCGGTGGCGAGCACAGTGCTGGGGGCTCAGGGGCCTTGCCTGACCCAGCCTCGGCCTGTCCGAGCTGGGCCCAAGGAGCCTTGAGTTTGGCAGTGGCCCTTCTGCCAGCTCCAGGGTAGGTCTTAAGAACGCTCCGGTTGCTATATACATTCGTACAAATACATAAATACAGAAAGCCCCGAGCTCCACGGACAAGAGCTGAAGGGACGCACCTTTGTCCCAGGGACAGCCCAGGCCTTGCCAAACTCAGCCAGACCAGGGGCTGAGGGGCAGAGGACACTGGGGACAGCTCCGGCTGTGTTCCCCAGGCCACAACTTGAGTGGACAATGGGGAAGACCACTGTGCAAAACTGTAAACAGCGCTCGGAGTAGCTGCTACCGCCAACCACCGGTAGGGGCCTCAGGCTGGGGGCTAGAGGCGGGTTGGGAGCTCGAGGCGGGTGGGGAGCTCTTCCTCACTGTCGCTGCAGTTCCCACAGCAATCCTGGAGGGATGGGGAAGACACGGAGGGAGAGAGGCAGAGCGAGTGCCATTAGCCACCAGTGCCATCACCCAGGCCGGCCCTGCCAGGAACTGCCTGGAGTCATGCTCTGGGGTGGGGGAATCCCCATGAGGGCCTGGAACAGCAGCTCAGGCCAGACATGTGTGGACATCAGTGCAGAGGCTGCTCACAGCAGGCTGAAGTAAGAGGGTCCAGGTGGATCTCAGGCTCTGCCAGAGCAAGACCCTGTCCAGACCCTCTCCCCTGGAGCTGGTGGAAGCAGGGCATGGGGAGACAGATGGCTAAGCAAGGCTAGCAGCTTGAAGGTGCCAGGGTGCAGGGAATGAAGTAGTGGGGGGGGGGGGGGGGAGCGGGCACCAGACTTCTTTCGCCCACATCTCGCCTCTGCCATGGAAGGGCTGCCCGTGGCTCCCCGAGGCTGGGCAGCAAGGCCAACCCACGGGGAGCCCACACTGCTCACCTCTGGAAAGAGAAAAGAGGCCGTGAGCCCAGCCAGGTATAGGGGACAGGCGGGAATAAGGCCAGAGACCCTGGGCACCCCTGGTATGGCTGGAGGATGCCCACTCCCAGCACATGCGGGCACCGGCTCTGCCTCTCACCCACCGTCCCCTGGAGTCAAGCTGGGGGCCAAGATAGGACACTTCTGGGAGTTACCTGGCGGCTGAAGAGTCTCTGCAGCAGTCCTTTCTTGGGGGGTGCAGGTGGCTGGCCCTTCCAGTCCAGGTCTGGGGGAACTGAGCCATCTAGCCCAAAGACATTCAGCTCCTGGAAGCACTCGGTCTCCACCATCTGCCAAAGAACAGGGAGCTGTGAGAGCTGCCTCCAGGGCTGCTCCTCGGGGCCTCATCCTACCAGCTAGGCAGGCCCTTACCTCATTCTGCCAGGGGATGGGCACACTGCCCGTGGCAAACTTCTGGTAGAAGTCTTGGTCAGTGGGCTCCAGCTCCACACCCTTAACTGTGGAGAACTGTTCGATGTCCAGAACATCCTTGCAGTAAATGGCCTGGGGCTGGTGGGGACAGAAGTAGCAGTCAGGAACTGCTACACATGTACGCGTACATGCACACCCGCCCACCTACATGCATATGGGCAACTCAGCCCTGAAAATCACTCCAGCCCTGGCCTGGTTATGCCTGGACCCTTGCAGCCCTCTCTGGTTTGGAGTCAGAAACTAGATACTCCATGCCCTTCCGAAGTATGGCAGTCCCTTCTCTTTGAGGCCATTTCCCTCTATAAACTAGGAATCATTACTCCTCACTGCTTTCAACTGATAAGGCTGTGTAAAAGCCATGCCTTTTCCAGTTGATGGTAGCTAACCTGCTGCAGCCAACCAGACCCCACAGTGCCTTGGGGAATCAGCGACAGGTACCGCCCCACCTGTACACGGCTGTCTGGGGGTACACCTGGTGGCGTGTGTACAGGCAGAATCTTAGCTGGTCCTTTCAGCTGAGCGTCCCCATGCAGGACCTGGAGCTATCGATAGGCCCTCTGTCCCACGATGTCCAATGGCCTGCTCCATCCCCTCAAGCTTCATGGCCAACCAGAGGATTAGAACAGTCTTCCCAACTCCCCACTCCCCTGGGGCTCCTGCTGGGAGCTCACCTCACTCCAGAAGGCCACTGTCTTTTTCATCTTTATATTATTTTCTAAGTCCTATTATTAAGAATGTCAATTAAGGGGCGCCTGGGTGGCTCAGTTGGTTGAGTGTCAGACTTCGGCTCAGGTCATGATCTCACGGTTCGTGGGCTCGAGCCCCGTGTTGGGCTCTGTGCTGACGGCTCAGAGCCTGGAGCCTGCTTCGGATTCTGTGTCTCCCTCTCTCTGTCCCTCCCCTGCTCATGCTCTGTCTCTGTCTCTCTCTCAAAAATAAACATTCAAAAAAAAAAATTTTTTTTAAAAGAATGTCAATTGAAACAACATAATGTGGGGCACCTGGGCAGCTCAGTTGGTTAAGCATCTGACTTCAGCTCAGGTCATGGTCTCACCGTTGGTGAGCTCGAGCCCTGCCTCAAACTCTGTGCTGATAGTGCGAAGCCTATGTGGGATTCTCTCTTTCCCCCTCTCTCTCTGCCCCTCACTCACTCACACCCTCTCTCTCTCAAAAATAAATAAATAAAAACAAACAAAACAAACAAAAAACCCAACAACATCATAATGTAAAATGGTGCAGCTGCTTTAGAAAACAATCTGGCAGTTCCCCAAAAGGTTAAATGTAATGTTATCATATTAGCCAGCGATTCCACTCCTAAGTATATATCAAAGAGAAATGAAAACAAACGTCCTCACCAAAACCTGCATGTGAATGTTCATAGCAAAATTATTCATAATAGCCTAAAGTGGAAATAACCCTAATGCCCATCAACTGATGAATAAACAAGATATGGCCTACTCATAGAATGGAATGTTATTCAGTGGTAAAAAAGGAACAAAACTACTGATATAGGCTACATCACCTGTATGAACCTTGAAAATATGCTAAGTGAAAGAAGTCAGTCACCAAGGACCACATATCATATAACACCATTTGCATGAAATTTCCACAACAGGTAAATACGTAGAGACAGAAAATAGATTAATGGTTGCCAGGGCCACAGGGAGAGGAAAATGGGGAATGACTGCTAGTAGGCATGGGGTTTTTGTTGGGTGGGGGCGGGGGAGGGGGGAAGGGGTGATGAAAATGTTCTAAAATGGATTATGGTGATGGCTGCCCAACTCTCAATATGCTAACAGCCATTTCATTATATACTTTAAATGAACGAATTACAAGATATGTGAATCAAATCTCAATAAAGCTATTAGAAATGATATCATCATCAAACTTGCTCCTCATCTGTTGTTTCTAAAGAGCTGAATTCCAGGGCAATGATTTTCTAACTCTGAATAAAAGACCCAGGTGTGGTGGGATGACTTCCAGGTTAAATGAGATGATGTGCACCAGAAGCGGGAAGCAGGAGCAAACTCGAGTGGCGGGGCCAGACCTGAGGCAGGCTGCTGTCAGTTAAATCACTCACAGCAAGGCCCACACCCCAGGGTCTGTGAGGCCCACAAAACACAATCCTTCACAAGCCGCATCCCCCTAGTTGGACTCTGGCTTCTACTCAACCCCTCTAGGCCCACCCCCACACCTCACATGTCTGTTCAACATTCCCCAAAGGCCCCCCTGTCACACTTAGAATAAGACTGCACAGGAGCACCTGGGTGGTTCAGTCGGTTAAGCGTCCGACTTTGGCCCAGGTTATGATCTCATGGTTCATGAGTTCAAGCTCTGGGTCAGGCTCTGTGCCAACAGCTTAGAGCCTGGAGCCTGTTTCGGATTCTGTGTCTCCCTCTCTCTCTGACCCTCCCCAGCTCATGCTCACACTCTGTCTCTGTCAAAAATCAATAAACTTAATAAAAAAAAAAAAATTTAAAAAAAAAAAAAAAAAAAAAGACTGCACGCCTCTCCCAGCCCATGCTCACTCCAGCCACACTGGCCTCATCACTGTTCTCTCTCTCGAGGCTGCTCCTTCTCCCTGAAATACTCATACTTCAAAACTTGGCACGGCTCTCTCCTTCACATATTTCAGGCTTCTGCTTAACCATCAGCACCTCAGAGACCACCCTGTCTAAAAATACTCCCACTCGTAATCATTCCTTATTGTCTTCTTAGCCTGATTTATTTTTTTTCTGTTGCACTTCACACTACCTGATATTCCTTTTCATTTACTGCTTTATTTTGACATGCTCCCCACTACAACATGAAGGCAGAACTGGGTCCTGTTGACCTCATGATCTCTGAGGTCTGGCACATATGGGCATTCCAAATTCAGAAATTTGGAATAAACGATCACCAGTGTGGCTGACAGTCATCAATCCGGCCTTCCCAATCACCTTCCTGACTCCCCAGTGTTCCTGGTGAACTGTCAGTCAGAAGACCCAGTCCTCTTACATAAGGGAGCAGGGCAAGTACATAACCTAATCTTGGCCAATCACAACCTTCCCTGTGACTTTATACAGAGAAGTCTGAATTCAGCAGGAAGAGGATCAACAGGTTGAAGCACAGCCAAGAGATGAAGTCTTGGCAACACTGCATGAAACCCTGATGTTGGCCCTACTCTGGGGCTCTCTAGCCAAATGAACCAATAAGCTCCTTGTTGGACATAATTAAGTTTCAGATGGATTTCTGCCCCTTGGAATATGATGATTCAAGGATGTTTCTGCCCATAGAATGCCTGACCCACTGAGATGCTCAGTAAATGGGTAGGACTTTACAAGGGAGAGGTCAGCACTACCAGGTATAGTGGGCAGCCAATATTCAGCCAGTCCAATAGCCCTTACCCCCGCTGGCAATGGCGTCTTGGTTTTCCTTTGGGAAACTAACCTCCCTGGCTGGCAGTGGTTCAGGTGGGCAAGTGATCCAACCGTGATCACTGGCGGGCCTCTGAGCAATCTGTGGCAATAAGCACTAGCCTTAGGGTTACTTTTTTTCCCCCTTTCAGGACTTCTTTTGAAGTAATTGGGCAAGAGGTATACATTCTGTCTACCAGGCTGGCTGAGCTAGTAGGATGTGGACCTGAACTGCTGGTCCACGACTGCTGCACCCTAGCAAGAGTAGTCGGAGAATAAAGACTGCACATTGGCCTGTACAGTGGAGAGGGAAAGGAAGACAGAATTCCTACAGTGTTGTTGCAGCCCCAGATCCAGGTATGCCAAAAGCTCTGTCTATCCTGGGGCTTTTTATTTGTGTGAGTTCAATGAATTGTTTTGTTGGCCAACCCATCTGAGTTGCACTTTCTGACACTTGCGCTGAAGGTGGCCTGACCACTGCTCTAAGAACCCCGGGCCTGAGTCCCCACCCAGGCTTGGCCCTACCCTCAGGAGTGGACAGCACTCACATCAGGTTTGAAGGGTGGCTCCAGCATGCCAGCTCCCAGCCGCTTAAAGTTCAGCTTTTTGAAGAGGGGGTGTTCCTTTACTTCGCGGGCACCACCTCCACGACACCCTAGGCGCCCAGCAGGGTCCTTGCACAGGAGCTGTGGCAGGGTAGGGGCAGTCAGAGGGACCTGGGAGAGGTGCCTGGTGCCCCCAGCCCCAGCCCATCAGCCTCCTGCTGGCTTGCCATACCTGGGAGCAGAGCGAGCGGGCCTGAGGGGAAAAGCGCTCTGAGTATTCTTCAGGCACCTCCTTCACCAACCGTTCCACCTCCTCTCGCTTGATTTTCTTTTTCCTCTGCTGGAAGGGTGACTGGCCGGCAATCATCTCGTATAGGAGGCAGCCTAGTGCCCACCAGTCTGGGCTGAATGTGTACCGTTCGTTCTTTACCACCTCCGGAGCTGGGTAGGGTGGAACAGAAGTTAGGGCTGGGCAGGAGGCAGGAACCAAGCCCTGGGGCCCTGGGAATGCCCAGCACAGTGGGGCATTAGCTCAAATATCTGCTCGCCAGGCAGGCACTACCAGCAGCCTGGTGGGGGCCTCAGCAAGTAGGACAGCACATGCCCCATCAAAGAGAGCACTGTGGCCCCGTAGGAGGCCAGGTCTTCTGATTTTTCAAGAGAAGTCAGAAATCCATATTTTTAATGGGAAGCTGTCTGGCGTATCAAATGTTGGCAACCAATTCAAATTGTTTTATTCTTTACCATGTTTATTTATTTTGAAAGAAGGAGACAGAGCATGAGCACGGGAGGGATAGAGAGAGAGGGAGAGAATCCCAAGCAGGCTCCACACTGGCAGCACAGAGCCTGATATGGGGCTTGAACCCACGAACTGTGAGATCATGACCAAGAGTCAGATGCTTAACTGACTGAGCCACCCAGGCAGCCCTCAAATTGTTTTAAAAACAATTTAAGTACAAATGTAGGCCACATTAGGCCTGTGTGGTTACCAGTTTGCAAACTCTGGATTTAATACCAGAGAGAAGAAACAAGAAAGAAACTCCTCTACTGCATACCTACTGCCTGCCAGGGTGGGCACATGGGATTTTTGCCTCTCCTACCACTTTTTATCTAAAGGCAACTCTGGGAGCCAGTATGATTGCTTTATGGTTGGGCAAAGTGAGCATAGGAGCAGCAGTATGTGGTCCAAGGACATACAACAAGAGGTGGGGCCTGTAATTGGGGCTCTATCTGCTGTGTCACATGATCTCCAAAGGGAATACTAGGGCCACATCTTGGCCCATACCACAGATGGGCATTCCCTCCCTGAATCTGGGTAGATCAGGGGAAGGGAAGACTTCTCAACCTTCTCATCTTTCTCTGGTAGCCACCTGCAGGCCTAGCCAATAGTAGGAGCTCAGTAAGTATTTGGTGAATGAATGAATGATGCAGATTTGCAGGTGTGTGGGTTCCTGGCTGAGTCCTGGTCTCTTAATTTCTAAGATAGGGATATCAGTTCTTTCTATTCCCTGAGACACAGAAGACTTCCACAGAAGTGGTGGGACCCAGCCCAGGACAGCAAGAGGACCCAGGAGGCAGGGGGGCCAGGGTGGAGGAAGACTCACCCATGTAGCCCACAGTGCCCACACGACCCTTGATGGTCTGGCCTTCTGGCACGTGCACAGCTAGCCCCAGGTCGGAGATGCGGATGTGACCTGAATGTGGGTGGACAAGTTGGGGGGGCCCATTGAACAGGTGGGCCAGACCCTGCCCCACTCCACTGCACTCCACCTCTGTGCACCCCCTACCCACCATGGTCATCCAACAGGATGTTCTCTGGCTTCAGGTCCCTGTGGGGAGAGAAGGGCAGGGTCAGATGTTGTTCAGTTTGCCAAGGAGCCAAACGGCACGCCACCCCCTCCTAGCTCACTTGTCTCCTGGGATGGAATGTGCAGCAAGGTGCTGGAACCATTTATTGCCAGGGTGAGAGATAGCCCTGCCCTCACTCATAGCAGCTCTGACTTGAGGGGGCAGCTGAAGGATCTACCCAGCCAGGATTCCTTCCTGGGAATCCCCAGGCAAGTGGAGAGCAGCTCCCATCCGGGGGAATAGCACCAGTAGCCTTACTCACCACTAGTGTTAACAGGGTCCCACCCTCACCCCACTTTGGTGGCTGACTCTACCTTTCCCGTCAAATGGGGCTACTCATCTGTCCCCCTCATGGGGCTGTTGTGAGGTTCAAATGAAATCACTGCCGGTAACAATAGGCAGAGCTCCCCACTGCCAAGCCCTGCATGCCAGGCTCTGTGCACTTTACTGCAGGGAGCTGACTGGCGCAGGGTTATACAGAGACGGGTGAGGACACCAGCATTCACATGAGTGAGCCAGACCCAGAGGCTCTCAAGTCTGCCCAGCATGGGCAAGCGTGGAGCCCCAAGCCCAGGCTCAGTAGGGCTCAAACCGGTTCATGCCCGCAACAACAGGCCCAGCACACCAACATCCTTCTGCGGCCTCCACCCATGCCCAGCTGCAGCCCCTGGCGGGGAGGGCTGAAGCCCAGGACCTGTACACGATGCGCTCCCGGTGCAGGTCCTCCAGGCCGCAGCAGATCTCCGCGGCATAGAAGACAGCCCGCTCCTCGGGGAAGCCAGCCTGGCCCATGTGGTAGATGTGGAACTTGAGGTCGCCTCCGTTCATCAGTGTCAGCACCAGGCACAGCGCGTCCTTGGTCTCATAGGCATAGGCCAAGCTCACCTGTGGCCGAGGGGACCCGAGCCCTCAAGCAGGGGCCATGGGCCACCCAGTGGCAGGGCTGGCACCAGCCGCCCAAAAAATCCTTCTCAGTGGCACTCCTTGGGGCCCAGCCTGCTCCCCAGGCCTCGTGTCAACACCCCAAACCGACCCTTCCCAGGCATCTCTGAGGGTGGGGACAGGGCAGCACAGAAAGGGACCTAGCCTGGTAAGTGAGAAGGGCAGGGCAAGTGCATGGCCAGGGGGAAGGGAAGGGTCTCCTGTCTGTACTTACTACAAACCTACTGTTCACTTTCTCCAGGATCTGCTTCTCATTGAGTGCCATGGCCTCCCCTTTCCGCTTCTTGATACGCTTCTTTTCCAGCTTCTTGCAAGCGTACATCTTGCCTGTTGCCCGCACCTGGCAGGCACACACCTGTAGCCAAGGTAGATGGGCAAATAGGGACCAGCTGTGTCCTTCCTGGGGCTATAGGAGCTCAAGGAGGGGGGGCTGGTCCAGGGCCTACCATACCCCTCCTCCCCACTCCATCAGGGGCTCTGGCCTGGCCACTTACCTCACCAAAGCCGCCTTTGCCCAGGACTCGATACTGCCTGAAGGTGTTTTTGGTCACTGGTTGCCTGTAGGCAAGGGATTTCGGAGCAAACACTGGCTGAGCAGGGGCCCAAGGCCCGTAAGAGCCCTAGCAACTTGGCCTACCGTGGGCCAGCCTTCAGGGAGCTCACCTTTCCAGCCACTTCCACTGTAGGAAACGGTTGAAGTAGATGCTGTCGAGGTAGTCGGCAAAAGGGGCCATGCTCAGGTACTCATGGGTCAGCCTGTTGAGAGGGCCCAACCCACCAGTCAGCCCCCAACACCCTAGGTTCTCGGCTGGATGGGATGGGACCCCCTGTTATATGCATTCTCAGCCTAAAGGGCTGCCTCATTGGCCAACCCTCTTACTAACCCAACTAAGCAGGAGACATTCATCTGTGCCAAAGCTGAAGATTCTATAGAGAGGGAAGGCAACCTGCCCAAGCTCACACAGCAAGCGCAGGGCCAGGGTGAGAGGCTGAGCTCCCTCACCAGCTACTGAGCTGTTCACAGCCTTCCAGGGCCCACGGAAGCCCCCTCCTCAGGACACAATTCCAGGCCAATGGGCAGGGAGAGGCTTACCGGGTGAGCTCCTGGAAGAGGTCTTTGCAGGGCCCCTGCTCCAACCGCTGGGAGCAATTAGTCACCAGCTGCCGGGGGACCTCAGGGATAAGGTCAGGACCCTGGAGATAGGCAATAAACAGGTCAGTGCAGGGGGCTCCCTTTGCTAGGTGCCTACACCCAGGGCAGAGATGGCCAACATTCTGGACCTGCGCTAGGAGCAGCTGTAGGCTAGTGGTGTGCCAGCCGGCCCAGCTGCTGAACTCAGTTCCACTGCTACCCTTGAGGCGGGGTGAAGCAGAGCCACTGGCAGGCTGCCTGGCCCACCCTCCTGGGCTCCATGCCCGTGGTCTGCCTGGTGAACCGGGAGACACTCCAGGGCACTCTCTGCCCAGGCTGTGGTCATTCCTCTCCTCATCACTGAGCTCTGCCCGCTGCCGTCATCTCTCCATCCTTGCTCACTCACCGTGTGGCTCAGAAAATTCTGCATTAGCCGCCGCCCACAAGCCTTCCGCTTCTCATCAGGGGTCACTTCATACTCAGCCTGCAGGGTGGGAAGCAGAGAAGCTTGGGGCCTGGGCAGAACAACAGGTGTGGGGAAATGGGACACACTTGACCTAGGGACCTCTGCCCACCCTCGGGGCTGGGCTGGGCTGCACTCACCACTCCATCCAAGAAGGCTATGCAGCGGGTCAGCTCAGGCCTCGTGGCGCAGAACTCTCGAAACAGCAGGCGCCCAATGGGCTGCCGCTCGCACAAGCTGTGGTAGTCACGCTCTGCAAGCAGGGGTAGGAGCTACTGGGTTCCCAGACCTGGAGCCTGCCAGCAGGGCACTCCTATCCATACTGCCAAGCCCTGGCCCCAACAGTAGCTTCTAGCCCTGCAGTATGGAAGCCACTATCTCCTTTAGAACCGTCACCCCAACACTGAGGTGGGCACAACTATTATTTCCAACACAGTTTGGGACTCTGAGGCCCAGAGAAACTAAGCAATTAACTCAAGGTCACACAGCTTGATGTATGGCTCCAAAGCTGGGCCCTCACCTCCCACTGCTATCTCCTGGTTCACACCACCTACATACATCACAGTGCTGGGCTTGGGTGTGGTTGTGGGGTTCCGGCCTGGCCCAGGCTAGGCCCAAACCTGTTGCTTGCCTGGCGAAAGTGCAAGAGGAAGCTGTGGCTTCCGGCAAGCTCGAGGCTAAGCCTCCTTCCCAGGCAGTGGAAGCAGCTATGGTATACTCCTTGCCCACGTGCAGGCTGTCAGAGGGGCCTAGGCAACCTTGGGGGTTGTGCAGACCTGGGGCCTCAGCCAAGATAAGCAGGAACTGGCGTCCTGGCCCCTCTTCTGGTCAAGGTTTTGATGCCCCCCAACCTGCCACTCACCCTGCTCGGGGCAGGGTTATGCTAAGCACAGGCTTGGGGCTCCTCATGCAATCAATCTGTGGGCTGACTCCAGCCTCCACTGTACCCTCTGTCCCTCAAACCCCAGGCATGACTCTCCTTTCCTCTGCTTCTCTCAGACTGCCCCAAATCTGACCCTGCCCTACTCCCCCACCCTCCCACCTACCCCAAACACCCCTTGCTGTCCTGTTTGTACTATGTTCTCCACCCATCTCAGGCCCAGGAACCGAAACTGGGTTGGGTGTTGCAGCTTCAGTCTTCCTGCTCCCCAGACGCCCCCCCAACCCTGCCCCTCTGCCTCGGGGTGAGGTCTCAGGGGAGGCTCCCCCAGAACACCCAGGCCTCCACCCAGGCCTCACCGAGGCTGAGCCGCAGCTCTTCACACTGGCTGATGTGGGGGAACTGCAGCATCTGTCGCCATTTCTTGCTTTTGCCCTTGCGATTCCCACCACCACCTGTGGGAACAAACAGGTGCTGGATCTCAAGTCCCGCTGCCACCATGCTTCCCCTGGCCGCTCAGTGCAGCCCAGAGACCTGGCCTTCTGGGCTCAGCCCAGGCACAGCACACTCTAGGAGGCACCTCAGGCCTTCATTCCACATATTTCAGCATGCTCTCACTGGGCTCTAGGACACACACCGTCCCCTGGGCCCCTCTGCTAGGGGTTCCTGAGCTCCTGGGCTGGAAGATCCAACAGGGGTGATAAGGACAGGTCACCGGGTGACGGTGGGTTTCCAGGAAACCTTAGCTGCTTTCTGGCAGATAGGAGTTTCCCAGGTGAAGAAAGCAGAGGACATGACAGCAGTGGGAACTATGTAAGTCAAGGCACAGAAGGGAGAGATTCTAGGACATGTGGGACATGCCTCAGAGATGTCAGGAGCAGAGGGCAGCCTGGGTCACCAGGAAGGCTTCAGGCCCCTATACCTGGCCCTGAATCAGAGCTATCAGAGACTCAAACAAGGTGGTGGCTATAGGGCTGGCACTCAGGATTCCAGTACACAAGGGGTTCTGTGGCCCTGATACCTGCCTCATTTTACCTAGTTGACACCCTATCTGTAGCTGCTAAGACCAGGGTAGCAGCTCAAATGCCTACAGAGCCAGATAGGTAGGTAAAATGTGGGCCAGATGGGAGACAACAGGGAATGGTGGGGAGTGTGGTGAACTGGACTGGGCATGTCCCTTCCTCCAGGCAGGAATATGGACTCAGCGTGGCCAGCTCTTCTCACCTTTTAGCTGAGACTCCGGACATTATGTGAAATACTGGTTCCTATTTTTTGTAAAAACACATTGCAGCTAAATAAATTAAACATGTTAGAGAGCTAGCCAGATGTGGCCCATGGGCCACGAGGTTGAAAATAGAAGGGCCTGAGTCTTGGAGCCCCACAGACATAGGTTTGAATCTCCAATTCGCACTTTAGGCCTGTCACTTGCCCTCTATGAGCCTCAACTTCTCCATACTTACTTCAGATCCAAAGCTACCTCCGGAGGTGTTGTCAGACTGGGAGGGTCTGTGTCCAGTACCCAGTAGGGCTGTGGCAAGAGGTGGCCCTCAGCTCCAACAACTCATGGCAACCTCAGGCAGCCACTTTTTCCCTGCCTGGCCTCAGTTTCCCCTCTGCTTTACCCAGCCTTGTTTTCATATGCCCTGGCTGAAGGCAAGTGGCACAAGGGAAGGGGCTGCTCAAGGGAAGGGGCAGAGTTGGGTCCCTCAATGGGTTCTGTGACCTAAGCAGTCGGGAGGAGGAAATGTTGCAGGGCACCCATTGGGAAACCTGCTAGCAGCTCTCCTGCGGCCTGCACCCAGCATACTCCACAGCCATTGCTCCATTCTGAATGAGCAACAGACCCCCACCCCCAACCCGGGGCAAGGCCTTGCCAGAAGGGGAACTCCTCCCCCACCCCCACAGGTCCTTCACCCAACCCTCTATCCGCTGGCCTCCCCCCACCAGTTACTTCCTCCTCCCCCTCCTCCCAGCCACATCAAGGCAGTAGCAAGAGTCACATGCAAATATCCTGTCCTGGAACTGCCACCAGAGTCAGTGGGGCTCCTCCCCAACCTAGCCTGGCCCCCTCCCTATGCCTCTGGGGGCCTGGGAAAGGATGGAGGACTAAAGAAGGGCTCACACCCCCAATGCTGCCCCACTTCATTCTCATAGCAATTCTGTCAGACTAGGCATAACCTCACGAGGAAACTGAGGCCTTGAAATGAGGAATCAATTTGTCCAAGATTACAAAGCCTGGAGGTGCCAGAGGCAGGATTCAAACCCAGCTCCCTAGGACTACAACCCACACTCCTTTCCCACCCCAAACACACCATGCCAGCCATCTATTAGGTGTCAACTGAATACATACACCAAGGGTTCCCAAACCACTTAGGGCCTCATATCCCTTGGGAAGCTGGAAAAGGCCAGGCCCTAAGCTGTCAGCCAGCTAATGAAGGGATTCCAGTGGAGCCAGTCTATGGGCCAGGGTTTAGGACTCAATGACAACAGGGATTTCTTTAAGTTTGTATGTCCTGTCCCCAACTATTCCACAAAAAGGGTTACTAAAGTTTAGAGAGAAGAGACTTATTTAGAGCATGCAGGTGGGAGGGGCAGAACCAGGTTGGGGTAAGTGTTCTCCAGGGGAGGCATCAGTCCAGGTCTGGCCATACCGCACTATGCCTCACCCATGGCCTGAAGAAGGCCGTCAGGAGGTCCCACACTCTCCAGCCAGGCAAAGCAGTGCTCTCAGCAGGCCCGAGACCTGAACTGGCTACAGCCCTAGAGAGGGAGGCCTGGCCAGGCTCTCCCCACCCCTCCTCCCTAGCTGGCTAGATGACGAGGCAGAACAGAATCGGCAGATGCCCCCAGAGGCTAGGAGGAAGGCCTAGCCCTGAGACTAGATAAGGGACAGGAGATAAAAAAAAAAAAGGCTCTGGGCACTAAGGACCCAGCCTGCCATGCCTATTTCCAGGCAGCATCTCCCAGGGAGCAACACACACTGGGCAGGCAGGGGGGTACCAGATGCTGTGCCACTTGGGGGCTTGTCTCGGCTTCCTACACACTGTATTGGAGGCATCCTGTGTCTAGGCCTGGGTCAACCACAGTCTCACCGTATGACTTGGGGGCTAATCCCTGGTCTGAACCTCAGTTTCCCACCTGTAAAATGGAGCAGAAAAGTGAAACAGATGACTCTTTCAGCCTGGAAGCCCAGCAAAGAGTGGAAAATGACCATGTCATGACCTCCCTGCTCTAGAGCTCCAAAAAGAAGGGTCTTGTTCACTGCTGGTCCCCAGCACCCAAGACAGGACAGGGCACATAATAGAAGGAGTGTTCTGTGATTGTGTTACTGAAGTGGACAATGACAGGTGAGGGCCAGATTGACCACAAGGCAGTGAGGACCAAGTCTGGTCCTGTGTCCCCCATGACCCTCAGAGGCCAGGTGCCTAGTATCACTCGGGATGGGAGTCATGAGAAGCTCAGTACACACTCACCAGACTTGATCCCTCTGCCAGGCCTTGCACTTACAGTCCTGCCAGCCCCACATGCTCTCTTCCTTCAAAGCTCAGCTCCCACTTATTTCTGTGCCCATTTGGCCCTCTACACCGTGGGCTTTCTGAGGGCAAAATTCATGACCCATTCACCTCTGTACCCAGTGTCCTGAGGCACGAGACAAGTGGCAATCATGTTGGTAGCATATGTGACCAGCCGTTTCCCCAAACCGAGTGAGCTGTGCTACTGCGGTGGCTCCGTTCATTCATTCTTCAAACCTTTATCCTGCACCAACTTTGTGCGGGTCCAGGCTGGGCGCCAGGGTCTGGGCCTGAGGCACGTGGGGTAGGCTACCCTTTCTTGGGGCATCTTCTCACCTATCACCTGGGGGAGGCCTCAGAGAGGCTCTCCAAGGACCCAGGTCCCACCCTTCCCTCTTCCTTCCTCTCTCTTTCCCTCACCCCCCCCCCCCCCCCCGCCGCGAGGGCGGTGGCCTGACCCCCGCCCCTTCCTGGGCCCCGGCACCCGGGGCAGGTGCAGAGGACGACCGGCCGGAAGGGCTCGCGTATGCGCGGGGTGCGGGGCGCGGAGCGCGCTGCCCTAGGGGATCTGGCGGCTGGGGCGCCAGCCGAGCTCAGAGGCCGCGCGCCCGCGTACCCCGCACCCGGCCGCCCTCTCGGCCGCCTCACCTTCCCGGGCCTTGAGTAGCACCGTGTTCGCTACGATGTTCTCGAGCTCCATGGGCTGCGGCGCCGCCGGGCCCGCCGGGCCGAGCCGCCGGCCGGGATCGCTCGCGGGAGCCGGGGCCGGATGGCGATCGGCGCGGCTCGGTTCGGCTCGCAGTGACCGCGCCGCGGCCTCCCGGGCCTCCCCGGCCGCCGCCGCCCGCCGCGAACACTCCGCCCCCTCCCGGGGGCCACCCGGGCGCCGGCCCGCCCCGCCCCGCCTTCTGTTTACTTTACGAGGCCAATAACCGGGCGGGCGCTCCCCGCGCCGTCTTCCCATTAGACAGCCTCTTCGTCATCCCCCGCCTTCCGCGCCAGGGATTCGCTCAAAGGAGCAGGGAGGCGGGACTTTATACGTCACCTCTTCCTGGTTGGTCCGAGGTTGGGTTCAGCCCCTAGGTTCGAATTTCTGGACCTTCGTAGGGTAGCGAACTGCCAATTAGGGCCGAGCCCTCCGCGGGGACAACAGAGGTGGGTCCTCTTGGTCACGCCCTGAAATCTTGGAGTTTTATTGGATAAAATAAACGTCAATCATCCTCAGCACTGAACCCTGATTGGACCACCAAATAGGGGTGTGGCCCGGGTCCCTCTAACTAGTCTTGACTTTTCTAGGGTTTGTAGGGGATGCATTTGCTATCTTGGGCCTCCTGCGGGCTGATTGTAAGCTGTTTGGGGCCATGTGTCCAGCCATATTTCTTTGGGTTGGCCCATTCTGGAGAGCGCACATCGGAAGCAGGGAGAAGTCCAAAAAAGACTGGCGTCCTCCCCAGCGGCTCCCCAGCCTCCGGCCCCCGCCCCGCCCCCGCAGCCGGATGTTGTGATTTCTCTCCACCCACACGGCCTCGCCCGCCCTCGGCCTCTGCTGCCTTATAAGGCAGCGCTACCACCCCGAGACGTTTGGATGAACTCACACCCATTATACAGGTGGGGAACAGGAGTGCCAGAAGTCCAGTGGCTGACTCTACGCCAAAGGCCAGGAAGAAAATGAGGCTGATATCCCACTCCTGCTTTACACACCAGAAAACGGAGGCTTGTCCAAACTGAGAGAGTAGTGAGAGTAAGGCAGAGCCGAATTCAGCTAGGCTTCTCTGATCCCTATCCATTCATTCATCCAAAAATACAGAGCACCCGTTTTGTGCTAGGCGTTGAGCCAGGTGCTGGGAAATACAGTGGTATTAGCAAGATAGCCAAGCTCTCTGCTTACGTGCTAGAAGGGGGGTAAAGGTTAATCCTATAAGTAATCAAATAAATAGGATGGTCTCAGAGAGTAATTGACTGTTGAGACGCGGGCACCTGGGTGGCTCAGCCAGTTAAGCGTCCAACTCTTGGTTTCAGTTTAGCTCATGATCTCACGGTTCATGGGTTTGAGCCCCACATCAGGCTTCATGCTGACAGTGCAGAGCCTGTGTGGGAGTCTGCCCTTCCCCTACTTGCTCTTTCTCTCAAAAATAAATAAAACTTAAAAAAAGAAAAAAGACATTAAGACAAAATACGAAAGAGTGAGGGGGAATGGTCTCAGGTGTGACATTTGAGGAGATCCAATAGCCATATGTGACTCGTGGCTACTATATTGGACAGCACAGAGAATATTACCATCATCACAGAAAGTTCTGCCAGATAGCACTTGTCTGGAGGAAGGAGTGGCTTCCGTTTGCACAAAGGTTCCATGCTGACAACCTGAATAGGAGAAAAATGGTGCCACCAACTGAGAAGGAATGAAAGATGGTAGTCCAGGTACTTTCTGAACCCCTAAACTTGTCTTTGAAGAGGCAGTTCTGTCACCTCTTGAAATTTATGCCCCAAGTCTCTGCTAGAGAGAAGTGGGGTTTTGTGTGTGTGTATCCAGATATTTGTGAGCAGGAACTTTATGGCTTCCTATTTCTCATCCCATAGACCCACACCCCAGCAGTAGAAAGATAGAAGCCAGGGAAAGAAGATGGTGCCTTTTTTCCCTAGTGCAAAATTGATGGAAGACACCCAGGTGTACAGGGAGAACTGGGGCAGTTGTGTAGAAATTGCTGAGAAGGGGGAGTGTGTCCATATGGGAAAGTTTCTTTACAAACTTCTGTAGATTGAGCCCTTACCGTATGCCAGGCTCTACCCTTTCAATTTTTTTTTTTTTAACGTTTATTTATTTTTGAGACAGAGAGAGACAGAGCATGAACAGGGGAGGGGCAGAGAGAGAAGAGAGGGAGACACAGAATCGGAAACAGGCTCCAGGCTCTGAGCCATCAGCCCGGAGCCCGACGCGGGGCTTGAACTCACGGACCGCGAGATCGTGACCTGAGCTGAAGTCGGACGCCCAACCGACTGAGCCACCCAGGCGCCCCAACCCTTTCAAATGTATTCCCATTCAGCTATCTCAACAAGCTGGCCAGACAGTATGAGTGCCTCTACCTCCCTAAAGAGGTGTGGCAATTAAGGTTCATAGGGGCTGAGCCCCTGACCAAAGGTCACACTGGGGAGTCAGTGGCCTCGATGAAATTGAAAGTTTCCTGATTCAGGTTCACTGCTGTTTTGTTTTTCCAGTCCCTACTTCTAAGGTCATTATTTCCCTACTTTAAGCTACTGACTTACAGAGTGATCATGGGAAGTATTGTTTTGTTTTGTTTTGTTTTAGAAACTTCCTGGTAACAATATATGAATTCTTGCATCAGTTAGGACTTCTGGTTGCAACTCAAAGTGGCTTAGGCAAAATAGGGAAATTTATTGGTTCAAGTAACTTAAGAGAAGAGGTGGTAGTTCTGACTTTGTCTTTGGATCCCAGGTCTGTAAT
The DNA here is from genome assembly GCF_018350215.1 of Panthera leo. Lineage (NCBI taxonomy): Eukaryota > Metazoa > Chordata > Mammalia > Carnivora > Felidae > Panthera > Panthera leo. The sequence continues at coordinate 172,745,803 of NC_056679.1, forward strand.
GGTGTCACTCAAAATTTGTCCTTCCCATATTCTGACTCTGTTTTTAATCTGTGTTGTCTTTATTGTCAGGCAGGTTTTCTCTCTGAGGTGTTAAAGCTGGCTGCCAGCAGCTCCATGCTCACTTCTTACCAATGAGGCAACTTCTATGGAAAGAGAAAGCCTCTGTCTTAAAGATTCCAGCAAAAATCCTGGGGCTGCCTCTTACCAATTTGATTGGGGTCAGGTGTTCCTTTTGAACAAATCACCGAGGACAGAGAGAGGCAGTGTTCTGATTGGCCAGACATGGGTCACATGCCCACTCCCACCTCAGCTGAAGGATGGGGTAAGTTATTAGGAATCAATCCATCTATATTAATTATCAAATGCTGGTAACAAATCACCCTAAAACTTACGGCTTAAAACAACAATTAGGGCACCTGCGTTGCTCCATCCATTAAGTGTCTCTCAGTTTTGGCTCAGGTAATGATCTCATGGTTTGTGGGTTTGAGTCCTGCTTCAGTCTCCATGCTGGTAACATGGATCCTGCTTGGGATTCTCTCTCTCTCTCTCTCTCTCTCTCTCTTTTTCTCTCTCTCTCTCTTCCCCTCCCCTGCTGGGTCTCTCTGTATCTCTCAAAATAAATTAAAGAAAAAAAAAAACTTGGGGCACCTGGGTGGCTCAGTCGGTAGGCGTCCGAGTTCAGCTCAGGTCATGATCTCACCGTTGGTGAGTTCGAGCCCCACATCAGGCTCTGTGCTGACAGTTCAGAGCCTGGAGCTTGCCTCGGATTCTGTGTCTCCCTCTCTCTCTGTCCCTCCCCACCTCTCTCTCTCTCTCTTCTCTCTCAGTAATAAATAAACATTAAAAAAAAAAAAACTTAAACAACTATTGGGGCACCTGGGTGGCTCAGTCAGTTAAGTGTCCAACTCTTGATTTTGGCTCAGGTCATGATCTCACATTTAGTGAGATTGAGCCCCCTGTCGGGCTTTGCACTAACAGCATGGAGCCTGCTTGGGATTCTCTCTCTCCTTCTCTCCCTCTGCTCCTCCCCTGCTAGTGCTCTCTGTCTCTCAAAAATAAATAAATAAACTTAAAAAAAAACCAATCAATTATTATTTCTCACTGCCCGCAAGGTTCGAGAATCAATTATACCTTAAAAAAAAAAAAATTCAGGAGCAACTTGGCTGTGTAGTTTTAGCTTGAGACCTCCCATGAGGTTGCATGCCAGATGTTGTTTGGGGCTGCAATATCCACTTCCAAAGTGGCCCATTCAAAAAAAAATTTTTTTATGTTTATTCATTTGAGAGAGAGAGAGACAGACAGAGCATGCGTGGGGGAGGGGCAGAGAGAGAGAGGGAGACACAGAAAGCGAAGCAGTCTCCAGGCTCCTAGCTGTCAGCACAGAGCCCAAGGTGGGGCTCTAACTCACAAACCCTGAGATCATGACCTGAGCCAAAGTCGGACACTTAACTGACTGAGCCACCCAGGCTAAAGTGGCTCATTCAAACTGGTGTTGGTTGTTGGCAGGAGACTACTTTCTCCCCACATGGGCCTCTCTGTAGGGTTGCTTGAGTGTCCTCACAACATGGTAAGCTGGCTTCCCCCAGAGTGAGCAACTGCAATCCTTTTTATTACCTGGGCTGAGCAAAACCATCACTTCTGCCATATTCTATTGGACACAAAGAACAGCTCTGACTCTAACTCATGTGGGAAGAAACTATACTAAGGCATGAAATCCAGGAGATGAGCATCAATAGGGAACATCTTGGAGGCTGACTCCCACAGCATCCCTCCATCCTTCCTTCCCTGTTTGTTCTACTTTTCCTATGTGTAGGTTTCCTTCTCAGGCAGTGTCTCCCCAAGCAGTACAAAATCAACATCTCCCGGCTTGCATTCCTGGTGACATGAGTGGGAAGAAAGTATCTTTTTTCCCAAAGTTCTGGCAAAAGTCCCAAGGCTGACTCTGGCCAAATTTGTGTATATGCTTATCCCTGAACCAATGGCTATGGTCTAGAGATACCATGCTCTGATTGGCCAGACCTAGGCCACACCCCCATGCCTAGAACTGAAGGTAGAACTGGAAGCACTAGAGACTCACCCAGAGGATGAAGGAGGAGTGGTTCCCAAAGGAAAAAGCAGGGTGTCACCACTGAATCAAGGTAAATGGTTTGGGGGCAGGAGAAATATTAATGCCATCCCATCTCCCACACTTTTGCTCCAACTGCACATTTTAGCACCTCTTGGTTTAGCATTTTTCTCATAGGATCATCTACTTTCTTGGCCCACTTTCTGTAGTAGGTAGAATTCTAAGATGGCCCCCAGGACCCATGGTGTATGCATACCTTCTCCTAGTTATTCAGTCCACCACTAATCTGGATGTTCTATAGAAGAATTCTGCAAATGTAGGTAAGGTACCAAATAAATAGACCTTAAAATGAGATTATCATTGGTGGGCCTGACCTAATCAGGTAAGTCCTTAAATGGAATGGGATTCTTCCTGGCAAAAGAGATTCAAAGTGTGAGAGAGAGTCAACATGGGGGAGAGTCTCTGTTGCTGGCTTGGAAGATGGAGGGGACCACATGGCAAGAAATGCAAGCAGCTTCTAGGAGCTAAGTCTGGCCCCTGGCTGACAGCCTACAAAGAAACTGGGACTTCAGTCCTACAAATCAAGGAACTGAATTCTGCCAATGGCCTGAATGAGCTTGGAAATGGATTTTCCTCCAGACCTTTCAGAGAACTCAGCCTTGATCACAGTTGTGTGATACCCTGAATAGAAAACCCAGTCACACAGTGCTGGAATTTTGAGCTACAGATTTGCAAATAAATGGTTATTTTTTAAAAGTTTTTATTTATTTTGAGAGAGAGAGTGGGGGGAGGAGGGTAGACAGTGAGGGAAAGAGAGAGAATTCCAAGCAGGCTCTGCACCATCAGCACAGAGCCTGACACACGGCTTGAACTCACAAACCGTAAGATCATGACCTGAGCCGAAACCGAGGGCTGAATGCTCAACTGACAGAGCCCCTGGTGCCCCAATGGGTATTGTTTTAAGCTATGAAGTTTGTGGTTAATTTTAGGCAGCAACAGAAAATGAATATACCTCATCATGGACTCTAAGATCCCTTTAGTAGGAAGCTTCTCTTGGACCTCCTTAACTTCCTCCCAGTAGAACCTGAAACATAGGTCCTTCTTCCCACACTGTGTCAGTCCGTCACCAAATTCCAACTCCCCTGCCCTTGGGGGCCTAGCAAGGAAGCTGCTCTGCTTGACTTTCCACAAACAGCCTATGCCCCACCAGGCCCAAGAGGGCAGCTCGACCAATCTCTAATTCCCAGGACTCAAGGACCTTTGACCAATTCTATTGATCTGGACTCCTGGGCAAGCAGCTAGACTAACAGACGCCATGAGGGCTCTCCTGTTCCTGGGGTCCCTGCTGGGAAGCCTGGAGTCAGCGCTTTTGGTGAGAGCTGTGGGAGCCAGGAGGATTGTGCTGAGATGGCCCTGGGGGTCCCTATTACAGCCTTGGCCTCTGCTCATGACTTTTTGGTCCAGGTGACTAGAAGGCCTGTTTGGAAAGGCAAGAGTAACCCATAGGGCCTGGGGGAGGGGGGGCAGGGAAGAGAGACAGCTAGAGCTGGTGGATATGAGGACACGGCCTTCATTTCTGGGGGAGGGGGACCTTGAGGAGACAATAGGAAGAGGAACAAAGGGTCTGGGTCTTTTGAGAAAATTCCTGCATTTCTGAGATATGAGAGGAAGCTGAAGACTGGCATGGGATCAGAGGTAGGCTCTGACTTTCTGGGAAAATTCCCTTTTTCTCTCCCCTGTAGACTCCACCTTGGAAAGCCCCTAAGGAGCATAAGCACAGAGCAGATGAGCACACAGTAGGTAAGTATCCTGGCTGTGCCTCCTAAAAGACCCTTGAGTGGGAATGAGTATGGTGGGGAGTGTGCAGATGGTCAGTTTGGGGCCCTTGGCACACGGGGAGGGATCCGGGACACCCTTCACTTTGTCCCTACTTTGGCTAGTATTCAGACCAGAGTGCCTACTATGAGTCAGGTCTTTTTCCCATGGGCACTGGGGACCCAGAGTATTGGTGAACTGTGTGCTCTTTGAGAGCAGGGCTTGGGCTATATCTGAGTTCCCAGCCCAGTGCCTTCCAGTCTCCCTCAGTTTCCCCAGCCTCTCTTCTTCTTCTCCTTCCCTCAGTACATCTCATAGGCATCAGTCATGCCACACAGAGGCCAGGGCCCTTATGGACAAGAGCAGGATTCTGAAGCCCAAATGCCTCTGAATCCTGGCTTCATCACTTATGTGCTAGGTGACTCTGGGCAAGTGACTTGACCTCTCCAAGCTTCATTTTCTCCACCCATAAAATGAGGGTGGTAATAGTAAATCTCTTAGGGTTGTGGAGAAGGAGAAATGAGTTGTTAATCCACGTGAGGCACTCAGCCCACAGACTACTGCATGGTGAATGCTTAAACTATATTAGCTTTTACTTATCAAGTTCCCTTTTAGATGGGGGATGTCTGTATCTCCCCTCTCCTCAAACCATGCAACAGCTCCCCATTGCCTTCATTCTTCCAGGCACTCAATATTTTCCTCAAATTGTGAACTAGATGGACCCTGTCCTGGTAAGCCTTGTGTGGTGAGGCCAGGCCCAGCCCCTCAGCATGGCACTAGGGCCCCACGCCTGACACTGCCTGCCTCTACCTCCTTGCCTCATCTTTCCACACCCAGCCAAACTGCTTTCCTCTCTTTTTTCCTGAGCCAACCTAAGTGCCCTGCCTTTGCCTAATCACCTACTTGAAGTCTTCCTCCTCTCTATCTATCCCATTTACATCTTAAGGGTCTCTCCTCATTTAATCCTATTCCTGGTTTGGCCTTCAGCGAGTGCTGCTGTGCCTTTGCCTTTAACGACAAAATAGCAGCACATATGACATAACGACAGAATGCTTATTGAGCACATACTATGTGCCAGACTCTGTGCTAAGTGTTTGATAGACATTATCTCATTTAGGTCTCACAATACTCCTCTGAAGTAGATAGTCAAGTCTTGTCATTCATGGTTGTCATGTTCTATAAAGTCACAGAGAACACTGAATTAGCAAATACTGAATGACTGCTCCTAAAGGAAATTTAAGGTTAGGTTCCTGTGAGCTCTGGTCACAACATTTTCGTCAACTGTCAACATAGAAGCTTATTTTATGTGTCATTCTGTTTCAAGATATCTTACTTACTGTGTTGTCCCTTCATTCATAATAAAGTCAGCCAGCAGCACTATAACTATATATATATATATATATAACTATATATATATAACTATATATATATAACTATATATATATAACTATATATATATATATAACTATATATATAACTATATATATATAACTATATATATATATATATATAACTATATATATATAACTATATATATATATATATAACTATATATATATAACTATATATATATATATATATAACTATATATATATAACTATATATATAACTATATATATATAACTATATATATATAACTATATATATATAACTATATAACTATATATATATATAACTATATATATATAACTATATATATATATAACTATATATATATAACTATATATATATAACTATATATATATATATATATATATATATATATATATATATATATATATAACTATATATAGGCCAGCAGCCTATAACTGCTGCTATAACTCATGCCTGGACGAAGCTTTTCTCACACATAAATGTTCTCTAGAATATATATCATGGCCTGCTTGCACTTAGGAACATCGGCACCATATTTGGGGTCCATTTTCAACAGTAAAATCATCTACCAGAAGCACAAAATTTCAAAAATGTGGCTCTGAATAGACTGTGAAAAGGACACGTGGTTACAGGAGAAAAGCTGAAACAAGAAGCAGAGCATTACCTTGTTTCACCTTAGCTGGGAATTTGTGCTTCAGGACCTCACATTTTTCACCACTCCATGCACATCCATGAATGACCATAAAAGCACCGTGAGAATTGGTTTAGGGATTACCAATACAGTTTAGCAAGAAGGCAGCAAACAGAGTGGCTATACTATACTGTTTTTAAAAATAATAATAGCTACTAGCAACATTTTTATTGTAAAAACTTTAGAAATTACAGAAATGCAAAAGAAGAAAAAATTCTTCCATAATCCGCTATCTTCTAAAAACCACTCCTACAAACTTTGGAGCATGTCCTTCTAAATTTCTTTTTGATGTATATGTAAATATATTTGTACAAAAATAGGACCACATTTGACATGCTGGTTTTTTGGGTTTGTTTTGTTTTCAAGATCTTATTTTTAAGTAATCTCTATGACCAACATGGGGCTTGAACTTTCAACCCTGGGATTAAGAGTCGCATGCTCTACTGACTGAGCCAGCCAGGGGCCCCTTGACATGCCATTTTTAACTGCTCTTCTTCATTTAAAATTATGAATACTTTTTTTTTTTTTTAAGTTTATTTTGAGAGAGAGAGAGAGAGAGAAAAAAAAGCATGAGTGGGGGAGGGGCAGAGAGCGAGAATCCCAAGCAGGCTATGTGCTGGCAGCACAGAGCCTGGAGGCAAGACTCAATCTCACAAACTCTGAGATCATGACCTGAGCCACAATCAGAAGTTGATCCTTAACCGACTGAGCCTCCCAGGCGCTCCTTGAACACTTTCCTGTACAAATATACCTGCATCATTTAAAGTGATTTTTAGAGGCACCTGGCTGGCTCAGTCAGTGAAGCATGTAACTATTGATCTTGGGGTTGTGAGTTAGAACCCCATGTTGTGTGTAGAGATTGCTTAAAAATAAAAGTCTTTAGAGGCTCCTGGGTGGCTTAGTCGGTTGAGCGTCCAACTCTTGATTTCAGCTCAGGTCATGATCCCAGGGTTGTGAGATTGAGCCACGATTCCCTCTTTCTTCCTTTACCCCTCTTCAGTGCTCATGTGTGCTCTCCCTATAATAAACAAACAAACACTCCCCACAACTTAACTACTAATAGCCTACTGTAGACTACTGATGGGAAGCTTTACCAACAACATAAATAGTTGATTAACACATATTTTGTATGTTAACTGTATTATACAGTATATTGTATTCTTGTAATAGAGTAAGCTAGAGAAAAGAAAATGTTAATAAAAAATCATAAGGAAAATACATTTAGAGTACTGTATTTATCGAAAAAAAAAAACCCACACATAAGTGGACCCGTGTAGTTCAAACTTAGATTTTTAAGGGTCAACTATACTATTATTGTTGTCATTTCACAGATGAGGAAACTAAGGCTCAGAGTGGTCAAGTGACTTCTACATTCAACACGTATTTATTAAGTGGCTACTTTGTGGCAAACACTCTTCTAGGCCTGGGGGCTACAGATTTGCCCAAGGTCACACAATTAGCAGGTGGTGGGGTCAGGAGCCCACTCCAGCTGTCTGAGTGCAGAAGGGAACATCTTAAGTTCAATTTGGCAGAACTGAACCTCTTGAAGGCATAACAATCTTTTCAAGGGTCTGTTTTCCAACCAGGCCCTGAGGGGTAGCACCTGAGCAGGGTGTGGGGAGCATGGGAAACATCATCAGGGAATGTGTTATCTTTGCAGTTCTCACTGTCACTGGGGAGCCCTGCTACTTCCCCTTCCAGTACAACCGGCAACTGTACCACACATGCATCCGCAAGGGCCGGCCTGGCCCCCAGCCCTGGTAAGACTACCCAGAAGGGATTGGAGCAGGGACCTGTGGGAGATGGATTCTGCCCATCCATCTGCCCAAGGAACACTGCTTGGAGAAAGGGGGCTCTGAGAGGGAAGGGTGGGCCAGTCCCCTGGGCAGAGCAGGGAAGCTTCATCTTTTTCTACAGGTGTGCTACCAGTCCCAACTTTGAGCAGGACCAGCAATGGGCATACTGCCTGGAGCCCAAGAAAGTGAAAGGTACTACACACAGCCTTTGGGGTAGCTCAGGGCCCTCTCCTTCCCACTACTCTACTGGGTATCATCAGTTCTTACCCACCTGGTATTCTGGGCCCATCCAGACCCTTCCCTTCCTCCAGAGGGAGAAGTTCTAGGAGAAGGTAGCCTCATTTTGCAGGTGGGTAAACTAAGGCATGGAAACTTGGAGTGCCAAGGTCATAGGACAAGCAGGTTTGGGTAGGGACTTATCTCCCATGACCCAGGCTGTCTGACTCAGGCTCCCCACTCTTCCTTCCACTGTATCCATCTCTCAGACCACTGCAGCAAACACAGCCCCTGTCAGAATGGAGGGACCTGTGTGAACACGCCAAAAGGCCCACACTGCATCTGTCCAGAACACTTCACTGGGAAGCACTGCCAGAGAGGTAAGGAGATGGTGAAGCCATGTGAGGGGCTGTTGGGAAAAACAGGGGCAGTCCTGGGCCCACTGAAGAGGTCTCTGGATCCCCAGAGACTTGGCATGATCCTGGCCTCTCTTGAGACCACTGCCCTCTCCCATTTGTCCCCAGAGAAATGCTTTGAGTCTCAGCTTCTTCAGTTCTTCCATGAGAAAGAAACATGGCGTAGGCTTGAACCGGCGGGTGTGGCCGAGTGCCAGTGTAAGGGTCCTGATGCCCACTGCAAGCCGCTGGCCAGCCAGGGTGAGTGGATGGGTCAGGAATTGGCCTGAGAGGAGGAAGGCAGAGGTCTGGAGGAAAAGCTGTTAGGCAACCAGTCGGGGTGCCTAAAGAAAGGGGAATTTTCTGTGAGGTCTTCGGGCCCAGAGGTGCTTCAATGTGCTCCATCTCCCAGTCTGCCACACCAACCCGTGCCTCAATGGAGGCAGCTGCCTAGAGGCGGAGGGCCACCGCCTGTGCCGTTGCCGGGCAGGATACGCAGGACGCTTCTGCGACGTAGGTGAGTAGGGATCTTGGAGGAATCAGAAGCTCCCTCCCCAGGTAAGAAGGACTCCGGGAGAGGGACTCCGGAGAGTGGGGAAAGTGGCTGAGAGGGCAGTGGGAAACCACACCAGTTCCTGGCTGCAAGGAGCCGCCTCTCTCCCCAGACACTGAGGCGCGATGCTACGACGGCCACGGGTTTGACTACCGCGGCACAGCCGAGACTGCGCTGTCGGGCGCCCGGTGTCAGCCGTGGGCCTCAGAGGCCACCTACCGGAACGTGACTGCAGAGCAAGCGCTGAACTGGGGACTGGGCGACCATGCCTTCTGCAGGTGCGCTGGGTGGGGCGGGCGGGGCATCCCCCTCGGCCCCAGGGCCCTCTGGCGCTCCTTACCCTTTAACAGCGCCCCTCCGGTGGTTACAGGAATCCGGACAACGACACCCGCCCGTGGTGCTTCGTGTGGAGCGGCGACCGGCTGAGCTGGGAATATTGCCGCCTGGCACGTTGCGAACCTCCAGTCCTAGAGGCTCCTCAGTTCCTGCCTCCAACCCAGGTCCCCTCTGAGCACCCGGATTTTCCCCTGCCCTCGCTTTCAGCACTGCAGAAGCCTCAGCCCCCGACCCCAGGTAGTTGGGAAGTGGCGGGAAGTCAGAGGGCGGGCGGCGAGCTACCTTCCAGCCCTTGGTGGGTCTCCCAGCACTCAGCCTGGGCTCCTCCCACAGCCTTGGGCGCGACGACGCCGGAGCAGCCCACTCCCCTGCCGAGTCCCAGCTGCGGACAACGGCTCCGGAAACGGCTGTCCTCGCTGAGCCGCGTGGTTGGGGGACTGGTGGCCCTGCCCGGGGCGCACCCCTACATCGCCGCGTTGTACTGGCGCCACAATTTCTGCGCGGGCAACCTCATCGCCTCCTGCTGGGTGCTGACAGCGGCGCACTGCCTGCAGAACCGGCGAGTCCCGCCGCGTCTGGCGCCCTGCCCGGGACCCTAGCTCCTCGCTCTTCCGAGCCCAGCTTCCGTGCAACACCCGAACCCATGCCCTACCTCCCTCTCACTCTTCCCCAGCGCCCTAGGAGGAAGCTGAAACCCAGCAAGGGACTCGGGGGCAGGAGGCCTGTGGCCGGCTCTGAGCTCGCTTTCCCCCGCATCCCCTCCGCCCGCAGGCCCCCGCCGGAGGAGCTGACGGTGGTGCTCGGCCAGGACCGCCATAACCAGAGCTGTGAGCAGTGCCAGACTCTGGCCGTGCGCGCCTACCGCCTGCACGAGGCCTTCTCGCCCATCACCTACCAGCACGACCTGGGTGCGGGGGCGGGAGCGCCCCCTCGGCGACCAGGGGAAAGGGTGGGGGAGGGCTCGAAGTCCCAGCGTCTGGGTCTCACCCTCCTCCTCGCCTGGGTTAGCCCTGCTGCGCCTGCAGGAAAGAGAGGACGGCCACTGCGCGCTCCCGTCGCCTTTCGTTCAGCCGGTGTGCCTGCCAAGCAGCGCTGCCCGCCCAGATGAGGCCGAGGCCGCCCTCTGTGAGGTGGCAGGCTGGGGCTACCAGTTTGAGGGTAGGCAGAACGGCTGGCTAGGGGCGGCAGGGACACCTCTGGCCACCGGGGTAGGCAAGAGAAATTCTCAGCTTTGGTACCACTAGGGACAGGTGGCGCTGACCTGGTGGGTTGGGAAGATTTTCAGGGCCCTTGTGTCTGCAGTCAGCTACTGCCAGGGCCTGGGCTTCACTGCTGGGGCGGGGGAAGGGGAGGTCCCCAAGGCTCCTAAGGGGTACAGAGAGAATCACAATTTCCTTTGGTTACTTCTTGGTACTGTGATGCAAGGGCTTACAAGGATGCTGGCCTCGCGCTGGGGCAGCCGGTTGGCTAGTTGGGAAATATTGTTCGGAGACATTGGGTGGGAAGTGGGAGTGGGGTTCCAAAGCACTCCTGCTCCGCCCCTTCCATTCAAATCCCAGCTCCTCTCTGGTCTCAGTTTTCTTGTCTATGAAATGGTTTTAATAGCAACTCTTCCTCACGGGCTTGCTGCAACAGAGGCCAGTTAGTGGGGAGTGAGCAGGATCGCGAAGGGTGTGAGGAAGGCGCTCTTGGTTCGCAGGGGCCGGGGAATATTCCAGCTTCCTGCAGGAAGCGCAGGTGCCACTCATCCCTTCTGAGCGCTGCTCCGCCCAGGACGTGCACGGAGTCTCTTTTACTTCAGGCATGCTCTGCGCTGGCTTCCTCGAGGGTGGCACCGACGCCTGCCAGGTGAGCCCATGGGCTGGCTTGGTGCCCTCCTCCACCCCATCAAATCCAGACTCCAGACCAAGGGCGCTGAGCCACGTGTCCCTGACTCAGGGTGACTCCGGGGGCCCGCTAGTGTGTGAGGAGGAGGCTGCAGAGCACCAGCTCATTCTGCGAGGCATCGTCAGCTGGGGTTCCGGTTGTGGCGACCGCTACAAACCAGGTGTGTACACCGACGTGGCCAGCTACCTGGCCTGGATCCAGGAGCACACCAATTCCTGACCATCCAGGGACTTGTCTTTCCCTCCTGGGGGGATTCTGGAATGGAAGGGTGGCTGATGCATAATCATGGATGGCAAGGGTTGGGTTTGATTCCTCTCAGCACCCCCAGCCTGGCGCCAGGCATAGAGTAGGCACTCAATAAAGTGCTTCTGAAAATGTGTGAGAGGCATAGTTCTTCAGGGGACCTGATGGGAAATGCCAAGACAGTAAATTGGTGCACTTCTCCATACTCCTCGGGGAACAGGATCTATTAAGATCTTAAACAAGGTATAGATTGGTGTCCAACTGATGTTCTTTGAGCCATACTGTGTACCAAGTCCTGAGCAGGGTGGCTCCATATATTTATCTCTTGTATGAACTAACTTTTTAACTTTTGAAGTTTATAGAACAGAGGTTCTCAATCTCTACTGTACATTAGAATCATCTGGGGAGCTTTTGAACCTGTGCCTGAGATCCACTTCAGATCAATTAGATCTCTAGGGAGGGGGTGTGGGTAGTGGTATGTTTTTAAAACTCCCCAGGTGATTCCATGTTCAGTCAAGGCTGAGCACCATGGTTAGAAATGCTTCACATTAAAACAGTGCTGTGGACTCTTAGAGCTGGCAATGTGGATAACACCCCCACCCGAACTTGCACTAGAGCAGTGGGGCTCAAATTGTGCCTGGACCACCAGCAGCAGCGTCACAAGGGAACTTGTTAGAAATGCATATTCTCTGGCTACCTCCCATACTACTGAATCAGAAGCTCTCGAGTTGAGACCCAGCAATCTGTTTAACGGATTCCCAGGAGATGCTGATGTTCCTAACGTTGAACCAAACTGAGGATTCTGGGGGGTTCAATGGTCACCAGTCTGGGAGGTCTAGCTCTCCAGACTTGCTCTCTTTCTTTTCGTTCTTTTTTTTTTTTTTAAGTTATTGTTGACAGAGACAGAGTGCAAGTATGAGCTGGGGAGGGGCAGAGAGAGAGAGGGAGACACAGAATCCCACGCAGGCTCCAGGCTCCAAGCTGTCAGCACAGAGCCCGACATGGGGCTTGAACTCACGAATTGTGAGATCATGACCTGGGCCGAAGTCGGATGATTAACCGACTGAGCCACCCAGGCACCCCTTTTTCTTTTTGTTCTTAAACCCGGGTGCACACTGCGCTCAGTGAGCCATTTAAGTTGGTTTCTCAAGGGTTGTACAGATCGGTGTGATTTTATCTTTCAGGCTAACTTTACAACTTTACACAGGTCTAAGATATGAGCTTCTCTCCCTCACCCCATGTACACATTCTCCAGTGTACATAGTGTCTCTGTGACATCACCACGCCTCGATGTCACAACCCCGCCCTGACATGCCTCACAGTGCATGGAGTTCCAGGCACACGGAACAGCCGGATATCCCTTAAAAGTGCAAGGCGAGGGGCACACTCTGAGCCAGAATGGGGGACTGGAAAGGCTATATCAGTGCAGTACTGCGGGACCAGCGTATTGATGACGTGGCCATCATGGGCCACTCGGACAATCGCTGCGTGTGGGCATCGCGCCCTGGGGGCCTTCTAGCTGCCATATCACCACAGGAGGTGGGTGTGCTCACAGGGCCTGATCGGCACACCTTCCTGCAGGCCGGCCTGAGTGTGGCAGGCCGCCGCTGCTGTGTCATCCGAGACCACCTGCTGTCTGAGGGAGATGGTGTTCTGGACGCTCGCACTAAAGGGCTGGATGGGCGTGCTGTCTGCGTGGGCCACACCCCGCGCGCGCTCCTGGTGCTCATGGGCCGACGGGGTGTGCATGGGGGCATCCTCAACAAGACAGTGCATGAGCTGATCAATGGGCTACGCAAGCAGGGCACATAGCAGTACAGCTAGGCCACTGGTGGCTGCGTCCAAATAAACTGCTGGGCCTGGCTGGCTCATCCTGTGTTTTTGCGTGTTGGGCAGTTGCAGATGAGGAAACCAGTTTCCAGAAAGATTTTTTTTTTTTTTTTAATTTTTTTTCAATGTTTATTTATTTTTGAGACAGAGAGAGACAGAGCATGAACGGGGGAGGGTCAGAGAGAGAGGGAGACACAGAATCGGAAGCAGGCTCCGGGCTCTGAGCCATCAGCCCAGAGCCTGACGCGGGGCTCGAACCCACGGACCGCGAGATCGTGACCTGAGCTGAAGTCGGATGCTTAACCGACTGAGCCACCCAGGCGCCCTAGAAAGATTCTTGAAGAGGGGTTGCCTGATGGGGCTGGGATTTTGAGTTCAGAGGCTTCCCAGCCTCCTGTACCCTAGATTTGGCCCTCCTATCCATGAATGCCCTGCAGAGGCCTCTGGCCTGACTTCCCAGGGTCCTTTCCCAAGAAAACTTTCCACACCTCTGTGCGGGACAAACTGTAAAAGTAGTTCCTCCCACACCCCTCCCAAAGCAAACCCCAGCTAGACCCTATGGGGTCAGGGAGTCAGGCTGGAGGCCAGTGTACTAGTCACCCCCTCTACTTGGCAGGAGGAAGCCTTTTCAAGTGTCAGTGGGTGACGGAGTAGGGCTGGTAGCTTGGAGAGCAACTCTGGGGCTCCCGGGTTCTTGCATCTCCTCCCACATATCCCAAAGGGAGTGGGAGAAGAGCACATGGCCAAGACCATCACGACGAGGTCTGGACCCTATAGCCGTCTGCCCCCTTGGAGTCCAAAGGCCCCAGAGGACTCTCTAGACTAGAAGGAGGAACTTAGGCATTCCCTACCCCTTGACCTTCACTCTGCAGGCCTCAGCTCCAGGGGCCCTATGGAAAAGGAGGAATTGAAAAGCTTTGATGGATTTGTTTGTTTTAGTGTTTATTTTGGGGGTGGAAGGGGCAGAGAGAGCGGGTGACACATAATCTGAAGCAGATTCCAGGCTCCAAGCTGTCAGCACAGAGGGGCTTGAACCCACAAACTGTGAGATCATGACCTGAGCTGTAGCCAGACGCTTAACCAACTGAGCCACCCAGTGCCCTGAAAAGCTTGGATGGGTTTAAATGAGGCTTGGTTTATTGCCCAAAGTTAAAGGACAAAGGTGGGAGGGAGGGTGGCCAGTCCCTGCCCACTATGTGCTGGGGCCCAGAGCATGGCCTCTCTTGCCCATCTTCACCTTCCCTGTCCCCTCCCTCAGTGTCCCCCGACAAGCCCCCACCTGTCACTTGTTTTCTGGAACACTAATCTTATCCCAGAAAGGGGAAGTAAGGTGGGTAAGTCCAGAGGCAGAGAGAGACCAGAGGAAGTCAGCTGGATGGGGAGGGTGGGAGAGTGGGTGGGGATGGTGCAGAGAGCCCTTCTTATGGTTGCCTTGGGGGTGGCCCCAGGCCCTAGGAGGGACTCCCAGGGAGTCTGAATCTGGTTTGGCTCATTAAGGTAGGGTTAAGTGGATTGTTGGGGTGAGCTTGCAGGAAATAGTGCTGCTGGACCCCAAGCCATGGCCTACCCCCACTCCCCAGACGGAAGCAAACAGACTTGTAAATGCATGAGAATTTAATTCCTTTTTCATCACGCAGTATTGGGAAAGGGGGTTGTAGTGGTGCCACAGAACAACTGGGTGAGGGGGAGAGTGGCAAGTAGAGAAAGGAAGGTGACAGGGAGGGTGAGAACTCAGCCAGTGACTCAGGCACCCACATCTATGCACAACCAAACAGCTGCAGGTCCTGTCCTCAGACCCACCTTACTCCTGCTCCACTGAGTCGGACTTGTGTGTCCAGGAGAACCAAGCACAGGTCTCCAAACAAAGCCTCCTGGTGTGCAGAGGACTCAAAATCATACCCAGGTACCCTGTAGCCTGCACACAGCCCTCCACGGGTGCATCAGTTCACACATGCAGGCTGACATACAGTATTACCAAACATGCCCACACATGCACACACACTGACTCTCAGTCACACAAGCCCAGACCTCTGAGGACCTGTACAAGGACAGGCCCGTGCCCAGAGTACACAGACACACCCCTCTGCCCTTCTACAGTGGGCCCCAGGCACAGGCCCTTCCCTGCCCTGGGTGGCAGTCTGGGCTAGAGGCGGGTGGCATTGTGTTGAGCAGGCAGTGCCAGACGGGGGGAGGGTGTGGCAGGGGGCAGCTCCTCCAGGAAGACCCTGGCGGGCAGCGGGGGTGAGCGGGGCTCAGGAGTGGCACAGCACAAAGTAGCACGGGTGATAAGATGGTCCAGGGGCTGCAGGGAGTGCATCCAGTGGGGCAGGAAGTCCCATGTCTGCAGCCACTTGGGCAGGCGTCTGGGGCTGCGATTCTGCAGGACATTGACGAGCACCACAAAAGCCAGCAAGGCCCCAAATGGTGCACCCACCCCCGCCATGGCCTGCCAGCCTGCCATGGAGATGCCAAACACCAGCGAGGGCAGTAGCAAGAAGCACAGGAGGAGGTAGAGGACAGCAAACCAGCGGTACTTGGCAGTGCGTTTGCCCAGCGCCTTGGCCATGCGGATTGGCAGGCGCGTGCAGGGCACTGGGTACCACAGCAGGATGCCTGAGATGTTGAAGAAGAAGTGGCAGAGGGCAATCTGTAGAGGAGAGGGCAGAGGGGCTGAGGTGGGCATGGCTCCAGCTCCCTGTCAGGCCGGCAGGGATAGATAATAGGAGCCTGGCCTGGAAAGGCAGCACGAAAGTCACCAGAGGGCAGATGTGCTCCTAGCATAATACTGAAACACTTCCAGACCAGGTAGTAAATAAATGCTGCCCTAACTACACATTTTCCCCCACTGACCCCTCTTGCAAATTCCCCAACAGATTCTGCCCAAACTCAGCAGTAAAAAGATTCATTCTAGTTTCTGGCTCAGCTACTCTGTCATCCTTATTGGTCTGAACCCTGGCCCCAGCCTCAGGTTTGTCATTACTTCTTTGCTCCTAGAACAGCAACCCCTTTGCCATCTTCCCCCCCCCCCACTTGTCCTTAATCCCTCAGAATGGGCCAGCCCCCCTCTCGCTGCACCCCTTCTTCAGAGTGCAAATCCCACTCACTGTCATTGGTGTGATTATGTGAGTAATGTCTACCCATTAGATGCTAAGGTTTTGGGGATGGCACCCGGTCTCCTTTGGCCCGTATAGTTTCCAGAGCCTGGCATAGTGGGCAGCCCCTAGTAGGCAGTCAAAAACTCTGTTACATGATGTCCCACCCTGGGTCAGGTGCCATACCCCAGTCCCAGCCCTGTCTTGCCCCTGGCAGGCACCCTCCTAGGCGCACCTGGAAGGCGCTGGACAGCTTCTCCCTGGGGCTGGCCAGTGCAGCCAGGATGGCTGTGGTGGTCGTGCCAATGTTGGAGCCCAGTGTGAGGGGGTAGGCCCGCTCGATGCTGATCACACCCAAGCCTGAGGCCAGACAGAGAAGACAGATTCTCCTCAGCCCCCTCCTTCAGCCCTTTCCCTGCCAGCCCACCCTGCCCCACCCTGCCCTGCCATGGGCACTCACCAATGAGTGGAGTGATGGCTGAGGTGAACACAGAACTGCTCTGGACAACGAAGGTCATGCCAGCTCCCACCACCATGGCAAAGTAGCCTGTGGCCCAGGTGAAGGGGGCGGGGAAGTCTACGAGGACACCCCCATCCCAGCAGGGTCAGTAGGAGGGCATTGGGAGAGTAGCCAGGACCTTTCTTAGGGAGGAGGTATTGGATGCCAGCTTCCAAGTGGGGTCTTGTCAGTCCCCTGCTCAGCTGCAGTGGCTTCCACTTATAGTCCTCCTACATGATACCAGATATCATGGCTGCTGAAAAGCCCTCCCTGACCCCTGGCCCTCTGGCGGACTTTGTTTCTTGCTTCCCTAAGCTCCCATAGATGTACCTTATTCCAGCATTTGTTAGCCTCTGTTGGTGCCAGGCAGCATCTCAAAAGTTTGAAATGCAGTTTAAAATGAAAATCAGGTGGTGTCACTCCCCTGCCCCAACCCTTAACCCAAAAGTGGCCCCATTACCCTTAATAAAGTCCTGGCTCTGAGCACAGCTTGTGGGGACCCTGTGACCTGCTCCACCCTGTTACCTTACTGACCTCTCTCTGCCTGGCTCACTCTTCAGACACATCTGACTACTACTCCTCATTCAGCCTCCTCACAGAGGCCGCTGACCACCCATTGAAAGAGGTATCTTCCATACTGTATATTTGTCACTTTTGATTTCTTCTCAGCAGTAACTTCTCTATCTGAATATATCCCCACTCAGTCATTTATTTTTCATTGTATATCCATCTCCCCCTCTGGCCTGTGAGCCCCCTGAGGGTAGGATTCATTTCTGGGGCTCACCTCTGTATCTTTGGCACTAAACCATGCTTGGGCACACAGGTTTAATGAATATCTGTTGAATGAATTGGTGGCCTCTGAAGATCTGTTTAGAGCCACCTGCTAGAATGGAACCACAGCCAGAGACAGCCTCAGGTCCCCAGCTGCCAGCACCTCAGGGTCCTTAGAAATCACCTGGCCCAACCTCTTCTTTGTTCACAGGGAGAAACTGAGGCTCAGAGATGGCAGAGCTTTACCCAGACCACATAGCAAGTGGGACTTAGTGAGATTTGGAAGGGCCCATCCTGGGGCCCACACACCTAGTTCCTGGGGCTTACCAGTGTTGATAACCTTCTGAATGACCTTGGCCACTTGGCCCTTAAGCAGAGAGTTGAGCATCTTGACGAGGAGGATGAGGCAGGTGCATAGGAGCACTAGGGAGCCAGCCAGCAGAATGAGCCCCACAGCCAAGTCAGGGAGCCCTGCGTCCACGAAGATGTGGTTGCCTGGCAGAAGAGGTGTCAGGCTGCTGAGAGCTGAACACCCACAGCTGGTTCCCAGCATCCCACCTCTAGTACCCTTTTGGGAATGGAGTCTAAGGCCCCACCTCAGGCTACTTCAGCCTCAACAGCAGGGCCTAACCCAAGCCCATGAGCTGGGCTGATTGACAGCTGGCTTTCCTGAGGCTGATAGCAGCAGTGGCCAGGTTGGGGACAGCCCTTCCTCTGCCCGGCTCTGCCCCTGCCATGCCAAACATCTCCCATGATGCAGACACTCACATTTCTCCATGGTGGCATTTCCAAGGGTCCAGCTGGTATTGGCCTCTGCCCTGGGCATGGGAGTGGGAGCCTAGATTAAGAGGAGCGTGACTTAGAATTTAGGAAAATGCAGCAGGGCTTGGGGATAAGGTGGGGGTTAGGAAGAGGTGGGGGATGGGGGGATGGAAGTGGGCCTCCTGGCTACATCCCCTTGGACAGCTTGCTTGTCTTCTTTGAGCCTGTCTCCTCCGCTGGAGAGATGGGGATGAAAACACCTGCCACACAAGAATATGGCCGTGGTGAGTCCTCTGAATGTTCTGTGCTATCACTCTGCTGATCTGGCTCTCACTGGAGCCTGCAGCCTCCTGATCCCGTGGCTTCTTGTCCTTGTTTTCTTCCACCTCTTCTTGGTATTGGGTGCTACTGACCATGGCCCTCCTTCTGAAAACTCTCCCTTCCCCATTCTTTATTATCAGTCTGTCTCTTGGTGCCTCCCACTTCCCCAGTGTCTGTGCCCCATCCTTTCCCCTGAGGCACCATCAGCCCAAGCCCCATTGTTCTCTCGCTCAAATCCTTATGGGGGGATGTTGGGGTACAGGGAGTGGGGGAACCACCGGTGGAGAGAAGTCCAGGCCCACCCTTCCTCCATCCCACACCTACTGCCAGTGAAGTGAGGGGAGTTTCTTCTGGAGCCCCCCCCCCCCCCAATTCAAAGGGCCCAGAGCCAGGCAGGCCCAGGCCTCTGTCACCATCCAGGGATGCAGCCCAGCATGGCCAAATGGCCCAATTTTACAAGAGAAACCACATACTTTACAATCCTGTGAGGGCCACTAATTTGCAACCTCACTGGATTGAGGAATTATGATTTTTTTTTCATGCAACTGGGGTGCCTTACCTTTCCCTCAGGATTCTAGCCTTGAAAAGAGAAAGTGGGCTGGGCTCGGATGGGGAGAAACCATCTCACAAAGGAGGAACTGAGCCCCAGAAATAGGCAGTTACTCCCAGGTCCCCAGGCAGAACACAAGAGCTACAAATTTTCCTTATACACATTGTGCCTCTCTGGGAGCTGATAGGGGCCCTGGTCCAGTCCCCAGGGAGTTCTGCCTCCCACCCCCACCCTGGACCTCCCCTGTGCTGAGGGTAGCATCTCAGGTGCAGGACTGGCCCTTCAATGTTGCAGCTTCTTTGGGGTTTATTCCAAACTGTGTCACTTATAAAATGTATAATAGTAAGAAATATTTCTGGTGTCTGGCTTTAAATCAGGTTTATTTTAGTGACATGTGTCACTGTGAGTGGGACACTGTGCTCATCTGTGTTCCAGCTGGCCACACCTGGGGCCTGGGGCACCCTCAAACCCAGGCCAGAAGTGCAAACTGAGAAACCAGGAGAGAATACTCTCTGTTGGGCTGTGTTGGAAAAGCAGGCCAAGAGAGTGATGGGAGAGAGCCATGTGTTTGCTGTCCAGCAGATCTGAGCAAGTCCTGTTTCTTAACACCAACTACCTGGGGCAAGTCATATCACCTCTCTGTACCTGTTTAAAGCAGGATAGCCAAAGAGCTGTTATAAAGGTTACAGGAGAAAATGTGTGTGAAGTGCTCTCTGCAGGCTTATGCCATAACAAGTCTTCAGTAAATTGTGCCTCCTAATACGGATTAGACCCCCCCTCCATCCCTGGGCCCATTCAGGGTTGCATGATGGGAAGGGTGGATGTGTATGTGTTTGCATGAGATTGACTTCCTAGGTCAGGATCAATGACTCCTGCACGTGTGCCTGAGGATCCTGGCCCTTTTGGGGAGGACCTTGGTGGGCCAGCCTGGAACCCTGGGAGGCAGATGACCCCTGAGATGAGTGCATACCTGACCAGCCTGTGCCCCACTGACCTGGCTGGGCCTATGGATCTCTTAAGGGAGGAACTTCGCTGGGGTCCCATTCAGGGCTGGCTGTGTCAGGGCAGGGCAAGACTCAGGGCTAAGGCCTTGAGGGTTTTGAACCTTGACCTTCATGCCTGGGATTGTGTGGTTCTGGCTGAGCTCACAGAGGGGAATCCAGAGACTGTAAAGGGCAAGAGAGAAGTAGGAGAGTGGGGAGGCCAGAGAGTGGGTAGACTGCACAGTCAGGCTGGGGGTAGGTACTGAGGGAGGGGAGGGAGCAGGCCCAGGGCTTCCTTGTCTAGAAGGTGGGACCTCTAGCCTAGATAAAGAACTGGGCAGCCCAGGGTCTGGGACATATCCCTAGATGTGCCCATCCTGCCTGGGCTTGGGGGTGTGGTGGGGGTGGTGAACTCTGTGGGAAGAACAGAATAAATGAGCACCAGGCAGCCCTAAACTGAGATCCCAGCTCAGCCACTCCCAGCTATGTGATCCTGGAACACTTAAGCTCTCTGGGCCTCAATTTCCTTTCCTACAGTGTGAGTTTTATGATGCTGCCCACCTCTTCCCAAGAGACTAGTATTGAGGAATCTTGGAAGAGAGTTAGGATCTAAGTGCCTGTAGGGACACCCCAAATTAAGGAAGCACCTCTGAGATTAAGCTCACAGAAGACTGCCAGGCTCCAGAAATCCTTCCCCTGGAGAGAAATGCACAGGATGTGGGCCTGTGCTGTTGTTCAGCCTGCAGGGTTAGGGGAGCTCTAGGGTCTTTGTTTTTCTGGAAGCAGAAATCACCGTGCCAGCAGCGCCGTCTGGTGGCAAAGAGGAGAAATCCTTTTTAGAGCAGTACCTACCACTCGGGAGCAGTCTCTGGGTGGCTGTGGTTGTCTGGTGGCATTCAGGCCTGGTGGGCAGAGCGGGGAATGGACACATATGATGGAACACCACACTGGCTTCTGGATGAGCCAGCGAGATGGGGGTTCCAGGCTGGCTTCTGGAAGAGCCAGTGAGATGGGGGTTCAGAAGCATGGGCTCCAGATTCCACCAGGATTTTCATCCTACCTCAATGGCATGGACCTCCGCAAGCCTCTCTGAGCCTCAGTTTCCTCAACTATAAAATGGGCAAGTGATAAATCCTGTTTCCCCATTGCAAGTCTTCAAAGGATGCTCGTTTAGACCAGGTGAGTATGGTTGACAATCCATAGGATAAGTACATAAGAAGGTAATTTTCCAAGACAGTGTTAGGTCCCTGGAGTGTCAAGAGGTGTTGGGACACTAAAACTGCCTCTGGGTTTTTTTCCACCGTCTCAGACTCCCAGTACTGTCTTTGGTGACTTCGTTCCTTGGAGACTGTTTTGGGTGAGGTTGGGTCCAGTTTGGTGAAAGCTGGAGGCCACGAGGACAGGTTGGAAGGGAGACTCGGTGGCCAAAGGAAAAATTCAAGTCTTTGGTGCAGCAGAAACCACCAACACACACAGCAAGAGCAAGCACATGGCTGCGGAGCCATGTTCCACAGGATCTGACCTAGAGAGAGGGTGAGAACAGGGAGCTTGGATCCCACCCCTCAGCTACTCTCCAAGCCAGGGAAATCCCATCTGGATACTGCTCTTAAAGAAAAGTTCTCCTGGGAGAGCTGGGATGAGAAACCAGTGTTCAGGCCAGTGGCATCAGGAGCAGTGAGGCCAGCCCCTGCCACGTGAACTTGAGTGGGTTACTTCACGTCAGTGGGCGTCAAGTTCCTCTTGTGGAAGATGGGATACTCATGTCCACCTCGCCAGCGTTTTGTGAGGATCCCATCGGGACAGGGTTATGTCCGGTGTACGTATAACAAGGGGAGACCTGCTGAATGCAGCTGCAGGTGGGCAACGGGGATTTCAGAGCAAGAGAGGAACTCCACAGCTCAGGACCTCCCTTGCGTGGTTTGTTTTGTGTGAAGATCAAACCGTGTGATTTCTCTGTCGTCCAGATTCTGCTATGAAGTAGAGAGGATTTGGGCAATTCAGAGAGCTGAGAGAGGGCCCAGAGGGTGGGTGAGAAGGTGGCACTGTGTTAGAGGGGTCACAAAGCCAGTGTAAGAGCTGCCCGTATGGGCTTTTTGATGTCAAACTGCCTTGAACACTCAGAAGGACTGAAACAGAGCTGTGCACCACTCAGATGCAAAGGAACCTCATAGGGCAGGGTTGAAAGGATCTTCTCTGTTCACGCTGAGATAAAGGGCCGGTAACATCAAGTAGCAAGTAGGAAGGATGAGGGGGCCAGGCTGTGCTACGCCTTTGGCTTCAGCTTTCCTTATATCTTGTTCCAAATGGAGTTGCTTCTTATATGTGATAATTAGGGAGAAGCAAATACTGTGGATTATGGTTTTGATGAAGCATTTCCTTTTTTATGGCTGAGTGAGAAAGTGTGCTAATTGCCTGCTTCCTTGTTAGCCTGGTGTAATGGCAGGTCCACAAGTTTCCAATCAATATCTTCATTCTGGGCAGGGAAACGGTGCAAAAGGGCAAGCAGACACATGCCTGTGGCAGTCTCCAGGGGGAGGAAACCCTATGTCAGCACAAGTGGCTGTTGTGTCTCCAGTGAGATCTCTACGTGGCCCTCTTGTCTTGTTCCTGTTTGTCCGGCTTTCCAAGGCATCCTTCTCCACCTTCCCTCCCCCTCCTCCCATTACCTGGGTCCCCAAACACAGCAGAGCTGAATCACTAGTCTCCCTGGCACCCTAGTTGGGGGGAGAGAGCCCCACACTGCTAGGCCTGCACACAGGGCCCTGAACCGGCAGGACAGGCTCTGAGAGTCTCAGCCTCTTGAAGCCTGTTCTCTCTACCTGTGAAACCAGAAGGTTAAGCTAGACCAGTGGTTCTCAAACTTGAGCATGGAGCAGACCTAGAGGACTTGTTGAAACATAGGCATGCCACCCCCCGCCCCAAGTGTTTTTTTAGAGTCTAGGGAAGGGCTGAATACTTTGTAGCTCTAATATGTTCCCAGGTGGTACAGATGCTGCTGGTCCATACTTTGAGAACGACTGGGCTAGATCAATTACATGCTGACTCTAGTTGATTGGTAATAGCTGCCTAAAGTCAGTGTGAGACTGGAAGGAATCAGGACAACATTACTTGGGGCTAGACCTGAGACTCACCTCCATGGGGTCTGGGCGGCACCAGATCCGGATGAGACTATGGTTTCTCAGGGACTCGTCACCGGTGGCAATGCTGGTAATCACAGACTTGTCCAGCTGTGGGCAAGATGTGGGTGGGGAGAATGAGAGAGGGGTCTTTACTATCCCCTGGCCCCCACCCCGTGCCAACCTTGCCCCCACCTGGATGATGAGCTTGGTGAAGGGCTCTGTGATGATCTTGAGCAGATCAGGGGCATCACGGCCGCCACGGATGTTGAAGGAGGCAACCACCAGTCCAGTGACATGGTGCAGGTACCCAGTGGCAGCCTCCAGGGGCAGCAGGACCAGAACTGACAGCCAGTTAAAACAGTCGTGCACCGTGGCCCCCGCGAAGGCCCTAGGCAGGGAGGCCACATTGCAGGGCAGGCCAGAGCCGGGATGCACTTACGGCTGGGGGCTCCTGGCACCTGGGACCACCCTCCCCTGACAAACACAGGCCCCTCACCACACTACCCCCTCACCGCCGGAAGTCAGTCCTGTCCCCCGCCTGCATCAAGGCCACAATGGTGTTGGTGACAGAGGTGCCAATGTTGGAGCCCATGATGATGGGGATAGCAGAGCTCACCTCCAGCACTGGTAGAAGAAGAGAGGACCTCCTAACTAACTATGTGAGAGCCACTCAGCTCCTGTCCCCACAACACATCCCTCCAGGTTCACTACCCATGTCCCAGCCCCCGTCGGGCAGTCCTGCCATGATGCTGCCCAGCCTTGGTGTCACAGGTTCATATGGGCACATGCTATATGTGTGCATGTATGTGAACAGATGCACTGCATGTGCACATATGCAGATGAGGGCACATGACTTGTATGCAAATGAATATCTGTGCTTGTGTGTGCACATGTGCACGAGTGTGATGGTTAGTGCCGTGTGTCAACTTGGCTAGACTATAGTACTCAGTCTTCAACCCAGCACCAGTCTAGATGTTGCTGTGAAGGTGTTCTGCAGATGTGAGTCACTTCTACAACCAGTTGACTTTATATAGAGAGGATTACCTTTGATCACCTGAGTGGGCTTCATACAATGAGATAAAAGGCCTTACGAGCAAAATTGAGGCTACCCAGCGTTGGCTTCTGCCCAAGAGTTCCAGTCTGCCCTTCCTCATAGCCTGCGCCATGGCTTTTGGCCTTGCTTAGCCAGCCCCACAATCATGTATACCAATTCCTTGCAATTAATCATATGTATATCTCTAGCAGGTTCCTTTTCCCCGACTGATAGAATAAGGAACTGTGTGGTGATGTGGAGCTAAGCCTTCCTGGGGCTGTACTCCCCATCTGGCACCCTTTCCAGATCTTGGGGCACCCCTCCTGGCTGAGACTCCGGACCCTGACTTGGAGGACAGGGTGATTGATGCTGGAGCTCTGCCCTTTGCCTTTAGCAACCTGTCCCCACTCCTCCCCCCTGCCCCCGGCCTCCTGGCCCTGACACACCACCTCAGCCCCCATCCACACACCAGCCCCCATGCTCTTTCCCTAGCCCTGGTGAGCCAACTCACAGCCAGAGGAGACCATGCTGACAATGATGGACGTGGAGGTGCTGGAGCTCTGCACCAGCACAGTCACCAGGATCCCAACCACCAGCCCTGCCACTGGGTTGGACAGGATGGCATTGTCCTTGAAGATGTCGCCAGCCACCTTCCCTGGGGAGCATGAGCCAGTGTTGCCTGATGCCCTTCAGGAACCCTGCCCTGATCCCCTCCTCTGGCCCTACCTCCAGCCAGCTGGAAGGCAGAGCTGAGCACGTCCAGGGAGCAGACGAAGAGGTAGAGAAAGGCGAGCATCAGTGGTACCTTGAGGAGTGTCATGCCAGCCCGGCGCAGCTTCTGGGCCAGCCCAAGCTCTGGAGATGGGCCAGCCATGAGCACAGGGGCCAGGGTCTAGGGCACTGACTGCTGATGCCCCTGCTGTCCACCCCCTTCCCAGGCCCACCTGGTTTCTGCTCTTCCTCCAGGGCCAACTTGGCAGGCAGCGGGTCATGGCACTCCAGAACCTCCCCATAGGGGCAGCTGTGCTCAGTAAGGGCCACAGGGCCCAGGCTGGGGAAGGCATAAGCGGAGGTCCCTGGAATCCTGTGCAGGACTGGGGAGGGAGGCTGGTCAGCAGTTCTCAGAAGCCCTGGGACAGGCAGGGTTGGCTGGGGGTGGGGGGGAGAGGCAGAGGGATGGAGACCTCACCAGGGATGTGAGCAACTCTGGGCACACAGGGACCAGGGATGGCAGCAGCACTCACCCTGAGGGCTGGGCACATAGGCAAAGGCTGTCCCACGCATCATGTGTCCCCCTCGGACTGGGAGTGGGGAGACAGCCGGGCCCCCCAGCCTCTCTCCATAGGACATCATCCTGGGCACACACAGTGGGGCCGCAGCAACACTGAATGACAACTACTGTGTCCTGAAACTTACACATACACACCACCCCTCAACATCCATACCTGCATACTTACATGCACAAACACCCATGGTGTGTAAATCCCAAACACACACTCAGTGAAGTATACCCTCCACCCCCACATATACTCAGAGATGCATACTCAGGTGCTCAGCCCAGATTCATTTATTCTGTCATTCAGCAAGTATTGATTGAGCATCTACTCTATCCCAGACGCTGAGCTAAATGATGGGATGCAGTGATAACTAAATAAATACAAGGACAACTGCCCCCTAAAAGCTCAAAGTCTCATGGGGAGATAGATGTCAATGAAATAATCCTTCAAATAGATGGCAAGTGGCAATGGGGACATGTGTTCTAGTGACAGATACAGGTGCTACCAGAGTGCCCCGTGGCAGGGGGTGGACTCTTGAGGGAAGAGAGAGCAGACGATCAAGCTGAAATGAAGCAGGAGTGGGAGTTCCCAGATGGAGAGGGAGAAGGGCATGTGTGCAGGAGCCTTGGGCTGGAAGGAGATGAGAATGCCCTGCGGCTGGAGGGACCTGGGAACATGTGTACTGGCAGAGGTTGCAGATGTGGGCCAAGTCTGCACATGCAGGAGGAGTTTGGATCATCCTGAGAGCAGTGAGGAGCCATGGACACCTGCTTGCTCATGGGACCAGTTGGACATGCACTTGGGGGAGGGTCCACTGGCCTGGATCCCAAGTTCCTGGGTTCTCCCGGCAAATGAACTTCTTTCCCCATCTACCTCCCTCCCTGCCAGATGGCCTTTCTCTCATGAATGAGTCTCAGACCAGGACTGGTTTAGGTAAGGAGGTTTCCCCCCTTGTTATCCCCAAGTCTGGGAAGCCCTCGGCTCACTTTAGGCACACCCTCAACTGCACCAGGAGTTCTTCGTTGATGGGGTAGGAGTGCCAATCTGCGCTAGCAACACATATCCTTACACCCCTATAATGTCCCAAGGGCCCCTGGCTGTTGTGGTGGGGGTGAGGGGCTGGCCTGAATTCCAAGCCCTGGTAGAGCACGAGTCCTTTTTACTTTGGGGGAGTAAGCCAGGCTGGACTGAGCCAGGCTGCACTGAGACTGAGATGTTATGGGTGCAGAGAGGGGAAGCACAGTTAGGACAGAGGTAAGGGAGTGGAGGTGATGGGCTATTTCCTACTAAGACTTGGGGATGGGTTTGGGACAGGGGGTCCTGGGCTTACCTTGGGGGTTCTGTGTTTCAGCTCCTGCTCGGCTGCTTAAGGAAGCCCCAGGGGCCTGAGGAAGAGCTGGGACCCTCCCCTTTATACCCTTGGGTCAAGGGCAAAGTCCCAAAACCCTAGCTACCCTCCCTGTTCCCCAATTAACCTCACCCCTGAGATTCCTCCCAGTTAATTACTAATCGTCAGCTCTGCTGGGGGAGTCTGTGGTCAGGCTTTCCCTTCCCCTACACAGAAACTTAGGCTGAAAGAGACAGAGACCCAGCTAGGGCACAGACACATCTCCTGTCCCCAGGCAGAGACCCTAATGCCACTCAGGCACTTTGTTCCCAGGGTCCCCACAGGGATTTCATGGCTCCAGCCCCTTCTCCTCATGCTTGGCCTGACAGGACACCACACGGAGTGACCCAAATGCTCTGTAGCCTTGACGTGCATCTGGATGTCTGTGAGTCTGTCTGCAGGTCTTGGGGGACACTTGAAGGAGAGGGAACATGTGATAGAGGAAGTAATAAGAGAGAAACCCAGAAAGGCTGCATAATATTGAGTCAGGGAGGGTCTTCAGTACATGACTACAAATCCAGGATGCATCTGAGAGAATGGCCAGATCAGGAAGGACCTGGTCTTCATTTTAGAATGGTCCCTTTGGAGTGGTTGTCTGTCAAAGGAGGTGATTCTGGAAGCAGAAAGGCCAGCTAAGAGGCTGGATGGTCCAGAGAAGAGATGATGAGGTCTGAATCAGGTGGAGATGGGGAGGGATGGGGAGGAGAAGATGCATCCCAGGATAACTTGGGCAGTGGAATGGGTGAGGAAGAGAGTGGGAGAAAGGAGAAATATATGACAGTTGAGTATCTAGATTCAGAAGCTGATGATTCTATGAGATCTATTCCAGACCTCCTGAAACCCAGAGAGGGCCCTTAGGGAGCCTTTGAGAAGCTTGTTTCCCTTTCTTGTTTCCCTTGTTTCCCTTTCTTGGGACTGTGGAGCCTGAATGGGGCTCCAGAGTCACAAAATAGATGAGACGGGAGCTTCCTTCTAAAGGAGTGGGATTTAACAGATCCAGCAGTAGTGGGTTCCATTCAAGATCTAGCTTAGGCAACTGTCTGAGTAACCTGTCTAACATTATCCATTCATCTGTCCATCCGTCCATCCATCCATCCACCCACCCACCTAGCCAGCCAGCCAGCCAGCCATTTGTCTATCCATCCATTCCTAACAACATGAGTTGAGTTCCTACTCTATGCTGAGCCAAGATTGGCAAGGCTAGCTCTCTCCTGGTCATTAAAATCCCTGAATCGGGGCGCCTGGGTGGCGCAGTCGGTTAAGCGTCCGACTTCAGCCAGGTCACGATCTCGCGGTCCGTGAGTTCGAGCCCCGCGTCAGGCTCTGGGCTGATGGCTCGGAGCCTGGAGCCTGTTTCCGATTCTGTGTCTCCCTCTCTCTCTGCCCCTCCCCCGTTCATGCTCTGTCTCTCTCTGTCCCAAAAATAAAATAAAAAACGTTGAAAAAAAAAAAAATTAAAATCCCTGAATCAGCTTGGGGTGCGAGGCAAGTCACTTCACCTGTAAAATGGCAATCGGCACCTCCTTTGCAGTGAGTTGAAGTCAATGAACTAACTGACCCATCTCAGTGCCTAGAAGAGTCCCTCAGCATGTGAATTCTCTTCATGCTCTTGTGCCCTTCTCACTGTCTCTGGGATGGCTGCAGTGTCCCAACCAAGAGAATGGCCCCACCTCCTCTAGATTCTCAGCCCTATTTCAGGTCAACAACTCCTTTTGCTCACTAGTTGCACTTTGATCACTCAGGATCCTCTGAGTTACAGTCCTACTCAATATCTCACATTTATTAGGGTGACACAGACCCAGCCTTTCCTATCAAGGTAGATGGACATTTCTGCACAGTTCCCCTTTAATGTCATAAGGGTTAAGTCGTTCATCCTTAATTTGCAGAGCATTGTGGAGTTGTCCTCTGGGTAGTGTTCACAATGGACTTTCTGTTGAATGGTTAAGAGCAGAGAATGAGGCTAGCCTGGGTTTGGATCCCACCCGGCTCCACCACATTGTGGCTGTGTCAGTTTAGGCCACAAAATCCCCAGAGGATCGGGGAGGGGTGGGAAACAGAGATGCAGCTGGGATTCGTTTTGGGTAGAGTGACCATAAATCCTGGTTTGCCTGCTCAAGTCCTGGCTTATGACTGTTGGCCCAAAGTCCCCATTCACTTAAAAAGTGCCATGGTTTGGAAAATCAACCATACATTCTTACGGCTTGTTCTGGGAGATTATGGAGAACTGGGGCAATCAGCCACCTGGAGCTTATTAGAAAGGTCTCCATTTATAGAAAAAGGAAAATAAAAACAATCCTGCTTCTCAGAAACATTGTTGTAACAATACTGCCTTTAATCCTTTTCTCTATGCCTTTTTAACCTATTTGAGTGTTATTGTCTATGAAAGACTGCATCTTGCTCTTTTTCCATCTGCCATCACATGTTACTTTTCTTGTGTTCTTTTTATAAATTTTTTTAAATGTTTATTTATTTTTGAGAGAGACAGAGACAGAATGCGAGTGGGTTAGGGACAGAGAGAGAGGGAGACACAGAATCCGAAGCAGGCTCCAGGCTCTGAGCCGTCAGCACAGAGCCCAATGCGGGGCTCGAACTCACAGAGCTGTGAGATCATGACCTGAGCCAAAGTCAGACGCTCAACCGACTGAGCCACCCAGGCGCCCCTTCTTGTGTTCTTATACTCAGTGTCAGTTGCATCATGTCCTGTCATGAATCGTAACTTATGTAGTGAACATTTGTGTGTCCCGGAACCTCTCCAAACTGGAGTGAGTGATTTGGGTAAGACGGGTTTGTGCATGGATAGGAGGGGTTTCGCTGAGCCAGGGAAATGCAATCATTGCTAAGTTCTTGTGTTGGAATCATTCTTTGGCTCAGAAACCCTGTTTTTTTTTTTAAATATATTTTTTAATGTTTATTCATTTTTGAAAGAGAAACAGAGCGTAAGTGGGGGAAGGGAGAAAGAGAGAGGGAGACACAGAATCCAAAGCAGGCTCCAGGCTCCGAGCTTTCAGCACAGAGCCTGACATGGGGCTCAAACCCACAAACTGTGAGATCATGACCTAAGCCAAATTCTGACGCTTAACTGATTGAGCCTCCCAGGTGCCCCGGGCTCAGAAACCCTGTTAAAGTCTTATTGGGCTCAAAGTATGTCTGGGTCCAAGCACACACCACCCCCCCACCCCCACCACCCCCCGCCCATCCACAGTGGGTCCAGGGACCTCTACCATAGGCCCTGTTCCTCTCCCCTGCCTTAGGTCAGATCCTAAGCAGGAATAGTTATATCCAAGGTGTTCCTTATGAACTAGGGGTGATACTTTTTTTAAAAGTTTATTTTATTTATTTTGAGAGAGAGAGAGAGAGAGAGAGAGCAAGGGAGGGACAGAGAGAGAGGGAGAGAGAGAATCCCAAGCAGGCTCCGTGCTGTCAGCGCAGATTCAGGGCTCAAACTCACAAATGGTGAGATCATGATCTGAGTCAAAATCAAGAGTTGGACACTTAACTGACTGAGCCACCCAGGTGCCCCAAGGGTGCTTCTTTTTTTTTTTTTTAATTTTTTTTTCAACATTTTTTATTTATTTTTGGGACAGAGAGAGACAGAGCGTGAACGGGGGAGGGGCAGAGAGAGAGGGAGACACAGAATCGGAAACAGGCTCCAGGCTCCGAGCCATCAGCCCAGAGCCTGACGCGGGGCTCGAACTCACGGACCGCGAGATCGTGACCTGGCTGAAGTCGGACGCTTAACCGACTGCGCCACCCAGGCGCCCCAAGGGTGCTTCTTTTTAATAAAGCTAGGATCTTTGATAATTTTGAAGTCCACCTTCCCTGCTCTCATAAAGCTTGGGGCTTAGTGAAAGAGGCAGTTATCAATCAAATGCAGCAAGAGATATAATTACAAAATGCTATGAACAGTGACTGCTTCCACGTATATTGGTGGGGGGGCTGCTAAGTGCTGGTAAGAGCACCGAAACTTGGGAGCTGACCAGATTGGGTTTCGAGACTTCTGAGAGCAGTGGAGAAGGCGACCAAGACTCTGCTCCTCTGTTCATCTCATCCCCCTCCTGCTCACCTCCTGTCTCTTCCCTGTCGGAGACAGACTGTGCATGTCCCCCTGAACGATGACTCCTGCCCTGTCTGCCCACCTGCACTCTGGCCATGGCTTCTCCCAGACCTCTGGGCCTGGAGCCTGGGTGGTGGGTGGTGTCTCACAGTGAGAAATGGCACCCAGGAGGAGGAGCAGTTTGGGAGGGAAGATGCCAAGAACCGTCTGTACAGACTGCGTCTGAGGTGAGCAGTTGGATCTGTGAGTCTGAAGCACACGACGTGCTCCTTACCCCAAACAGGGCCTCCTGCACGTTCCCAGCCTCAATAGCAGCATGTGGCCCATCCATCTGAGCCAGAAACAGAGCAGGCTTCTTTGATGTGTCCTCCACCCCCACCTCCTGTCACTCATCCATCACCCAATACCCCCAATTTCCCTTCTGTGGGAGCTTCCTAAGCCTTTCAGCTCCTCCCTGGTCAGGGCCACCATCTCTCATTGAATGCTCTCCCTGCTTCTGCCCTTGTGCCCTCCAATCCGGTCTCCAAAAACAGCAGCCAGTCATCTTTTCAAGATGCAATTCTGAACTAGGTCACCTCTCTCTTTTCACACCTGTCCAGTTTGAAACCAGCATCCTGTCATGGCCTTGGGGCCCAGAGCGACTTAGCATCTTGCCTGCCTCAAGGGCCTCAGCCATAGCCTGTGATGATACCCTCCAAGGGAGAATATGCACATTGAGGAGAGATGGGGCCCAGGGCTGAGTCCAGAGGAGCATCCTCCTTTGAGGGAGGGCAAAAAAAAGGGGGGGGGACTCCTGTGAGGAAACCGACAGGTACGACAGAGATTAGGAAGAAAAACAGAAAAGCAGATGCCCCAGAAGCCAGGGTTGTCTCCCAGTTTTGAGAGATATACCATGATAAGCCGGGTCAGATGCCACAGAGATGTTGGGTAATGTGAGAATGGGGCAGATGTATTGACCTGGGCAAGCTGTCCTGGGAGAGTGCTGGGGGCGGGGGCAGCTTGCAAGGGGTTGGGAATGAGCAGGAGGTGGGAGCTGAGACAGCATGGCCAACGTGAATGTGACAGACTGACAGATAGTGAATTTGATCATGCCAATGAAAACAATTTCTCTGGGAGTGACATGACTGCTGAGAAGAGGAGAGAATGATCCCAAGAACAAGTGCTTGGTCCAGGAATGGAGCAAGCTGTGAAAGTTGGCACAACCCGCTGTTTCTCCAGTCCTCAGCTAAGATCCAGTTGGTCTCTAAATACACTCAATTTTCTGCATGTAAGTTTCCTGCAGGACCTAAAGTTTGAAGACAACCAAGGGAAGAAAAACGAACATTCCAGACCATCCCTCCATGAACTAGATTTTTTTGAGAGAACTAATGACCACTATAATCCCACAACAGGGCTCCTCCTGCCTCTTTGAACCAGCATGTTTATTCCACCAACATAAAAGCCCACTATGAGTCAGCGTGCTGCTGCATATTGTGGACACAGCAGTGAATATTCCATCCAATTATTCAGGCCAGCCCCACTGTACACAGACACAGACGTGTGTGTGCATCATACACACACGGGTGCATCCTCTCTGCGTGGTCAAGGCATCACCAATGGGCTGGGTGACATAGTAGGGGCCACCTGCCACCTCCCCTTAGGAAACAGAGCAACCCCTCTCTGGCTCTCTTGACTTTGTCCTGTCTTGGACAGTCTGGACTTCAATCTGAGCTGCCTAGCAGATGTTATCCCATCTAAGCCCCATTTTCCAGATTGGGTGCCCCATGCTCTATTACATTAGATCCATGGATCCAGGGCAGGGGCAGCTGACCTGAGGATGCCCCATCCTTGTTTGGGGGATAAGTGCCCTGTGTAATGTTTAATCCTGGTGGCCCAGGCACCAGTCACTCATTGACTGATGAGGCCAAAGTCTGTGGCCAAAAGAGCTGAGGTTGCTTTGGGCTTTTCTCAGAAATCAGCTCTTCCCCTGAAGCTCCCTTCCTCATGTGGCTCCAGCTCTGTGCTTTCATGCTGGCCTCAGGGACCAGGCCTGAGGGTGAGGTTGTGGACAGCACACTCTCAGATGGTAGTCCCATGCTCCAGCTTCTATGTTCCAGACCTGAAGCTTTGAGATCTGGCTTTAGACTTCAGGTCCTGAGTTCCATGTTCTGGGCCTGGAGCTGTAGGCCCTGTACCATAAATTCTCAGGTGCAAGCTCTGGGTTCCGGGCTCCAGGATCTGAGCTCCAGTCCCCTGACTCCAGTTTCAGGCATCTGACATCCAGCAGAGCAGGGACTCTGCTTCTTGGCATTGGGCTCTAGGTTCTGGGCTGCAACCCCTGATCCCAGATACCAGACTCCAGTTCTTATTTTGTTAGTATTATTTTTTTAAATTTTATTTTTAACTAATCTCTACACCCAATGTGGGGCTCAAACTTACAACCCGGAGAGCAAGAGTCTCACACTCTAGCAACTGGGCCAGCCAGGTGCCCCTCCAGATTCTAATTTTTTAGACTTCAGGCTCTTGGCTCCAGTTTCTGGGTCTGGGCTTCAGATTCCAGTTCCAGGCTTTGTGCTCTGGGTCTGGGCTCCCAGTTCCAAGCTCCAGGTCCATATTCCATACTCCAGGTTTTGGGTCTGGCTGCTGGGTTCCTTCAACTCCTCAGCGGAAGGGCTGGAAGATGGTAGCCTACCTGGCTAGTGGGGTTACTGCTGCCCACCCATCTTAGCTGGCCAGGGCCTCATTCTGGCAGTCAGGATTCTGGGCTGGCCTAGAGGTGGGAGGCTGGTTCTATGGTGCTTCTCCTTGGCTTTCTGCCTCTGTTCTATCCCCAAGCCAGTTCTCTGCAGATAGGAGCTGAGATGGACCACACAGGAATCACAAAACACACGTGTCATGTTCTGTTTCTCTTGGATCCGCCAGGACCACCAGGGACACCAATAGTGCCCCCTGTTTTTGTGTAACGGTATGGGCCTGTGCCTGGCCTGGGATGCTTCTGATTCAGTATAACCCACCATGTGTGTTCCTTCCCCTCTGGGCATTTCTTTCTCTGTGGAAGCTAAATTCCAGCCTCTAATCCCCCAGAAACTGGAGTCACCTGACCATCAGGCCAGGCCTCCTGCGGGGTGCACCTTGTGCTCTCGCTCTTGGAGGTAGGAATGGCTGCCCCTGGAAGAATCCGCCCACAGCTGCATCAGCACTTACAGCCGGGCTCCAGGTGAGAACTGGTGCCTCTACCTGCCCCCACCCCGGCCCAGAACCCAGGTCACCGTGTGGTCTGTGCTCGCTCTGTGCCCATCCCATACTGCTTTACGTCTAAGACTGTCAACAGTGTAAGGGACCAGAGATAAGTTTCTCTCTTAGAGGCTTGGGTCCCCCAGGTGTCCTCCAGGCAGTCATATCTCTCTCTGCCTGTGTCCTCTGTAAACTGGGGGTGCTGGAGCTGCACAGCAGTCAACAGATGTGTGTTTTCTCCCCTCCTTAATGCTGGGTGCTGGGTGGATAGGCTAACTCCCTTCCAGTCTTCCCGTCTGGTGGGGGAGGAGAAGCAACTCCACTACTTTTCCCAACCACCAAGGAATCCAGCTCCATGCAGTGGCTTTGAAAGGGCCTGTGGGTTGACCAGGTGGTGACTTTTGCCCCTGGGCCTGGACCCCCATCTTTGCAGTGAGGGCCCAGGACCTTGAGGGATTCTGAGAGCACAAGAACTGGAAGGAGGGAACTGGGTCTCCTTCAGCCCAGGACAGCTTCAGGGGACATGTTGGGGGATTGTGGCAGAGGGACACAGCAGCCAGCCAAAGTGGGCCAAGGTGGCAGGTGGGCTGAAGCCCCCAGGGAAGAGTTGGTTCTCCTTCTGGAGAAAGGGATGGTGGCCCAGTGTGACAAATAAGTGGCCCTGGGAAATTCTTTGTGTTTTTAGAATTATTAGTTTTTAAAAGTGTTTTATTTATTTTTGAGGGAGCATGAGCAGGGGAGGGGCAGAGAGAGAGAGAGGGACAGAGGATCCGAAGTGGGCTCTGCACTGACAGCAGCAAGCCCAAAGCAGGGCTCGAACTCATGAACCATGAAATCATGACCTGAGCCAAAGTCAGACACTCAACCGACTGGGCCACACAGGTACCCCTATTATAACTATCTTTAGGGATGCCTGGCTGGCTCAGTGGATAAAGCATACAACTCATGATCTCAGGGTTATGAGTTCAAGTCCCACATTGAGAATAGAGCTTGCTTAAACAATAAATAAATATTATAATTATTTTTAATTGCATCTTTTAAAAAACATTAAAGCTAAAATGAAAGTGTCCTTTGACTACTCCTCCCAATCCTAGTCCCCTCCCCATTTTTATCTGCTTGGCATGTGTCTTTCTAGAGCATTCTCTATTCTTTCTATATACTTACACATGTGTCTGTATGTTTGTGGTCATGTCATGTGCATTGCTCTACTTTCTTTTACCAAACAATAACACATCTTGGAGAACTTTCCACATAAGGACATGCTGTACCCAATTCTTTACCTGCTGTGTGGTATTGCAGAACACAGACACGCTACCACCTTTTGTGTTACCCCACACATTTGGCTGTTTGCCAGTTTTGAGGTCATAGACACCCCTGCAGGGAGGGCGACCCTGTACATGGGAGTGAGTAATTCTCTGGTGGTAATGCTGGGGTCAGATGCTGCATTTTTAATTTTTATGCTCTTCTCCCCCAGAGCAGCCACATCAATGTATCCTTCCCCACCCCACCCCCAGAGGGTGCTGGCTTCCCAGAAGGGGTTCCTACAGCATCAGGGTCCTCCCTGGTGTATGTCCCTGAGTCAGACAGCCTGTGTGCTGGTCAAGCTCCAGCAACAAATTCTTTGCAGGATTCTGGACTAGTCACTTCCTCTCCTGTAGCCTTGGTTTCATCCCCACCAGGCTATTTTGTCATGAAGACAAAAATGAGATAAAGGATGGAGCATGCCTAACTTGGGGGCCTGAGTTGATATGCATGTTCCTTCCCCTGCAGGGGCTAATGTCTATCGAGGCTCTTCCACCTGACCCATGACCCCCTCTATCATGGGGCAATCACATGTGTTGGTCCATAAGAGTAATAGGCATCCCTGCTGGGGCTTCAGAAGGGCAGGGGTGGGTGAAGGGGGGGCTTGCCTGAAGGATCTGCCAGTTTTAGGAAAATACCCTTCTCTTACCTGGTGTCCCTTCCTCTCTATCCTGGCACATGGAAGGGTGTCTCTGCCCACAGAGAGAAGCCCCAGGTCCTAGGAAGTGTAAGGGAGGTTCCACAGCCGATTGGGGAAGGGACATGGGTTTGTCTCCCTACCCCCATCTGGCCAAAGACTGTGTGCTTGCTATGCAGTCCCCTGCCCAGGACCCCCACTGCCCTGCTGTCCCTGCTTCCTTCACTTGGTCTATCTGAGGCTGCAGAATCATTTGTCAGCCCAGTAGGCCAAGGGGAAACAACAGTGACTAAGATGGACAAGGTCACTGCCATCAGGGCATGTTTATCATATTGTCAGCAAACAAGTGTGAATAAGTAAATAAGGTCATTACAGAGTGGGATTAGCACTGTGAAGGAAGAAAACTGGACAGCATGGTAGAGAAAAAAGTTGGGGAGCACTTCATATCTGGTGTCAGTCCATTTGGACTGCTATAACAAAAATACCAGAGACTGCGTGGCTTATCCAAAAATTTATTTCTCACAGTTCTAGAGGCTGGAAGTCCAAGATCAGGGGGTCAGCATATTCGGTGTCTGTGAGAGCCCTCTTGCAGGTTGTAGACAGCCAACTTCTTGCTGTGTCCTCACAGGGTGGAAGGGGTGGGGGAGCTCTCTGGGGTCTCTTTTATAAGCACACTAAACCCACTTACGAGGGCTCCACC
This sequence comes from Panthera leo, assembly GCF_018350215.1. NCBI lineage: Eukaryota > Metazoa > Chordata > Mammalia > Carnivora > Felidae > Panthera > Panthera leo. The sequence continues at coordinate 172,782,704 of NC_056679.1, forward strand.
TTCATGACCAAGCACATCCCAAATGCTCCACCTCCTAATACCATCACCTTGGGGCTGGGATTTCAACATATGAACTTGGGGGGAGGGGAACACAAACATTTAGACCACAGCTTCAAGTGACCAGGGAAGACTCCGCTGAGGTGTTCAAGCTGAGATCTTCAATGAAGCAAGACTTTTGTGGTTGCAGGTCTCAGAAAACCCACTCAGAGTCACAAGCACATACACATGGAAAGAATGTGTTGGCTTGCCTAAATGAGAATGTCTAGGGGTGGTTGACTTTAGATGTTCAGGGAAATTTTGGAATCTCCCTCTATCTCTCAGTCCTGCTCTCCTGCATTGGTTTGATTCACATGCAGGTTCTCTCCCTGTGTATCCTCTGTTCAAATCCCTAGGAAAGGGTAAAGGACAAGGACTGTCATTTTCACTGGGGTCAGAAGATCATCCCTGCACCAAACTCTGATTGACCAGGCCTGGGTCATGAGCCCACCCCAGCAGCTAGAGGGTCTGGCCAGCCCAGACAAAGAAAATGGGCAGTGGGGGTAGAGGGCTGAAGTCCCCCAAGAAAGGCTTGGGTTAGACTTCTGAAGAAAGGCACATTGGGTCAGCAAACCCCACTGATTTCTCTCAGGAATTTCAAGGATGAGGTGCCATGTTAGGGGGTGTGGGGGTGGGGGGTAGTTCCTGACAAACGGGACAGCAAGCACAAAGAACTGGAGTGGGGAAGAGAGTTTTACCTGTCTGAGGTGGTCAGGAGGTGTCCCCTCAAGGTTCCCACGTCCCCTTGTTTGTCTCAGCAGCACTGGGATTGAGTCTGGCTTCTCTGCCCACAAGCTGGGCCCTCCTTCTGGGAGGTCCTCCCCACTCTCTCTCCCTATGTGGGCTACCTAGGGACAGGGATGGGCACCCAGCCAAAGCAGACAAGGGACAGAACCTGCTCCCACCACAGCACCCAGTATCCTCTACAAGGCTCTAACGCATCCAAAGAAGCCCACAGCCATGTCTGCAGAGACACATTCAGTCCCAGTAGAAGCAGAGGACAATAGCCAGATGCTGTACTCTATTCAGATCCAGAGACTGAGGAACAGTGCGATGACAGGTGGCAGAGGCATGGCTCCCCAGAAGTGCCTTCCCCTCCCTCCCTTTGCCGCCCCCCCCCCGCCCTTCCTCCTTTCCTCCCTGTCCCTGTCTCTCATATTCACACCCCAATACTCTGTGCAGTCAGGAAGAGACAGTCTGACAACAGGAAGTCAGGGGGCACATCTTGAGGTCCCCAAGGGCTTCCTGGCACTGACCCTGGTGACAGAGGCAGTATGGCTTGGGGGGGTGGGGCACACAGGGTAGACTGGTATCCAAGGAACACACCTCATGGGAGAATAATAATTACTATTATAATAACAATATCATACATCCAGGACAAACCCAGCTGCCCCAAGCCAACTGCAAAATCCATATGTCCAGCAGAGCCTATGTGAGTAGTGGGAGGGGCTTCCCGCCTGCACCCCCAGGCCTTACTCATACCAGCTCCCTGAGGAGGGGCCAGCCCCTCCTCCTGCTCCTTGCTGAGGCTTAGCACAGGGTGAGGAGGCTGGCACTGCCAATGCCATCCTTCTGTGCTGGACATGCCTGCGCCAGAGAGGTTAGGCCCACCTCCCCTCAGTGGCCTGGCAGCAAGGGATGGATGAGTGAACCTATAAGGGACCAAGTGGTGGCAGCTGTGGGGTGCGGCTCCTCTGAGCCCACTCTCCGCCCTCTTCTGGCTCTTCCTGCGGGCCTGCCCGTGACAGGAAGTGGCCAGGAACACTCATGGCACAGACAGGGCATGCAGAGCGGGCCCATGGCATGCTTGGCCCGCCAGGTGCCATGCAGCCGGCCTGGACTGTTGGGCAGCTGTCAGAGGGCTGAGTGGGCAGTGGAGTCCAAGGGGTCCCCCTTGGGTTGGACCTCTGATTCAGTCTGTGGTGGGGCCTCCTGGGAGTTGGGCCCTTGGACAGGCAGCTGCAGAAATTCTGGAAGCACCAGGTCCTCTTTGCGCAGAAGGCCCCTCTGGTCATGGGCCCCGCTGCTCTGCACCCGATTCAGCAGCTCCACTAGGCCTAGGGGTGACCACAGAGTCAAGAAGCCCACCAGTGCAGACTTGCCTATGCTAGCCCACCACTGTTCTACTGCCCTTATTATGACCACAGCCTCCCCAAATGCCCCCCTTCCACCCTTTAGGCCCTCTGGTCCCCCAACCCCAATGGACATTGTTCCAGCCCCAATAACATTAAGCCTCAGATCAAGCCTCTCTGGTACCACCCACCCTCAATGGTCCCCAACCCTTTTGGTCTCTAGTTCCCACCATCCCCAAAGTACCTTCAATGTCACAGGTCTGCCGCTTCCCAGTGGTTGCCTGGGCCATCGAGTTGAGGGACAGTGAAGAGGGATGGGTGGCCTTGTTCTGAGTTCTAGGCTGGCCGCCCTGCGAGAATGTGGAGTCAGAGCCACAACTGGGAGGGGAGGTGCAGTAGGCAGAAGAGGGAGCCCTTACTCTCACTCACCTGGCTGCGGCACGGGGCTGTGTCTCCAGCTTCGGGAGTCTTCACCCCTATGGCAGAGAGGGCCACCCTTACTGTTTGCCTCCCACCTGGACCCCTTCTGGGCCAGGGTCATCTCCGGGGACCAAGCCCCAGGGCCTTGGTTCTCTACCTGGGAGTGTGTCCAAAACCAGTCTCTGGGCCGCCACCGAGCTCACTAGCTTCCCCAGATCCAGCGGCTGCTTCTCGCCTGGCTGTGGGAACAGGTCAGCAGCCTGCAGGACAGGCAGCCCGTTCCCCGCTGTCCCTCCTCTGCCCTGCTGTCCCCCAGCTCACCAGGCACAGTGCCACCTGCTGCGGGCTCAGGCCGTGCTTCGTCAGAATGGGCTGCAGCGCCTCCTGCAGTCGCTTGGTGGGCTTGGCGGAGATTCGCACCACGCGATCCAGCGCCGCCAACTCGAGCCTGCACGGGACCCTAGCGCTGCGGAACCGCGGAGAGCCGACCCCGCCTCTCCCCCAACCCATCCCGGACAAGGCCCAGGAGGGGGCGGAGCCTAAACTAGGGAGGTGGGACAACTTGGGGGTGGGACCTCAGTCCCCGGGACGCGGTTAGCACCAGGGGCAGGACCTGAGAGGGAGTACAGCAGCCAGAACTGGGACCCAAGCCTGGGAAGAGGGGCACTCACTCGAAGGTGATCCTGTTCTCCAGCCGCACTTCCTGGTCCGCCAACACGGTGCAGTCCTGATCCAGGACCAGAGCCTTCTGCGGATGCCAGTCAGGGTCTCAGAGTCCCTCCCTCCCCACCCCTAAAGATCCCCAGGATCCGAAGGAACCACCTCACTTCCACCCAGGCCCCCACTGGGGATCCCTACGGGTCAGAGGGAAAGGCGATGGGCAGGTGAGCGATAGATATGTGGATGGAATAAGACACCTGGCTGAGTCGGAGCCTAGCCAGGGAGAAGGGTGGCAAGAAGGTTGGACAGCCTTGGAAAAGAAACGGAGTTATGGGAAACATGGGGGTGGGATGAGCACGAAATGGTAATGAGGCTGCTTGGATACGGAGCAGGCTTAGGTCCTGGATTATGGAGCTGCCTCTTCTTGGGCCAGGCCAGTCCAGGACCCACTTCCTGGATGGCTGCCCACTTTTGTCTCAGGCATGTGAAATCCATGGATGCATTTCCTCCCTCACCACCCACCTTTGATCAGCCACCCAGACCTTGTCCCTTTTTTGACACTTGTCCACTTCTCTGCATCCCCACCTACTAAGGACACTTCTTGTCTCCTCACTACAACAAGAGCTCTTCTCCCAGACCATTGTGAGGCCAGAAGGATATAAAGTATCTAGCACAGTGCCTGGCACACAGTAGGTACATAAACAGTAGGTAGTGACTACTGCCCATGTAGGTCCCACTGCCTGCACCAGCCCAGGGCAGGGAGGCAGCCTCTTCCAGGGAAGGCCTGTGCTCTGCTGCAGGGACAGGTGGAGTGTGGGTGGGGAGTTATATTCGGCAGATGAGAAGGCCCGTCTGGGTTTCAGAGTTTTCCCCGGGGTGGCCTGAGTGGGCAGAGATCCTCCCACTACTGCCCTCACAGTCCCACTCTCAAGGCCCCTGAACTTGCCCTGCACTTCTTATTCACATCCAGACTTCACTTAAGTTGTTCCTTCGGCTGAGAATGTCTTTTCCTGACAGTTCTGCCAGGCAAACTCCTCCCCATCCTTATCCTCCCCTCATCAACAGCTGCCTCTGTCATGAAGTCTTCCCGGAGCCAGCCAGAAAAGCTTACTTTTCCCTAGAAACTCTCTGAAGCTTCGGCTCCTCTTCCCTGATCACATCCTGCCTGGCTTACCGCCAGCCTGTGGACCTGGAGGACAGAGCTCAGGTCTGGGTCCCTCTGCTCACCTACCTGGCAGGGCCTTAGGCCTTGTCTGGGAGAATGAAGTCCTATAGGGTCTCCCTGGAATGCAGCATTCTTTCTTCGAACGCTTCTTACTGGATGATTTGTTTTAAAGTACATTTCCCCCCACATTCCTCTGTAAAGCTTAATTCTAGTTTGCACCTCAAGAAAACTTTTTTTGTGGGCTAGGTGCATTTGAGTGCCCTTGATGGCCTTTCAAAGATGGTCAGTAGGGACTCTGGGGGTCATGGGGGAAACCCAGCTCTGGCAGTGGTTCTCCCCTACTCTCCCTCCCCAGAGCATCACAGTGAAGATAATGGTAAAGCTGGAAACCAGGAGGGGAATGGGGTGGGGAAAGAATTTTCATGGGATGAGAGTGGAAGTCTGAGTTTGAGGAGTTGGTGCTGGGTTGATTTGGAGCTGAGCATGGGGGACGGGGCACGGTTGTGTTGAGGATTGGAATTAGGAAGGGGGTGAGGATGGGAATGGAACTGGGGTGGAGGTCATAGCTGAGCACAGATAGGAATGGGGTTGGGATCAGGAAGATAGTTAGAGTTGGGGACCAGGCCAAGTCCACACCTGCTCATTGCCCACCAGGTAGACTTTGATGTCAGGTAGAGAGAGACCTCGTTTCTCACAGATGCCTGCCAGCATGTCACGGATGGTGAGGCCAGGTCGGGCCAGGGCCAAGGAGGCTGTGCCATCGGGCAGGTACACGCAGCAGTACTTCCCTGGCCTGCTTTCGCTCTCACCTTCTGTGCTCCCAAGGCTTTTCCTGTGGCTCTGATTCAGGACAGGGGTGGAAGGAAGGTCATGTGTACATATTCAGGGACATGCAGAGAGTTACACAGGCAGGTAAGCCCACCGGGGCGCACACATGCACACACATGCCTAAGGGCACACTTTTAGGCAGGCAAAGATACTCCTCCTACAGGAACATATGTATGCTCACATGTATGTAACATATGCTCATATGTATGCCAGGTGTAAGGACACCCAGAGACAGATCATCCCACTGACCCCCCCACACCTGTTATGTACACCTGGGCGCCCCCCCCCCCCCACACACACAAAGGGAATGTACACCCATGCCATGCATGGGGCCCATTGTGGTGAGGACAGGAAGAAAGTGAGGAGGCTAAGGGGTTGGTAGCAGGAAGATGTAAGTAGGAACCATGACTAGGAATGATGGTGGCCACACAAAGGGGCATGAATAGTGGCCCTAGCCTGCACGTTGTCCCCCCCAGCAGGCCGCTCACCTCAGATTTGCTGCTTACAAAGGCAAGGAAGCCGAGGTCCAGACTGGCAGACGAGTTGAGGGAGCCCTGGGACTCTCTGCGCAAGGCTGAGTTTGGGGCCCCGCCTGCCAGTTCTAGGGGAGACATAGCAGTGAGCAGAACAGCCCCTCCTCCCTACACCCCCTTCTCCACCGCCAGGTGGACCCCGCTGGAGCCCTCCCGCAGGGGTCTAACGCGGCTTGGGGCCACGGAAGCGTTGCTACTGAGGGGGCTTCCCAAACTTCCGGGCTCTAGTCTGGAAACCGAACCACCGAGGGAACGTGGTGGTCACAGGGTATTTCGGTTTTCACAGATTTACAAATAGGAGGAAGGGGGCATTCTCAAAGCTTGCCCAAACTCCCACCCTGACTCTTGTCTGTGGCCTCCGACCCTCACCCTTGCGGAAAGACTTGCGGAGCGGGCGGCCGCCAGAGCCCTCAGCAGAAGGCTGGTGCCCCAACTCCTCCACGCCCAGCGGCAGCGACTTCCCGGACTTCAGCTTCGGTTTCTGCGGGTGAAGGAAAGGCGCTGGCTCGGGGCCGGACCCAGCCTACGTACAGACCGTGGACACAACCCTACAGATCTGCGCCCGGCCCACTGCCTCCCATTGCCCCTCGTCCGCACCTTCCTGGTGGAGTCGGGGCTGCCGGGGCTGGAGGAGCCAGGTTCCCGCAGGGGTCGTCCCTCGGCCTCCGCCAGGAGACATTCTCGGTACAGCGGGGACTTGACGAAGCGCGCATAGCTGTCGAACTTCATCAAGTTGAAGATCTGCGGGACCCGCGCCGGGGCAGTGAGCCGAAGGGGGCGCTCGACTTGCCCCCAGTTTACCTGGCCCTGTCCTCAGGATTAGCTGGGTCCCCAACCTAGCAGCTGAGACCTTAGCCCCTCCCACGCAACTCCTTGATCTAGCCCAGTGCCTACTCTTGGTCCCGCCTCGACCTCTGCTAGGCTCCACCGTCCCTAGACCCTGATCCACCGTAGCCTCTGGTACCGCCCTCTGACCCGCGCCCTGCCCCTGCATTTTACTTTGGTGCGGGCATCCAAATCCAAATTTGCTCCTCTCCGTAGGCCATTCCAACCCCATCCCACCCCTGACAATCGGGCTTCGCCCCTGGATCTGGTCCCACCTCTTGTCCTTTCTTCCAAGGCCACTCCCCCTAATCCCAAACCGAGGCCCCTGGGAACACTCACCTGGAGCTGCTGTTCCCGGAACATGTCCGGTCGAGGCTCTGCCAGCACCTCCTCGCCTAGCCAAGCCTGCCGGTCTATGTTCACTGGGCTCAGTGCCTGGCTGGACAGGAACTCCCGGTAGATGTGGCGGGCCTCCTGAGCAAGCTGTTGCAGGAGGGACAGGTGAAGTTCAGGGGCATGACCCAGGCTCTGGTCCCACCACTCTGCCCCAGCTCGTCTTTTCCCCCACCTGCTGGGTGTCGCTGGCAGGGATCTGCTGGAAGCGCTCACAGGCCTTCCAGAAAGTTACATTCTCAGCACTGAACTCCTTCTTCAGGAACTCCTGGTGCACAGAAGGAAGAGGCAGGCAGAGACACAGAGACCCAGTCAGGGGATGCGGTCAAAGAGATTGGGATAGAGATAGGGCCAAAAGGCCAAATCAGACAGATAGGGCCAGACAGACAGATGGGGCCAGATCAGAAGGCACAGAGAGGAAATGGGAGGCAGAGGCAAGTTCCCTGCTGAGAGAAAAGGAAGAAGATGCCAAAGAAAGGCTGGATGAGGCAGCTGACACAGGAATTCCACTCTGGCCAGCTTGAAGCTCCATCCATATCCTCTCCATGCCGGCCACCCTACCCCCGCCCCCCACCTGGTGGCCACTGCCATCTGCCCTCCCTATCCCATCCCAGGGCTTACAGTGAAATATGCCAGCCCCAGCGGGTCCTGCAGCAGCCGCTCAAAGGATAGGCCCCAGCTGGCCACAGGCTGCTCCTCAGTGGAGAAGGGGCTGCTGGGGCCACTGGGGAGGCTGTGGATACTGAGAGAGCTTCCTCGGCCGTCACCCTGGCCCTGGGGCCCTGCTGTGCTGCTCAGCTCTGTAGGTGGATAGACAAATGGTGGTGAGCTTTGTGGCCTTCCCCAGCTCTTGGCCCAACCCCATCAGTAGGTATTTTCCCTGGAAAGATAGCAAGAGGTGTCCCCACCCTTTTCCACATACCCTCCCCCACCCCAGTCAGGCCTCCTCTGTACCCTCTGTCACTTACCTCCATCTGAGACAGCCAGAACCTATAAGAGACCCAAGGTAGACAGTCAGAGCAGAGCCTGGGGTAGATTCTCAAGGGACAGCTCTGGGCTCAGGCCCCAGGACTGGAGCTTGTTTTCCTCTCCCTGGAGGGCCATGCTGGGCATTCCCAGTGAGGTCACTGCTTGCTCAGCATTTTGCTCAGGCTACTCCCGGCTCCCCTTCCATCATGTGCCAACCACTGTGTGCTGGAATTTATGCCAGTTACTTTCCATTTGCCCCTGGTTCCCTCCTCCCTCAGCACTTGCTGGGTAAGCCCAGATGTACAGCATGGTGAGGATCAGCACAGACTTTGAATCTTGTCTCTGCCATTTACTAGCTGAGTAACTTGTTACTTGTTTGTTTGCATCTGTAATAGGGGCTGGTGATAATAATAGTAACTTACCTTCTGGGACTATTGTGAGGATCAAATCAGTTTAATACATTTCCAGCACTGAGAACAGTGGCCAGCATGTGGTAAGTGCTGTATCAATGTTTGCTGGTGTCTTTGAGGAAGGAAAGGTGTCTCTGTAGCCAGTGATCTCTTTGTTGCAACTGTTTCCTCTTGGAGAGGAAGACCCTGAGAGACCATGGGCCCCACCCCATCTTGGGCTGGGATCAGGATGCAATTTTAGAATGTAAAGCAGTCATTCTCAAACTCTAGTGTGTATTAAAATGACCAGTAGGAAACCACCTCCAGAGATTCTGGCTCAGTAGGTCCAGGATGGGGTCTGAGGCTCTCCATTTCTAACAAGTTCTCAGGCAATGCTGATGCACTGGTCCATGGACCACATTTTGAGCAGCACTGCTGCAGAGACCAACTTCATCCTCCCCCCCCCCCACCCCCCACGTACAACTCCGACTTCTCTGGGAATCCAACCATTAGTGAAATAGAAAAAACTCTCCTTTCAAAATGACTCTTGCAGTGGTTTCCCTTGGTCTTCCTACCTTCCTAGCAGCTCCTCCAGTTTCCTCCTCATCTCCTACCCACACAAGATGGCCTCCACCCCTCCCTGACTCTGCCTTTCCCTCTCCCACATCTCCCCAGATCCAAACCCACGTAGCCAACTTCCTGCTAACATCTCTGCCCAAATGTCCCACAAGCCCTTTGAACTCAGCCAGTCCCAAGGAGAAGCCACCTCTGCCACTACCAGAGCAAGGCACCAAACCAGTTTCCCTACATCCTGTCTTTCTTCCCACTACCTGGGCTCCTAGCACCAGGGCCCGATCATCCCCCCTTCCCTTTCTCTCTCTCACATCCTCTTCCCACTAGTCCTGTCACAGGGACCACCTGTCCCTTTGTTACATCCCCACTGGAAACAGGTCTACAAACATCTCTCCCAGGAAGCCTCTCCCTGCCCTCCTATCTGGGATCTCCCTCTATGCTCCCCACTCTCACCTGGGAACACTCAGGTTCCATATCTGTGAGCCAGAGCTGGCCCGCAAATATGTTAGTACATAATTAATATCTTGGCTCTCAGACTTTTTTTCTTTTTAAGTTTGAAGGTGTTTCCCACATTTAAAAATCAGGAGTTTTACATAAACTCCTGTGATGCCTCAGCTACCCAGAGCTTCTCCCCAGCCTTCCCTACAAGGGGCTCATGCTCTGTTCAGAGGTCTCTGAGGCCAGTTTGCCACATTCATGTTACTTATGGAGGCAAGTGCTGCCCCAGACCGCCTGAGTTCAATTTGTGCTGTGTGACCTTGCACAAGGCACTTCACCTCTCTGTGCCTCAATTTCTTTCTCTGCAGAAATGGGGCAAATACTTCTCCTGATTTCAAAAGATTCCTGTGATTAAATAAGTTAAATATATAGATAAGGAACTCAGAACACTATCTGATATGTAGTAAACTTTCATGGAACATTACTGTTATTGCTGCTGTTACATTAGTCTTGACAATGCTCCACTTTGAGTTTGCTAGCCCTGCTATGGAGCACAGGTGTTGGGACCTGTCAGACTCAGAGTCAAATCCCAGCTCTGCCCTTTTTTACTCTTACGCCCTCGGGCTCCTCCCTAAGCCTCGTCTCCCACCTAGAATGTGGAGGTGAGACGTTACTGGAGAGGAAAGTTAGCACAGATCAGAGCGTGGCCGAGCACCGAGCCCATTGGCCAGCGTACCAAGCCCCTCCTGGGGGCTTGCCAGGAGAGGGGCGCCCTCTCCTGACCCGCCCCAGCCCTCGCCCTCCTGCCTCTGCACCCCCCATGTGATGGCTTCTTCCCTTCTTCTGGGTCAGCTCCAGGGGCTGCCAGAGAAAGTCCCAATTCCTGGGTTGCATGAAGAGGACGAGTTGAAACCCAGGGTAACCTCCAGCTTGCTCCTTCCTTTCCTGGCAGCCCTACTCATGCCACACGTACCAGCCTCAACTGCTCTGTGGCTTTGCCACCCTCAGGGCTGCTCTCACCACCCTTTGCATGGGTCTTTTGGAACCATCCTGCCTTCCCCTCCGGGGTGGCCGCATGGCCACCTCTTGCCCCCCTACCGTCCCCCACTCCTCGCCACTGGCCTCTCTCTGGCCTGCCCTCCATCCTGGGACTCAGATACGCGCACTAGCTCAGAGCCCCCACTGCTGCTGCGGCAGGCCTGGAGCCACAGACTGGGTAAAGGCGCCTGGGGCAGAAGCCAGCCCACACTCCTATTTGGTTTCATTCTTGACCTTGTGTGGAATTGCCTGTGTGTGTCTTTAGGTGGGACTGGCTCTCAGGTGATGGCCAAGCTCCCTGCCCTGGGAAGTGGAGCAGCTGCTGTGTTAACAGTCGAAGCGCAGCCCAGGGCCTGACTAATGAATCCCTTCAGCCTCCCCCATTTCCCTCCTTCTCACTGCACCCTACACTTTATCAAACTTTTCTAGGTTCCCCACACCCCTTCACACTCCTGCTTCCTGCTTCACTGCTTTCTCTTGCTGCGTGTCTGCTCCTGCTCCCCTCACTGAACTGACTGCTCTCCGATCTCTACTCACTGACATCAGTCACCTACAAACACCACCAGTTTCCCTGAATCCTCCTGCCTACCACACTGCTGTCCACCCATGGCTAGGCCTCTCTCCTTATCATTTGGTAGCTCCTAGAGGGCAGGTCTGGTTTACAGAGGGAGCCAACCTGAACTCCCTCCCATGAAGCACCCTCCTTGCTCTGGTGCTAGCAAGCAGCCATCAGGACCCTAGCAGTCCTCCTCTGCCATCCCATGAAGCCCCAGCACCTCCTTCGGCAAGGATCCTTTACTTCTGAATGCCCCATATCTGTGGCCGGCAAGTCATGCTTCTCGGCCCCTCTTGCCCCACTGGTTGTTGATATGTATAGTTGGGGCTGAGATGCGGTAGGGAGAGAGATCCAGAGGTGGGAGGGAGTTAGGATAGAGTCCAATTTCAGGTCAGCCACTCAAGGGCAAGCAACGTCTTCCTCTGGACCTCGGTTTCCCCCTGGGCAGAAGGGGGCTTGGCATTTCCAACTCCTTGGGGCTGCTAGGAAGGGTGAGCGAGTGTGTGAAAGTCGCTGGCATGGAGCCGTCAGGAGCTCTGCTGACCAGGGCTCCCACCTGCCCAGGCTGCCAGGCTTAGGGAAGTTGTGCTGAGCAGGGCCTGCCTTGCCTCACCCCGACTTGCCTGAGAAGTGGTGAGTGAATGGGAGAAAAGGGGAAGAAAGGATGAGGAAGGGTGTGGTGGAAGGTGAAACTCTGACCCATGGTCAGGCCTCAGTTTGCCATAATTTTTTTTCTTAAGCCTGGCAGAACCGCTAGTATCTAAGAATACTAAGGTGAGTGTGGGGAGCAACATTTCTGAGCTCCACTTGTGTGGCAGGCACTCTCGGACAATACACATCCATGTTCTCACTCACTCTATCCTCAAATCCTTATCCTGCGTGGCAGGTATTACTACCCCCATTTTACAGACGAGGAAACCTAGGCCCAAAGAACTCACACAGTGGGGAAGTGGCTGAGCTGAAGTTAAAATCCAGGTGTGCCTGACTCTGGAGCCTGAGTTATTTTCTCCACCAAGCTGCCTCCCTGGGTGGGCAGGAGATGTACCAGGGGAGCTGGCAGGCCCAGGGCCTTAGCCCTTTGGACACAGGTGGGCAAAGTCAATCAGGGGTAAAGAGCCCAGGGGGTCCTCTTGAACTCTGCCCTCTGTAGGGGTCAGACCTCAAAGGAAGGGGCGAATTATTTAGCATCTTCTGTGCTGGGCACTCTGTACCATCATCTCATTTCATCCTGGTTAGGGGAAACGGAGGCCCCAAGATCCTCTCTGGGTATGTGCACAGAGAACCCTGGGTGCCTGGCCCCTTCAGCCTGAGCCAATCCTGTGGAGCTGAACCCTAGCCCCGAGCTGGATGCCAAGAATACAGACAGAGCTACAGTAGGCTCTGCCTTGCAGGTCTCCCCAGATGGGATGACTACCTGGGCTCCCTGAGAGTGACAGGATATGATAACCCCTCCTCTCCAGGCTTTAGGCCCAGCTTCCCCTTAGGCCATGTCCCTGTACAAACACCCTGTGTTTCCCCACATCCAGACGCTTCCCCATGCCATCCCCTCCTCCAGATGGCATATCCTTTCAAGAGCTTCCTACTATGATGCACAAAATGAGACAAGAAGTCAGTTCTCCCTCCTCAGGTCCTCCTCAAGCTTTCTCTACCCTGGACCCATGGCTCTTACCCAAATCTGAATTCTCTTCTGGTATTTGTACCCACATCTTTTGTGCCTTGCCAGACTGGGAGCTGCATGAGGGCAGGGGCTAGGATGGTGGGTTTGGGTCTTCAGTGCCTAGGACAGGGCCAGCATAGAGCAGACCTATGGAGGGGTTGCTGAATGAATGACTGCATGAACAAATGAAGTGGCAATTGGGGTTGTGTAACGATGTCTCTGGGAGGGGGCTGGGAGCCATCTTTAAGTGACAGGTTTCATTGCAACTGCCTGACAAGCTGAGTGGCAGAAAGCCGAGGCTAACAAATGAAGCTGCCTCAGCAGGGAGTGATGGCAGCGGTGGGTGGGGGTGGTTGCAGGGGGAAGAGGGGGAGGACAGAGCCAGGCAGTTCTGGGAGGTGGGAGAGCAAAGGCATTGAGTCAGATAGTCTGGGTTCAGATGCAGGCCCCTCTACCTGCTGGCTGCCTTCAGCATGTCAGTTACTCCTCTGAACCTCCCTCGAGAGGTTACTCATGGAAGGAGCCTGACTCCTGGTCCATAAGTGCTGTGCCACAGATGCTGATGCCTGTCCACCCCTCCCCATGACAGTTGAGCATGGCCTTAGAAAGCTGACCAATGGCCAGCAAGAAGCCAATCTGTGACCCTCAGGATTCCAACAGGTGACAGGGAGAGTTCAGAACAGGCCCAGGAAGGGCAAAGATAAACCTGTGTGTGAAGGTTGCTGCAAGGAGCCAGGGCATCTACGAGCTTTCCAGGGTTGGGGGCAGTGGGTGCCCTCCCTGCTCTGAATGACTTTTGGGTAGAGAAGCCATGGGCTGATGTGGCAGGGACAGAGGCAGGGTCTGTCCCTGGGCATCCTCAGTTGCCCTGAAGTCCTGGACACTGCTCAAAAGCACCAACCCAGCACCAACCCACCCCATCTGGGGTGGTCGTGGGAGTGGCCCAGTGTCCTTGGCCTGCATACCCTAGTGCCATGTCTCTGGGTTGGAGTGAGAGGACCGTAGGTTCTTGAACTTTCAAAGTTAGGTTGATGGCAGAGACAGTGAGGTGGGGACTGAGTCAGCTTGGAGGGGTTTGCCTCTCTCCCACCAAGCTAGCCTGGGGCTGGGCAACAAGGAGACACTAGACAAAGGAGAGGTGGAGAAAAGCCTTAGGAATTAGTAGGGAATTAGGAGGGTAAAACCTCAGTTCCTGAGTGAGGCAGGGGATCCATGAAGAGGTACTGAGAATGAAGGGAGGCATGGGGCTGACATTTATGGAGCCCCCACAATGGGTCAAGGGCCTCATATTCATCATTCTACTTAGTCATCTCAACAAGATGACTTTAAGATCTGTTCCAATTTCCTCATTTTATAGGTGAAGATACTGAGAGTCAGAGAGGACCCTAGTATGGGTCAGAGAGGACCCCTAGTGAGGGACACAGAGCCAAGAGTGGAATCCAGGTCTCTCTAGGCCCATTGGCCTTGTCCCATAGTCCTAGGCTGGGGCTAGGTTGGAGGCTAGGACACCGTCTGGCCTTCCTGGAGATGGGGTTCTGCCAAGTGGGCTGGTATCCTAGGGAGGAAAGGCCTAGTACAGCCTGCCCCATTAGCTGAATGAATAAAGAAGCTGGACTGTCCAAGGGAAGCTCTGATTTGGAGGCCAAGCAGCCAGGGAGAGGCTTCAGGGGGTGGGGCAGCAGTAATAGCCAAGGCATCCTAGTGCCCAGCTACTCCCACCCTTCCCAGTAGCCCAGGAATAGAAAAGACAAGATGTACCAAGCTGGCCTGAGCCTACTGACCCATCCCAGGCTGCCCAAAGACTACTAGTTCTGGCATGAAGCCTCTGGAGCAGGTCTAGCTAAAGGGCAGTGACCCACTTGAAGGTTGCCCCTTACCTGACTTTGGGCATCAGGACATGGGATGAGTAGGGGAAGGCTGAGGCTAAGTGAGATGTGGAGGCCTGGGCCTCTGGGGGTGTGTGCAGGGGTCAAGGGCCATGCTAGATCTCCCAGCCTAGATGGTACCAAAGTGGCAGGAGAGGGAGCAGTGGGTACCAGAAGCCTGTGACCACTGTACTCTGCTGTCATGCCCAAGGTTGCCTTAGGTCCCCAGCAGGGCCATCTGGAAGGTCCTACAGGAAGGGCACCAGGTCCTACTACCTGCTCCTGTCTGTACCCAACTTCTCCCGCCCACTAGCAGCATGCAGGCTCTTCCCCAACCCTGCCGGGTGTGCCTCCTGGGCTCCACCCTGGGTGTGCCCACCCCCTCCCCCGGGCCTGGACTGGAGCCCACACTCACCATGCGCCCGTTGGGGACGCCCAGGTGCTTGGGCTTCCCCGGCATGCCGTTGCTGTTCACGAGTCCCTGCCGTGAGGAGTGCCCACCATGGGGACTGTGGGCAGCCCCGGCCAAAGCTTGCACGGTGGCAGGCAGGCAACAGAGAGAGCCCAGCTCCGCTCCTGTGGGCCTTCACATCCTGAAACACCAGCTCACTACCTCTTTTCTCTGCCACAGGAAGTGTCTCTATAGAAACCGAACCACAGAAAGAAGCAAGGTCTAAGTGAGCGCACGCCTCTTCCTACATGCACACACACACACACACACACGTTCACATGCGCACACACACATGCCACAATGTACCCTTAGCAGTGCCCCACACTGTCACCAACAAATCGCCAGAGGCCTGTATGTGCCCAGGAAGTGGCCCAGCCTGGTCTGGCCCAGCCAAGGGAGATCCAAGTTTATGTCTGGGCACACAGAAGTGTGTGCTCACACCCTTAGTCACCTTTTTGCACCCTGACAGGGGCTTCTGTGGACATGTGTACATGTGCACCAAGTATGCACACATATATTTTACTCAGGACACACTTATCTCACACCTGCTGTGTGCCAGGCATGTGCACACTCAATACCCCTCCCCCAGGCAGTTGTGTGCATGCAGAGGTACTATATTCCCAGATACTTCCCAGGCATGTGCCCACATGTACAGACAGATGGCCACTTTGCATGCATGGTCATATACACACAGGCCATCCAGGTGTGCATGTTATAAACATACACTCTCCCTTCATTAGAAACACTTGGGTGTATGTACAGTCCCTTGGACAGGGGCATGTGGCGGGCACAACTGCATATAGGTGTATAAGTAGTCAGCCACCCCAGTGATATGTGCAAGTAGGTATGCACATGCTTACCCACCCAGGCAGGGGAATGGATCAGTTGCATCTGTGTTTGACATGTGTGCATTCATGTCCACCCACATAAAAGTTCCACCTTGGTGTAGTACTGTCGACTGAAGAGTGACACCATGCCTTCCCAGCCCTGACCCAGTGCCAGCTGAACTCAGGCCCTTTAGCCAGAGTCCTCAGTTTGCCTCTTTCTTACACAGGCACATACCCACTACAGGACTTGTTTTACCCTAAGTACGGGCTTAGAGCCCTCATGTCCCCCACCACTCTGGTTTGGGCACCTCTACTGTTTTCTACCCTTTACGCTACTGCCCTCTTCTAGGGCCATGACCTGAACCCTTCAGTGACAGAAAGTAACTGACTCTTCACCACAAATTCATGTCCTCTTCCTCCTGGGCACACGGTTAAACTTTACATTCCCAGGCTCATTTGCAGTCAGGTGTGGCCATGTGACTAGTCCCACCAATTAAATGGGAGTGAGATGATGTGTGCCATTTCTGGGCCAAGACTTTTAAGTAGTATGTGCCCTCCACATTCTGTCTTTCCCCTTTAGCTTGGCTGGATGCAGAAGATGATGAGGCTTTAAGGGATTGCGGAGCCACAGAAGAAAGGAGACAGGGTCTTTGTATTAGGGCACAAAGGCAAGCCACCCATTAACCAGAAACACTAGCTTTGTGCTGTTATGAGAGTGAGGAATAAACTTTGAGCTGTTATACACATTAGAGTCTATTTTTGATAGCAGCTAGTGTTACCTTACTTAATATACCTCTTCACTCAGCCCTGACTCACCTCTTTCCAGACACCTTGCTCCAGGCCACCCAGATAGAGGGATTCAGTCAGACTTGGTGTGTATATTGGGGGTTGATTTGGAGCCTGGAGCATTGCAAGCAGTGGTCTTAATAAGGTGTCATTGACATGACAATGTCAATGTGCCTGTGAGGGTTTTATAGGTTGTATGATGTCAGTGGAGACTGCTTGTCTGTCTACTGGGCTATGGACCTGGGCCGAGGCTTCATAAAGGGTGTTACCACTTACAGGGGCTTCTCCCAACTTCATTTGTTCCTCACAACCTCTTTGTGAGTGGTGCTCATTTATTTACATTTTACAGATAAGGAAATTGAGACTTGGAGACAAATGAGTTCCCCAAGGTTACACATCAAGTCAGAGACTGTTGTGAATAAGTGTGCTTGGGTGCCAGGAGCTGCTCCTGGGCCATCACAAGCCCAGGTGCCAAGACCTCATCTTCCTCCCTGAAAGGCCCATTTACAGTCTCTGACCCCTGCTAAGGTCATCTTCTCCTCTGCCCACTTCTGAACTATGGATGCCAATTTTACCTTTGACCACATCTTTACCTCAGGGACCCCAGCCAACCCAGAACTTCCCATCTCTTAGTCCTTATCTAATTTTCTCCACTCCACAAGAGCAGTGGGGTACCTCCAGGCCACAGAACACTGTTCTCAGCTTATCTCTCCTTGGCTTCCCACAGCAGATCAATTTTTAATATCTGATCCCCCTTCCCTCTGGAGGCTTCCTGGGCTCAGGCCTTGTTGTCTCTCATTTGGCCATAATAACCTTCTATTCAGTCTCCCCACCTGCTATGCCCCTCCAATCTTTTCTCTTCACCATAGTCAGAGAAAACCATGTTGGCCCCTCCCATGCTTAAAACCATCCCAGTGCTTTCTGGAAAAAAGCCATGTTCCTTAGTTGGGAAATTGAAGGCCTTTCAAGTTCTGGCCTTAGCTATACCCTCCCCCACCTCTCCTCAGCCATTCTGAACTGCTTTCATCCCATATGCCCCTGGGGAATCCTTCAGGGCCTTTGCATCTCCTGTTCCCTCTGCTAAGAATGCCTTTCCTTTTGCTGGTAAACTTCTTCTCATTCTTCATGATCCAATTCCAGATTTTAGAACAAATATTCATATTTTTACTAATTATTAATCACCTCCTTTGTGCCAAGCACTGCTGTAGATGCTGGGGATGCAGCAGAAGTGGCCATAGCTGACAAAAATCCCACCCTTCCTAGAGGTCTAGTGGAACATACATATTCTTGTTTGTATAGATATAATTTCTGGAAGGGAATACCCCTAGGGAGGGGAGTGGCAGGGAACTTTTGTTGTATTTTATTTTTGTATTACGTATATGAGCGTATTACTTTAATAGTAAGCTTATTAAAAATATGTGATCCAGAAAAGATGTCTCAGCACTTAACCCTGATAAATTCATTCATCCCAAAGGGCAGCTTCTTTATTAACCAGGAGTCAGCTGCTTAACTGATTGAGCCACCCAGGTGCCGCAAGGGACAGCTTCTTTAAATAAAGGAGCAACCAACAAGGGATCCCCACCTCCCCTCTGATCTGTAACAGCGGTCATTAATTCATATGTCTAGAGGGCCAGAGGTACTATAAATTAGTGGCCAGTGGGGAGGCTAGCTCAGCACAGGAAAGCTTTTGTGGGGCCTCATGGGCCTAGTGTGGTTGGATCTTCAGATTTTCCTGAAAAACTAGAAATTTGGATTTCTAATATGAATTTAAGTCTCTCAGTTTAAAAATATTGAGGGGATTGGGGCGGCTGGGTGGCTCAGTCGGTTGAGCGTCCGACTTCGGCTCAGGTCATGATCTCACAGCTCCTGAGTTCGAGCCCCGCGAAGGGCTCTGTGCTGACAGCTCAAAGCCTGGAGCCTGCTTTGGATTCTGTGTCTCCCTCTCTGCCCCTAACCCACTCGCATTCTGTCTCTCTCAAAAATAAATAAACGTTAAAAAAAATATATTGGGCACCTGGGTGGCTCAACTGGTTAAGTGTCCGATTTCAGGTCAGGTCATGATCTCGTGGTTGGTGAGTTGGAGCCCCGCATCAGGTTCTGTGCTTACGGCTCAGAGCCTGGTGCCTGCTTCAGATTCTGTGTGTGTCTCTCTCTCTGCCCCTCCTCTGCTCACGCTCTGCCTCTCTCTGTCTCTCAAAAATAAATGTTAAAAAAATTTTTTTTAATAAAAAGTAGATAAAAATATTGAGGGGCGCCTGGGTGGCTCAGCTGGTTGGGTGTCGGTCGCTTGATTTTGGCTTAGGTCATGATCCCAGGGTCATAGAGCCCCCCCCCCCCCCCCCCCCCCCAGTAGGGCTCCACGCTGGGTGTGGAGGCTGCTTAAGATTCTCTCTTGCTCCCTGCCCCTCCCCCACTCAATTCTCTTCCTCTCCCCCCCCCCCCCAAACCCCCACAAAACCCAAACCAAACCAAAAATATCGATATTTGAATCATGTATTGAAATAGCATGAGCAGGTAAAACAGAGCCTTATCCGGCTGTAGGCCAGGAGTTTTTGACCTCTGGCCCACAGCCAGCTTTCCTCAACCTTTAAGGGCTGCTGCTTCCAGCTGCAGCAGATGGGCACTAACATGGTTTGGATCCAGATGGGTCCCAACTATCACTGGGGTCCCGGACAGGATTTCGGTCTGCTCCTACTGCGTAAACTCGATTGGGTATTAGGAGCTGGGACTGTGTACACCCTCTATTTTTCCAAAGGCGGGATGCTGGGGAGCGGTGGGGCCACAGACGGCTAAAGAAAACTATCTAGGGCCATCCAGTGAGTCCGAGGGAGCACAGGAGTTGGAGTTCAGGCTTCCGCCTTCAATTCTGAGAAACGTTAGTCCAGACTCGATTACCGGCAGGTTGACAGGATCGTTTTAGTCTTCGTCTCTCCAGCCTGCGCGAAAGACCCAAAAAACTACAAGTCCCAGCACGCCTCGCTTCGCAGAGGACCCTCGCTCTTCCCCTGACTCAAACCATCCCTCTGTTCCTCGTTGGCTCACAAGCTTAACGTGCTGTTCAATGATTGGTTGCAGCTCTTGTCGCTCATAAGAACCCATTGCCGAAGCTGGCCGACAGGTTCCTCGCAGCCGCTAAGGAGATGTAACAGCACTCGACCAGGCTGGGGGAGCTGGTCGGTAAATAAAGCCGCCTTCCCTCCGGCTGCGAGGCCTTGCTTTTTTAACTGCCCGGTGACACTAGGTTTGGAGGGTTTCCGGCCGGAGGCCATTAGATGGGACACCAGGAAGGCGGAAGTCCCAGGGCGGAAGTGGCAGAGAGGAACGGAGAATGGCGGCGGAAGGCTGGATTTGGCGCTGGGGCTGGGGCCGGCGGTGCCCGGGGAGGCCTGGGCTTCCCGGCCCTGGCCCTGGCCCCACTACACCTCTACTTCTTTTTCTGTTGCTGGGGCCGGTTGTTGCAGATATAACTGACGGCAACAGTGAACACCTCAAGCGGGAGCATTCGCTTATCAAGCCCTACCAAGGTGAGGCCTGGGGCGGGAATGGGCGCTGGGTGAGGGCGAGGCTGGACAGGGTTGGACAAGGGAGTTCCTTTCTCCTGAGCAAAGCAGCTTTGTGGGTTTCCTGTCTTTGGCAAGGCCAGTCCTGGAATGGCTTCTTACGCACCTGTCTCTGTCCGTCTCTGCCCACAGGGGTCGGTTCCAGCTCCATGCCCCTCTGGGATTTCCAAGGCAGCACTATACTCACGAGCCAGTACGTGCGTTTGACCCCTGATGAGCGCAGCAAAGAGGGCTCTATCTGGAACCACCAGGTGAGTGGCTCCCAGGAGGTTAGGTATACCCTTAAGTAAGCCACTACTCCCAGTCTCTGCAGCACCCAGACCTGAGCTTAGTTCGAAGGTTTGCTTGGCACCTTTCTCTCCCGCTCCGGTCTTCCTCATCTTGGTAACGCTCATCAGTGGTGACATTAACAGGTAATGACTACTGAAGCTACTACGTGTCAGGAACTGCACCTGACACTTTCCACCTTTCTCATTTAGTTTCTTCAAAAGCCTTGTGAAGTAAGTGATGTTATTTCCATTTTACTGACTACGCTGAGGCTTAGAGTTGAAAGTACCTTTCTCAAAGTCACGTAGCTAGTAAACACGGAACTCTCTGGCTGTCTGAATTGAACCCTCAACAGTGGGATAAATGGAATGAACATCTTTATTGGGTGGTTTCTGTGTGTTAGGCACTAGCCTTATGATGCCTTATTGTATTTAATTCTCAAACAGGCTGTTTGAAATAGTTGGCTATTGTGGCTTTATGCAGAGCTAACACAGCGAATGGTATAAACATTTAAATTCTGATCTGTCTGATATCTAAGCCCAGCAATTCACTTGCTACACTTGACCCCCCCCTACCCCTGTACGGTGGAGGAATCCCTTAGAAATACTTGCAGACTCCATCCATTTCCCCAGTGTTTCATTGATGATCTTGTCATCAGTGGCATAGAGGAGCTGGACTTGTAGGCAGTTTTAATTTCTGTGACTTTTGCTTTAGAGGTTAGGGAACCTCGAGTATCACTGGCATGTCATACATAACCAGTGGCCAAGATAAGTCGCTACACAGACTCCACACTGAGGAGGTCGAGGTCAGGAAAGGGGTGAAAGGGGAATAATTTTGGGCTGGGTCACAGCTTGGGGCGGATGCTGCCCCTGCCCCAGCCTACCTGATTCCAACTCTTCCCATGGCTTAAGCTGTTGGCCATTGTCCTAGTTTTCTCCACCCTGTTCTTTGGTCCATTCTGAGTGGCTTCCTCATTAAGTTCTGGGAGACTGCACCGTCCTTGTGTTGCCTCATCTGCCTGTCTCTTCCACTCCTCCTCTCCTTTGCTAGGGACATTTGGTTTACTTTCTTCAGCTTTCACTCTGATCCTCAGAGCCTGGGGTCTCTCATCAAGGGATAAACAAGCATTATGTCTATACAGTCTGGCCCCTGGTGTCTCCATTCGTTCTAGTAATTTTGTTCCAGCCTCTCTGGCTGCTTTCTTGCCTCAGGATCTTTGCACTTGTTGTTCTCTCTGTCTGGGCACATTGCCTTCTGGCTCTTCATGCCTGCCTGGTTCTTTCTCATCTGGTGTGTCTCAGCTTGAGTGCCACCCACTCAGTATTTCATTAACTACTTTATCTCCCCAAGTCACATTCTGTCACATTATTCTGTCTTAGGGCTTCCAGATAATTTTAAAAAATTATACTGTAGTGTTACATTTTTTATGGAAGTGAGTTCAGTATAGCATTAAATTTTTTATTTTTTAAGGAAGGTACAAATAGGGCTAGAACCATTAGAAATTGGTTCAGCTACAAGTAACTTAATTATGGTTGTATATATAACTATTGGTTGGCATTGTCAGTGGTGTGGCAATGTCACAGGGCTGAGAGGATTCTACACTACATCAGATTTTTAGTCTGGAATGTAACTATTCTTCCCCCACATCCCCATTCAGTTCTAGGGCCTTTCCTATTTGGCCCTGCAGATATTCTTAAAAGGTTGGAATGTTTCCTGTAAATCTTGAAAGAAATTGCTTGGAAGTCTTAGAATTTTCTGCCTAGTGCTTCCCAAGAACCACCTCTTCCTTTACTGGGCTGGAGAGCTGGTTTCTGGACTTTTCTTTGTTGCGTGGCCCCACCTGGGAGAGGGACTGAATTAGCAAACACTCCTAAGCACCTGCTGTTCTCTGAGCAAAGAGAAAAACACAGCTGTGCTGTTTCAGTGGCGAGGTCCAGACCATGGAGTGGTCCCAAGGTGAAGTCTCAAGACTGACTGGAGCACAGGACATAGGGGGATGCCCAAGGGGCTGATTGGGCCCCATCTTGAGGAGCCTTGTGTGGAGGCTGCAGAGGTGGTGGTTGACCTTTTTTGGCTGATGTACTGTCTGAAAGTATATATCCTCTTGTGCTTTTTAAAAGTTCATATCCCAAATTATTGTAAGTTTGAATATTTGCAAAGGATGTAGTTTCTAGCATATTTAAATATTGCCATTTTAAAATAAAGCTGTTTGGTACTCTTCAGTATGTTCAGTGGAATCTAAATATTTCAATTTGGTATCCATTGTGTGTTTTAAACACTGTGAATCAGCCTGAATTATACATCAGTTTTTTTAATTCAATGTGTGTTTTCATCTCATCCTACACAATTTTATCCTATGCCATGTATTTAATGCTTGAAAATTTCTTCTTGATTAGCTTGTTCTATTCTCTGTAACTAAAATAAGTATAATAATTTAAACCTTTTAACTTTGGGGGCGCCTGGGTGGCTCATTCGGTTGAGCATCTGACACTCTGTTTCAGCTCAGGCCTTGATCCTAGAGTTTTGGGATACAGTGCTGCGTCGGGCTCTGTGTAGAGCATGCGGCCTGCTTAAGATTCTCTCTCTCTTTCTCCCTGCCCCTCTCCTCCATTCTCTCTCTCTCTAAAATAAAAATAAATTAGAAAAAAAACATTTTAACTTTGTTGGGACCTTGAAACTAAGTTTTAATATGGGGGGGTGTTACAATTATTATTGATACACAGTTGGTCAAAATAAATTCATTACACTATTTTGAGATAATTATTGTAAAAGTAAAAATTTATTGAAATGCATCTCAATAAGCTGTTGTCCCCCCAGTCCCTGTCTGGATGGGTATTATTGTCAGAATGAGACAGGCCTCAGCACCACTTCTACTTTTTGTTTTTATAGGTGTGAATGCTGAGAATCTGTGTTTACTTAAATAGTAGATGGAGATGCAGGGAGTTTTGTTATAGCAGGGACACTCAATATTTTAAACTTCTGTTGGTTTATAAACTCAAAATCATGTAGTGATCTTTCATCAAAATGATGATGTATCATGGGGCGCCTGGGTGGCGCAGTCGGTTAAGCGTCCGACTTCAGCCAGGTCACGATCTCGCGGTCCGTGAGTTCGAGCCCCGCGTCAGGCTCTGGGCTGATGGCTCGGAGCCTGGAGCCTGTTTCCGATTCTGTGTCTCCCTCTCTCTCTGCCCCTCCCCCGTTCATGCTCTGTCTCTCTCTGTCCCAAAAATAAATAAAAATGTTGAAAAAAAAAATTAAAAAAAAAAAACAAAACAAAAAACTGAGTTTACAAACACCTTTTAAAAAAAAAAAAATGATGATGTATCAGTTAACTATTGGATTAGCTCTACCTTCCACTAGTTGCAAGGACGTGAAACCACTAAGTGTAAAATGTTCTATGATTGCCACATGATTCTGATTTAATTGGCTCGGGGGAGGGTCAGGGCATTAAGATTTCTGAGCTCCCCAGCTGGCTCAGCTGTGCAGCTAGGGTGGAAAACCATGGCTGGCTGTCTAGTCCTCCTTCCAAAATCAGCTTCTAAATCCGTTCCAGCTGGTACTTCACCTGCACCTGCTTAAAATCCTTCAGAGGCTTTATATTGTCTCTATTTTGGTATTTCCCTCCACTGATCTACAGTCTTCAATCTGCCACGTGCAAAGATTTTCTAAGGCCCAGATAGTCCTGTAGGAATCAGTTTCCAGGTTTCAACTTCTGTGTGTACTCTTTCCTGAAACTCCTCTCCCTATGAACGTACCAGGGGCAGGAGGGTAGGTGTTCCTTTCTCATATCCCTGTTCTCAGTTGCCCTTCTGCTTGGAGGCACACCTTGCACCAGCTTGGGGTCTTAGCTCAGTGCATTGTTCTCAGGTACAGAAAACTGGGCACCAAAGAGACCGTTTGAAATCTGGTTTCTGGGCTAACTTTTGTGGAGGTGAGATAGTTAAAAAACTTTTTTCAAATATATAAGGGCTTTTCTAGTTATTAGAAAATTAAGTTGTTGTTAATATCTAGTTTGGTTTCACCATGGTCAAGGAATGCAATCTGTTATTTCATTTCTTGGAGGTCTGTTGAGTCTTGCAAATGGTCTGGTTTCTGGAAGATTTCCTGTGTGTGTCTGCAAAGAATGTGGATTCTCAGGTCGTTGAGTACAGTGTGCTGTTTGGTCCTTAGTTAAATTTACTGATTGGGTTCAAATATCTGTATTCTTCCTGATGTTTTTGCTTGTTTTTATCGATTACTAAGAGAGGTATGTTAAAATTTCTCTGTGGATTTGTTTTTACTTTTGTAATTTGTTAGTTTCTGCTTTACATATTTTTGAGGCCAAAATTTTCCTGGTAAAGGGCATCTTTTATTAAGAAGTGTTTTTGTTATTAAAATGTCCCTTTTTAAATTTTGTTATTGATATAGCTACACAAGCTTGCTTTCGGTTAGTGTTTGCATGCTGTATCTTTTCCTGTCCTTTTCCTTTTTTCCATTTCTTTATGACTTAGAGTTGTTTTCTTGTAAACTCCATATATGATTAGTCTTTTGAGGGGTTGTTGGTTTATTTTTGTGGTAAAATACACATAACACCATTTACCATTTTAACCTTTTTCCCCCACTTTTAAATCATTTAATTTATGAAACCGTTCTCTTCAGTAAGATGTTCCTTGGCATTTAAACGGTGTTTAAAAATGTAATGGTGAGGTGCCTGGGTGGCTCAGTCAGTTGAGTGTCTGATCTTGGCTCAGGTAGGGATCTCATGGCTCGTGGGTTTGAGCCCTGCATTAGGCTGTCTGCTGTCAATGCAGAGCCCACTTAGGATCCTCTGTCTCCCTCTTTCTGCCCCTCCCCTTCTCATGTGTGGACTCGCTCGTGCGCGTGCTCTCTCTCTTCCTCTCTCTCTCTCTCACGAAAATAAACATTAAAAGGAATATAATGGCTATCTATAAAAAATTAATTTGATTATCGTATTTATGTAGCTGCACGTGTAAAAGAAAATTGGGGAAACATTTTTTATTACAGTAAATGTCCATAATATAAAATTTACCATCTTAACCATTTTAAGTGTCCAGTTCAGTGGCAGTTCATTCACCTTGTTGTGCAACCATCACCGCCGTCCATCTCCAGAATTTTCCTATCTTCCCAGACTGAAACTCTGTACTCATTCAACAGTGACTCTCCATTTCCTGCTCCCCAGAGCCCCTGGTAACCAATATTGTTCTTTCTGTCTGAATTTTACTCTTTTAGGGACCTCATTTAATGAAATCATAGAGTATTTGTCTGTGTTTGGCTTATTAATTTAGCATAATGTCTTCACAGTTTGTCCATGTTGTAGCCTGTGTCAGTACTTCATTCCTTTTTATGGCTGAGCAATATTCTTCTGTGTGGGTACACATTTTGTTAATTCATGTATTTGTTGATGAACACTTGGGTTGTTTCCACCTTTTGGCTATTGTGAATAATGCTGTCAAGAACACGGGTGTGTATGAGTGTCTGAGTCCTTGCCTTTTTTTTTTTTTCTTCTCCCCACCTAGGAAGTGGAATTGCTGGGTCCTATGGTAATTCTATATTCAACTTTTTGAGGACAATCAAACTGTTTTCCACAGTAGCTACACCATTTTACATTCCCACCAGCAGTGCGTAAAGGTTCCAGTTTCTCCACATCCTTGCCAACACTTTTTCTGTGTTTGTTTTTTTTGTTTTTTTTTTTTTTTTTATGATAGCCATCTATCCTAATGAGTGTGAGGGGATATCTTGTAGTTTTGATTTGCATTTCTCTAATAACTAATGACGTTGAGCATTCTTTCATGTGCTTATTTGCTGTTTATCTTCTTTTTGGAAAAATGTCAAGTCTTTTGTTCATTTTTAAATTGTTTTTAACTTTAGGAGTTCTCTATATTCTGGAGACATTAATCCCTTCCCAGTTACATGATTTGGAAATATTTTATTCCATTTCGTGGTTGTCTTTTTATTATCTTGATGTTTTTGATGTGCAAGAATTTTTGTTGTTGTTTGTTTATTTTTGGGAGAGAGGGAGAAAGTGTGAGCAGGAGAGGGCAGAGAGAGGGAGACAGGATTCTAAGTGGGCTTTGCGCTGAAGCAGAGAGCCTGATTCAGGACTTGAACTCTTAACTGTGAAATCATGACCTGAGCCAGTCAGATGCTTAACCGACTGAGCCACACAGGTGCCCCAAGAATTTTTAATTTTGATGAAATTCACTTTATTTTGTTGTTGTCGTCTGTGCTTTTGTGTCCTATCCAAGAAATCTTGCTAAATCCAGTGTTGTGAAGATTTTCCCTGTGTTTTCTTCTAAGAGGTTTATGGTTTTAGCTCTTGAGTTTAAGGCTTTTACCCTTTATTTAGTTTTAAAATTAAACTTTTTGAGATAATTGTAAATTTACATGCAGTTGTAAGAAATAATACAGGGAGATCTTATGTACCCTTATCAGAATGTAGTTCACATTTAGTAAAATTACTGATGTGTTTTGCTTTAATCCACCTTCCTATTATTTTTATTTAAAAAATTAAAACAATTTTAAGTTATTATTTTTTTATTTACTTTCTATTTGTACTGCTCATTCTCTGTTCATTTTTCTCTCTGGTCTTCTTTTGAGTTGGTTAATTTTTATTCCATTTTTACTCTTCTGCTAGCTCGAAAGTTCTTTGCTTGCTTCCCAATTTTTCAATGATTACTCGAGTTTAAAACACAGCCATATTTTACCAAAGTCTAACGATAATGTGTACTTTCTTCCTGGACAATGCAAGGATCTTAGAATACTTTAACTTTATTTACCCCATTGTTGTCATTTATTTTAATTTTATTTTAAAACATTGTTTCATGCAAATATTTATTTAGATTTTTACCCGCATATTTACTGGGTTTTTTTGTTCTTTGTTCCTTCCTGAATCTCTGACTTTACATCTGGATAATTTTCTTTCTCTCTGATGAATGAAAGACAGTTTTAATGTTTTTGTTTATCTAAAAACGGCTCTTTTTGGGGGCGTCTGGGTGGCTCAGTTGGTTAAGTGTCCAACTTTGGCTCAGGTCATGGTCTCGTGGTTTGTGAGTTTGAGCCCTGCCAGCAAGGAGCCTGCTTGGGATTCATATTTTTTTCCTCCCTCCCTCTCTCTCTTTCTCTCCCCCCCACCCCTGCTTGCACTCTCCCTCTCTCAGATAAGTAAACTAAACTAAATAAATAAAAATGTCTCTTTTTAAAAAGTCTTTATCTGAAAATGTCTTAATTTTATCTTCATTCTTGAAGGATGCATTTGCTAAGCATAGAATCCTGTGTTCATTTTATTATTTAAAAATTTAAAAATATCTATTCATTTTTGAGAGACAGTGCAAGTGGGGCAGGGGCAGAGAGAGAGGGAGACACAGAATCTGAAGCGGGCCCCAGGCTCTGAGCTGTCAGCACAGAGCTCGACGCAGGGCTTGAACTCACAAAACTGTGAGATCATGACCTGAGCCAAAGTCAGATACTTAACCATCTGAGCCCCTTATTCACTTATTTCTAAAAATGTTTATTTGAGAGAGAGGGGTGGGGGGAAGAGTGCACGCAGAGAGAGAGGGAGAGAGAATCCCAAGCAGGCGGCATGTTGCCAGCTCAGAGCCCCATGTGGAGCTCAATCCCATGAACCATAAGATCATAACCTAAGCTGAAATGAAGAGTCGGATGCTTAACTGACTCCCTCCCTTCCTTTTTGTGCCTAGATGTGGTTTTCTTTTTTTTTTTTAAGTTTATTTATTTTTGAGAGAAGGGAGAGAATGTGCAAGCAGGAGAGGGGCAGAGAGAAAGAGGGAGAGAGAGAGAATTCTAAGTAGTCTCCACACTGTCAGTGCAGACCCAGTGCGGGGCTCAAACCCACGAACCATGAGATCATGACCGGAGCGGAAGTCGGTTGCTTAACTGACTAAGCCACTCAGGTGCCCCTGGTTTTCTTTTTAATTTGTCTTCTTTGGTTTGTAAGATTTAAGATTTGTGGTGAAATGTCTGTGAATCAGTTTTAGTAAGTGCTTGGACATCGCTTTAAATATTCCTTTGCCCTGTTCTCTCACTTCTCATTCTGAAACTCCAGTTTATGTATCTTAGAGTTTTTCACTCTATCTTACTGACAATTTTGTATCTACCATTCATTCTCTCTGCTTCATCCTACATTTTTTTTTTTTTTTAACCTCTCTGGCCTTGAGATCACAGATTCTCTCTTCATCTGTTTTTAATCTACCTGTCCATTACATTGTTAATTTCAGTTACTGTGTTTTTTTTAGTTCTCGGACTGTTTCTTTTTGTTTTGGTTTTTTTTTTTTTTTTTTTTTTTTGGTAGTGTGATTTTTTTTTTTTTTTTTTTTTTCCTTTTTTTCCCAGTTATTTTTAGGACACCTGGGTGGCCCAGTCAAAGTGTCTCATTCTTGGTTTTAGCTCAGGTCATGATCTCTTGGTTCATGAGATCAAGCCTTGCATTGTGCACTGGTGGCATGGAGCCTGCTTGGGATTCTGTCTCCTCTCTCAGACCCTTCCCTGCTCGTTCTCTCTCTCTCCCCCTCCCCCCCGTCAAAATAAATAAACATTAAAAATATATATATAAAATTTTTTATTTTTTGAAATTCTCAATCTTATATTTATCCCCTTGATTATAGTAAACTAGTTATTTGAAAGTCCAGTATCTGGAATTCCCATCAGCCTGTTTTCTCCCTCTTTTCTGGCCTTGTTGATAACTTGTCTTTTTATGTGCCTGGTTGTTTATTGTATGCCAGATACTGTATTTGTAATATGGCTTGTTGAAAAATTTGAGGCCTGGGTGAGTCACTTTAATGTACTTTTCAGGGATTGAGAGGGCTCAAGCTGAGCTACTGCCCCTGGGAGGGCCTTTCCTCATTCACTTTTGTTTTTGGGTTGCTGTCTTTGCGGTTCCAGCCCAAAGCAAGCTTGGTTCACCAGGCCTTCCACTCCCTCAGTAGGCCTTGGGGCAGAGTCTTTGTCCATCTATCTGTCTCCTCACCTCTCAGTTGTCCCCTGTAGAATCTGCAGATTCCCCAGAGCCACAACTGGCCAAGAGCTGGGAAGGCTAAGATTTCACACTACTTGGAAGCTGTTGTTGGGTGTCCACCAGCTCTGCATTCTTAGGGGCTGGAGCTGGGTCTCATCGCCTTGGTTTTTGATGCCCACAGCTGACTGAAACTGTACACTGATGAATCAGTGAACGCACAAGCCACATCACCCATGGTGGGATGTAAAGTTTCTCAGTTTTTTATTTTAATTTTTTTAAACATCTTTTAAAATTAAGTGAGCATTATGCCCAGTGATCCCGAGATTAAGAGTCCTGTGCTCTACTAACTGAGCCAGCCAGGTCCCCTTAAAGTTTTTTGTTTTTGATCTTTTATTTTTGATTTTTTAAATTTTTTTTTTTTTTTTAACGTTTTATTTATTTTTGAGACAGAGAGAGACACAGCATGAACTGGGGAGGGGCAGAGAGAGAGGGAGACACAGAATCGGAAGCAGGCTCCAGGCTCTGAGCCATCAGCCCAGAGCCCGACGCGGGGCTCGAACTCACGGACCGTGAGATCGTGACCTGAGCCGAAGTCGGAAGCCCAACCGACTGAGCCACCCAGGCGCCCCTTTTATTTTTGATTTTTTAAATTATGTTCATTATACAAAATTCAAACATAGAAAGTAAACATTTCTTGTAGTTCCCCTACCAAAGTCAGCTATCGTTAATATTGGTTCATGTTCTTTTAGTTTTTTTCTCTATATATACTAATATTTATAAAAAAAAATTTTAATGTTTTTATTTATTTTTGAGACAGAGAGAGAGCATGAGTGGGGGGGGGGGGGGGGCAGAGAGAGAGAGGGAGACACAGAATCTGAAGCAGGCTCCAGGCTCTGAGCTATCAGCACAGAGCCTGACACAGGGCTCGAACTCATGGATTGTGAGATCATGACCTGAGCTGAAGTCGGGCACTCAACTGACTGAGCCACCCAGGCGCTCCTACTAATTTTTTTTAAAAGCACTTTTGCAACTTAGTTTCTTTTGCTTAGTATCTTTGGTATCTTCAGGTGTAAAGGCTTATGGATCTGTCTTGAGTCTGTTAAAAACCTGCAGCAACCAGATTGACCCCCAGAAGATGGGAGTATCAATAATCCCATTGATTGAGAACATGTGTTTCTTTCCATCCTCATCTACACTGGTATTAATGATCTCTTTAATAGTTGCCAATTGGATAAGTCAACAACATCTTGTTCTAGTTTGCCTTCTGATGGGCCTTTATTTTAATTTTTTTAAATATTTATTTTAGAGAGCGTGTGAACGCAGAGTAGGGAAAGAGAAAGAGGGAGACACAGAATCTGAAGCATGATCCAGGTTCTGAGCTGTCAGCACAGAGCCTGATGTGGGACTTGAACTCAAGAACTGCAAGATCATGACCTGAGCTGAAGTCAGACACTTAACTGACTGAGCCACCCAGGTGCCCCTGGGCCTTTGTTTAAATACTTGCTCATGTACCCAACTGCAGACTTCCTCCAAGTGGGTTCCTGTTAAAGTATTTGTCAACACCTTAGTTTTCATGAGGAACTTTCTAGTGGATGAGGCCAGGCTGTTTCCCTTATTGTGGACGGTGTCCAGCTCTGCACCTGATGTTCCTGAATGCCTGGGTGTATCTGCCTTCTTTCGTATCACAGTTGTCCAGAGACCCCAGAGCATGACCTTTCCAGCCCCCCAGCCCTGGCACTGTCATCACACTGAAGTTCGGCTGGGCCTGCAAGAGGCAGGAGGTATGCTGGCCAAGAACTTGGGGTTTGGAGTCATCCAGAAGGTTGGTTAGAAGGGAAAGACAGTGGGGATGGAAGACCAGAAAAGAATTGCTGCCCTTTGTGTTAAAGGCGTGAAGGCCATGGGAGATATATAAGACACAATACAAGTTTCTAAGACAGATCTGAATGTGAGTCAAGACCATCCATACCTGCTGTGGACAAGTTATTTTGTCTCTGAATGGGTTTTCTTTTTGTAAAATATGTGGCTCCAATAGGGTTAGTTCCAGAAGATTTTGGGGCAGGAGCAGTGGAGATGGAAAGGAAACAGGGCTGATGGGTTTGGCTGGTGTTGAGGAAGGTGAATCAGTGTGAGAACCTGTGGCCAGGCTCAAGAGAAGACTGGGCCAGAGTGGGCAGAGTCTGGGCCTCAGACAGCTTGGGACACTGTGTGACCTCCCTCCTTCCCACCTGGGAGGCCCAGCACCCCCCTCTCTTCCTGCTGAGAATGCTGAGGTGGTCTGTTGGTTAGTGGCACTTGTGACCCTGCTACCTGCCCCTCTTTCGAGGAGTGTCCAGTCTCTGTGGAGGAGATGGGCCTGTATGGGTCACCTCTGTTTGGCAAGAAGGCCCAGGGAGCTCTGAAGTAGCTCTCTCTGCTTTCTCTCCAGCCTTGCTTCCTCAAGGACTGGGAGATGCATGTCCACTTCAAAGTCCACGGTTCAGGGAAGAAGAATCTCCATGGAGATGGCATTGCCTTGTGGTATACCCGGGACCGCCTTGTGCCAGGTAGGGAGGTGCTTGTATAGGTGGGGGCATTCTGCCCAGGTTAGGGCACTGGAGCTCCTCTTTGAGGAAACCTGGGACCTCGAGTCTGCTCTAGGGAGTGTCCCTTTGTGAAGAGGGATAGCTGGATCCTACAGCTCAACTCTAAACCCCATTGTGGCCTGGTGTTGTACACCAGCTAAGAATGGATTTTACCATTCTACTGTTTTTAAAAAAGCAAAAACAAGGAAGACTGTGACTGAGGCCATATGTGGCTACAAAGCCTAATGTTTCTTGTCTGGCCTTTGACAGAAAGTTGCTGACCCTTGGGCAGAGGATGGGGTTTCCTTTCTTCTGTAGGAGTCCTTTCTGCCCCCTTGTCACCTGACATGTCAGAGCACATGTCCAGGTACTGACCCCTCAACAGTTAACGGTTTCAAACTTTGAGTCCTCTCTGCTGTACCCCTGCACCTCCTCCTGCCTTAAAGATCCCTTCTCTTTCCTGGGCGAATGACCACAAATCAGCCTCCCTTTCCCCCACCCATACTGGCAATACTTTGTCCTTCAGGTACCCAGGGGACAACTCCAATATCTCCCATTACGAAAGCATCTCCTTCTAATTCCAGGGCCTGTGTTTGGAAGCAAAGACAACTTCCATGGCCTAGCCATCTTCTTGGACACATATCCCAATGATGAGACCACAGAGGTATGCCTCTGCTCTCTCCCTCAGACAGGACAGGAAGGACTGGGCAGTTGGCGGGGGGGTGGGAACCAAGACTTCTCTCTGGTCTCAGCACAAAAGGGGCCTCCAGGGATCAGGGTGGCGGGCTACCCCAGTGCCTCCCACAGGATGGGCTGGCCATAGAGTAACTGGTGTCTTGGTCTCAGCGTGTGTTCCCGTACATCTCGGTGATGGTGAACAATGGCTCCCTGTCCTACGACCATAGCAAGGATGGCCGCTGGACTGAGCTGGCAGGCTGCACGGCTGACTTCCGCAACCGCGATCATGATACCTTCCTGGCTGTTCGCTACTCCCGTGGCCGTCTGACGGTGAGCAGGCAGGATGGGGGCAGGTTATGCCTGTGCCAGTTCCGTGGAGGCTTAAGTTGATGGGCGGGCTTGGACCTGGCACGTACTTGACTTGCTGGCTGGCTGCAGGTGATGACCGACCTAGAGGACAAGAACGAGTGGAAGAATTGCATCGACATCACGGGAGTGCGCCTGCCCACTGGCTACTACTTTGGAGCCTCGGCTGGCACCGGAGACCTGTCTGGTGAGCATCTGGGCCGAGGGAGGCATTAAGTCTCAGTCTTGACCTTCCCTGGTCTGTCGGGAGCTTGTGACATAGTTGATAGCTTTCCTTCTTAAACTTCTTTCCTTTGGTTCCACACACACCTGGGTTTCTTCCTCTACTTTCTAGCATCTGGGAATGTTGTCACTCTTGGGGCTTTATTCCGTGAGCACTCCCTCAGCAGTCTTCCCCTCTGCAGCTAGGGGGCTGAGTATGCTACAGGGTCCCACATTTCCATCACCAGCCCAGACCTTTCCAGACCTTTCCAGACCTGTGTCACCCAACAGCCTGCTCAGCATCTCTGCCTGGATACCCAACAGGCATTTCAGCCTTCACATGCCAATAGCTGAAGCCCACATCTTGCCACCAAGACATAAATGGCACCTCTGTTACTCTAGTTGCTCAGTCCAAGACTTGGTGCCACTGTGGTCTCTATTTTTTCTCTCATATGCCACCTCTTATCCTTTGGTGAGTCTTGCTGGGTTTGTCTTCTCAGGGCAGCAGACTACTTTTCCTCTCTTACTACTTGGCAGGTCCAGGCCATCATCTTCACTCTCTTGGACAACTGCAGGAGCCTCCCATGTGGTCCCCTCCTTCCACACCAGTTCCCCAGCAGTCTCTCCCAGTTCAGTCAGAACGATTCCATTAAAGCTCAAATGAGGTCTTGCCACTCCTCTCGTCTTCTGCAGAGTCAAGGCCCCTGTCTGTCCCAGTAGCGGTTGCTGGGCCCTGTGTGCCATGCCTCCCCTACCGCATCAGCCGTGACTCATGGCTTCCTGCTCCTTTACATCACTCTCAGCTCTTCTTCAGATACACCAGCGCCCTCCTGCTTTGGCCTTTTTACCTGTGCCTCATTCTTACCTCCTTCAGGTCTTGCTCAGATGTCACTTCCTCACTGGGGCCTTCCCTGATTCCCACATACCCCAGTCTCCTATGCACTCCTTACCACCTTTCTTGGCTTTATTTTTCTTCATAGCATTTAACCATCTTGGAATCTACCATGTAATTTATTTCATTTTCTAGGTATGCTTAACTGAATTGTAAGCTTCATAAAGTCAGGGCTCTTATCTTCTTTGGCCCACAGTGTGTCTGTATGCATTGGGATGCTGCTAGCCTATGCAAGCCTCGCTGGGCCACCAGGCCTGGGTGACACTTTATAGTGACCCTTGGCCATGGTTCTCAGAAGGCATCAGGGTCCTCAGAGGGCTGGCACCAAGCCCAGGGTCAGCTCTTGCTGACCAGAAGTGGGAAGCAACGTATAGGACCAGACAAAGGGCTTATTTATCCTCAGGATAGACGTTTCTGAGAGCCTCCCCTTCACCCTTGAAATGTCGAGGTTCCTAGAGAGTCCGTTGCTTTGGGGTTTTAAAATTTTTCGTGTGGATAGTCTAATAAGTCCCTTTGCCCCTGTTACCCAGCTTTAGGTAATCATTACTTGCTCGTTGATTACTTGGTAATTAGTTACCAGCTGGATGTCAGTCTTGTGTCATAGTCCTTCATCTCAGGTTATCTGGAATTTCATTGGGTAGTATATCAGCATATGTCAGGAGAAGGTTCTGGAAACAAAGCCAGATCTGTGGCAGGTGAATGCTCTCTAAGGGTATTTGGAGAGGCCCAATAAAGAGTGTTGGAAATTGACTATCTACACAGTAGTGCCTGACCATTAATCAGAGAGTTGGGAATGCCGTCCTCTGCAGCAGGCGTCTCATGGGGAGTCACATGATGTAGTGGTCTCTTTTCCCTTTTAATTCTTTTTTTGTTTGTTTATTCTGGGAGAGCGAGTACACGCACGGGGGGGGGGGGGGCAGAGAGAGAGAGGGAGACAGGGAGACAGGGGATCTGAAGCAGGCTCTGCGCTGACAGCAGAGAGCGCAATGCAGGGATCAAACTCACAAACCATGAGATCATGACCTGAGCCGAAGTTGGACGCTTAACTGACGGAGCCACCCAGGCACCCCTCTTTTCCCTTTTATACATCTGAGACCATTGGGAATTTGAGAGTTGAAGGGATTTCCCCACGTTCACACCTAGGAAGGGCAGAGCTTGGGTGGAAACTCTGGTCGAACTTCAGAGTCAGGACTTGTCCCTGCGCCTCCGGGGCTGTGTGTGCTGGGCTCTGAGATACCACTTGGCTCTGCCTGACCCAGTTGCCAGGTCCTTGCTCTTTAGGCTGTCCCTTTTCCGGTTTCCACAGATTTCCTCTTGAAATGAGGCTTTTCCTCAGGTTCCAGTAGGTTAGCTGAACTGATGCTGGAATCAAGGGACCAGGACCCCTGTCTTGGCTCTGATCTCAACCTCTCCATCTCACAAATGGGGTGGTCACTTACTGTCAAGCAGAAGTTCTCTTCTGCCCATACCTGAGCCTTTCTCTAGTGTTTTCTGGGACAATCACTGCCCAGGTATTAGAGCCTCGCCCTCAGCTGGTTGCTGAGTCGTTCATCTGCATTCTGAACTTGGGTCTCTGATGGGAGCACCTGGCAGCTGCCTGCCTGCCCCTCGGGAAGATCAGACTTCTCAATTGGCTGTAGAATAACTTGCAGGTCCTTTTCTGGTACATACTATCTGCTGGGCAATCTGTCTCTGCTTTGTGTGTACTTTCTCATTTTCTTGCCATGATTACCAGGCAAGATGGATATTATAACCTGGATTTACAAACAAGGAAACTGCCTCAGGATTTAGACCCAGGTGATTTTGACTGGAAAATCCATGCTTTTTTTCTGTCCTGCCTCCTCCCAGGTTTGTTAATGTTGAGTTCTAGAGGTATTCTAGCTCCTGGAATACCTGCTGGGGGTCACTGGGAAGAAAACAGACCCCTCACTAGGCAGGAGCAGAATTCTCCCTGTGGGACCTTGCCACTCTGAGGGACTGGAGCAGCAGCTTTTCTCTGGGGAAGGCCATGGGCCCTAAGGCAGTCTCCATGCTCCTTCTAAGCTAACTCTTGATCCTACAGACAATCATGACATCATCTCCATGAAACTGTTCCAGCTGATGGTAGAACATACACCTGATGAAGAGAACATTGACTGGACCAAGATTGAGCCCAGTGTCAATTTCCTCAAGTCGCCCAAAGGTATGTATGCAAGGCCCACCTGGGCCTGGGTGGCCTGGTATGGGGTTGCAGTGGGGCTGGCTTGGCTGAGTGTGTATGGTCTATTTGCTCTTGCTTGGTCCAGTTGTGATTGTGGCTTGGGGTCTTGAATCAGCAGCTAGTGCTAATGAGTAGATTTGTGAGCACCTGGTGCCTATTTCGGCTGGTGCTTAGTGCGGGGTTAATGGCCAGTAAAGCCAGAGGGGCCAGTTTGTTGGTATAGGTGGCATGCAGGGCATTCTGATACAACATGTGTGTGGTCTCAGTGAATGGCCTGGGAAGTAGGTGCTGCCACTAGCCAGGGCAACTGGTCTTCCAGGTTTCCTCAGCTAGAAAGAAGTAAAGACAAGAATCAACTTTGAGTTTTTGCAAAGCCCCAAAGCCTGGACTCTTTCCATGGTGCTAATTAGCCACCAGTCTCTCCTCACAGAGCAAGAGTTCTGGTTGAAGTGAAACTCCTATGTGTGTAGACATCCAAGAACCCTGAAGTTTGCCTATGGGCCAGGATGGGGGCACTGAGGAGCCTCTCAGCCTAGCCCAAGGTCACCATGTAGAGTGTGAGCCAGAGTGGAACCCAGCACTTAATGTGACCTCTCACTTTTTTAAGATTCATATTGCTTACAAATATCTCAGGGGCTAAACAAATCCTGCCGTGTACCCACTGTTTTTGCAACCTTTGATTGGAGAGTTTCTGGCTGAGGGCTTTCAGAGAATTCCTCTGCTCTGACCTACCCAGCAACCCAATAAGGTTGGCCAGGCAGGGCTTAACTCATTTGCAGACCTGTTGATCCATTTGCTGCTTTAGCAGATGGTTCCAGAGCTTTCATTCACTGCCTAGCCATGGGCTAGGTGCCGTCCTAGGGCTTAGTCTAGTGACTGAGGCAGAGAAGGGGGCAGAGGAAAACAGAGGCTGGTGGTGAGACCACGTCAGCAGGCCTGCCCTGGTTAGGTTGTGTGGGAAAGGATGACGTAGCTTGGCTCCTGCCTGGCATTGCAGGCCTCCTCCACAGTGAGGAGTGGAGGGCTAGGGCTGTGGCTCCAGAGGGAGGCCGAGTGGCAGGAACAGGGCCGAGGCTGCACAGGGCAGGAGGACTTGAGTCCAGATTCCTGTCCCTTCACCCACAGACTAGTGAACTTGACAAAGTCTGTTCCTGCTCTCAGCCTTCTCTAAAAGTGAGATTATGAGCTCCCCATCCCAGGGTAGTTGGGATTCCAGGAGAATATCTCATGTGTCAGGGCCTTGTTTCTGGTAGAATTCTTGATGTTAGCAAGCAGAGAAGTGGTGTGGCTGGAGAAGAAGGACAGGGGATGGAGGGCCTGGGAGATTCCCCCCCTAGGGACCATGGAATACATCCAGGTGTAAGTCAGGGCCGCTTTCGGCCAGGGCTGTGTCTCTCTAGGTCAGGATCTTGGACCACTGACTGCATGGGGCCAGGGTGGGGCTTGTGAACGCAGGTCTTGGGCTTGCCTTGTGCTGACTCAGGCTCTCCTGGGGAGGCCAGGAATTCGGTTTTCACCAGCCCCTTTCAGAGAAGACACCTGAGGCCTTGCTCCCTGGGAACCTCAGTCCCAGTGGGATTATTCCTGTGTCCATTCCTCCGCCCCTCTCTGGTATAGCTGTGAGCAGGACACAGGGCTGGCTGCGGCCTATTGCTCTGCTCAGTCCTGTTGGACTCCCTGTCTCCCGGGAGCCCGCCTGACCTCTCTCTCCACTTTACCACTTCAGCTCCCCCTCTCTTCTCCCCCAGACAATGTGGATGACCCGACGGGAAACTTCCGCAGCGGGCCCCTAACGGGGTGGCGGGTGTTCCTGCTGCTGCTCTGTGCGCTCCTGGGCATCATCGTGTGCGCCGTGGTGGGGGCCGTAGTGTTTCAGAAGCGGCAGGAGCGGAACAAGCGATTCTACTGAGTGGCCGGCGCTCTGCTCTGGGGAAGGCCTGGTTTTGGGCCCCGGCACTAATGTGAACTTTTTTTTACTGAGATTGTAAAAGAAAAACAAGACGACCTTATTTCTTAACCATTTCAAAGAAATAATTAAAGTATTTTCGTACATTTTGCTTCTTGCCCAGCAGGGATAAGCTGCAGGGCTGGGGAATAGGGTTTGGCATCCCCACACCTGGGGCAGAGGTCCTCACCCATCTCAGGAGCAGGGAGGAGTCTGTGCCTGGAGCTGGGCCCTGGCAGGTGGCTCTTGAACACTGGAGGGCCCCCCAACCACATTGTGGTGGGTGTCTGACGATGCAAGCAGTGATTTTGTTCTGTGTGGTGTGTGTTGGTGGAAAAGGAGGCTGACTGGGGAACCTGGGCCTTTCTGGTCACCCTCTGAGCTTCTTCCCAAGGCAGAGCCTCGAGTGAGGCTGGAGGAGCAATTTGGTGGGGCTCAGAGTGTGACCGTTTGCTAAATAAAGTGAAATAACCAACCTCAGCTGTGTTGACTGTCCTAAGGGGCTTGCTTTTCTTTTCCTTCAAGTAACTTCCAGGTGGCCAGTGCTTTACAGCTCTCAGCCTCCTCCCCTCGGCCTTGCCACACAGCCCCAGGAGGCAAGTGCTGTGCTCCCTGTTCCCAGATGGGGAAGCACAGCTCTGGGAGGTCAAGCGAAACTTGCCCAGTGTCACATAGCATTTGAGGTCATGGGGATGGGGCCTTGTGCCATCTTCCACGTTCTCTGAGCCTCTCACTCTGGGCAGGGGAAGGTCCCACACAGAGGGTGGGACCAGTGCAAGCGAACTCTAGGGCACTCGGGCTAAGGGGGGCTTCAGGAAGATCTGGAAGGGATTTGTAGGTACAGAAGGACAGGTTGGGGTCGGTAATGGTATTCCCTTTGTGGTACCTCGAGGGGAGAAAGATGGCACAGGGAGTGGAAGAAAGCCGGCAGCTAAAAGGAAAGTACCATCATCTGGCAGCTTTCTTGGGTCTGTCTGTCCTGGCCATGGCCTGCCTCTGCTCTCCAGACTGTTCTTCGGTGCTCCTGACCCCGCCATGGAACAGTGTGTCCCCATCCATTCCGGAGCCATCTTCAGCATCTTGCACTTTTTTTTTTTAATGTTTTATTTATTTTTGAGAGAGAGAGAGAGAGCTTGAGCGGGGGAGGAGTAGAGAGCGAGGAAGACACAGAATCCAAAACAGACTCCTGGCTCTGAGCTGTCAGCACAGAGCCCAGTGCGGGGCTCAAACTCACGGACTGTGAGATCATGACCTGTGCCGAAGTCGGATGCCCAACCAACTGAGCCACCCAGGTGCCCCCAGCATCTTCCACTTAAATGACATTTGAGTCTCCATCTTTTAAAAAAAAAAAATTTTTTTTTTATGTTTATTTGGGGGAGGGGCAGAGAGAGAGGGAGACCCAGAAGCCGAAACAGACTCCTGTCTCTGAGCTGTCAGCACAGGGCCTGACACAGGGTTCGAACCCACAGACTGTGAGACCATGACCTGAGCAGAAGTTGGATGCTCAACCATCTGAGCCACCCAGGCGCCCCAACTCTCCATTTTAAAAACAAGAGCAACCCTGTCTCCCTGTTGTAACCAGGCTTCTTATAATTAACATTCTTGATGAGATTCTTATAAAAAGTGGATAGAAGTAGATGTAAAGAGTAA
Source organism: Panthera leo (assembly GCF_018350215.1). Taxonomy (NCBI): domain Eukaryota; kingdom Metazoa; phylum Chordata; class Mammalia; order Carnivora; family Felidae; genus Panthera; species Panthera leo. Next base: position 172,822,479 of record NC_056679.1, read on the forward strand.
GAACATATATTCCTGTCAATCTTTCACCCTCACTCCCCTGAGCTCTTCATTGATCTGTTCATGGTCTCTTATCCCTCTCGATGTGTCCTGTGTACACATAGGACCCGTCTTTTGGCAGGTGAGATGTCAAGAGATTGTTTATAAATTCACAGTGACAGAGAATTCTGAGCTGTGTTTTCTTCTCATGGGGCTGGGAGCCTGTTCATGAAGCTGTAAGAGAAAACATGATCTTCCTTATTGAAAGAAATATTTTATTGAGCACTTTCCCCAGAACAATTTCTTTACTTGAAAAGTAGCTAACTTTGAGTGCTTACTATATATCCCAGGCGTGGTTCTGAGCAGTTGACACGTATTAACTCATTTCTCTCCACAACACTTAACCCACTTGGACATGAAAAATCTGCTAGGCTGGGTGGCTCCTGACTCACTGAGCATCTTCTTCCTTGGTGAGTGCCGTGTCTGTACTGACATGAATGACTGAGGCCTGGAATCTGGAACTCTCTGTGGCTGCTACAACCACCATAATCTGCACTACACTCGCCATATTTGGCCTTTAATTTTGGCCCTATCTTGGCCTTCCCTGAATTCCTGAATTATTAGGCAAATTGGCATCCTGTCCTGTATGGCTCTTGCCTTTGGCTGCATGTTGGAGACATCTGGAGAATGAAACTCAGTCCTCTGTGCTCTACAGTTTGGGTTTAAGAAGTAGGTGGGGTGTGGGCAGGGGCAGTTTGAAAACAACCACGTTGGGTGGTTCAGATGAGCATATAGGCTTGAGAAGTGGCAGGTGTAGACTAGTGATTTGAAGGCTGATCTTGAAGTGGTCCTGGTCTCTTCTTGGCGGTCAGCGGCTTGTTTGCATCCCTTTCAAAGTTCAAACCTGGAGGTGCTTTCCTAGAAGGTTAGATTTGTGTTCTCACATCTGCTTTTTCATATATGTGGGTTCACGCTACTGTAATCTACATTTTTGCCACATGCATTTATTATTTTTAAATGTTTATTTTTGAGGGGGGTGAGGGGCAGGAAAGGGGGACAGAGGATCCAAGTCAGACTCCACCCTGACAGCAGCTTCAGCACAGTGAGCCCACTGTGGGGCTCAAACTCATAAACTACAATCATGACCCAAGCCAAAGTCGGATGCTCAACCGACTGAGCCACCTAGGTGCCCTGTCACATGAGTTTAAAAACAGAGTTATTTCATCATATAGAAGTTAGATATAAATGTATATCCCTGTACCTGTTGTACAGCATGAGAAATGAAACGTGGCTGACGCATTTGCATCCTTCTTTGTCCCCTGCCCAAAATAGGTGCCCCCCCTCTTGGAGGTGATTGCTGCGGATTCTGATTTTTTTATGTTTCTTTCTTTCTTTAATGTTAAATTTATTTTTGAGAGAGAGAGTGCAAGTGGGGAAGGGACAGTGAGAGAGGGGGACAGAGGATCTGAAGCTGACAACAGTGAGCCCAATATGGGGCTTGAACTCATGAACTGTGAGATCATGACCTGAGCTGAAGTCCAATGCTCAACCAACTGAGCCACCCAGGTGCCCCTGATTTTATGTTTCTTAAAAATGTTACTGTAGAGGTATGTATCCCTAAACGCATAGTAGTGTTTTGCATTCTAAAAAATTACAAATGGTACACAGACGTATTCCTCAGCTCTTAAAATTCAGCACTGTTTGTGAATCTTTGCATTAGATGTGGCTCAAGATGTGGCATGAGTGGACTCCAGTTTCTCCATTTGGCCATTGCTGGATGTTTGGATGGTTTCCAGGTTTTTGCTCTTAAAATGCTGCTCTAAATGTTCTGGAGCCCATCTCCATCCATGCACAAGTGTGAGGAACTGCCGGGTTGTAACTTACTTGTAACTTATGTACATTCCAGTCTTACTGGTTGTCAGATTGGTCTTGTGGGTTGTATTCATTCTGCTCCCACCTTGGTGACTGAGATTCCCCCTGCCCATTTCTTAGCACGTGATATTATCAATGTTTACTTATTGATGATCTGATAGGTATAAAAGTTTTAATTTGCATTTCTCAGCTAATCAGGTTGAGGATTTTTGTATCCTCAAGGATCCGTCCATGGTGGTGTAATTTTTTTGCCCCTCACCTTTTTCTTGTGGTTACATGCCCATTCTCATGGGATCTTCAGGTATGTGCTTTTGCGGATTACCTCTCAGCCTGTGTGTCTTTTGATTTTCTAATGTCATATGATTTACTGTCTATATTTTAATGTCAATTACTAATCTTTTCCAAATATTTTTCCCCCAAAAGTCTGAAAATTTTGTTCAGACTCAGTTTATAATCTCCATGGAATTGACTTTTGTGTGGAGTATGATGTAGGGATCTGGTTTTCCCACTATGTATAGCCAGTTGTCAAAACATTTCCTGACATTCATTCTTCCACACAAGCCACAGCGCTGCTGAATCAAGTGCTCCAGATACCGCTCCCTCGTCTTCCTCCTGTTTCATGGCTGGAAGGCCAGATGTTTAGCTAAATTCTCCAGCTTCTTAGCTAGGGTGGCTCTGTGAGAACTGTGCCTGCCGAGGAGACTCTCGGTAAAAAGCGCCAGATGGCAGCTGGCGTGGCTGTTTGCCCATCCTCCTCCTGCTGGACAGTGGGGGTGATCCCCAGAGGTGCAAAAGCCCCCTGTGACCATGGGGGCAGTAGTGAGCACCAGAGCTGGGTGGAGCATGTGTCCTCAGGACATCCAGGGCTGCCGCAGCCCTGGACTGCTGGGCTTTTATGTAAAATAAATAAATTTGTATTTGCTCAAACTACCATGAGTCATGTTTTCTGTTATTTGAGACTAAGAATAGCCCTCTCCCCCGTCGTGTATATGTCAAGTTTTCTAACCTGTAGGGGTCTTCTCTGCAGGTAATATTAATGTGCCCACTCAATGCCACACACTGTTGTAGGCCCTGGGACACGACAGCAAAAGGAACTACAGTCCCCCATGGAACTTACAGTCTGGTGGGGAAATCAGGTGAAATAAATATTTACAGTATAAAGTAAGTTTGAAGTATGTAGTAAGTATAACATATGCCATGTTAGTACTTACATTTGTTTCTTGTAGCTGCCGTAACTATGTACCACAGACTGGTGGCTTTAAATGACAGAAGTTTATTGTCTCACAGTCTGGAGGCTGGAAGTCTGAAATCAAGGTGCTTGCAGGGCCATGTTTCCTCTGATGGCTCTAAGGGAGAATCCATCCTTACCTCTTCCTAAATTCTGGAGATTCTCTGTAATACTTGGCATTCTTTGGCTTGTAGACCTGTCACTCTTGTCTTTGACAACATCATTGCATGGCAGTCTTCACATCGTCTTCCTTCTGTCTCCAAATTTCCCCTTTTTGTTAGCACACCAGTCACATTGGATAAGCCATCCCTGCGACCTCATCTGAACTTGATCTACATAGAGCCTCTTTCCAAATATAGTCATTTTCTGAGTTACTGGGGTGAGGACTCAGCATAGCTTTTTGGAGGAACACAACTCAACCTGCAACAATGATTAAGGGGAACAAAATTAGGGAAAACGGATACAGGGAGTCAGATGAAGATGGAGAAAGACTTGCATTTGACTAACAATCTATGGGAAATGGACTGAAAATTCATTGAGCTTAAGATTTGTGTATCTTTCCATATATAATATTTCTTTTTTTTTATGTTTATTTTTGAGAGAGCGAAGACAGCCATCAGGGGAGGGGCAGAGAGAGAGGGAGACACAGAATCCAAAGCAGACCCTGGGGTGCACACACTGTCAGCACAGAGCCGGATGCAGGGCTTGAACTCAGGAACCGTGAGATCATGACCTGAGTGAAGTCAGTCACTCAACTGAATCACGCAGGTGCCCCTCTTTCCATATATGATATTTCAAGAAACATTAACTTTACATATCAGAAACAGCTTTTTTTTTTTTTTTAACTGCAGTATTGGCACACAATATTACATTAATTTCAGGTGTACAACGTAAGAAATTGGCAGTGCTGTTATGCTGTGCTTACCACAAGTATAGCTGCCATCTGTCACCAGGCAACGCTATTTCAATACCATTGACTATATTCCCTATGCTGTACTCTTTATCCTTGTGACTTATTCATGCCATAGCTGGAAGCCTGTATCTCCCACTCCCCTTCACCCATTTTGCCCATCCCTCCCCTCTGACAACCATCAGTTCTCTGTATATCTGGATCTTCTTCGTTTTGTTGGTTTCAGTTTTCACATATAAGTGAAGTCATATGGTATTTGTCTTTCTCTGATTTATTTCACTTAGCATAATACCCACTGGGTCCATTCATGTTGTTGCAAATGGCAAGAGTTCATTTTTTTTTATATGGCTGAGTAATATTCCACTGTGTGTGTATACCACATCTTCTTTATCCATTTGTTTATCAGTGCGACACTTGGGTTGCCCCTGTACCTTGGCTGTTGTGAATGCTGCAATGAATAGGGGTGCATACATTTTTTCGAATTACTGTTTTTGTTTTCTTTGGGTAAATACCCAGTAGTAGAATTACTGGATCATATTGTACTTCTGTATTTAATTTTTTTTTATTAAAAAATTTTTTTTTAATGTTTATTTTTGAGAGAGAGTGTGAGCAGGACAGGGGCAGAGAAAGGAGAGACAGAATCTGAAGCAGGCTCCAGGCTCTGAGCTGTCATCACAGAGCCTGATGTGGGGCTCAAGCCCACAAACTGTGAGATCATGACCTGAGCCGAAGTCGGATGCTCAACTGACTGAGCCACCCAGGTACCCCTCTATATTTAATTTTTTAAGGAACTTCATACGGTTTTCCACAGTGGCTGCATCAGTTTACACACCCACCAATAGTTGTTTGAGGGTTCCTTTTTTCCCCCCACATCCTCACGTACACTTATTTCTTGTCTTTTTGATTCTGGCCATTCTGATAGGTGTAAGATCCTATCTCATTGTGGTCTTGATGTGCATTTCCCTGGTGATTGTGATGTTGAGCATCAATTTATGTCTGTTGACCATCTGTCTTCTTTGGAAAAGAGTCTCTTCAGGTCCTCTGCCCACATTTTAGTTGAATTATTTGTGTTTTTGGTGTTGAGTTGTACAACTTTATATGTTTTGAATATTAGCTGCTTATTGGATAGATTGTTTCCAGATATCTCCTCCCATCCAATAAGTTGCTTTTTAATTTTGTTGATGGCTTTTAATCACTGTACAAAGTATTTCTATTTTGGTGTAGTCCCAATAGTTTATTTTTTACTTTTGTTTTCAAAAGAGTAGCATTGTAAGACTCTCATGATCATTATTTGGCATTGCTTGACTTCAGTCAATAATACTGGCATTGTGTATGTGCACTAAGATTTTGCCCGTGGGCTTTTTTTTTTTTCAGTGTTTATTTTTGAGAGAGAGAGAGACAGAGTGCCAGTAGGGGAGGGGCAGAGAGAGGGAGACAGAATCCGAAGCAGGCTCCATGCCCCAGGCTCCAAGCTGTCAGCACAGAGCTGTACATGGGGCTTGAACCCATGAACTGTGAGATCATGACCTGAGCCCAAGTCAGACGCTTAACCAACTGAGCCACCCAGGCACCTGGCCCATTGTTTTATCATGCTTTATTTTGATTTCCGACTTTAGTTCCATCATGGAATGAAGGCTAATTAATTCAACAAGTCTTTGTTAATAAACTAGTATGTACTAGGCAATAGGCAAGGGATGCAGAAGTACAGGTCCTGCCTCTGTGGAGTGTAAACTCTGGCTGAGAACGTAGATTGTATGATCCAGGATCCAGTCTGGACAATATGCCACACTAGGTATTTCAGACAGAGGGCACTTAATATAGGGGGTTGGTCATGGGGGTGTGGGAAGGCTGAAAGACCAAAAAGGGGCCCTGAGATACACCAGAAATTCAGTGTGGGAAACAGATACCTCCCAGAGGTATCAAACAGAAGAGGTGATGTTACCAGAACCCTGGAGCTTGGAGGGCCCTGTGGTTGGTGCTGAAACCTATGAGCATATGGAAGCTGGTGGTTACTTGGACTTGCAAGGGAGCCACAGCCTTGGTGGGGAGGGAGCCTGGGGCAGCTGGGCTTTCTCAGACTGCAGGGCAAATTTCTGGTGCTGGGAGTGCTGGAGGCAGGAGCCCTCTGGCACCTGCTGCTGGCCTTGGAAGAAAGCAAGTCCCTTTTTCCTGCTTCCTCTTCCATCTAATACCTCCTCCCAGTAGCAGAACTCAGCAGGAGGCCAGCTGATTAGGGAGGCTGGGAAACGGTGCAGAGTTCCAGACCCAGAATCACACAACAGTATAGAAAGGCAGGCTTGAGGCTTAGAGATGGTGGGTGAATAACCTGCAGGCAGCAGGCTGCTGGGTGGGAGACCATCTGGAGGGTGGACGCCAAGGACCCTGGATTGGCCACCACTGCAGATGGTATTCATACAGAGAGAAACCCACTTCTGTGCATGTATTGTGTTGGGTTTTCTTTAAATCAAAGCTGAACCTAATCCTGTCTCATGCAAGTGGGGATTGGCGACCAGAGGGAGAATCTATTATGTAGAAGGAGGGAAGACTTGAAATGAGTAAGTTGGTAAATTTAGAAGGGAGTGGGATCCTGTGGAGGGAGAATGTTAGGAGGGATATGGGCAAACCCTTGGCTGATGTGGAGTCATATGGTGGAAGTGACTGATACAGAATAAGCTGGGGGACTTGAGTCACGTGCCAGTGCAGTGGCGCATCCTCATGGTCTCAGCTGACCTCCTTGGGCACCACTGCTTGGCTGACATCTCCAGATCTCTGGACTCCTGAACCAGGATTCACTCTGCCTGCGAGAGCAATTTCAAGTTGTGTGGCATCACTGCCACCTGGGAGGGCAGAACAGGAAGCCGACAGAAATTACTTGGGATTTTGGTTCCAGAATTGGTTTTAATGTTTTAAAATATGCAATTACTTGCTTTTCTAGTCTCCTTGCTCTGTGATTCTTGTGTCCTGTGTTTTTTTTTTGTTTTTGTTTTTGTTTTTGTTTTTTTTTTTTGGTTTTGTGGCAAAACCAGAGCTGTCAGGCAGCTTCTCCAGGTTGGCAGAGACACTGGCCCTTGGAGCTCCAGCCACCATGTAAGAAACCCCACCACCTGAAGTCCCCTGCTAGGGAGCCCTGTGGAGGCACTCCAGCTGACAGTTCCAGCTGGTGTCCATCCTTGGCCACTGGGGCCCAGGTGCCAGATGTGCAAGGAAGGAGCCATCTGGGCTCCTGCATCAGCTGTTCAAGTCATCCCAACAGAAGCCCAGATGTCATGGAGTGGAGATGAGTTCACATTTCCATGCTTTTTTCAAATTCCCAGCCCACCGAACCCGTGAGCATAAAAATGATTGTTGTTTTACACCACTAGGCTTCAGGGTAGCCCTTTATGCAGCAGAAGATGATTGGACCACATACATTCCTCGCCATCTCTTAATTTCTCTTTCTGAACTTCCGTTGGAGGTAGAGGAGGGGAAAGGGCATTCAAGTGGTCTCGGCCTTGATCATCCTGTGGTCTTGTGTTTTTGGTCATCTGGTTGTTGGAAAGTAGGCATTTCCCACTACAGATGTGAGCCTTTAGCCAATAAATACCTCATGTTGACTCTGCAGTCCACATTTATGATATTTGGACTAAGAGCATACATGCCTTCCTCCATTAACTGACCCTTGGGGATAAGGTACCCACCTCTTCCCACTCTGGCAGGCAAGGGAAGGGCAGTCCCTACACATACAAGGCCACAGGTTTGTATAATTAGGGTAAGTGGCTCCTGACCTACTTGACCTACTTTAATATACAACAGACATGCTGTGCACCTTATAACTAGGTGAATTATTCAGAGTGTTGGGTGTTGAAGCCTAGGTCTTTGAAAAACATGAGCATTGCCCTTTCTAGTCTCAGGAAGATGGGATGCAGACATCCAAATGACTGGCATAATTAGACCATGATTCTTAGGATGGGGTCTGTGAGTCACCAGACTGCTGGTAGTGGAGCATGGGAATATACATTTTTTTAAGTGTTTGTTTATTTTTGAGAGAGAGGGAGGGAGGGGCAGAGAGGGAGACACAGAATCCGAAGCAGGCCTCAGGCTCTGAGCCTGACGTGGGGTTCAAACTCAGGAACTGTGAGATCATGGCTTGAGCTGAAGTCGGGCCCTTAACCGACTGAGCCACCCAGGCGCCGCAGAATATTCATTTTTTTTAAAAATACTTATTTTTGAGAGAGAGTGCGCGCGTGTGAGTGGGGGAGGGGCAGAGATCGAGGGAGACAGAGACACAGAATCCGAAGCAGGCTCCTCATTGCACAGAACTGGATGTGGGGCTTGAACTCATGAACCGTGACACCATGACCTGAGCCAATGTCAGACACTTAAGTGACTGAGCCACCCAGGTGCCCTAGGAATATGCATTTTTAATAAGCACTTGAGGGGAATCCTATGTGCACACTGACAAATCCAGATTTAATTTGGGGTGGCCTTTTCCAGCTGTCTTGCTGATGTTGGTTAGAAGTTAATAGGAGTCATCAGGTGGTACTTCTAGAAAGTTCTTTGAAAGGGCTGGTTCAGCCTGAAGCACACCCTTCTGCCCTACCCCTCCTCCTTGCTGGAGTGTCCAGCTGATGTTCGAAAGTGCAGTGGCCCTCTCAGACTATGAGGTGAACTTTGGGACAGACTTCTCATGCTAAGGATGGGCAAGCAGAAGGCAGGAGCTGCCGGTCTGTAGCCCTCCTATCAGCCTGTGCACTCCTGATGCTGAACACTTCATTAACATGAGAGAAAAACCAATCTCTGCTTGGTTAATACATGGGTTGGCCTTTTACCCTCACCTAACTCAGTTTCTAACTGGTGCATGAGAGATTTCAGTTATTTAGTGAAAATACCAATTTCCCGAAACCATTCTGGGGATTCTGCAGAGTCTCTGGAAATTGATTTTTTTTAAACCTAGTTAACCATAATTTACATTACCCAGTGGGACCTAATTCTTCACTCAGAAAGGTTCAAGCCCTATTTGAAAGAAAAGAAATAGCTAGGTTTTCAAAGTATTTACAGTTCTGCTGTTCTCTCGAGCACCTTGACTAAGAAAACCTGTATTTTATTCAGCTGCACTCCTGCTCAACCTGTGGCTTGTCTGGCTCTCTTGTGAGCCCCCAGGTGTGCAGGGGCGGGAAGCCTGCCTGCATTTCTGACGATTTTCCCATTTCTGATCAACTTGTGGCCTGTGCCTTTTTACCTGCACCGACAGAGGTACCATCTCTCAGATCTAGTTGGTATTCTCCCAGAGTCTTCCGGTGCCATGCCCTCTATTGCCCCGGAGTGTTTGAGGCCTGACTTCCTCTGGTCTGCCCCTGGATCAGCACACCCACCATTTGTAGGGCAGATCGCATACCCGCCTCCCCAGACCACAGAGATGGAAAACTGTCTTATTTTAGTTCTTGTTTCCTTGAGTGCTATCTAATGGAGTCACTTCCCATTTATTCTTTCAGGCATGGTGCTTACCCTCTGAATAGTCTCATCCTGTAGATGTGGGTGTTGTGGGTGTTTTTTTGTTTTTGTTTTTTGTTTTTGTTGTTGCTTTTTCTGCTTAAGCTTTTCTGTCCATATGTATCTGACCTGTAGAAATTTCTCTCAAAATTGTGGGGTCTGAACAGACCATTTGTGTGTTTTGTTTTTTTTTAATAATGGGTTTTTTGGAGAGAGACATAAGGGCACATGTCTTCAGAGGTAGAATTTGATGTATCTTTATTAGATCAGCTTTATTTGATACCTCACACTCTTCCTTTGTGTGGTTTGTGTGATTGATAAAAACTGATCGAGGTTGTGCCCGCTTTGGCAGCACCTATGCTAAAACTCAACTGAGGTGATTTGTTTTTGAGCACTGTTATTTTAAGTAACTTTTAATTTATGCATAACATACAGAGTTGGTATTTTTTAATGTTGTTTTTTTTCCTGAGAGGTATATGAAGAAGTGCTTGATGTTTTTCTTGATCTAACTCTAATCCTTTCTCTCTCTCTCTCTCTCTTCATTTCACAAAATGAAATGAAGCCCTCTTTGATATCTTGTTCCAACTAAATTAAATCATTAGTATTAAGGAAAAATATCCCCTGGGAGATCATATAGATTATAGGCTAGCAAATCACCAGAAGATCTTGATAAGATGATGATTCTTTGAAAAAAGGACATATTGACCTGCCTCATCTGTAAAACTACCAAAATAGAGGTCAAATGTTAATGATTTTAAATGTTAAATGTTAAAAATTAAATGTTTAAATGATTTTAAATGATTTTAAATGATTTTAAAATGTTTTATTTATTTTTGAGAGGAAGGGAAAGAGAGAGACAGCATGAGCAGGGGAGGGGGCAGAGAGAGAGGGAGACACAGAATCTGAAGACAGGCTCCAGGCTCTGAACTGTCAGCACAGAGCCTGACATGGGGCTTGAACTCACAAACCATGAGATCATGACCTGAGCTGAAGTTGGACGCTTAACCGACTGAGCCACCCAGGTGCCCCAAATGTTAATGATTTTTTTAAAACTTATTTTTATTTTTTTATTTTAGAGAGTGTTAGCTGGGGAGAGTGGCAGAGGAGGGACGGAGGGAGGGAGACAGAGAGAGGGAATTTTAAGCAGTTTCCATGTTCACGTGGAGTCCGACATGGGGCTCTGTAGGATCCTGACCTGAGCTGGAATCAAGAGTCCTTGCTCAGTCAACTGGGCCCCTGAGGCATCCCAGTGGTGGTCAAATGTTAAGCAAACTGCTTAAATTGTATTTTTTAAAGATGTTAATTTGTTTTTAAGAGAGCAAGGCAGAGGGTGAGTGGCAGGGGAGAAGAAAGAGAGAGGGAGACACAGAATCTGAAACAAGCTCCAGGCTCTGAGCTGTCAGCACAGAGCTCAACGAGGGGCTCGGGAATGGCCAGATCATGACCTAGGCCGAAGTTGGATGCTTAACTGACTGAGCCACTCAGGCACCCCAGTGTGAATTGTATTTTAAAAAAGTACTTAAGTAATCTCTGTACCCGGTGTGGAGCTCCAACTCATGACCTCGAGGTCAACAGTTCATGCTCTACCGACCAAGCCAGCCAGGTACCCCTATGCTGATCACTTTTAATTGTAAGCTCGGTGACATTAAGTATATTCACAGTGTTGTGCAACCATCACCGCCATCCATGTCCAGAACTTTTTCATCTTCCCCAACTGATACTCTACTCATTAAACACTAAAACCCATTGCCTCCTCCCCACAGCCCCTGGTAACTTCTGTTCCACTCTTGTCTGAATTTGCCTGTTCTAGATACCTCATATGTTCAGTCATGTAATTATTTGTCCTTTTGTGTCTGGCTTCTTTCACTTAGTGTATGTTTTCAAGGTTAGGGTTTCAGTGTCATCAAGGTTAACATGTATCAGAATAGTATGGCCGAACGATATTTCATTGTATGGATATACCACATTTTATTCATCTGCTGATGGACACTTGGGTTGCTTGTACCTTTTGGCTAGTGTATGTTTGAGTCCCCGCTTTCGGTTCTTTCGGATAGACCCAAGAGTAGAATTGCTGAGTCATATGGTGATTCTGTGTTTACCTTTTTGAGGAACTGCCAGACAAGCAGCTTTACTTTTCCTGGCACTGTAACTCTTTGCATAGGCTCAGAGTTCACCCTCCTTCCTACCAGGGTGTCGCTAGATAAGCTGGACTTGTGACCACACCAGTGCCAACTGTGCCTCACTCAGGGCTGGTCGGCACTCTCTGAGCACCTGTGGAGAAGGTGCTTGTGAAGTGCTCCAGGGAGCCGGTCTGTTGCTTGTTTGATGGTCCTTCATGAAGTTCAAGCCTATGGGTAGTAAGGAGATCATTTTCTGGCAAGTCAGGCACATTGGCAAAGTTGGGGATCTCAAGAAAGACGACGCCTGTCCAGTTAAAGATTCTGTGAAACCTGGTAGCAGCTGGTGTGATAGCCCTTAGTTCCTGAACGCAAACTGGAGGAACTCAAAAGGACCTTACAAATACTTCTGGCATGCGGCACCTGGGTGGCTCAGTTGGTTGAGCGTCTGACCCTTGATTTTGGCTCAGGTCACGATCCCAGGGTCATAAGATCAAGCCCCACGTTGGACTCTGTGCTGAGCATGGAACCTGCTTGAGATATTCTCTCTCTCTCTCTCTCTCTCTGTCTCTCTCTGTCTCTCTCTGTCTCTGTCTCTTTGTCTCTCTCTCCCCCCCTCCTTCTCTCTCTCCCCCCTCCCTCTCTCTCCCCCCCTCCCTCCCACCCTCTCTCTCCCTTTCTCCCTCTGCCCCTCTCCCCCACTCATGCTCGCTCGCTCTCTAAAAAAACCCAAATACTTCTGGCAGGATAGTAGTTGTAAAAAAACTATGACCCTTGGGGTTTTATCAATACCTGGCCTCAGTGCCAGGGTCAAATTTGTCAACTACCCAAGGAAGTCTCTCCATGGAACAGAACAACCCTTGCTTCACCTCTGTAGAGAAAGCATGCCAAATAGCACTGCACATCAAATAATTATATAAATTCAAAACCACGGTGAAGATTTTCACCTCACTGGTGGACTTCTTGGTTCCCTGCCATTTTCTTGGGTTGAACACATTGGCTTCTCCAAGGAACAGTGTTGTTGGGGTTGAGTTTGTATAGGCATGCCTCGTTTTATTGTGCTTCACTTTATTGTGCTTTGCAGATACTGAGTTTTTTAGAAATTGCAGATACACATGCCCTGTGTAGAGCCATGGCACAATGTTGGTGCCATTTTTCAAAGTAGTTTGCTCACTTTCTGTCTCTGTGTCACATTTTGGTAATTCTTGAAATATTTCAAATTTTTTCATTATCATTATATTGTTTATGGTGATTTGTGGTCATGGCTCTTTGATGTTACCATTGTTTTTGCAGCACCAAGGACTGCCCTCTTGTAAGACGGTGAACTTAATTGATACATGTTGTGTGTGTTCTGACTGCTCAACCAGCTGGTCTTTGCCCCTGCTCTCCCCCTCTCCTTGGGCCTTCCTGTTCCCAGAGACACAACAATATTGAAATTAGGCAAATTAATAACTCAACAGTGACCTCTGAGTGTTTAAGTGAAAGGAAGAGTCTCATGGTCTCTCACTTTAAATCAAAAGCTAGAAATGATTAGGCTCAGTGAGGAAGGCATGCTGAAAGTCAGGCCTCTTGTGCTGAGCAGTCAAGTTGTGCATGCAAAGGGAAAGTTCTTGAAGGAAATTGAAAGTGCTACTCCAGTGAACACATGAATGATAAGAAATTGAAACAACCTAATTGCTGATAGGGAGAAAATTTGAGTGGTCTGGATAGAAGATCAAACCAGCCACCACATTCCCTGAAGCCAAAGCCTAATTGAGAGCAAGTCCCTGACTCTCTTCAACTCTGTGATGGTTGAGAGGTGAGAAAGCTGCAGAAGAAAAGTTTGAAGCTGGCAGAGGTTTAAGGAAAGAAACCATCTGCATAACATGAAAGTGTAAGATGAGGCAGCAGGTGCTGATGGAGAAGCTGCGAGTTATCCAGAAGATGTAGCCAGGATAATTCATGAAGGTGGTTACACTACACAGCATTTTCCATGTACACCAAACAAGCAGCCTTATATTGGAAGAAGATGCTATATAGGACTTTCATAGCTAGAGAGGAGCAGTCAGTGCCTGGCTTCAAAGCTGCAAGGGACAGGCTAGTACAGGTGGTGACTTTAAGTACGAGCCAGTGCATTTGTTTTTTTTTTTTTTTTTTTTTTTTTAACACCATTTCTTACCACTTTTTAAAAACTATTTCAAAAATCCTAGGGCCTTTAACAATTATACTAAATCTACTATGCCTGTGCTGTATAACAGATGGCATGGAAATCTGCCCTTCCACCAATATTGATTGGACATGCTAAATGGGAATCCATGAAATTGCACAAGCCCATTCTGGTTGTTAATTTGCTGTAACACAGCCCCATATGGAGCCTACTGGAACTTATGGCAAAAGCCTGTGAGTGCCACCTAGTGGCAATTGCTGGGATTTGGGACCAGAAAAATTCCCATTTGAGAGATAGTTACTATTGGACTTTGAGATTTTTCCTGTGACTAAAGGACATCAAATAATTTTGAAACCTGAACTACCCACAATGCCTGTGGTGACGTTGAGGAAGTACTTTAATGGGGAGGGTAATGCCCAGAAGTATTCCATCATAAAATGGAAATGGTTTATATAGGAACAGGCTACCAGGAGAATGAGAGGAAGTACTCATCAGTAGGGAGCCTCTTTTTCCCTATGGTTGATTCTGGAACCATCTTAGTAGCTGCTGGATCCTATGGCCGCTCAGGAAGCACCCTATGAAAAGCTCTCCATTGACCAACAAAGTTGCTTGGTTTCTGGAGGGCAGTTCCATGGTAAATGGACAGCTTCCTGTCTAGAAGCCCACTACTCTGATGGAGAGTGTCAAAACAAATCAGTTCATTGGGCCGAGTTGTATGCTGTTTTTCTAGCAATTATGGAAGAATTGAACAAAGATAAAAGCCCCTATGTTTGCATTTTTATTGACTTACAGGCAGTAGCCACCACGTATCTGGCAAATCAGACTGGTGCCAGTAAACCTGGGGGTGGGGGTGGTACAAATGGATTGTGACAGGAACAGACAGTTACTCTGTTCTTGGCTTAGCCTATTCCGTGGTAGACGTAAGTGCTCAGCATGCAATAAAAGGACTGGAACAGAAGATATGAGAACTATATGGACTGTCAGATCATATATCCTCCAAGGAACACAAATTTACAGCCCATAATGTCCAACAGTAGACAGAGGGATGTAAGTTTCAGAGGAATGGTTTGTTGAAAAATTGGAACAGGCAGCTGAAACTTTTTTTTTTTTTTTTTTTTTTTTGGTCTAAAACAGGGAAATAAAGGCATGAAGGACTGGCTTACACACCTCCATGAGTGTGTGCTCACACTCAACATGAGGCCAAGGGAGGGTCCCCACTAGAGAGATTCCTCTGCTTTTGGGGATGGATTTGGAGAAGAGGGAATGGGAAGAATGCTGGGATCACTGTACTTTTTAATTTTTCCCACATCACGTCAACTTCCTTTGTCCTACCTGATACAATGATACAGTTGGTCCCAGGACCAGGCCTGCAACTGCAGGTGCCAGAAGCAGGGGGATCCCTAAGTAAGAAACTATACCTTTAAACCTTTATGGCAGAATTGCTAAGGGTCTGATGGGGTAGGTTTTGCCTTCACCGCATCTGGCAAAATTGGGGCTGCCACTGAATGCAGCTGTATTGCCGAGTGGTGGTCTAGACAGGTTCACCTTAGTTCTGTACCTGTTAACTCCAACCATCCCCCCACCCCCGCCCCGACATGGAAGAGGCCTGAAGGGGGGGGGGGCATATGCTAGACTAATATTTCTCCTGGCGACCTGGGCCAGCAGTGGCCAAACCTAATACCCCTTCCAAAGGTAGAAAAGTTAGGCGGTCAATGGAGAAGAGGAGGAATGGTAGCTGGGGGTAAAGGAGTGAATGAGTGGCTTATGCAGTGAGGGAAATGCAGGATGGCATTGGCACTTGGGGAGAGGCTCAAAGTTGGATGTTGTTGTCTCTCAACCCAGTTACACCAGGTGCCTGAAATGGTGGAGATGCATGTTGCTGTGAGACCACTCTTGCTTTTGGGACCTAAAAAAAATTGAATGGGAGTCTGCAAACCTGAATGGTATCACTCTGGGGGACATTTCAGTCACACAGTGTGATGATGGACTAGATCAATTGTTAATGCCTGAGTGGGACTCTAGTAATGTGCCAGAGCTTTTCAGGACACATGTGCCAGCACACTCAATAGGGTGTATCACTGGGCTTATTACAGTACTGATACTGATAGATGTATTCAGAAATTGAATTAAAGCCTCCCCAGGAAGTAACACAGATGGAAAATGGCCTGAGAAAGCACTGTATTTACCTCAGTGTCAGCTAATTTCTTTTCTTTTTTTTAAATTTTTCTGTCAGAGCCTTTTCCTGCTTATTATTATTTTTATTTGAGAGAGAGCAAGAGAGTGCGCACGTGTGCACGCAAGTCAGGAAGAGGAGCAGAGAGAGAGAGGGAATCCTGAGCAGGCTCCCTCAGTGCAGAGCTCGACATGGGGCTCAATCCTGTGACCCTGAGATCATGACCTCAGCCAAAATCAAGAGTAGGATGCTCAACTGACTGAGTCACCCAGGCACCCCAACGCCAGCTAATTTCTAAGCTGAATAGTTCTGCTTAGAACTAGTTTATCATAAGATACGGTGGGGGGGGGATGAATAATTAAGACAAAAATATGAAAATGTATATACTGGCTTTATAATAGTGTCTTTAAATCTATCCCCACCTCCACACTGGCCCCTCCAAATCTTAGGGAGTATGATTATTTTGCTGTAAGAGTCTTGGCTGGAGACAAGGGTGGCATTTAACTTCACCACAGAAGAGGCCTCTGTCTTCTGCCCTCAGCTCTTGGAAGATGATCTTTGTTTGCCCAGAGGCTTAGGCTAGACAAGGAGTGGCAATGTGATTTAAGGTGAGGCTTAGGGTCACTTGGTAGCAGTCCACTGGAGACTTGAGATCAACCATATGGGAGCTTAATTAATCATGCCAATGTAATGGAGCCCCCAAAACTGAGAACGAGTCTTGGAATAGCCTCCCCAGTGCACAGTACTCTATGTGTATTGTCACACATTGATATTGGGAAAATAACATGTTCTGACTGCATGGGAAGAGGGTGTGGCAGTCCTCATAGTATCTCACAGTTCCCCAGACTCATGAGCTTCTTTCCTTGGCCAGTCTTCCTCTGTGTCCTTTTCCTGTACGAAACTGTATAATAGAGTGTATACAGTGAGTATTATAGCATTAAGTGGGTTCTGTGAATCCTAACAAGTCCTCCCCAGTAGTTGTTTTGGGAATCCCCTGGACTTGCAGTTGGTGGAAGAAGTGACCGTGGTCTTGTGTAGATTGTGTTCACTCTTACTCTACCATTAGCTAAATTCCTCACAAAACTCTACTCAAGAGGAATCTGAATCTTAAGCTGTTTGTTCTGTCAGATAGGCAAGGACTTGGTCTCTCAGGAAAATAGATAAAACACACACACTTTGATAGACTTACAGTCTATTTTTCCTCACTTTTATGTTCTAGAATTACAGAATTATAAAACATATTTTCTTCTTCTCATGTCTTATAATCAAGAGAAAATATACTCAGCAGAAGTTTCACCAAAAAAACCCCAGTTACTGGAATTAGCAGATAAGGACATAAATGATTGTAAATATATAAAATAATTGGAAAAGAATAATAATAGGGATAGAGAAGGGGTATAATGAGTTGAAGAGTATTTCTCAAAAATTCTTGTCTATCCAGAACTTCAGAATGTGACCTGATGTGGAAATAGAGTCTTTACAGATGTAATTAGGTTAAAATGAGGCACTAATATTGGGCCCTAATCCAGTGACTGGTGTCCTTACAAGAAGAGGGAAACGGATACAGAGAGACACAGAGGAGAGGGCCTTGTGAAGACAGAGGCAGAGATTGAAGTGTGAGGCATTTGCAAGCCAAGGAATGCCAGTTGCTGGCAGCCACCAGAAGTGAGGAGGGAGGCCTGGAACAGATTGTCCCTCAGAACCTCAAATCCTGCTGACACCTGGATTTTGGACTTTCAACCTCCAGAACTGTGAGAGAATACATTCTTGTTGTTTCAGGCCATTCATTTTATAGTACTTTGTTATGGCCCTAGGAAATTAATACACAAGGTAATGAGATATCTTAGGATATGGTAGCAAACTTTTTAAAAAGGACCAAATGGAAATTCTAGATCTGAAAAATATAGTAGCTAAAATAAAAACCACAATGGATGGGCTAAACACCATATTGGATGTTACAGAAGAAAGAATAAGTGAACTTGAAGACAAATAAATAGAATTTACCACACTGAAGCAGAGAGATTAAAAGAAAAAAACAAACCTGAGGGGTGCCTGGATGGCCCAGCTAGTTAAGCATCTGACTGTTGAATTCGGCTCAGGTCATGATCTCACAATTCATGAGTTCAAGGCCCTCATTGGGCTCTGCGCTGCCAGTGCAGAGCCTGCTTGGGATTCTCTCTCTCTGCCCCTGTCTCTGCCCCTTCCCCTTGTGTGCACAACCCCCCCCCCCCCCCGCCGCCAAAATAAACATCAAAACACGTTTTGTTTTGTTTGTTTGTTTAACTTTGATGGATATTATTTTGCTTTGTTGTTTTTTATTTTAATTTTATTTTTTAAATTTACATCCAAATTAGCATACAGTGCAACAGTGATTTCAGGAGTAGATTCCTTAATGCCTCCTACCATTTAACCCATCCCCCCTCCCACAACCCCTCTAGTAACCCTTTGTTTCTTCTCCATATTTAAGAGTCTCTTATGTTTTGTCCCCCTGTTTTATATTATTTTTGCTTCCCTTCCCTTATGTTCATCTGTTATGTGTCTTAAAGTCTTCATATGAGTGAAGTCATATGATATTTGTCTTTCTCTGACTAATTTTGCTTAGCATAATACCCTCCAGTTCCATCCGCATAGTTGCAAGTGGCAAGATTTCATTCTTTTTGATTGCCAAGTAATACTCCATTGTGTGTGTGTGTGTGTGTGTGTGTGTGTGTACACACACACACACACACACACACACACACACACACACACATCTTCTTTATCCATTCATCCATCAATGGACATTGGGCTCTTTCCATGCTTTGGCTATTGTTGATAGTGCTGCTGTAAACATTGGGGTGCATATGTCCCTTCGAAACAGCATACCTGTATCCCTTGGATAAATACCTAGTAGTGCAATTGCTGGATCGTAGGGTAGTTCTGTTTTTAATTTTTTTTGAGGAACCTCCATACTGTTTACTAGAGTGGCTGCACCTGCTTGCATTCCCACCAACAATGCAAAAGAGATCCTCTTTCTCCTTATCCTCGCCAACATCTGTTGTTGCCTGAGTTAATGTTAGCCATTCTGACAGGTGTAAGGTGGCATCTCATTGTGGTTTCGATTTGTATTTCCCTGATGATGAGTGATGTTGAGCATCTTTTCATGTGTTGGTTTGCCATCTGGATGTCTTTTTTGGAAAAGTGTCTATTCATGTCTTTTGCCCATTTTTTCCCTGTATTATTTGGGTGTTGAGTTTGATAAGTTCTTTATAGATTTTGGATCCTGACCCTTTATCTGCTATGTCATTTGCAAATATCTGCTCCCATTCTGTCGGTTGCCTTTTAGTTTTGCTGACTGTTTCCTTTGCTGTGCAGAAGCTTTTTATTTTGATGAGGTCCCAATAGTTCATTTTTGCCTTTGTTTCCCTTGCCTCTGGAGATGTGTTGAGTAAGAAGTTGCTGCAGCTAAGGTCAAAGAGGTTTTTGCCTGCTTTCTTCTAGAGGATTTTGATGGCTTCCTGTCTCACATTTAGGTCTCTCATCCATTTTGAGTTTATTTTTGTGTATAGTGTAAGCAAGTGGTCCAGGTTCATTTTTCTGCATGTCGTGTTCCAGTTTTCCCAGCACCACTTGCTGAAGAGACTGTCTTTCTTCCATTGGATATTATTTCTTGCTTTGTCAAAGATTAGTTGGCCATATGTTTGTGGGTCCATTTCTGGGTTCTCTATTCTGTTCCATTGATCTGAGTGTTTTTGTGCCAACATTAAAAAATGTTAAAAAAAAAAACAAAACCCAGGGGTGCCTGGGTGGCTCAGTCGGGTAAGCGTCTGACTTCAACTCAGGTCACGATCTCATGGTCCGTGAGTTTGAGCCCCGCGTCAGGCTCTGGGATGATGGCTCGGAGCCTGGAGCCTGCTTCCGATTCTGTGTCTCCCTCTCTCTCCGTCCCTCCCCCGTTCATGCTCGATCTCTCCCTGTCTCAAAAATAAATAAACGTTAAAAAAAAACCAAAAAACCCAGACCACACTAACAACATCACTTAGCATTGATATATTATGAGGCTGGGAAGCATACATGAAATTGGGATCAAGAGAAAGAAAATAGGGCAGGAAAAAATATTTGAAGAAATAAAGACTGAAAAACTTTCCAGAAACTCACAACATTCTTAAGACAGATACAAAGAAGTCACACCCAGGTGTACCATAGCCAACAGCTGAAAACCATGATCAAGAGAAAACTTAAAAGCAGATAGAGGGAAATGACACATCCCTCCCCATCCTCCCCACCTGCCCTGTTTCCTGAGAGGTAGTGTTGCTTCCTGGCCCCCCCCCCCCCGGCTGGTGGCCCTGACCTTAGTCTCCGTGCTGTTTCTAGCTTGAATCCCACCCGTGACTTTCAGGATGAAGTTTCATCTTCAGTGTGATCACTGTAGTGCCCTTGCAGCTGCTCTGTCACTTCCCACAACTTCTAGTTGGAGTGTCTCTAGTTTTTCAAGTGTCCCTTGCTACCTTCTTCTGGGAACTCTCCTTCTTCAGAATCCCTCCCTGCCATCTTTCCCTCCACTCCAAGCTGGACCTCCTGGGTCCTAGAGGTCTGGGCAGTAGGTTTGTGCCTGCACTGTATGGGTACTGATGTTAGTGAAATAAAATTGGAAATTCATTCACAAGCCTTGTGTGGCATCCTTTCTTCAGACATAATTGACTGTGGGTGAGGGTTTAGAGAACCAGTCAGCCTACTGTGGGCCTTGCCAGCCTCTGGAGTCAGGCTGCACCATGCTCATTTTCTGTATGCTAGCCACATCGGCCTTCTTTTGGTCTGCATGCAGTCTTCAGCGTCAGGCCTTTGCACCTGTTGCTCCTCTGTGTGGAATTCTACATACCTCCTATACAGAGATTACACCTAGTCACCACTTGCCCAGAAAAACCTCTGACCACCTGGATTAGGACACACACATGCTTCTAAGAACTTGCCTTTACACTGTGTCTTTTCCTATGAGGACCTGTCCAAGTTGTAACTCTTTTGTGTGATTACTATGTCGATTCCTATCCCTCTTGCCTGTGAGCTCTGCAAAGGCAGGAACTCTGTCTGGTTTTGCCCATTTTGTATTCTCCAGTAACCAGCACAGAGTCTGGGGTCCAGTAACTGCTCTGGTAATACCTTGTGAGTGAATGGATGGGTGAATGGGTGGGCAGTTCCAACAGTAGTTTGGCCCTAGCATGTTAGTGGTTCCTCTAGGAGTGACTCCTAGAGAAACCCGAAGGTTTTTCCCCTCAAGGACTAACTGCTTTGTATCATGGGTTTCCCAGGACTCTTTTTTTTTTTTTTTAATGTTTGTTTATTTTTGAGAGAGATACAGAGTGCAAGCAGGGGAGGGGTAGAGAGAGAGAGAGAGACAGAATCTGAAACGAGCTCCAGGCCCCGAGCTGTCAGCACAGAGCCCAACGCGCTGCTCAAACTCATGATCAACTCAGGATCCGCGAGATCATGACCTGAGCCGAAGTCCGAGGCTTAACCAACTGAACCACCCAGGCGCCCCCCAGGACTGTCTCTTAATAAAAGAATCCTCCCTCTCCTCTTCCCTCTCCATTTCACACTCAGCCCCAGCCTGGCTTAATTCTCCACCCTGTAACAGCTGCTTTCATCTTCCTGTCTCCACAGTTAGGACTGTCACTGTTCCCGCAGGTTTGGCACACCTACTGGTGCTGCCCTTAGAAGTCACTGCATATACTCCTTTAGAAAGCTAAAACGTCATGTTAAAGAAGTGGCCCTGAACTCAGGCAGCCAGGGGCTCTGTGGGAGGAAGAAACCTGCGTCTGGTTGCCCTGGCCTCAGAAGTCAGCTGCAGCGTACTGGGCACAGATGGGCAAGGGCTCTTGTCCTGCGACAGCGCTGTCGTCACAGGGCTTCCTGAACTTACAGGAGCGAGATCACTTCCCAGTCACACGGCTGAGAAGCAGCAGGGACAGGAGAGGAACCCAACCTTGTCGGCTCCAGAACCCAGGGCTCCCCTACAAACTAGGTCGCCTGCTTCCAGAGTATGGCCTGGTTTGTGAAGTTGGTACCCCCTGCTGACATTTTCCTAGCAACAATAGTTTCCCTGCAGATGAGGGGGAGGAGGAGCCAGGAGACCATTCCCCTTCACCACAATAGGAAGCTGAGGCCTAGCAGGGGTCTACAGGGGCAGATGGCAGGCAGGCTAGGGCACAGACCCCCGAGCCTTGGGAGCTGGATCCGTGCCCCCTCCCCTGGCGCCTGCGCACTGCAGTTCCGTTCCCGCCCAACCCCGCCCAATCGCCCGGGTTTTCAAATTTGAAACCTGCTCCTTTTCCCGCCCGAACTTGTAGGGCAGCGGAGGGGGAGGGTGGGGCCGAACGCAGCCAATAGTGCCTCACAAGCTCCCCGGCCCCGCCCTGAAGGTGACGACAGCAAGCCGCAGTAGGCAATGGGCAAATGGGCAAAGGTGCCCGCTGGCCCCGCCTCCGTGGCGCCCACGTGCAGCAGTCGAGCTGGGGCCTCCCAGAGACCACGGGTGCCCGGATTACCATTAGGGGCAGAGTCTTCGCTATCAACTCCGGGCTGGAAACTGAGGCCCTGATACTCCAAGTAGTCGGCGTGGGGTCGCTGAACGAAATGGGCAAGATGCGGCCCCATTCAGCCTGGGGACTCACTCAAAAACTGGGCCTGGAGGAAGCGCCCGTGGCAGCCCTGGGAGTCTGAGGGGCCGGGCTGGCTCGTGGAGGTGGGCTGCGGTTCCCTGGTCCCTTTCCAGAGGGGCGGGGCCAAGAACTGGGCCGTCCGGGGGCGGGGTGTCTCGGAGGCGGTGCCGGGGCCCCTGTGTTTGTTGCACCGTGTCAGTTACATTGTAACAAAAGTGGTGCAGCCGCTCTTAGGGCCAGCACTTTAGGCCCGCTCGCCACCAGCTGTCTCCGACATGGAACCTGTGGCCAGCAATATCCAGGTCCTGCTGCAGGCGGCCGAGTTCCTAGAGCGCCGCGAGAGAGGTGAGGAAGAAATATTGGTCAGACTCCAGGCAGCAACCTCGCTGACACAGGCCTAGACTAGACTTGGCTCCCAACTGGAAGGACGCATGCATGGCCTTAGGCAGTAACCCTGAGGCACCCTTTCTCAGTTTGGCGGGGTGGTGGGGTTGGGAAAATGGCCCTGGCGCCAAAAACCCTTCCCTGACCGTGCCTTGCCAGGGGCGCCTTCAGGGACCAGCCCCAGCCTGAAGCGGGCGGGGGCTGTCTCTGGCAGAAGCTGAGCATGGCTACGCGTCCCTGTGCCCGCACCGCAGTCCGGGCCCAGTCAACAAGAGGAGGAAGCGATCCCCCCAAGCTTCTGGCACGCTGGACAGTGGGCGGTGAGGAGTGCTGGGGACGGTGGGGAGAGGAGGGGGGATGGGTCCCTTCATCGGGCCTCACCTTTGCCCACTTCCTCCTTGTTGCTTGCATCTCTGGGCCAGATCCTTACCCTGGAGGCAGTTCAGACCTCTCCTGCCATCTCCTCACTCCCCTCTATTCGTTCAGGGACTATTTCTTGAGCACCCCTGTTGTGTCAGGAGCTATAAATAGGATACTTCAGGGTCCTTCTTCCACTCACACTAGCACACTCCACATCTCACTCCACTCGATTTCTCCCACAGGCTTCCTCCTCTTCTCTCGTGTCAGCCCTTTGCACATGCTATTCCCTCCAATTTTAATGCCTCTCCTTCCACTACCCACTTTGGATAGCTTGTTTCTGGCCCAGCTCAACTGTCATCTCTGCCCAGGAAGCCCTTCCTGACTGCTGGTAGGTGGCCTCTTTCGGACCCCACAACCACCTGGGCAGGCCTCCCAGCTTTTGGCCCCATTTGTCTCTTTCTCTCCTGGGGATTCCAGTGCCCAAGGCCGGCACAAAATCCCCACATTGGGCTAGTTTGGAGCAGACAACTATAGTGGATTTTAAGCCCCTGGGGCTGAGGGTGTGGTAGTAGCTGACACCCCCTCACCCCATCCTCCCTGGCATTGACAGGTCTGTGCACAACGAGCTGGAGAAGCGCAGGTGAGTCCTAGCTTTGCCTGACATCACCAGGCCCCAGGAACCACCTCCCTCTGGCCTCCCCTCCCCTACTGCCCCTGTGGCCAGCAAGGCTGGGCTGGCACTGCCCTCCAGACCCCTTCCCCTGCAGGAGGGCCCAGTTGAAGAGGTGCCTGGAAGAGCTAAAACAGCAGATGCCCCTCGGGGCTGACTGTGCCCGGTACACCACACTGAGCCTTCTGCGCTGGGCCAGGATGCATATCCAGGTATGGAGCTACCCCTGCACCCTGGGGCCAACCTGCCAGAACTCCTGAGAGGTATAGTAGGGAGGGGCTGAGTGGAACTGGGGAGAGAGGCCTGAGGTCATAGGTCAACAGTGTGACATGGGACAGTTCTCTATGCTTTTAGCTTCCATATGTGTGAAGTAGGAAGAAAAGCAGAAAGTAAGGATTGTTATGAGGCTTGAGTTTGCTCAGTAAATGTTCACAGCTATTACAGCTATTATATCACTTCAATCCTAACTGGCAAGTCACTTAGCCTCTCTGGACTTTACCCTCCTCTGTAAGGAGAGACATGTCTGTTGACAATATTTTGATGTGTCATGTGTCAGGGTCCCTAGAACTGCAGAGGGCTGGTTTTCACTCTCCCACTCTCCCATCCTTCAAGGCCTCCGGTTCTGAGCCCTCTACTCTAATACCATTTTGGAGAGTAGTTCCAGAGGCCAGGAGAGGGGAAGGTCAGAGGAAGTCAGTCACCTATCCTCCCAGGGCCCTTCCGCTGCCTGGGCTAAGCTCAGCACCCCCTGGTGGACAGGAGTGGGGTATGCCCCAGGCAGCACCCCTACTCCCACCCCCAATGGGAGCTTAGGGAATGGACTAAAAGTGGCCTTGGAAACAAGAGGCCTTTTCTTGTCCTTTTGGCCCTTTTGGCCTAGGAAGAAAATGGCACAGGAGGCTAAGGACCAAGCAGCACAGCTAATGAGAGGCAGAATCATAACCCAGGCCCAAGTTCCCTGATTTGCAGTTTCCTTCAAGTGTTTATTGAGCACCTGTTCTACCAGGACCTGTTGTAGGCACCAGGGGTTGTGGTAGAGAGATCCATGTGCTTATGCAGCAAGTAAATCACGGTGTAGGGAACGTCAGCACCACCCCATAGTGCCTGCATCCCTGGACTCTGTTGAAGGACACCCTGGTCAGGTAGCAGGCCCATTTCTCACATGGAGCTTGCCTGGTGTGGTTCTTGGAGAGATAACGTGTGCCCCTTGGGTGCTGGCTGGCTGGCCCATGGGCAGGAGCTAGGGATTGCTCCTTCCTTGAAGTCCTATATCCCCTGTCCTGGCCCTACCTGTTTTGCCTTCTCCAGGCCATCTTCCATCGTCTTCCATCTTGCCCTAGAATGTTCTTTGTAGCACATAGATCTCCTTAGGTCTACTGCTGGAAACCTTCCGTGGCTCTTGACAGGACAGTCCGTTCCTGCAAAACTGCAGGCCCTTCACAACTCAGGCCTTGCTACTGGTCAGCTTTTGGTCTCCCATATCCCTGTGCCCCACCAGAAAAGCTTAAGTCTCCATGCTCTTCTCAGTTTCCCTCTGCTATGATGCTTCTTCCTGCCCCATTTTGCCTAGGCAGCTCTTACTTATCCTTCTGCACCCAGTACAAATGTCCCCTCATCCAGTACTCCCCTTCTTGTTGACTAATGCAGACTTCTGCCCACCAAAGGCTCTGGTGGGAAGACCCTTGGCCCTCCAAGTCCCTGGAACCCAGGCTGGCAGAGCTTGAGGAGGATTAATGCTGAAGGCGCAGGGTTCCTGGAAGAGTCTTGACTAGGAGTCACAAACTGGTAGCCTCGGTTTGGTCTATAGTTTTCTAAAAATTTATATTAGTTGGCAGCACTTAAAAGGACATTTGACATGAAAAAGTCTGACTTTCCAGCTTCTCTTAAAGAAATCAGGATGTCTGGCAGCACCAAGTCCATTTGCATGTGGCTGTAACTGGCTATTACCTGGAGGTGGCCACCTTGAGTCGTGGTGCCCACTTGCAGGTGTGTGGCAGTCCTCCCCAAAACCTGCTGCTCGCCACTACAAGACTCCGTTCACATCGCTGGACCAGGCTCTGAAGGCCTGAGATCGTGGTGCCCGCCCTCCCCAACTCCTCAACACCTCAACACCTCAACACGAGAGCGTTCACAGGCCATTTACATGGACCCAGAGGGCAGGAGGGCTGGCTTCCCAGAAGATGCGGGAGCTCTCTGGGGCCCAAATTTAGACGCCCCTGGTCGGGAGCAGACAGTCACTGTTGAGGTGTGGTGGGATGAACCCCGGGCCCCCAGGCAGCTGACCCCACAGCCCCTTGCTCCCTTGGGACCTGCAGAAGCTTGAGGAGCAGGAGCAGCAGGCGCGGCGGCTCAAGGAGAAGCTGCGCAGTAAGCAGCAGAGCCTGCAGCAGCAGCTGGAGCAGCTCCGGGGGCTGGCAGGGCCAGGTGAGAGGGAGCGGCCGCGGGCAGACAGCCTGGACTCTTCAGGCCTCTCGTCGGAGCGTTCGGACTCAGACCAAGGTGAGTGCTCCGAAGCTGAGGGGTTGTGTAGACTGAGTGGGCCGGGTCTGCTGACTGGACCCTTCCCTGTGTAGAGGAGGCAGAGGTGGACGTGGAGAGCCTGGTGTTCGGGGGCGAGGCTGAGCTGCTGCGGGGCTTCGGCGCAGGCCAGGAGCACAGCTACTCACACAGCAGAACCACCTGGCTATGACCTTCACCGCCCCAAAGTGGGCCTCTACCCTCAGACTACTCTCCGCTCTGCCGGCAGGAGTCCTCCCCAAAGCCTCAGGGGCTGCTCGGAGTCACCTCCTGTTGCAATGGACTAAAAGGACCCTTGTGTGGGAATAGGTGCCTGCCCCCAACCTTGCCGCCGGCTGTCCCTCCTGGGGGAGGGGTGCCTGGGTTTCCCCTGAGCCCCATGGGGCAGGCAGCTTAGGCCTGGGCCACTCTTCCAGGCCTTTTTTTTGTAGCACTTGGCTCTGCTGTCCCCAAGGGGGCAGGAAGCCTCTTGGGCCCTCACATTCCTTCCTAGACAAGGCTCTCTGGCCTTTGTCCCAGATACTGTACAGTATTTTCATTAAAAGCCTCTTTACTAACTTCCTGTACATGGTCTTGCCCGATGAAAATGGGGAACTCCCAGCTGCAGACAAACTGGAAAAGAGGAAATGAGATCAGTAGCAATTACTGACACTGTTGACCATACCAGCCGTGTCCCTTTAATTTTCACAGTTGGGGGCTGTCTGTCCCCAGTTCATGGGCAGGACGAGGCTGAGTGAGATGACTTGCCTGAGGTCCAAAGCCAGGAGAGCACAGAGTCAAGATTCAAACTAAAGCTTTCTGACTCCAGAGCTAGGGCTGACTGAATTCAACAAGTATTTATTGAGTGCCTGTTATGTGCTAGGCATTGTTCCAGGTACTTGGGACACATCAGAGAGTGCAATAAAGGTCCCTGCCCTCATGGAGCTTACAGTCTAGCATTTATTACCACTGCATCTGCACAATGCCTGTGACCCTGGGCACTTCACCGCGCCTCTCTGTGCCTGTCCTCAGCTGCCCGATGCGGGAGTAAGCAGGCCCAGCTCAGACATGGTAACATGCCTGGTGCACTGTAAATGGCAAACGGGACACCCACCCCCAACCCACCACCCAGACAGTAGAAAGGGCTGGAAGTTGACTTTTAATAATAAAGTACAAGGGGGAAAGGGTAGAGGGATTTGAGCCGGGTGGTCAGGTGTCCTACCGCACCAGGGCCTGGGCTAGCTACACAAACTGCTGCTGCTGCTGCTGCTGCTTGGTGGCCGCCTTGCTGGCAAGGTCCTTGGCCTTCTCTGTAGCTGCCAGTGCCGTCTCCTTTGCCTTCTCCTTGGCCTCCTTGGCTGTCTCAACAAGGGTTTTGGAAGGGGCCTCACCTGCAGCAAAGGGCAGGGGCTGGCTTCAGAGGATGCCAAGAGACCTATTTCATCACCCCTCCATGACACTCACCCTCTTTGGGCCAGGCCCCATTGGAAAGGTGGTATTTGCCCCAGGGGAGAGATCAGGAGTCCCAGGCTTAGAGTGGGGTGGTGATAGCCACAGACTCCACACAAATCAGGGCAGCTAGGACTTGACTCCAGCTTCTCTTTGTGCCCAGAGCCCTCACCTTGCAGCTTGGCCAAGATGTATTCAAAGCCCTTCATAGTCTTGGTCACGTTGCTTTTGAACCGGGCAAGGCCAAATTCCTGGCAAAAGAAGAAAGGGGTAAAGCTTTGGAGCTTCCCACTGATCCCTAGCCAAGCCTTTGTGCCAAATGTCTGGGCCCCCAAAGACCCAGCACCCCCACAAAGCTGCTCACCTGGACAGCTCTGGAGACACCAAATAAACTAGAGGAGACCCAGGCTTCCCGGCGGATTTCGGTCCAGCCGCTGTTATCAGAGTTCACACAGTAAACACATCGTTCCTCCACCACCTGTGCGGGGAATCAGGCCAACCACAACTGTAGGGGTGTCTTTCACTTTACCAAACTTGCACATCAATGTGATCCCCTGCCTCTCTTTCACAAGGTAAGGCAATAAAATGAAAACGTACTTCTTTCACTTACTGTATGCCAAATCTGCATTTTAGGAAGAGCAAGAACATAAAAAAGGCCATTTTGCTAACACCTCTCCTCTAACTCTTCAAACTAAAAGGCATACAGACTCGAGATCAGTAGGGTGCCTTCCAGCTCTATCCTGGTCCTGGATTTTGTTTGCTAGGTTTCCATGCAGTGCTTTTAGCCTGCCTTCCACCACTACAGCTCTTGAGCTCCCATTTCCAAAATGGAAATCTGGCAATCGTCACAGCTCATTATCAGAGAAGTGGACCAGTATTTCCAAAAGAAACATTTAAAACACATGTCTTGACAGCTGGATCACTATCTTTGTAATTTATAAAAACAGGTTATGCCCTCAGGATAGTCTGCTGTGAAGCCTTCAGAAAACTCTGGGGGAGAATATCAAGGTGCCTGCTCACTCTGTGACCTTGCAGGACACTTCCCCTCTCTGAACCTCACTTCCCTCTTTGCATAATAGAGAGTAATACCCACCTTTCCAGGGTCACTGTGAAGATTAGCTGAGAAAGAGAATGAAGAGTTCTCTGAAAGCTTTTAGAATATTCACAAGCGAGAAAATACTGCACTAGCTTTCTTTAAAGTTTTCAAGCTTTTTTATGTGCAAAAAATCAAAACGTGTATGAACCTCTTCCACCAAAATCTCAGACAAAAATCCATTACATAAGACAGATAAATGTCTTAATAAACATCATAAGACAGAACTCCTCTAATTATGGGGCAAGAGGCCCAGAACCTCTCCCCTCTGAGGCACAAAGGAATTCCTTATGGCTTGATGGACTCATGTTTGAAAATTACCACCTCCCTTCCTCAGCATCACTCCTGTGAGCCCAAACTATACATGTGCCAGGCACAGTGAGGGTACTCTGTATTTAGTACTTGGAACAACTCTGTAGAACAGGTACCCTCAGTATCAATGAGTTAAAAGACTGGTCCAGAGATACTAACCAGCTGAAAAGATCATCTGAGTTACACTCTAGAGCTATCACTCCCTAGTAACAGATCTGCCCCAGACTATAGAAGTTCCTTCATGGCTCCCTAGCCACAGGTACCTGGAGTTTTCTACTTCTGGGGGAACAAGGGGAGGGTAGTCTCACCATCAGCCGGGCATGGTTGATGTTCCAGGTGAAGGTGGTCATGGTCTGGTTCTGCGGGTCCACAATAGAATCCTCCAGGATGTACACCGAGTGAGCAACATTGGCAGGAAACAGTCGCTCGGCCCAGCGGGGCATCCTGTTAGTCTTGGTCAGGAGACGCCGGGACAGGAGCTTCTGGTCAGGGGTCACCTCCCGGTGCACTATGTCTTCCGTCAAGACATGTTTGCTGCAAAGAGTAAAGGTGACTCTAGGGAGCATGCCGCCTGTTGGGTTTCCCATTTGGAGCCTCCTGGCCCAGAATGGCCATGCCTTCCCCAAACTCGGCACGATCACCTGCAGTGATAAGTGGCGTGCCTCGGACCTGATCTAGAGTTCGTTGAGCCTATCCGCAGGCAAATTCCAACTCCCGCCCCCCTCGCTGACCGGTCCAGCTGGACCTCATGATTTATTACACCCGTGGAGAATGCCACAGGCACTGGAGTTGGCCAACGCCCGGATTTCCAACCTCAAGATCCCTCCCAACTCAAGTTCCCCCGCCTCTTCCTGTCTCACCACCCCGAAATGAGAGAACCTTGGACTACAGCCTCAAGTAAACCACCGCCCAGGCCCAGCCTCTTTCCACTACCTTGCAGGCCTGGCCGCTTCCCGGATAGGGTTTTCTTAACCTACAGATGGCCACGGTTCCGCCGATCCCCTACCTCCGACTCGATGTCGAGTCCTTCCCGGCCCCACACTTCGATCTCCAAACAGCGAGAGGGGAGGACTGCTCTTTCCAGGGCCACGTACCTATAGGGATTCGGGTACCGCTGCCAGAAGGCAGCGAACACTTGGTCCCAGGAACTCCGGAGCACGCTCTGGCCCAGGAAATACTTCACCATCGTCCCGGCCGGGGCGGGCTCAGCGTCCAAGCAGCATCAGGGGTGCAAAGCCCGGGGTGGGCACGCGGAGGCCGGGCCGCGGCTCGGCGCACGCCCTCCAGGCTCGCAGCTCAGTCACCACCGCACCGCGCCCAAGAAGCCGTCGCCGCCATGAGGAGTTGTCCGGCCGCGCGCAACTTCCGGCGCATCCGCGCAGTACCCACCACTTCCGGCGCCCGCACACGTGATCCCGCGGCCCCGCCCCTCCCTCCTCACCCCTCCCCCTCCCCCGCGGGAGTCGCGGAGCTGCGGGTCTGACCCAGGTTGAAAGGGCCCCAGGTTCCGTGGGGAATCCGTGCGGGAACGACGCCTAAGCCCAGCAAACGAGCTGGGCGGTGGCGTGCGGCGTGCGGCGCCGTTAAGGGCGCTGCCGCGCGCGCTCTCAGGCCGCCCCGAGTCCTGGGGGGACTTCGAAGGAGGATCCGCGCCTGGGGCCAGAGAACGGGGCAGACGGGGGCACTGCCGGAGGCCGAGCCGACGCAGTGTCTCCAGTCGTAGGTTGGTGCCTGGGGTCGGGGACCGAGGTTTGGGCGCTGCCTGCCTGAGCGGAGATCCGGGTTTGCCTCCGCCCCCGCTCAGGACCCTGACGCGGGTGAGGCGGCCCCGGGAGCATGAGCGGGCAGCGCGTGGACGTCAAGGTGGTGATGCTGGGCAAGGAGTACGTGGGCAAGACGAGCCTGGTGGAACGATACGTGCACGACCGCTTCCTGGTGGGGCCCTATCAGAACGTGAGTGCGCTCCGCGGGGCCGGGCACGAGTGGGAGGGAGCTGACCGGCACCCGCGGCCCTGATCGCTTCCCCCTGATTGCAGACCATCGGGGCCGCCTTCGTGGCCAAGGTGATGTCCGTTGGAGACCGGACGGTGACTTTAGGTATTTGGGTAAGTCCCCTGGGCAAGTAGTCCTGAGATCACCCAATCCTGAGGAGGCTTAGGTTCTCCTATTACTGACTAACTTGTCTCTTAGAGGCCGTTCTCTAAACCCCAGTTTAAAAATAGGGGTCTGAAGGACGTGATAGTAGTTTGCAGTCTTGGGGAGTATACTGCTCAGTAACTCAGGCCAGGGCTAAGCCGCTCCCTGCCCTTCAGGACACAGCAGGCTCTGAGCGCTACGAGGCGATGAGCCGAATCTACTACCGGGGTGCCAAGGCTGCCATCGTCTGCTACGGTAAGAGAGGCTCTGGCCTGTTCCTCAAACAAGAAGGGTTGGGTGTCAGGCCGGCCTTAGAGAACAGCCCCTGACCCTTGGTGTGTTTCCTGTGCGTCCCACATCAAGACCTGACGGATAGCAGCAGCTTTGAGCGGGCAAAGTTCTGGGTGAAGGAACTGCGCAACCTAGAGGAGGTAAGTGCCAGACCTCACCAGAGGACCAGAGGCTGGTGGTCCATGGGAGTGACCCTGACCTTGCCTTCTGCTCCAGGGCTGTCAGATCTACCTGTGCGGCACCAAGAGTGATCTGCTGGAGGAGGACAGGCGGCGTCGACGTGTGGACTTCCACGACGTCCAGGACTATGCAGACAGTAGCTATTCCTCAGCTCTCTGGGGGTGGGGGAAGTGGCTGCTTGGGTGGATCATAAAATAGGGACTGCCTTAGCTGCCATGGCAAGATCCCTTGGGAAAGTCTTCTGGCCTCCCTGAATGTGTGGGGTCCATTAAGATTCCCTGAATTGCTAGCCTTCCCCTTTTTGTCCACCTGATTCTCAGGTAGGAGGCTTTAGTCATTTCTCCTTACAGATATCAAAGCTCAGCTCTTTGAAACATCCAGCAAGACAGGCCAGAGTGTGGGTGAGTGCTGTCCTGGGCCTCACAGCAGAACAGGCAGGGGCACCAGAGGCGGCAGAGAAGAGCCTAGAGGGCTGGGTTATTGGGTGATTCCAGGGTTACTGGCTTTGAGCCCTCACTGACTTGTCCTTTTTCCTGCCAGACGAGCTCTTCCAGAAAGTGGCAGAGGATTACGTCAGTGTGGCTGCCTTCCAGGTGATGACAGGTGTGTGCTTCCCCAGCCTCTCTGGAGACTTCCTCTAGGCCCGCTGCATCTTGCCCCCTTCACAAGTTACCTGATCCCCAAACAGAATGGTGCTAAGTTGCCACCTCTCTTTGACAGAGGACAAGGGCGTGGACCTGGGCCAGAAGGCAAACCCCTACTTCTACAGCTGTTGTCATCACTGAGTCACCACCGCTCAGCTCACCTGGCCTGGGGGGCTGAAGGGGATATTAAAGGGATTGCCCCAGAAGAGCTAGACCTAGCTCTCATCTGGGGTTGAGTGGTCAACTGTCTGAGCTACCCCCAGTCCCCATGGCAGCAGGGGTGGCACCTGCCTGTGCTGGCCCATGGAATGGAGGCAGCATTGGTCTGACTGATGGGCACGAGGAGGGTAAAGGCTTATTTGGACCCAGGCTCCTGCCCTGGACAGCACTTGTGTCTTCAGATTATTTAAGTGGCTTCTGATTTGTAAATAAAATCAATGCACTGTGAATCACACTCAGCCCCTCTCCCTGCTGTGCCAAGACACCTAGTTCTTTCTGGGACCACCTGGCTGTCCTAACTTCCTATATTAAGGCTCCTACCAGCTCTTACTCTTTTGGAAACCAAGTAACTTCACCCCAGGGATGCAGCTGAGATAATAGAGAAACAAAAGGGCTTTTTCCTGTTCTTTAGGGGAGACAAAGATAGGTGAGAGGTTGTGGTTGGGGCAACGCAAAGCAAAGCTCACGATTCCATCTTGGTGTCGAGAAGAGCAAGGTTTAAATGGTGTCCAGAGATCAAAGGGTCAAGTACTCCTACCTCAGACTGGCTGGTTCTACCACTACTGTCATGTCTAGGTCCATGAGTCATGTCTGTGGCTCAGATCCTAAGCTTCTCAGCAGTATCTTACAATGTGGTTTAATGGAAGAAGAATCCTACATTCTGCAAGACAGAAAGGTCTTTTAGATCCAGACTGGGATCCAGTTCAGCTATCAACAGAAAAAGGACCTGAACTCGGCCTGAGTTTCTCATCTGTAAAATGAGGTGACCATCACCCAGTTCAGGATGCTGAAGATCCAGAGCAAAAAGTAACTCTAGGACTGAATGCTTGTCTTCTCACGCTACCCCCCGCCCCAGGGCTTTGTGCTGAAGGGGTAGGAAGTTCAGGACTAGGTCAGAAGGAGAGACAGACTCCGAAGATTCCCTCAAAGTATATTTTTGGGCCTTAGAAGTATCAGGCATTACTGTACACAGGGCTGATGCTTCCTCTTCAACTAAAAAGCATATGGCAGTTCTTTCTAGTATGGGAGGCCTAGGCCAGGTCTTCTACAGTGCCTAGCACCTATCTCTGAAGAACTAAAAACCTGGCCAGAATGGCCAGACTCACACTCAGAAAGTACTATGGTTCCACTTCCCTTTTTAAAACCAATTCCTCAAAAATACCCTTCCTTTATGGGTAATGGAAGCTTCCTGTATAGGGGCTAAAACAGACACCAGCCATTCCCAAAGGAAGTGAAAAACATTCTGGCAGATGGTGGCTGCAGGGAGAAAACCCACACAACTCCTGGGAGATGCTTAGAGGAGAGGCTCACCTCCACCAAGTCCCGGACCTGGGAACTATCTCAGGGGCTGGTTCTGCTCTCACCCAAACACATCCTCCCTCCTGTTAAAGCTACATCTCCCCACGGACAACAAACAAAACACAGGGCAAGGGCCATAAGAGTAAAGTTAAACTTTACTTTACAGTAATTTTTCTATATACAAAGAATTACAGTACATGTTTATGGGGACTCCTACAGGGCTCCCCTCTTTTTCACTAAGAGTTTCACTTACAGCTGACCATCTATGGGGGGAGGGGGCAAAAGACCAGTGATGGACCTCAGCCGACACCCCCCCCCCCCCACAACCCTTTCTTAAAAATATAGAGATCTCTATTGTCAGCTTGTTTCTTTGCCAAGACTTAGCTGCTCTTCCATGAGCTCCTGTGTGCTGCACTCATCCATCTTCAACACACTCCTCTACATGCACACACAGGCAGCACCCACCTTGGACCTGGAGACCGCCTGTTCTCTGCCCCTCCCCTGGAAGTTTAAAGCACCAGGACCATTCACTTCTGCTCCTACTCCCTGGGCTCATCTCCTGTCCACAAAGCTTTACTGGACTTCCAGCGTGTTACACCTGAAGCCCCTCAATAGCCTGAAGTTTTGAAAGCCATGGGAAAGCAGCTCCAGAGAAGGGACCATGTAAGAGTTTAACATGATTTTGCTTATGCTGGTAGGAAACATTTCTTCTCAGGCGGTGGATTTCTAATTAAAATAAACTCTTTCCACCTCCTTAAGAAATATTACCCTTAGTCTTCATAAGCAATAGAGGTGCTCCCATGAGAGTGGAAGAGGTAGAGAGGGGCAGAAGGTAACCGAAGGAGAACCCCACAGTAGGAGCTCTCTACCAACCTGTCCTAGGCAGTGTGGACGGAGACTACACCAGGTGACAAGGTGACACCAGCCCTGAGAAACTCAATGACCACCCTCGTCTGGATACAGCATCTCTTCCATTTAGGACTGCGCTGAACCACTCCAGGGTTGGGTGCAGGATTCACTGAGGCTCTGCCTTCTTCTCTAATAGAGCCTCAAAGAAACCATTCCACATGAAATTTCTTCCTCCCAAACAGGAACCCGGGTTTCTCAAGTCACCAGTCCCTCACCCCTTGGCAGTGCTTATTTATACCAGAAAATTAGCACCATCATTACATTTTTTTGTGTGTGTTCAAAGCAATTATCTATTCTTATTTCAATTGTACTACAGCAACCTCTGGCCCTGCTGCACTGGCCCTAGGAAGCTCGGCTGAGAGCTCACTGGCTGTAGCCAATGAAAGTCTCATGCAGCAGCTACCTAGCTCTAAGTGATCTGGAATGTCTAGCTCATGAAGCAGCCCAAGCATTATTCAGCAGGAAAAGGGGCTGTGGCAGCTCCTTTCTTGTCATGATCTCAGGTTAGGACACTGGGTCACTCTGACCTCCTGGTTGACAAACCCCAAGAGGATGACAATATCCCCCAAAAAGCCTTAGGAGAAAACCCACTTTATAGGAGCTGAGGGCAAAATCCATCCACATTTAGTGCTTTCCTGATTCCTCTCCACAGGGGAAGCTGCCAGGACCAGACTTCCTTCCTGCCATTCTGTTCTCATGATGTGACCTGGGAGTCCAGCTCCAGTAAGTAGATGCTGCTGAGCCTGGAAAAGGATCGCTGATGCACTTCGTGCCCTGACTGTAGTGTGGGGTAGAGAATGTGAAGATAAAACAATTATTTCCATCAATGCTAAAGATGCAGATTTGGTAGTTTTTCATTAGAGGATCAACACAGTGATGTAAATCACCTCAAACTCAGTAACTTCAGGGGGAAGCAGACATTTAAAAACCTGGGATGCTTCTGTAGCAATGACAGCTATTTTGCTATTACAATGGGTTTGCTCCAGGAGAAGCAAATGAGGCTTTGAATTCAAATTTCAACAGTTTTTCTGACTTAACAGGGCTAGGAGACATATTGGTTCTTTAGTTACCTAT
Organism: Panthera leo; assembly: GCF_018350215.1. Classification (NCBI taxonomy): domain Eukaryota; kingdom Metazoa; phylum Chordata; class Mammalia; order Carnivora; family Felidae; genus Panthera; species Panthera leo. The sequence goes on from NC_056679.1 coordinate 172,858,521, forward strand.
GGAAGCCAGCCATGGCTTCCCCCTCTGAAACATTTCCTGAGGACTGGCTTAGAGGCAGACACTCTTGAGATCCTGATTTCCAGGCCCTTGGCCAAATACCAAAATACCATCCTGCACAAAGATCAGGAGTTTCTAAGAGAAAAGCTTTCCTTTTAACTGCCAATTCACGCCCTCTGGAACAAAGGTCTCAGTACAAGACTCCAGGAGAGTCCCCAAGGGCTGGCAAGGTCACTCCCTCACCACTGTCCTTCATGCAAGGGTCTCAATTTCCCAACAGACCAGTCCTTCTGACTCTGCTTCTAATTGTATGGTGACTGCTTTCATGATGTTAACAATCTGGTATCAGATGCTGCTATCAGTGGGCCTGATAGCTCAATTTCTAGTTTCCATTCCACCTAAGAGTCTTTCAGTAACCCTCACAAAAGCCTGGCTGTCCATCCATTTAGATAAAGAACTGCCACCATCCCCCACCCCAAACCAAGCACAACTCAAAAGTTGTTTTCCCAGGCAAGTCTGGAAGGAAGTTTCCAGTAAATGGTGGAGAATGGAAAGAACCAAAACAAAATCACAAAGTGGCCAATCATGGCCCACCTTTCCCTTAACTCCTTGTCCTAGAGCGGCTGTCAAGTCAATTACCTACCAAAGCCTACTTCAGAGAAGCTATTTAAGGATCAAACTTCTCCACTTAAAATTTTTTTACATAGCCTGCACATACCCCGCCCCCCCCAAATTCACAGTTTATTTCATGAAACAAAGAGCTACGGTAATTTAACACACAACATAGTGAAAGGAGATTCTGACAGTGCAGTGCGAATATCTTTTTCTGATCACAACTACTGATGACAGGAGAGAAAAGGGCACAGGACTGGCACCAAGCAAACCCTACTCATACAGCCTAAGAGATTAGGGAAAGGGACCTACTAGCTGCAGTTATATACTTATTATTCTCACACATGATAAATACTTAATATAGTGAACTTTAATGTTCTGGGTGGATTTCTTTAAAAATATCTTTTCCATGGTTTAAAATTTTTTTTAAAAGAAAATAAGATGCTTTGTTTTCTCTTCCTTTTGAATAAAGAGCATTTCCTCTCTCATGATGTGGGAAGAGAGGATGAAAAGGGGAGAACTAGGCAGGTGGAATTTACAGAGGATATTCCGAGGTCTAAGTGAGATGCAGAGGTATGCCCCTAAACTTGGGACAGCCCTGCCCAGCCTCGTACCTCTGCCTGAGTTCAAGTGTCTCATCCCGAGACAGACTTTGGGAAATAGATGCAAATTCTTCTTTTAATCTTTATATAAAGCGCAAATGCTTCTGTAACTATTGTTCCCTCCTTAGAAATGATATGGGTAACCTCAATAGGAACTTAGGAGGAGGAAATTGGGACAAAATACAGAATCCTGTTGAGGGTGTAAAAGCCATAACTGAGACAGAATGGCCGGGAGACATTTGGGCCAGGAGATGGCCTGTTGGCTAAAGCTGCTGGCTAAGTTGGCAAAGCAGAGAGGTAAACGTTTGGTCTAGGGACAAAGGAGGGGTGAGTAAATGGGAAGGAACTGGCCAAACAGCACTTCCTGTTGGCAGTTGGTGAGCTGGGTGAATAGTAGGGCAGGGTAGCACCAACAGATTTCCCAGCCCTTGGGCCCCAGCTCAGGGCAGCAGTAACAGATAATCAGCAGTTATGAGGAATCATCTCTCAGACTGGACATTGCTCTAAACACCATATCTTGCCAGTCATAGGGGAAGGGTTCTGGCTTGCCTTTGAACTAAGTCAGCAGGCAGGTGCTCTCAATATAGAACACAGCAATTCTCAGGGATAGGGTGGTAGAATCTACCAGTGAAGGAGAGGACTCCCTCCATTCAGGTAGGAGGGCAAAGGATCAAAAGAGAAGTAATTTTCTATCAGGATCTGGCACTCTCCCTGAGCCAGCAGTAGATCTAGCCCAGAGCTTGCCAGAGATTCCCTATGTCCACTGCCCGACTCTGAAATCTGAAAGCACCTGAGTGTTTGGGGGGCAGGCATGGGGTGGGTTGATGTAAAAGGAGGAAAATCAGTAGAAGAGAAAGGTAAGCTTGCCAATTGCCTTCTTATACTCTGGGAAAGCTACGTCCTTGTAGAGCTCAGCCCCCACAACCAGCTACTCTGCCCAGGACAGATCTTTAGATTCTGCCCAGCCAACAGCTCCACATGGCCTTGATGCAACCCCCTCTCACCTATAGAGGAGACCTCCACATAAGGGTGTGTGCATAAATGTGCACACTCAACCAGGAGACACTTACTCAACACAACCACTTCTGGGGCCACAGAGGACATTACAAAATGAGTCTGTGGAGCCCCAGGGCCCCTCAGAACTTCCTGTTATTTCCTGGTCAAAGGTTCGTGAAAACAGCCTGGGAACCCAGGCAGGCATGTTAGGCTCACAGGGATCAGGTCTTCTTTATCTCTGTATCTCCTGTCAGTGACTAGCACCTGGCCTAGGACATGTGAATGCTCAAGAAATCACCACTGATATGAATAGATGTCAGTTCCTCCCAAGTGTTCATCAGGGCCCTCAATGGGGCTCCGTAGAACTAGAGAAATAGCTTCGAGAGCCCCTCTAGCTTCCAACCTAACCAGTGGAATTGAATCCCATGCTTGACTCCAGAGTGGACTTTTTATTTCAAGTTACCATGTGTAAAGGTTGGAGGAAAAAGACCCAAGTCTGTCTGTCTCCTTGGTTGGGGCCCACTTGGATTTCCATACATGGTTTACACAACCACATGCCCCCACTGGCTAATGTCACAAGAGTTCTGAGTGCTGGGATATAAGGAAAGAATAACAGTGGGAAAGTGTTGGGGTCTGTTTTTTTAAGAGGGGAAAAGAAAGATGATTTCCCTTCCCCAAGAACCCTGGGGGCAGCTGGTCTGGTCATGTGACATTTACTCGTATTATTTCTGTTCTGACTCTGCACACTTGTGACTGGAAGGAGCCTGGTTAAGAGCTGGAAGTGTATTTTGCTCTGGTTTAGGGTCTTGCCCTCTTCCAAGAGACCAGCAAGTCTGTGCCAATGTCTGTGTGCTCCCAGAGGACCAGCAAGACGGTGATATTGTCTGTCCAGCCACTATGGGCCAGAGCCCTGGCCCTGGTGAGGCCTTTCCCAGGGCCCAGGGACTCTGCTCTGCGGTTGCCAACTTCTTCTCTTCAGTACAGAGGGAGGATGGGGCCTTCCCAAGAGGCCTGAAGGATTGCCCATTCTTGGCAGCAAGTCCAGGTAGTTGCTGGCCTCCAGCCATCTGCTTCACCTGCTTCACCAGGCCCGGTGCTTGACTGGGAGGCCCTGGTGTCTGCTCCACCCCCGCAGATGCTCTTCCTGAGGCCGGAGTTGTTGGCTCATATAAAAAAGCCTTGGCAGGAGCCTGAGAGAGAAGTCTGGCCTGGGTCAGTGATTTAACCGCTTGCCAGGGGTGCTCCGAAGGGACTGCTGCTTTCCCTGGTGGCTGCAGGATAGGATCTGCCACACTGCCTCTCTCTACAGCCCTCGGCATCTGCCCTAGACCTTTGCTGGCAGTCCATGAGCTTGATTCCAACACCGGCATCTTGTCATCAATCTGTGATGTGACCTCATGAGGTGAAGCAGCCCGTTCTTTCTGGTGAGGAGTTAGGTCCATGAGATCCATTACCAAAGCAGCTCTATTTTTTGACTGAGTATTCTGGTCCACGGGCCTCAGTGCTTTTTCTTTAGCTACCAGGGTCTGGACCACAGCTGATAGTACTTTGTCAGGAGGTGGGAGTCTCTGGGACAAAGAAGCATGGGATTTGTCTGGGGGCCTGTCTGAAGTCTGGGGTTTGGGACCACTGGTGACTAGCAGTCTGTCTGGAGGTGGAAGTCTTAGACCAGTAGGGACTGGGGCTTTCTCCAGTGACTGGGGCCTTGGGCTGGCAGCACCTATGGATTTATCCAGCCTTGGGTCAGCTGTCCCCAGAGGTCTTTCCAGTGGTTGGGACCTGACTGAGGGTGAGGAGCTTATGCCGGTCACTGGAGAGGGTTTGTCAGATAGTTGGGGTCTTGGTCCTGCCACTGCAGGTGGCCTGTCCAGTGGCTTCTGGCTGGATACCAAGGATTGGGGTTTGGTCCCCGACCCAGCAAGGTCCCTGACCCTATCTACAGGCTGGGGCCTGGAGTCAGTTCTGTCAGGAGGTCTTTCAGGCAGCGGTGGCCTCTGACAAGTTCCTGCCAGAGCTTTTTTGGACAGTGACAGTGTCTGGTTGGTGTCAGCAGGCAGCTTATCCAACATCTTGGGCCCCTGAGCAGCCACTCCTGATGAATGCTCTGCCAGGTGAGTGCCTGGGCCTGGAGGCAGCGGTACTGGGGGAGGCACATACTCACGGATCTCCCCAGGTTCCAGAGGGTTGGGCCCGCAGGGGTCATGCTCAGTACAAGATAAACGCCCATCCAACTTGGAGATGAAGAGCATCCCTTCCCGATGCTGCTTACAAAAGGAACTGGGACACATCTCACAGAAGGAGGCTGCTTCCTTCCCACAGATGTCACACTGATGCCAAGGACACTCCCATTTCCCTGAAAACACAGATGTGAAACAAACCCTTAGGAAAATAAGCAAGGTACATGAAATGGGCCATGGCTCTGAGCCTGGGTCAAAGGAGTGATTTCAAACTGCCACCTTCTGCAGATCAGGTCACTCATCCAATACCTCCCCTTGCCCCAGAATCTCAGATTCTCCTGTACAACACATAAAAATAAAAGCCAAGTACCAAATAGCAAGTAAGTATCAACTAAATATACAAGCAGAGGTAATTTCTTATTACTATGACTATTTCTATCAAGGGGGAAAAAAACCCAAATGTCCCTTTAGATAGAATGTGAAGATATTACTTTCACAGGTTTGCAAACTCCATTTGTCTTATATAGCCTTTAAAATATTCAACTCTAAGGGGATAATCTCAATTATTTAAACTTCTGCTTATTTGGTTATATTTAGGAACAGGGAACTGATACACAACTGTGAAAAATGGGAACAGATTTTCCTTTGCTCAATTTTAAGCCTTGAAACCAGCACAAACTTGACCTATACTGTGCACACAGAACCAGTGGAAAAGACCTTTACTTACCATCTATTTACCCCCATTTCATGACACCTGAGAGTCTCTGCCATGGACAGTGTTTCTGCCTCGGCTCATAGTTTTCAAATAAACTATGCTAGCCCTGACTCCTGGCTCATAGGCAAGATCAGTTCTAGTATGGCCTGTGCCAGCTATAATCTTGAGTTACTGATTTTGAAACGATTCTCCATTTCTATTTCCTGGCGCTGACAGGTCATGTTGTGGCCTTGCCCTCACACTACCTCCATTTATATGATTTCATTACCCTAGCAACTGTACACTGAAGGAAAGCTAGTTCAGAGACAAACTCCTCTCACTCTCACCCTAAAATTCTTCTCTTTCTGCAATTCCCGGAAGCAGGCCACTAGTGACGTATAATCTCACTGGGAGTGGCTCCATACTGCTTTCATACCTCTGTCATCAAAAACAGACCACGTATCCAAGTGCCTCAAAACTCTTCTAACTCCAAGTAACTGCTCAAAAGTTAGTGGCTTCTCTAGCTACCAATTCCCAGACACTGTCTGCCTAAGCAGCTCTCTCACGCGTTAGCTGATACAGTTGACTCTCCTTCAGAGGGGTGTAGGTGAGGGGGGCTAAAAGGGTGTCTAGTCCACAACTCACTGACTGGAATAACCCCAAACTCTATGCTGTCTTAACCTCTCTTTCTTTAGAAAGGAAACATGGCTTAGTGGCCTTGAGGTCAGAAAACCTGGCTTTCAGTCCAGCTCCTCCATCTATATGCTCTATTGTGACAATTCATCTCACCAAACTGGACTCTCAGTTTCCTCATCTGCATCATGGGAAGGTGAAAAGGTCTCATCTTTATGGGTTGCTGGGAGGATAAAATAACATAACATAAATTGTAAATAAAGTGCTTGACATATGATGAGTAAGCTTCTGTTCGCTTCTCTGTAACCTAGGATTCCAAGCCTTTATTGTCATTTATTTCCAGAATGAGAACATGAACCATACCCCCTCAACGCTATGCTTGGGAAGACCAAGGGGCTGTTACAATTACAGCAGAGAACAAAGAGCACCCTAAATGGATTTTAGCACCAACCTGCTGGTCGCTTGGTTAGATTGAGACAGTCAGCGTGGTAAACTTTTGGGCAGCCTGGCTTCTTGCAAGAGACGAGCTGGCCAGCATCCCCACAGCTGAAACACTCATCCTCTCTCTCCTTTGTGATTTCACCCTGGGTCCTGCGCTTCCCCTGTTGCTTCTTCTTGAATTTCTTTGACTTTTCTTCCGTGGCAATGGGTTGATTCTAGAGGTCAGATATTGAGCAGTCAGCATTCTGTCGATACATTAGTTGTATGATCTTGACCAGGTTAACTATTCTCTCTGAGCCTCAGTCTCTCCTCTGGGAAGAGACAATCCTCATAGACTGTTGTAAAGATAAGAGAAAATACAGGAAAGGCACCTGGCACATCATAGGTACCCAATAAATAGTTGCATTAATTCTAACTTTTCTATGAACTACTCCTGCCACCTGCATGAAATAAGAGAAATAAACTTTTTTGTTAACATACAAGGCTGGTATTAAAGGTTCCCCTTTTGTAAGTTTTATTTTTATGTTTGTCTGGGTATGTATGTGTGTGTACGCATACAGATTTCTTAATTTATTCAACACCCCTTCACTGAGCACTTTACTAAGAGTCACATGCTAGGAAGACACAGAAAACTAATTCATTATCCTTGCCCTCAACAAGCTATGTGCCTTCATCTATGTCAAATTAGATTCATGTCCACTACTCCCCAAGACAGACCCTGGTGCAACCAGCACGTCTCCTCTGTGTTCCCTGCAGCCCACACTTGCTTACCAAACCCCATGGTTTTCATCGCATTATTTATGTTAGATTAGAAACATCCAGGATCAATTCAACTTATTACTATCTCACAGTGATCTCCCATTTCTAAACTTCTCTCAAAATTCTTTCTCACTGATTCATGTGTGAAATGTTACATAGATGTTAAGGATGCAGAAACTGATATCCCTAGTGAATGTAACACCTTTACACTTGTGTTAAACATAGTTATTATTTTGATTTATAGGGAATAAATCAACTGGACACCTTTAAGAAACAAGACCATTTAACCAACCAACTAATGAAAAAAAATATAAAGATAATTTTGTTATTTAACAAAAGAATATTTTGTGGGTGTTCATCATCTTCATGTGTTTTTGAACCCCTTTAGTTATTGGTTTCTATGCTAATTTGCATTTTTCAGTTCTTAATATTGACTTCTATAATCAAAAAAGCATAATAGGAAATACCCAATTGGAGTCATTGTGTAGTTTACTCTTCATCAAAATTAAACTTCAATTTTCAATGTACTTTAACTTATGATAGAGAAATCTAGATGCATGTTCATCTATTATGGTCCATCCATTATGTAAAAAATTTAACAGTCACTAAAGATGATAGTTAAGAAGACGATGTAACAGCAAGGAAAAAAATTTTATAGTATTTAAGATACAGACTTGCAAGCAATTCTTTACATTTACAGAATTGTAGATCAGTTAAAATGTACATAAAAACCCAGGAAGTAAGACACAACAATATTTATACTTTGTTAAGATGAAAAGATTAAGGGTCCTATGTTTATCTACAGTGTTATACTACATTTAGAATCTTAAATTCAATATTGGATTTTTTGATAGCTTTAAAAGAGAGAAAGAGGGAGACACAGACACCAAGAATGTAAGAAGCTTATTAGGAAATGTAAGTGAGATTAGCTGAGACCAATAAAGACATGGAAAGTAACCTACTTTACGGATTCCTATTTTACAGTTTTTTTAGCTAGAAAGGTATCACCAATTAGAAGTCAGACTGCTTAAAACACATCAACAATACCCAAAGATCAGCTCTTGTATAACCAAACTGATCATCAGAATGCTTATTTAAGTGCCAGACCCCAATGTTTTAATTCCAAAGAGACATCTTAAAGAGTCAGCCGTGCCACTGGTTAGGGAGGGAGGACCACACCATTATTCCCGATGGAAACGTTTGGAAGGTACCTTTGGCCTTACACCCAAAAAGCCACTGCAGTTTGGGGCTCCACATTTGCAAACAGTCTTTCCATTCCCAAGACATTCTAGGTTGTAGTTGAAGGTAAGTTCAGTGCCTGCATAAAAGACCATGAATATATTAACATCTATGGCTTTGATTACCTTATTTCTTTAAAAAAAATTTTTTTAGTGTTTATTTTTGAGAGAGAGACCGAGCAAGCGCACAAGCAAGCACGGGGTAGAGACAGAGAGAGAGAGAGAGACACAGAATCTGAAGCAGGCTCCAGGCTCCAAGCTGTCAGCACATGGCCTGATGCAGGGCTGAAATGCACAAACTGCGAGACCATGACCTGAGCTGAAGTTGGGATGCTTAATTGAGCCACCCAAGTACCCCTAATTACGTTATTTCTGTATTAATCATAAAGGATACTGACTTATTAGAGAACAAAACTTTGGGAGGGTAGGAAGGGATTTATTAACTCTAACACCACTATATTAATAAATTCTAATCCTGTAAAATTATTAATCAGCAAATACACTTAATAACAGAAAAACATAAATGGCTCAGCAACTTAGTATTTAAAATAGCCTTTACTACAGACATGTTAATTATCCCAAGTTGTTTGTTTTCTAACCCATTCAGATACTAAATATATTAATTCATTACCAAAACCTAACAAACAACAACTCATTGTATACAGTGATTTGCTAGGCACTAGGAATGCAAGTATGAAGAAAACACCTGTTGTTCTGTGCCAAACCTGGCAGAACTTAAGTAAGAGAGACATCTCAATACAGAGTAATGCCAGAGAACTCTATACCACAGACCTAAGGTCTGGCTTTAAATCCCTGTTACTACAATCTAGCTGGGTGATCTGAGCCCTGAGTACATTTGTTAAATGAAGAAACAACAATAATCTCACAAGCTTGTTTAGAAAATTTGGCATAATGCACATAGCAGTAATTTGTAAACTTTAAAAAGAGATGTACAGGGGCTCCTTAGTTGGCGCAGTCGGTTGAGGGTCTGACTCATTTTGGCTCAGATCATGACATCGTGGTTCGTGAATTCATGCTCCACATCAGGCTCTGTGCAGATGGTAAGGAGTCTGCGCCTCCCTCCCTCCCTCCCTCTCTCCCTTCCTCCCTCTCCTTGTCTCACACGCACTCTCTCTCTCTCAAAATAAATACATGAGCTAAAACAGTTAAAAAAAAAAAAAAACAAAGATGTACAGATTTAAGATACAAATTGTCCCCTTTCTGTCAAAAGTGCATTTTATCAGAGCAAAGAGCAAAGAAAACACACCAACATTCAAATTCAAAGCACATTAGGGAAAGCCTAACAAAATAATTCTCTATATGTATACAAAAGAGACTATTTCTGGGTGGGGGTAATGGTTCACCATTAACATATAAAATGATAATCATTAGGTCAAAATTATCAAATCTTAGGAAGATTTCCCATTGCAGACTGACCTATCTTCCATCAGTGAGACTAACCAATACATATAGTTTTTCATCTAATATTGAATTAATATAGATCATTATTTGCTTATTTGGCTAAGCAAATTATAAAGCAGCTGCCTTACATTTAGGGGTCCAAATGGTTCGAATCACTCATGTCCTGGTGAGGTTCACAATGTAAGGAGCTTACAGGAACTGAAGACTGACCCAGATAACAGCAGGGTTATGTCTCCCCTCTCACACCCACTGTGAAATACCACACTGAATGATAGATAATTCTATTCATACAATTCCATTCTTATTACACAATTTATAAGTATATAACTGAATTTTTATTAATTTAATGCACTTATAAAGCAACTCAACCATACATATACAAAGTTTAAGATAGCAGGATACTTGACATAACCTGCTGCTTACCCACCATCCACTATATAAACATACTGCACAGAGAATAAATCAGAAGGTACCGGTACACATAAAAGAAAGACTCATATGTTTCTAGAAAAGAGTCCAATATACAATAATCCTTGAGAGGTCTGCACTTAGGGGATGGCAAAGGGCGATGGAGAAAAGATAAACAAGGAGTATGATACATGTAGTAGACAAAGTATAACAGGTATGTGAAGAATCCACGAAGCTGAATGAGATGAGAGCAAGCTGAAAAGTTCAGACTCTACCTGCCAAGGCTGCAGCTCCCACAGACACTCCACATAGCACTGAGCACATTCTGTCTCATTCCCCTTATCCCACCCATGCAGACTGGAAGTCAAGTGAGAACAAGAACAAGGTCTGTGAATTCCCACACCATGCTACTTGAGCTAAGTGAATATGGGAGAAAAGAGAAGAAAAACTTGTGCCGAGATTGGTAGAGGAATCTACCCCCAGGGATAAAGACTATAAAGTTCCAAGTACAAATGTACTGAAAGCAGTCAGGAGAGATTTAAGAACTAAAGTCATGTGGCTAACATTTGAGTAATTAATACACAGGACACTCCTCCAGGGTGGTTAGAAGTGCCAGACTTAAGAATTCAAGTAACATAGGTATACCATATACCTCGCATTTTTGCAAGGATTAAATATAATATGCTTGGAACAGTGTCTGGCAGTGGTGCCAGGGGCTGAGGAGAGAGAAAATGGGGGTTAGCATTTAATGGGTGCACAGTTTCACTTGGGGAAGATGAAAGGGTTACAGACATGGATGGAGGTGTTAGTTGCACAACAACATGAATGGATCTAATGCCACAAAATTATACACATTAAAAAATGGTTAAATGATAAGTTTTATGTTATGTATATTTTACCATACCACCACCACCAAGAAAATACTCCAAGCCAAGTACCACCTGGTACCTGTAAGTCTTTTATATATCCTCAAGAATTTGCAAACCTCATTTTGGGATTATGGGGCATATGGGAATTTTTAGATGCTCAAACCTGACATTCCTTTCTTAGCTCCAGAATCCTTAATTGATTCTTACCTGCTTTAATGTCACTCAGGGCAAAAAGACCAACACGGGTATCTCCATTCACAGACCATTTCTGTGTTTCACAGTTGGGCTGGCAGCAATGATTCATGAACCGAGCATAATTTCCTTTGGGACCAGCATCAATGATTCGGTCCTAGAATTCCAAAAGATGCTGCTCATTAGACACTTCCTGTGTATTTTAATAAGCTAGAATTCCTACTTGTCAAATCTGACTCTCCCAGGAGTGGTTCTCAAAGTGTAGTCACTAATCCACATCTGTTACTTGCTAGAAATGCAAATTCTTGGGCTGCACCTCAGATATACTAAAGCAGAAACTTTTAGGTGGGGCCTAGCAATCTGTGTTATAACAAGCCTACTAGATGATTATGATACATGCTGAAGTTTAGGACCACTGTCTTAGAAGCAGCAGCTTGTCCCATCCTCTCAATTAGGTAGTCCTGAACCCTGGCTACACATTAGACATCACCTAAGTAGGGGGCACCTGGATGGCTCAGTTGGTTAAGCGTCTGGCTTCAGCTCAGGTCATGATCTCAACAGTTCATGGGTTTGAGCCCCATGTCAGACTCTGTGCTGACAGCTCAGAACCTGGAGCCTGCTTCAGATTCTGTGTCTCCCTCTCTTTCTGCCCCTCCCCTACTTGCACTCTCTCTCTCAAAAATAAATAAAAGTTAAAAAAATTAAAAAAAAAAAAATCACCTAAGCAGATTTTAATACTGATAATGTGACCCCATCTCAAACTAAGATGTGAATATCTGGAGGTGATGATCTCATAAACCAAAGGGTTCAACTTGATAAATGTTCACAAAGTTTCACACCAGGAAAGAAATCTGTTGTAACAGCCAGTGAAAGAGGTGGAGGTGGGGAGCTGGCAGACCCTAATATTCAGATACTAGGAAGAATCTGATACACAGAAAATAAACACACTAAGATGCTAGAATCAGGAATGAGTCCCAAATAGAATTCTAGGCACCAATGAAATGCAACTCATCAGCAAATTCCTATAATTGGAAAGATGAGTTGGGTTCAGAAGCTGAGTTCTAAAATCAATTTTTAAGACCTTCTTAATGTACTAAATATTAACAAATCAGTTTCTCAATCTGTAAAGCAAAAGGGTAAAAGAATGATTATTTTACTTTGTTGGCTTCAAGTTTTAATCCTATAGGAAAAACTAAAAGACATAATACCCAAATTAAACAGTTCAAAAAGAAAGCAAATAGCTTTGTTGCCTCTGGCAATGAATGTATACCAAGAAATGGGCAAACTGAGCTACTCCAGAACCTTGACCAAGCAATCCCTATAAATTTAAGGGAAAGACATTATTTTGGGTGGTGAATCCATGCCTACAAACACTATGACTAGGACAATATCAATTTCACAATCTTATAACAATGGAAGTAACACAAATTACTTACTTTGTCTAGGGTAAGCATATAGAAATTAGTGATATCATGTTCTTGGGCATAACGGATTCGAGCTCTGCATTCTTCTTCATCTATTAGCTCACCCACATACTCATTCACAAATTCACCCTAGAACAAGAAATAGCTCTTAATGGCAAAAAGCACAACTGTGTTCCCAGGTAGACCTTATTTTTTAAAAAATTAATGAAAATAACAATCTCCAAAGAAGTTCATGTACACGTAACTAGTCACTTTAGCAAAGGATTATTCAAGAAACACAAATACGATGCTTCAACTATTTGACAATGAAAACCACCTCCCCACTCCTATCATGGTTACCAGGAGAAAGACTGGGATACACTGGACAATGAAGATCAACCAAGATGAAAGTAAGTAAACTAGGGCTCCATTATAATGCTGACATGGATAGTTGAACCCTTTAAGTGCCCCCAAACCTGAAAGTCAGTTTCCCTAAACTATGATCCTTTTCCAGAGAACGTGCTCTGTCTGCTGCCTTTCCACATTTTACAATACTGTCCTCCTGACACTGTGGCCATACTAGCTTTCACTCTTGCTGTCCACCTTGCCTGCAATGCTTTAACACTCAACTAGTCTAAGCCAACAACTATTTGTCTTTCAATTTTCAACTTAAAATATTCTCAGAGTCAAAGCTAGTTTCAGGCCCTTTACCATTTACCACTGCCTCCAGAACCCTTTGTGCTTCCACACTGGGTGATTACTTGATCAATGTCTGCCCCCCTTAGAATGTAAACTTTATGAAAACATGAACCATGTCTCTATTATTGATCACTGCATTTGGAGCACAATGCCCAACACACAGTAGATAATAACCACTTAGCAAATAACGAAACAGACTGATATTCACTTCCTTTTCTAGAGACAAACTTCAGAATTCTTCAGAAAGCATAACTAGAATAAAGTTTATTTTATTAAAATGTCAAGATTTATTCTACACAAAGACTACGTAATATTATCTGTCAGAAACTTGCAGGTCCTTCTAAGTTTGAAATTGTAGATGTTAGTGTGCTTTTTAGTACAGAGGGCCTAATCCTCTTCTTCATTTTCCATGAACTCAAACCCAGTGAAAACAGATTTTATTAGGTGATTAACACCTTTGTATCACATGTTCATTATCCCCTTTCTCTTAACTACAGGTTCCAGGATTGTCACAAAAGAGCAAATAAGGTCACAGTATCTCTATGAATTCCCTTCATTTTTTCATCCTCATACACAGTGAACATGTTTAATACTAAGGACTTTAGAGGTAAAGGAGACTTTCCCAAGCCTATAAACTCTAGAAGGACACAGCAAGACTAATAGTAAGGTTAATCCTTAACTATCTTATCTTCCCTCTAATGATCATCTCCTATTCATCAAGAATAACTACTCCTATTAAGCAAATGCAAAGAAGAAAAAAAAAATCTATAAATTATGAAAAACTTTCTTCACCTTTTTAATATCGGTTTTTGTCCGGAGACCCCAGCCCCTCTGTAATGTGCGAAAAATTTCAACCTCTGGATACTGGCGCTTAGTGAAGCACTGGTTTTGGCAGCGTCCTCCGGCAGGACATACTGTGGGGTGGCACTCATAGAGCAGCATGCGGTTGATACACTCGGAGTCTATCCCACAGGGGTTATCATCAGTAGCTTTACAGTTGCAACGGGGAATTTCAGACAAGTCTGCAGTAAAGATTTGTACCCTGCCAATAGGACGGTTCACCTGGAAAAGAAATACATACTATAGAACATCAGGCAAGCCAACACAAGCCAGTTTAGGACCTATTAAAAGATAGACGTCTTTTCCTTGAAGTTGAATGCCACATTTTACAGGATTTTGAACTTAGTGGCATTATTCACAATAGCTAAAATGTGGCATGAACCCATATACATCCACAGATAACACATGGATATACAAAATGTGGTATAAATAATGGAATATTATTCAGCTTAAAAAGAAATTCTGACACATGGTATAACATGGATGAACCTGAAGTACATTATTGTACATGAAATAAGCCAGTCACAAAAAGACAAATACTGTATGATTCCAACTTATATAAGGTACTTATAGTAGTCAAAATCATAAAGACAAAAAGTAGAATGGTGGTTTTGAAGAAATGAGAAGAGGGGAGAATGGGAAGCTAATGTTTAATGGGTAGAGTTTCAGGTTTACTAGATGAAAAAAAATACTAGAGATATATGGTGGTAATGGCTGCAAACATTATGAATGCACTTAATATCACTGAACTGTATGTTTAAATAGGATTAGGCTGATAAATTTTATGTTATCTATATTTTACAATAAAAAAATTTGAAAAAAGATTTAGGCACGTTTGACATAAAGCCTTACTTAATATACAAATTATGAATCCCACAAAAAATTTTGAAAATCACTTAAAAAAATGTAGTTTAAAAGCTGGTACGCCAAAGTGAACTCTAAACTGAGTTTCTGCTATTACCACATGGTGGCACCACTTTAGCAGCTACGTTAAAAAAAAAATTCTTAAATTATAATGGCTTGCATGAGAAGGTCTTTGGGTAACTGAGGTTCCTGTTATGTGAAGATATATTTTAATATTTATTACTGTAATATGAAATCTTTTTAATAGACTATAGCAATGTCACTCATGCATTTATTTAGTAGTAGTCAAAACAGTGAAAATCTGCTGCGGTAAAACACAGAGGTCAAACAGCTGCTATAACACTGAAGCCATTAGTTTTTCAAATGCTGGTAGCAACAATTTGAGGCAAAAAACAGACATTTCATAATACAGGTGGATCTGTGTACTATGAGAATGAGTCTCCCCTACCTGATATTATTTCATGGGGAATAGTCAAACTGTGAGTCTTTAAAAACTCAACCCTTTCATAAAAATTGGCTATTCAGGAATTTTATCAAAATTTTGATAAATCACTTGTTAACATTGTTGTGAGAATAAGAAATACAAGTAAAAGTTATAGTACAGAGCTTACTACAGCCTCTTAAACATGGTAGATATTAAAATTAAGTTGTCCTTTTAATATCTTATTTATTTATTTAGTTATTTATTTATTTGAGAGAGAGAGAGAGAGAGAGAGAGAGAGAGAGAGAGAGAGAGAATATGAATCTTAAAAGGAGGCTCCATGCTCAGTATGGAGCCCAATGCAGGACTTGATCCCACGACCTGGGATCATGACCTGAGCTGAAATCAAGAGTCAGATGCTTAACTGATTCAGTCAGCTAGGCACCTATTAATGTCCCTTTTAAGTATTTGTCACATCAAATATTTGAGATTACCCTATCTATTCAATCTAAAATCACTATGATTAACAAAAGTTATTTCCACCCGCTAAATTCTCAAAGTTTCATTTCTAACATTTTAGTTTTTGCCTACTGTTTAACAATATCATAAAATCTCCACTGTCTTTGCAGAAATATAATGTCTTCAAACCAGTTCTCGATAGCACCTTAGAAGGATGTAACTCTACCAGATCTCTTCCCAGATTTTTCAAATACTGGTAAAAATTGTAAACTTCTTATTAATGGAGGAATATTGTTACCACATGAAGTTATACTATTGAAGGCATACTATTACCACTGAAGTCACAAAACTCAAGAAAGCAAATTCTAAAAGTATAGAGGTAAGGACTAAGTTCAATCACCTCAGACTGCAGGTCCTACAAATAGGGCACTTGAACATGCACCTGTCTCAAGATGAGTACCCTTACCTGACCTCCCTCCCACAAAATTTTCATCCTACTCCTTTTCTTCTATAAAAATATGTTTCAATCATTCAGAAGATCTAATCTAATTTGTTACTAATCCCAAGTAAGTTTCTTGCCTAACATAACATAAAGCAAAACAAAAAAAAACACATTGTTTAGTAAGAATAAAATATAAATATGTAAGTACAGTTAAATTTAGCTCACTCTAGATCAGAGATTGACAAACTTTTCCTGTAAATGGCTAGATGGTAAATTTTAGTCTCTGAAGGGTATAGATTTCTGGTGCATGTAGCTTAATTCTGTCATTGGAGCACAAAAGTAGCATAAGACAATTTCTAAAGAAGCATGGATGAGTGTCAATAAAACTTCATTTATGGATACTGATACTTGAATTTCATATAATCTTCATGTCCTGCTTTTCATTTTTATATTTTTCCCAACCAGAGTAGGCCAGATTTGGTCCATGGACTGTTGGTTGGTTTGCCAATGGTTTGCCATTTGGTCCATGGACCACAGTTTGCCAACCCTTGATCTAAAACTTTTTCCTGGAAATATATTTGTTTATAAAAAGGTGGGACGGTGTATGAAGGAAAGAAGTTGGCTTCTAAATTCTGTGATTTAGATCACTCACAAGAAGTTTCTCTCTCAACAGCTCAATATGGTTGACGTGCTACTCAGAAATGCCTCCCTTGCTATTATCTGACATCTATGACTGTGGGAAACCAGATTACTTTCCCCTTTTTGAGGCCTAACTACACTTAGATCTCTATGCATTATATCTCCATGCACAATAACTCCACTTAACTCTCAGTATATCACCACCAGTGTCCACTTAGACTCAATTTTAGATTGAGTCTCTTTTCATCAGTTTTATTTGTAAGGATTTATATTTTATTAATCTTATTCTTTCTTACAGGTCTTCCAAAGATCAAAAGCCAAATTTACCTTTTTTTAAAAGGGGGAGGGGGGGAACCACCCTCATTCTATCTTGCAACTACCATGTACATCCATTAAAACCCTTTTAAAAATCTAAGCTATATTATGGAATTTTAGTGTTCCTAATTTCCTATATTTCATAACATTTCACTATTTTATCATTACTCATAGTTACTCATCAGTGATTCCCAACTCTGCCAATAAAGATTTAACTGACAAGAAAACAGAAAAATAATGAAATCACCAAAGTTCGTACATGCAAGAGTTCAACACTCACATTTTAGTTTCTGTATGGCATTGCCCAAAGTGCTAAATCATCTTTCCAGAATGTATTAAAGAGTCGAGATAACATCTTTGTAGTCTGCTTTTAGTAGGGTTGCTTTATTGAGCAAATAAAAATCCCAGACACCTGATTAAATTTGAATTTCAGATTGAAAAAAAAAAAAAAAATAGGTTTCTAGTTTAGGTATGTCCCATGGAATATTTGGGATATACTTGACTACATTAGCCTCTAAAGATGGTGAAATTGATCTTTAAGTGAAACCTCAGACTAGAAGACTTTAGAAGCCCAAATATCAATGGGAATACTAATAATAAATTTCTATAGACAAAAAAGAAATATGGTGTTCAGGAATGACATCAGCATAAATACTGTACAACAAGAAACTGGACAGTCTCATTTTGTTAACAAAGTTCATAATAGTATTCTTTCATGTCTTCTAACGTTTGAACACAACTAACTTCTTAAAAAGGTTTTTTGAAAAGAGGTTATAGGAGTGCCTGGCTGGCTCAGTTAAGTGTGTGACTCTTGATCTCAGGGTCATGAGTTCAAGCCCCATGTTAGGTGTAGAGATTACCTATTTAAATAAATAAAACTTAGAAAAAAAAAAGAATAAAGAAGTTTTAGTAAATACTTGTTGAAATGTCTAGTAAATTTGTTCTACATTATTCCTGTATTTTTAACTTCTCTTAATTATTCATAAAAATGACTTAAAACATAAACAAATGCAAAGGATCCGAAGGACCCTGATGATAAACAGTGAGAACTCTTACTCTACTAGGTTCATTAAGGGTTAGGTACAACTAACAGGAACTTTACTGACCTTGGGAAACCCAGTCATAGTGGTCACCTAAAATATCTTTAGTATCAGCCACTACCAAGAAGACTTACCCTGTGTATTATTCACACTATCTCGGGACTATTTATCACTTTTTATCATGGTTCTTGAACCCCCTTCAAACTGCAAGATATTGACTGTGCACATAATCTAATCCAATCTACTTCTATAAAAAGACTTTCCAAAGCAACAGAAAAAATTATAAAACACAACTGATTTTACATAAAAGTGTAGACAAGGTGCTAGGAATGCTGCTCTGGAACTTTTTATCTTCTTTCAAGTTCATACCTCTACCTAAAAGCAACTGTGTTTGTGCTTCCAATCCTCTTCATGAACACAGCAGGAAGAGAGAGAGAGAGATCTATAGGGTCTCTCCTAGAGACAGAGTCTCCTGAGGTCTTTTCTCACCTTTATATGCTTGTAAGGTGGTGGCTTCTTGTCATTCTTTCGGTCTTCCTGCAGCTGTCTTAGCTCTTTTTGTGCCTTTAACTCCTCAAACCTTGCTGCAGCTTCTTGAAGAGCTAAGAAAACACACAGCACAAGTCACTTAATCTTAGGTGGACTTGTTCATTTTGCCTTTTTTTCCCCCTTTAAAGTTGGAGAAAATCCATGTCTTTTACACAAAACTCAACCAGCATTATATGGAAAATTAAGAAGTATATATGACTGCTATTTTCAAGTTAATTTATAGTTCCCAGGGTATTCAGATTTAGCATTAATACAAAACATAATCCACCATTAAATGGCACAATGCAGGCTACCACCTTCAGAGGAAAATTTAAAACAAAAACAAATCCAGCCAAATGATTTGAAAAAGCCCACAAATAACATCTCCTAACAACCAGACTGCATCTGTTCAGCAAAGTCACTGCCCTTCATTAAGCCAAATTCTTGCCTCAGTTCTGAACCTCTTGCCTCCAGAAACACTCCGTCTCTTTAGTGCCAAATAACATGCTACATTCCTTTGGAAGAAATTCAAAATTAAAGTTTTCCTCTCCTTCTTACCCAGTTTTCTAGAGTACCTGTCCTATTCCTCTCCTAAGGCTCATTCTGTAAATATCAACTATTAGCTATAAAGATACAATAACAGATCTTCATAGCTGATTTGTATTCAAGTACTATACTTTCATATGCTTGAAAGAGTGTAATATCTTAGAAGTCCAACAAAATCTTAAGATTCTTTCTTTTTCCACGTAAAACTAATTTTTAATTCATTCTCCTTTTTTAGAATTCATTATTCCTGAACCAGGTTAAAAATTCTGAAAAGAATCCCAATTCTTTCCCCTCCTTCCTCTCTGCAGCTTTCCCCATATTCTGTTAGCTATTTAAAGAAAATATCCCCTTTGATCCACCCCTTTTTCTCCATTTCCCTGTCACCATCTAACAGAATTCGTGTTGCCCTGAATCCTCTTATTTTATAATCACTCCTTTCTTCATGCTATTATTCACCATGTCCTGCCTACTCTGTCTACTTAATGTCTATCCAAATACTCATCATCCTCTCCACCCCAGAGTCACTTCACTGTGACAGTCTTATCATCTCTGTTCAGAAGTACTGAAACAGCCATCTCACTAACATTCTGGCTATAGCCTCTCACGTTTATGGTCCTCAAGTTCTACTTAGACAAAAGTTTCTAAAAAGTCTGCTCTGACCATGTAACTTACCTACCTTTTCTGGCAAACGGCCCTGTGTTCCCCAACCCCATCTTCAACTGTACTGCATAGAGGTCACTAACTCAGTTTGTTAAAGATTTAATGTATACTTTCACATATGCTGTCTTGTTAACATTTTCACTGTTAATTTTTTTTTTTAAGTTTAAATGTTTGTTTATTTTTGAGACAGAGCAAGTGTTCTGGGGAAGGGCAGAGAGAGATAGAGATAGAGAATCCCAAGCAGGCTCTGTGCTATCAGCACTGAACCCGACGTGGGGCTCAAACTCATGACCCTTGAGATCATGACCTGAGCTGAAATGAAGAGTCAGATGCTTAACTGACTGAGCCACCCAGGTGCCCCTAAAGTTTATTTTTAGAGGTGGGGAGGGGGTAGGGAGGGAGGGGAAGAAAGAGCATGCCTGGGGGGAGGGGCAGAGAGAGAGGGAGACAGAATCACTGAAAATTTGATGCAGGACTCAAACTCACGAACCGTGAGATCATGACCAAAGCTGAAGTTGGGACACTTAACCAACTGAGCCACCCAGGTGTCCCCCATTTGTTAACTTCTTTGCAGGCAGAGTAGGGCTTAAGAGTTTGGATTCTGGGGTCCAGTTGCTAGAGTTTGAAACCTTCCTCTATCACTTATTGGCACTGGAACCTTGGGTAAGTAATTTTTACTTTTATGATCCTTAGTTTCCTCATCTATAAAATAAGGATAATAACATCTAACTTACAGGGGGTATCACAAGGACTTAAAGCAGAAAAAAACCTGAACAGGGTCTGGCAAACAATAAATGAGAACTATTATTATGGTTCGCTCTTCAAAGTCACTTGGAAAAAAACCATCCAGGACTTCTAACTTTGATCCCCAGCACAGTTATGCTTTCTCTTGGTCTGTTCCCATAGCACACCATGCACATTTTTGCCACAACACTCAAAGAATGGCATTTTGACTGCTTAGATCTCGAATTTGCCCATAAAAACGTGTATTCTTTGAAGGCAGAGGTACCCAGCCAGCCCAGGGTAGAGGCATAGAAAGAGCAGAATCCCAGAGCTTTAGTGGGCTCAGACTTGTGGTATTCCCTACAATTCGACCTTCTCCCCCAGCCTCCGTGGTGGCCAGCTCTATGCAGACAAAGATGTTGCTAAACTGGTCCCCGATCATCCAAGATTACAAGACTCAAGAGCCAAGCTCCTATAGTATTAATACTAACAGCTCATATTTGCACAGAAATGACATGGTCAACAGATAAGTGAGGACCCAATGAAATGACATGAGGCAAATGGAACCTTTGTGAAACTTGTTCCCTATGGACATCATTCTCATTCCTCATCAAGAAAGTTTTACCTGCTTACAATCTTATAAAGAATCTTCATCTAATCAAAAAGTTTCACTATTTTTTAATGTTTATTTTTTTAAACTTAAAGTTTATTTATTTATTTTGGGGGGGAGAGAGAGAGAGAGAGAGAGAGAGAGAGAGCCCAAGCTGGGGAGAGGCACAGAGAGAGGGAAAGAGAAAACTCTGTCAGCACAGAGCCCAACTTAGAGCTCAAATTCACCAACTGTGAGATCATGACCTAAGCTGCAACCAAGAGTCAGAAACTTAACAGACTGAGCCACCCAGATAACCCTTAAATGTTTATTTTTGAGACAGCACAAGTTGGGGAGGGGCAGAGAGAGGGGGACCAAGGGTTAAAAGTGGGCTACGAGCTGACAGCAGTGAGCCCAATGTGAGGCTTGAACTCATGAACTGCAAGATCATGACCTGAGCCAAAGTCGGAGGCTCAACCAACTGAGCCACCCAGGTGCCCCGAAAGTTTCACTTGTTTAGAATCTCCACCTCACCATGCAGATAAAATCTTACATATGTCAATGTCCAAATAAATTAAGAAATAAGAGATACTTATACTGTCTTTCAAAGGACAGCTAAAGGAAGAAAGTAATTATTGTTGATGGCATACCAACTCAACTATGTGCTCTGTGGTTGATGTTTTTATTATCTCACTGAATTCTCAAAGCAACCTTTACTCATTATACAGTAAGAGAAAACTGAGGCTCATAGTTGATTCAACCCCTCCTAGCCCCAAATGTCCTCATTCCTTCACTACCAGGCCAGCTTAAAAAAAATCTCTTTTGATTCAGAACATTAATGCTTTCATTTTCAATATTTTCCTTTATTAACTTCTGGTGAATTTTATTTCTTCCCAACAAATCAAAACAAAAAAAACAAAAAAAACAAAAAACAAAAACCTTGTGGAACAAACAACTCTACTAGAGATTCTGACTCTTGTCTAACAAACTATACTGTTTATGCTATAAAATAGTTCCAAAGTTCCAGTACTTGATAAGATGCTGAGAAAACAGAACTGATAAAACACTTCCCTCAAGGGGCACATGGGTGGCTCAGTTGGTTAAAGCGTTTCACTCTTGATTTCAGCTCAGGTCAAGATCTCAAGGTTCGTGGGATCAAGGCCCACATTGTGGGCTAAAAGCACAGAGCCTACTTGGAATTTTCTCCGCCCCTCCCTCACTCAGGCTTTCTCTATCTCTCTTTCTTTCTCAAAAGTAAATAAATAAACCGAAAAAAAACTCCCTCAAGGAAATTCTAGTTACCTAAAGGTTAGGCTAAAAATAATGAGCTATGTGGATCAAGTTCCCTGTAAAATCCTATAGCTGTAGCTACATAATGCCCCAGAGATCAGAACACAGCAGCTAATGGAATATATGTGAATTCTAACACATAACAGAACAAATACTTGGGTAACAGAGATCTGTGATGGCCTGAGAAACAAAAAGGATAAAGTTACCTTTTTTATATGTCCCATCCACTCCTTTGCCCATCTTATCCTTGCTGCTCACATCACCCTCCATATAGGGAAAGACTCGAGCCTGGTGTGTCCACAGATAGTCATTAGACCCAAAGAATAACACAGGGAACTCGCCAACATCATGTCTCATCTTATCAATATTGGAAGGTACAGCTCGAGGATGGCAGATCTCAGCTGGCCACCACCTGGGAAAGGTGAAAACAAGCAAGGAAACCTTTAGAAGGCTGCAGAATAATTAGGGAAACAAGCTACTTTTTAGGACAGGAATAAGGAATAACAAGGTCTATCCACATTAAAGTCCAACCTAGCCACTTTTACAATCTAACTAGAGAACAAACAAGTAGTATGTGCTGAAAACGCCCACCTTCATAGATATACTCACATATAAAGTTAGATTCAGTTATTCTAGTTTAAAGAATCTATAAAAGGAAACAATAATTTAACAAAATAATAATTATCACATAGATATGAACAAAGCTTTTGACTATAATGTTCACTGAAGAATTATCTTTAAGAATGAAAACGTGGACAGCAATCTAAATGTTCAACAAGAAGGGAATGAATGATAAGGTAACTATGGCACATGATACAATGAAATACAATTTGGCTTTTAAAAAACTGTTAGGCATATAGAAAAATGACACCAAGAATTGACCCCTAAAATAAAAAAATAAAATAAAATAAAATAAAAAATAAAATAAAATACATGTAAATTAATACTTTACATGTCCACTTTAGGAAGACAATTTGGCATTAGTTATTTAAGGTGGAAACCCCTATCCTAGAAAAACTCCTGTGCATGTACACTAAGGAACACTGACAAACTGCTCCAAACAGGAAAATGGATAAATTAACTACACTATATCGGAAGTCTATATGAAAAAGAAATGGAGAATGGCAAAGTATGAACTAGAGCACTACACTAACCACTATAAATCTCAGGAGCATAATAGTGAATGAAAAGAGCAAGTAGCAGGAAAATATAGCATCAATTCCTTTACATAAAGGTCTAAAACGTGCAAAACAAAACATTATACATGTGTAAACATATAGTAACGCAAAGGAATAAAAAACACAAAATGTTGTACAGTCGTTACTGCTAGGAGTGGGGCAACAGTATATTCAGAAAGGGTCATGGAGGGAGCCTCAAGTACCAGCAATATGCTATTTCTTTAAATGGGAGGAACATACATAGGTATGTACTTATGTATGTATCAGAAAGGTAAATTTCTGATTCTCTTAAATCATGCATGTTATGATATTCTTCTGTATATTCCATGATCAACAAAAATAATTAAAAAAAAGAAAAGACACATAAACCATAGGGCTAATTATTTTGAGGGAACATGCATTGGTGTGTCTTCAAGTAAATATGCTAAAATATTAGCAATGTATCTTCCTTGTTATGGGTTTGTTTTCATTCATGAATTTTCCAGAGAATATGTATTATTCCTATAATCACAAAACAGAAAATGAGTTTTTTTCTTTTATAATGAAAAAATTAATGGGGGGTGCACCTTGCTTAATCAGAAAAATTTTTAAAAAAATTTAAAGAAAAAAAAAAGCTAAACACTGTATTTAAGATCCCAAGAAACAGAGGATGGTAAAAAAAAAAAAAAGAGTGTCAGTCTCCTTCATGCTCACTCACCTGTATCGTCCAACTTTTACCCAGACAATTTCCCTGTAATGGGGCTTTTTGCCTGCCTTACAATCATTGCAATACCAGTTTCCTTCAGGGATATCAATGTTCAGGCATTCACGATGAAAAGCAGCAGGGCAAGAATCACAGCACAGAAGGCTGCCTCCTGTAGGAATCAAAAAATCTGGCACTCAGAATCACAAGGCCGCATATCATGACCCAGATGAAATAGCTTTTGCTCCTAACCAATTATTTATCTCTCAGCTAAGGACTTAGTAATTTATCCAGAAAGGATTTTCTACAAGAGCATTTATTCCCTCTCCAATATTCCTGTGAACCACAACCTTGGGGGTTTGTTAGATTCACAACAAATAAATATGAGATCTTACTGGCAAAATGAGGTTAGGGCAATGAGGTCAGAAATCAACCTCTGGGGTGCCTGGCTGGCTCAGTCGGTTGAGCAGCCGACTTTGGCTCAGGTCATGATCTCACGGTTCATGACTTTGAGACCCATGTTGGGCTCTGTGCTGATGGCCTGGAGCCTGCTTCGGATTATGTGTCTCCCTCTCTCTCTATCCCTCCCTTGCTCACGCTCTGTCTCTCTTTCTCAAAAATAAACATTTAAAAAATTTAAAAAAATCAACTTCTAAAAATATATACATGCACACATATTTATTTCTTTCTCTTCACACACCAGAGACACACCAAATAAAAAGGATACCAGTGACACACAATGACCAGAGTATGAAGAGCACAAATTTTAAGTGATGTCAATTTTGAGCACCAAGATCATATGACCTTAGGGAATTCACTTTTCTTGCTAAGGTATCATTTCCTCAGTGATGTTTTCCACAATCACATCTATTTGAAGACTAGATAAGTGAAAAAATGGCCCAGTAGTGTCTGACACATACACAGTCTCCATATGGTCAGTTCCTTCCCTCTTTTGAAATTACTCTTTAATCATTTTTATGTTTGGTACTCTGACACCTATGGGCTCTTTTCAGAGTAACATTTATAAATGCATAAACCTAACATATAGATTGGAAAGACAATGTTACATTAAGATATAATTATCAAAATGTTAGAACAAAAAATTATGTTTCTTTGTAATGCAAAAATAAGATCTAGCAGTAGCAATGACTGCAAAATACTTTAAGATATCTACAACAAATGAAATACCTATGATTTTCACAATTGACAAAAAAGTCACAGGTACTAAAGTGATTTGTTGCCCTAAAATTCAGTTAAATGTATGTTCTCCCTTCTCCATTGAGGTTTTCAGACACCAGAATAATTACACATATTGCAATGACAAGGAATTTTCACTTCCTAAAGATTTTCACTTAAAGTGATTCAATTTATATGTCTGAAGCTGAAATCCTCATGGTTACAGACTGTAAAGAATTTCAGGTAAAGAGGAATCATATTTAGGGAATATAATAAATACCTTAAGGCCACAAATGAGCATGCTTCAAACATGCTAGACTCAAACATGTAACTCCAAGTCTTGTCCTGAAGAGTTAGTGAGGGTAAAGCCTTAGCAAAATATATGTTCGTGTCTAGCAGGTCTCAGGCTTTCTGGCCTCATGACAACTTTATATTCTTGGAGATCCCAAAATAAATTTTGTTTATGTAAGCTAAAAACATGTATATTTACTAAACAGAAATCAAAATTAAGAAAATTTTTAAATATTTACTAATTCATTTAAAAATATCAAATTCTATTAATATAAATTTTGTAAAAAAAATATTTTCCAAAATAAATGTTAATGGGGCTCAGTGTTTCACATTTTTACAAATATTTTAAACTGAATTCATTGCAATACGCTGTTTGGTTGAGGCACATGAAGAAAATCTGTTCTTTCTCAGATAAATACTTATAAAAAAGGACTATTTTAGTAACTTGTTCAAGACATATACAAATTCCTTCTTTGATACTATCTATACACTAAAACTCCACAGGGTAGACTTTAGTTGCAATGTCAAATCTGAAATAATTTCAATAAACTTTTAGTACTACTACATTAAAATTCATTGATCTGTCTTGCACTTTGAATGGATCTTTTATATATGCATGGTTTTTAACGTTTTAATGTGCACATTGCACATTGGTCATATGGAAAATACTAGTTTGCTGAATTAGGTATATCTTCCAAATGTTGATCTATTTCATTATATACTATTATAATATCAGTTATTCATATCATGAGGGTTTCACAATAATACTAAAAAGCTGTTAAGCTTCAGGGTGATAGTTACCAGTTTTCCAAATTCTAATTTTCACTTAAGAGCTCAAGTTTTATCACTGGCAACGACTTCTGTCTGTGTGTTTTCCTTGAAAACAGGCTCACTTTTATCCATTTTCAAGAAAATGTCTGACGAATATCCAAGTGTGAAGAGCCATGGTTTGTCACAGTAATTCTTACAACTACAACTGGCATTCCATGAACAAGGCAGCTAGTTCAGACTGCAACTCAATTGCATGAGTGCTTTAACTTAAGATAACCATCAGTATACAAAAGAACCACTTTATATGCACTTCCCATTTTATAATACAGAATATTAAAAACAATGTTCACCTGAGGATTGATATTTAATAAAATTAATTATTATATAAGAATAGTCTTGTGTGGGGGCGCCTGGGTGGCGCAGTCGGTTAAGCGTCCGACTTCAGCCAGGTCACGATCTCGCGGTCTGTGAGTTCGAGCCCCGCGTCAGGCTCTGGGCTGATGGCTCGGAGCCTGGAGCCTGTTTCCAATTCTGTGTCTCCCTCTCTCTCTGCCCCTCCCCTGTTCATGCTCTGTCTCTCTCTGTCCCAAAAATAAATAAAAAAAAAAAAAAAACGTTGAAAAAAAAAAGAATAGTCTTGTGTGAAACTTTTTTTAAAAAAACCGAGAGTGTGTGGTGACACAGAACACAAGGGACTGCTTCTACTTATATGGTTTAGAGCCACTGCCTTGATTTCTATTAGGTGCAGCAGTTTTACCCACCACTAGTTTTGAACCATCAGTGTAAATGTCAACAAATTATAAATGGCAAGTAGTATCTTACTATTATTATTATGAAAAGAGTTATGATTTCATGGAAGCCTCTGAAAGGGCCTACACTTTGAAAGCTGCTACTGTTGCAGCTACTAAGTTTTCTCGGAAACTCAGTTACCATTATGTATATCCATTAATGGATTCAGTAGCTTTTCAGTTCGGATGCTCCATGTTAGGAATGCTATCACATGGGCACTCTCGCTTTTATTCATTTCATCCCATTCTGGAGTTAGAAATGGTCTAATGTTGAAACTGTTTCATCGTCCCATCTCCAAGAAATGCGGAAAACTTTTGGAGCCTACACTTCAGCCTCCCAGACACCTGTTTTTATTCTAAGAGTAGAATTACAGAATGTTGTATTTAAAGTTTATTCATTTTGAGAGAGACTAAGCAAGTGGGAGAGGGCGGGGGGCGGGGGGGGGAGAGGGGGAGAGGGGGAGAGGGGGAGAGGGGGAGAGGGGGAGAGGGAGGGAGGGAGGGAGGGAGGGAGAGAGAGGGAGGGAGAGGGAGGGGGAGGGAGAGAGAGGGAGAAGGAGGGGGGAGGAGGGGGGAGGAGGGGGGGGGAGAGAGAGAGAGAGAGAGGGAGGGAGAGAGAGAATCCCAAGCAAGCTCCACGCTTTCAGTGTAGAGCCCGATGTGGGGCTCCATCCCACGAACTGTGAGATCGTGGTGTGAGCCGACATCAAGAGTCGGATGCTTAACTGACTGAGCCACCTGGGTGCCCCCAGAATGTTATATTTAAAAGCTATTAAATACCAAACTCTTGTCTTTAACTTTCTTCTAAACAAAAGAAGAGTGGTATAATAAATAGGCAGCAGTATTCACAAGACAGTGTTTATAAGGAGCAGGTATTAGAAGAACAAAAAGAACGTCCTCTTTGTGAATTAAAACATCTCTACCCCAAAGGCTTCCCTCTTTATCCATAAGTGCACTTAACGTGCTTTTTGTTTATTCTATATTAGCAGCATAGAATGGTTTGAGGATACAAACCATGTCCTCTAAGTGTATCTTTTCCTTAAATTGTCATGTTACATGAATCTTCTAAGAGCACAAAAAAAGTCCAAATTGACCACTTCAATCATATAAAGCAGATGAAAAACCTTCTTCTATGACTTTAGCACTATTTAGTATATCCAAATTTCTCAAGAGGGATGTTCATTCAATTAGACATACTGACTTTTTAAATGAGTCCCTCAGAATGTTCATAACCAGCCAAGTTTTCATGAAATTGCATAGCCAATAAGTATTAAAAAAACAGAAAAGTGAGAGAAATTGTTCCCCCTAAATTACTAATCAATAAAATTTAGTCAATTTGAAAAGTAATGAAGAAACTACATGAGAACTGGTGTCACCATCAACACCAGAAAAAACAGTGAAGCAATGTCCACAACAGTCTTAGAAAAAGAACACATATCCTGTTTTATAGTAACCCAACACATGCTTCTAGTATAGAGGCAAATGATGGATAGCCTCAAGCAGAGAAATAAGCACCTCTGGGTGCTTCCTAGAAGTTCAGTCAACCAAAAGAAAAATTAAAATAAGGAAATCAGAATTATAAGCACCATAGTAAATAGAGTAGTGATGATTACTAAACCATCCACTTACAATAACTAGCAAAAATCAGGCTGTGAGGAACTGAAAGAAAATGTAGAAGCTTAACACTAACTCTATCAAAGAAGTATGTTTTAAGTTGAAGAAAAAAAATATATAAAGATATAAAATTTATTTTTCTTCCACTTTAGAAGAACTTTTAGGAATACCTCTAACAGTTAAGAAATACTTAATAGATGTTCATAAATTCCTTCACTTTCCTTTTATATTCATGAATAAACGATTTAACAAAAAAGAAACACAATTGTACAATATAATACCATCTTCTAGAACTATTTCTATCTAGATATATAACCCTGCTATCTGCTTATGTGCACAAATGTCTTATGTAGTATCACTTAAAATTAAGTAATGATTTTTTCTGATGGTGGAACTTGGGACGATTTGGGATTATTTATTTATTAATTATTATTCCTTACCTCCAGTTTATTTAACACATAACATTGTATATAAAGTGTACAACATAATGACTAGATGTATATACTGTGAAATGATTGCCCAACTAAGGTTAGGTAACATATCAAACATCTCACATAATTATAATTTTTTCTTTTTGGTGGTAGTGAGAACTTTTAAGACCTACTCTCTTTAGCAACTTGCAAATATGCAATACAGTATTAGTCACTATAATTACCGTGGTGTACATTAAGTCCACAAACTTACCAATCTTCTAACTGGAAGTTTGTACTGTTTGATCACATTCCCCCATTTTCCAAGGGTGATTCTATTTCCTTTCCCTTATCTTTCTCTTTGTTTCATTTATCATTTTAATGAAAATAAGGTCATTATTCAAAATAACAAAATAAAACCTCTCCCTTATCAGGGAAAAAAAAACAAGTTTAAAAGTTCTGCTATGTTATCCTAAGTTCAAGACATTACATCCCAATATTTTCTCTACTAACAATGTGAAGAAAATGATTTTTGTTGCACTTAAAATATTGTATTAACCTCTTTTTAGACTATTCATACATTAAGCAGTCATGTCTTACCTTCTGAGCATACAAAACACCAGCT
The DNA here is from genome assembly GCF_018350215.1 of Panthera leo. NCBI lineage: Eukaryota > Metazoa > Chordata > Mammalia > Carnivora > Felidae > Panthera > Panthera leo. The sequence goes on from NC_056679.1 coordinate 172,888,554, forward strand.
AACGTTAACATGCTCATGATTTCGGCAGCCCCGCCGAGGTGTAAAGTGATTAGGGCAGATGATACTATTAGATGCAAGGATCTTGGACCCAGCAGCCAGGCAAAAGTCATTGGCATGGTATGCCACAGGGCAACGGACACAGCGCATGAGACGACCTAAAATTACAAGCAGGAAAACCAGAGTAGCAGACAAAAAACAAAGAGATTAAATATAAAACAACACGAGTTACTGAAATCTTTGTCAGCACTGAGAAAATGTCACTAATAGAAGGAAACACTACTAGGACAAGGGATGATAAAACACATAATTCACTATGAAAAGCTCAGATGGGAGCTATGTGATAAGTTGCCACAAAGAGTCAGATCTCACGACTATTAAGTGAGCCTGCCTCATCAAGAAAAACCCTATATAATCCATTGCCTAGACTCCTAGGAAACCTGGAATCAGCCTCAGACTAAATAGAAGGGATGTGCACAATCAGAAAGAAGGCCAGCTGGGAGAGAGAAAGACTAATAAATAATATTGCTTGGTACTATGTGATTCTTAAAGCCGGAACTTTAAGGTGAATGAACCCCTTCCAGATAAAATATGTCCTCTAACATGTATCACACCAAATAGAAACCATTACCAAATCATCTAAATGTAATCTACAATAGCAACTAAAAATGGGAAGGTAAACTGATGGTTAAACTGTAATTTTGATCAAGGAAGTTAAATTACTGTACTTAAGAGTGAGGAGATCTATAAGTCCAAGGAATCATATTACAAAAGGTACTGCCAGTCTAATTAAAAGCAAAGGCAAAACAAAAGCAAAACATGCTACGTTTTTCCTCCTCAATCCCCTATGGGAGAAATGAGGGCTCTGTGGGCACACAAGCATTTAATAGTAGAGACACAATATTTGGCTTGGGAAAACTAGTAAGAGACCCTATTATTATTGAACAGAAATAAATGACTGTTTTCCCAATGAGAATAGACCTAAAAACTTGAATTTACCTGGAACTATAGGCAGTTTTGGAAACTTTAGCTCTCAATCTAACTATAATGCAGGAAAGAGGTTTTAGGATAGAAGTTTCCATTTAAAAAAAAATAAACCAACACAAAACAAAAACCTCAATTCTACCCTAAATTCATGTTTGAATGATATCACATCTGACAACCATAGATATAAAGGGTCCATAGGAAATGAATAATACACTTTGGTCTAATGGAGTAGGGGGAGAAAGGCATGTAGCACAATATTTTCTCAAACTAAGAAATCGAAATATTTCAAACCACCACATAACATTAGGGCTCCACAGAATACAATGTGGGAACTGCTAGACTAGTCCATTATTCTCCTCTCTCTCACATAAAATGCTGACACTCTTGACAAAAGCTAGAGAGGCCACGAAGAGATGCCAGATAGCACCTGGAAATACACATTGCCAATGAAAGCGAGGTTCTACAATTAGACTGGTCCATGTGAGAAACTCATACCTTTAGATGCAGAAACACTGGCTGGATTAGCAGCATGGCAGGTTATACAGATGTGGAGGGAGCACCGGAAGCCCTTGTTCTGCATAACAGTGGGTGGATACTTCTGGACACACTCTTCATGGTAAAACTTTCCACACAAGGGCAAAAGGCACCTTTTAACATCTTCCCCACTCTGCTTACAAACAAAACAGGTATGGATTCCTGGGAAACCGAAATAAAGTAATAAATTAACACCAATTTAAGAGTTCATCCAATGCTAAAGCATTAGATGAAAGTTTGTAAGTACACAATTCTGTACGAAGTTCCAATATGGGGTGTGTGTATGCATGTGAGTATGTGTGTGTGTGGGTGGGGGGGAGCAGGAAGGGTAGTTCCCATACCAGCAAGCAATTCTCCAACACCAGCTAGGTATCTTACAATTCAACTTAATTCTGAGACTATATACCTGGCAATAACATCATATCCCACAGATTAAGGACTCAGTTCTACATGAGTGCCCCATCCTCAACTTCAGATGCCACTCTCAAGTCCAGGTTGTCACCTATACTTCTGACTGGCTATATATCAGAGGTTCTCATGACCCTGTCTTCCTCAGGTTTGATTAGTTTGCTAAAATGGCTCACAGAGAAAGATTTTTATTTATTTACTGGATCACCGGTTTATTACAAAAGGTTGTAACTCATGAACAGCTAAATGGAAGAGACAAATAGGGCAAGATATGAGGAAAGGGTATGGAGCTTTCATGCCCTCTCCAAGAGGCACCACCTTCTTCTTAATCTCCACATGTTCACTAATCATTCAGAAGCTCTCTGAAACCCACCCTTTTAGGTTTTGATGGAGATTTCATTGCATAGGCGTGGCGGATTAAACCACTGGCCAGTGATTCAACCTCTGGCCCTTTTTCCTCGCTAGAGATTAGGGGGCTAGGAATGAAAGTTCTAGCCCTCTAATCAGGATGGGTTCTTCTGGCAATCAAGCCCCCATCCTTAGGTGTGTCTTTCATTAACATAATAAAATACACACAAAGGACATCTTTATCACTCTCACCCCTTAGGAGAGACCAAGGTCTTGGGAGCTCTGTGCCATAAACTAAAGACCAAAATACACATTTCTTAGTATAAATCACAATATCACAGTAAAGAACTTTCTAAGAGACTGATTAGGATGACAACGTGAACCCACTGAACAATCAATCACTACTGAGAAAATCTTGACAATGTTTGCTTGCTAATGTGACACAATAGGAACTACACATTACGTACAAAGCATTCCTGCCAGAAGAAAACTGACCTGAAATTAATTCAGCCTCTAGATCTAACTACAAGTTTCCAGGAAATACGGAAGAGATAGAGGAAGAAGTTAAAAGGACACCTCAAAGATGCAATCAACCAAATTTACAATGTGGAAAACTGAGTAGGACAAATCACCGTTGTCTCAACAAATAAACGACACTTAAAAATAGGGTGGGAGTAGTAATGTTGTAGATTAAGAGAAATTAAGAGACATATCAAAAAATAAAGAAAACCTTATCTGTATCTTGATTCAAACACTATAAAAAGACATCTTTGAAACAAATTGGAAAATTTTTAAATGAGACTGGGTACTGTATAATTTTGCTACACATTAGATATATATCTTTAAGTAGTAACTGTTACACCTTTTGAAATACATGGGTAAACAGAGGTAGAACACCAATAAGTACTGAAGCTAAGTGATGAATACGGGGGGAATCTTTACACTGTTCTACTTTTATAAATGTCTGAGGATTTCTTTCTTTTCTTATGTTTTTGAGAGAGAAACAGCGAGAGTGGGGGAGGGGGGGAGAGGGGGAGGGAGAGAGGGAGAGGGAGAGGGAGAGGGAGAGGGAGAGGGAGAGAGAGAGAGAGAGAGAGAGAGAGAGAGAGAAACACAGAATCCGAAGCAGGCTCCAATTCACAAGCAGTGAGATCATGATCTGAGCCAAAGTCACATGCTTAACTGAGTGAGCTACCCAGGTACCCTGAGTGTCTGAGGATTTCTGTAATACAAAGTTTAAGAAAAGAAAAAAAAAAAATCCACCTCTCTCTGAGAAGCAATACAATGTAAAGGAAAAAGCTCAGGCTTGAAAGACACATCTAACTTGCCTCTGACACTTGCTGGAAATAGAAGCTCATTAAAATAGCCCATCTCACCTATAAATAGTAAGTTTACCCAACTAATAATGATTTTAGGAAAAATTTTTAATTATGCATTTGGAAAGAAGCAAACTACTTACTGTCTAATGCCAAGTAACTCACAGCCAATATTAGATTAGAATAACCTAAATTACGGGACAGTCACTCCCCATTAGGAAAATAGGGTAAGAAATGACTCCTTTATTCTTACTCTATTCATCTTTACTAAAACCAGAGTAAAATTTCCTACTCTCAAAAATAATAACTCTTTACCTCACGTCCTATACAAAAATTGATTCAAACTAGACCATAGACCTAAATATGAAACCTAAAACTATAAAATTTTCATTAGAAAACAAAGAAAAGCTTTGTGACACTGGATTATGCAAGATTTATTCAATATGACACCAAAGCAAAATCTCTAAAAAGAACAAACTAATAAACTGAATTTCATGAAAATTAAAAACTGCTCTTCAAAAGACACCATTAAGGAAATGAAAGACCAACCCACAGATTGGTAGAATAATTTTAGAAGTATGTATCAGATAAAGAACTTGTGCCCAGAATATATACAACGGGCTCTTAAAACTCAAAAGTAAGAAAATAAACAAATTAAAAAAAAAAAAAGATCTGAACAGACACTTCATCAAGATGTCAAAAAAGCACATTAAGATGCACAGGGGCACATGGGTGGTTCAGTTGGTTGAGCGTCTCATGTCAGCTCACGTCATTATCTTATGGTTTCTGAGTTTGAGCCATGCTGTCAGTGCACAGCCCACTTTGGATCCTCTGTAACCATCCTCTCTGCCCCATCCCTGCTTGTATTCTCTCTCAAAAATGAACATTAAAAAATTATTAAAAGTATATATATATAAACAAAAACAAAAAAGATACACAATATCATTCATCATTAAGAAATGCACATTAAGGGGCACCTTGGTGGCTCAGTCGGTTGAGCATCCGACTTCAGCTCAGGTCATAATCTCACAGCTCATGGGTTCGAGCCCCACGTTGGGCTCTGTGCTGACAGCTCGGAGCCTGGAGCCTGCTTCGGATTCTCTGTCTCCCTCTCTCTCTGCCCTTAACCCACTTGCATTCTGTCTCTGGCTCTCTCAAAAATAAATAAACATTAAAGAAAAGAAAGAAAAGAAAGAAAGAAATACACATTAAAATAACAATGAGAAGGCACCTGGGTGGCTCAGTGGATTAAGAATATGACTCTTGATTTCGGCTGAGGTTATGACCTCACGATTCATAGGATCAAGCCCTGCATCAGCCTCTGTGCTAACAGGGTGGAACCTGCTTGGCATTCTCTCTCCCTCCCTCTGCCCTTCCTTGAGCACGTGTGCACACGCTTGCTCTTTCTCTCTCAAAATAAATATTTAAAAATAAAATCACAATGAGATACCGTGATACATCTGTCAGAAGGGCTAAATTTAAAAAGACTGACAATACCAAGTGTTGATGAAGATGTGAAAGAACTGAAACTCTCATGCATTACTGATGAAAATTTAAAATGGTACAAACACTTTGGAAAACAGTTTGAATGTTTCTTAAAAATTAAACATATACCTACCATGCCATTCCACCCTTACGTATTTACACAAGTAAAAAGAAAATGTGTCCATCCAAAGACTTGAATGTTCACAGCAGCTTTATTAGTAATACCCCAACCTGAGAACAACCCAAATGTATATCAATAGATGAATGAATAAACCACCTGTGATATATCCATACAATGGCATACTACCCAGCAATAAAAAGGAATGAACCTGCAACAATGTTGTTGAATCTCAAATTAACTATGCTGAGGGATGGTTTCACAAGGTGTTATATACACATACAGACATATATATGTCAAAACATATCAAACTACACTTTGTGCAGTTTATTGTACATCAACTATACCTCAATAAACTATTTTAAGACAGAGAATGAACTACTGATACACACATTAACATAGATGAGCATCAAAAATGTTATATGGAGCCAGACACAAAAAACTATATATGTTTTGTTCCACTTCTATATATGAAACCCTTAAAAAGGATAAATTTAATGTGTAGTACCAGAAAGCAGATCATTATTTGCCTGAAATAAGATTTGGGGGAGAGAGGAGCATAAGGATCAACTGTAATAAGTACAAGAGAACCTTCTGAAGTGATGGAAATGTTCTAAATCTTCTCCATGGTTGTGGTTACACAGATGTATATAAATTTTATCAAAACCTATCAAAACATACATGAAAATGAGTGCATTTTATAATAGGTAAATTATACTTCAGTGAGGCTAACTTAAAAAAAAATAGTTTTGCCTTAACTTGGTCAGAGAATATCACATTATAATAAAGATAAGACCAGTGGGGTGCCTGTGTGGCTCAGTCGGTTAAGCATCCAACTTCGGCTCAGGTCATGATCTTGCGGTTCAGGAGTTTGAACCCCGTGTTGGGCTCTGTGCTGACAGTTCAGAGCCTGGAGTCTTCTTCAGATTCTATCTCCCTCTCCCTCTGCCCCTCTCTTGCTCGTACTCTCTCTCTCTCTTTCAAAAATAAAATAAAATATTAAGAAAAAAAAAAGGTAAGACTAGCAAAACTGGATCATTTGCACAAAAGGCAAGAAGCTCTAAGATTAGGATAAGAGATATGCACATACCAAAACATTTTTTTCTAAATTTCATTTACAGGGCTGGATGGCACTATTTTCCATAATGATCAAAAAGCCCACCATGCAGGGACAAAATGACCCACAGCTATCTTGTCTTCCAGCTTTTATTCACACGCTACTAAAAGTAGTGGCAGAAAGATGAGATAACTCAATGTGACAGAGCCACTTATTTAAAGACACAAGTTGGGGCGCCTGGGTGGCTTGGTCGGTTGGGTGTCCGACTTCGGCTCAGGTCATGATCTCACGGTCCGTGGGTTCGAGCCCCACGTCGGGCTCTGTGCTGACAGCTTAGAGCCTGGAGCCTGTTTCAGATTCTGTGCCTCCCTCTCTCTGTGACCCTCCCCTGTTCATGCTCTGTCTCTCTCTGTCTCAAAAATAAATATTAAAAAAAAAAAAAATTAAAAAAAAAATAAATAAATAAAGACACAAGTTAATTCTGTCTCTTGTTCTCACATGTGCTACTCTAAACCTACACTCTATCCTTCAAGTGAGAGACCACCTTTCCCCATCATTCTCACCAATGTAAGAAAAAAACTTCAGCTTCCTTCTTCTGCCTCCCAACTTCAAGGAACATTCCTATTTTATCTTTTTGCCTCTTCAAAATTATTCTCTCCTGTTCCATAACTGTACTCCTCCAATGATTCCCTCTTCTGTTATAAGAATTTATTTCTCTATGTGGTTTTTAACCTTTATCCTACCAACACTCAAGATGTTCTTCCTCTTGACCCTACAATATCCTCCCTTCAACTACTGCCCTCTTTTCCATGGTATCAGGCTTCTATAAGAAATAGCGTATACTGGTACCCAGGCACCCTTCAACCTGGTTTAGTATGGCACCCTCTGGCAAAAAGTCAAGCCTTTCCTCACTGACAAATACAACTGTCTCTTTTCACGCCAGGACCTCCTTGGTTTCTCTGCCACATCTGCCACTGCTTATGACACCCCACTGCCCCCGGCTTCACAGCCATTCTTTGACTAGCTCCTCCTCACCTTCCAGTAGTTCTTCTATGTGGGCATGCCCTAAGTACTGTTGTCCGCCTGCTTCTCACTCTACACATGCTTTCACTCAGGGCAGGATCATTCACACTTACGATTTTAATGACTTAGGAGTGTAACAGCTGTCATCCCCTATTTTTTTTATTACTTAAATGCTGTAACATTCAGTCCGACTTCACCTCATGTCATGAGTTTGAGCCCCACATCAGGCTCTGTGTTGACAGCTCGGAGGTGGGAGCCTGCTTCGAATTCTGTGTCTCCTTCCCTTTCTCTCTCTGCCCTCCCCGCTCACTCTCTCTCTCTCTCTAAAAAATGAATAAACGTTAAAAAAAATTTTTTTTTTTAAATCTGTAACATTCACATATAATGCTGAAGAAAGAGCAATCTCCTTAGCACAGCCTGTGAGGTACTTTACAGGCTGGTTCCATCTGACCATTCTTAGTTTCTGACCCAATTTGTATATTAGAACTCTTAAAATAGGTCTTTCTCTTTTGGTAAACAGTTTTGTTGACATATGATATACACACAGAAAAGTACAGCATCCTAAGTGTATAGTTCACAAATAACCATAAAATAAACTTGCTTATGTAATCACCAGTCAGCTCAAGAAACAGAAAACACTGACAGTAATCCAGAAATCCTCCTTGTCACTACCAATGCCTCTTCCCTAAAATACCTTAAACACACAAACCTATGCCTCCTATTCCCTAAACAGTCTATACTTTAATTATTGGACCTTCTATTCTTCCTCTCCCCACACCAATGACCATGTCTCTCTTAAAACCAAACTCAGTTTTTTTTCTCTGTGGCACTGGTTCATCATTGTTTACCTATCACTTTAAATGTATCTCTACTACAATACTTTTGCACCACATTATACCATAAAGTCATTATTCACTTGGAATTCTTTTCTACAGGCAAAGATTACAAAGCACCTATCCGTGTCTGCAGCAACTAGCCCAGTATCGCCACAAAAACAGTGCATCCAATAAATGTTGGGTTTTCCTGTAAAACTTAAAACTCAGACCATCTTTGGAAGAAGATCCTTCTGTATCTACTTCACCTGTGCGACATTCATTGCAGATAAATTTTCCTCTCGGCATCTCAGTTAGTCCAAGGCACTCCAGGTGGAAAGCCCCACAGCACTGAGCCTCACATAACAGCAGCTCACCCAGTTTCTCACAGTTCTGTTAAGAGAAAGAAAACAGGTATGTCTACAGAAAAAGGATTTTAAAGTCCCGAACAGAAGGCCTTCATGAAGGCAGAGGTTAACTAGCAGCTTTCTAGAAAGCAGAAAGCCCTCTCTTTATTCAGCCAATATTTAGTGATTAACTCCTCTATGCCAGGTACCACAAGGTCCCTTGGCTTTCACGGTTCATATATTCTAAGAACAGAAAATACAAGTAAACAAACAAACAGGAAAGATAATGATAAGATTAAGTAGAGAATTCAAATAGCTATTTTGGATTGGGTGATTAGGAACGGCCTCTCAGACAGGGTTCTGAGCTACTAGTCAGTCATTTAGTCAGACAGAAAAACCAGGAAGACCAGTACAGAAAGTCCACAGACAGGAAAAACTATGTCATGTCTAAAAATCATAAGGAAAATCAGTGGACTACAGTGGAACAAAAGTTAGAAGTGGTAGAAGATGAGGTAAAAAAAAAAAGGCAACAGCCTGATTGTGTGGCCTTACACATTATGGTATAGTTTCAGATTTTATTCTCATTAAAAGGTATACCATCAAAGGTCTTTACCAAGGGAAGGCTAAAATCAAATATTCATTTAAAAACAGATCTCTCTGATTACTACATGGAAAATGAGTTCAAGAATGAGATATGTGAGAACAGTAGCAAAGAGACAATCAAGGAAGCTACTCTAATAGTTCAAGCAAGAGATACTGACTAGCTAGACTTGGATTGTAACAGTCCCAAAAGGGCTCTACTCAAGGTTTGAATGAACTTTGAGATACATCTACAACCATCTCAGAGAGGCCACTTTTCTAAGATGATCTCATCTAAGATAGGGTGCCATTTTTGATAGAGCCTTAGGAAATAAAGATCTGGATGTTTGTTTCAAAACACTGTAAGATTTATGAAAATTCTGCAAATTCCCAACATTTGTTACTTTTATGCCTCTAACATCCTGACTTGTTTCCCCATACTGATTAGCAGAAAAATATAAAAATGACAAAAAGTCTTATACTTACTGGGTGAGGAAAGGTGACTAGGCAAGTCTAATACATTTAAGAACCCAAGAAACAGAACTGGTCTTGGCCACTTAACATCATAACTTAAATAAACAAATGAGTAGGAGAACTTTGGGGAAAAGGCCAGAGGCAGCCAGGGTTAAGAACAGACAGACTCCCAAGGTCTTAATCAACCTATAGTGTAAGTTAGTCTTAAACTTTGTCTCTTTCATTATCTCCTATTCACATAAAAATTGACAACTGCCATGTTTTATATATTCACAGTAACAGTGATACCAGCTTTTATATACAATAAACAAGTCTGCTTTCATCATTTAAACAGGAAAACTTCAATTACAATACATATCAAAGAATAATGTTTTAAAATTAACCAAATGTTATGGACTAACCCTTTAATTGGGATGATTATGTAATTCATCTTTCAGATTGGGAACCATAATAAAAGGATACAATATTAATAAATTATACAAGGACAATAGATTTAAACAAAGAGTGCCCAAACAATCCAGGGCCATAAGGCCACTATAGCTTTAACCATTTTTTCTTGATAATCTTTGTGGGCATACACTCTCTGAGGACTAACAGTGTGTTTGGGTGTTCACCCGAATATGATCAATCTTTATATAATAGCGAAAATGAACAAAGAAACAAAGTTGAAATTCTATTGTTCATCATAGCATATCCTGGGCTTGGGTTATTTTTATTTTTTAGCCGTTTTAATTAGAAAAGAGGAAGAAAAACCAAGTATCTTCAATTTTTTATATGTCAGCTTTTAAGAATTTACAAAGGTAAATCAAGCCCATACAGAGAGAGCATAATCAAAGCATCCATTTAATGGACTCTACTATCAAGTCTGATAAAGGCTCTTTAGAGAGAGGCAATACAACAGAGTGGTTAGGACTCTAAACCCAGATTGCCTGGGTTTCAATCCTGGTTTTGCTGTGTGACTATAAGCAAGCTATGTAACATCTTTATGCCTCAGTTTCCTCATCTATAAAAGCGAGGATAATAATGGTAATCTACTTTACAAGATTGTTAGGACTATATGATGTAATTTAAAGTGATGGAAACTCTTGACATATAGTAGGTACTACATATATACTTATTAAGACATGAAGAGGTCTTCTTTTAAAAGACAAGCAAGCAATCAAAATGCAAGTGGGAAACATCTTCTACCTGACAGACATTCTCCTTGAGTGCAGCTCCTCCGCCTCGTTCACCCTGCAGCTTTTTCGATGCTGGCATCCCATGATCATTCTCTACACCCTCCTCAACAGTGTCCTTGGGGCTTGCAGCCGTTCTGTGTGTCATCAGTTCTCCCTTGCAGAGAAAAAATAATGTCCCATATCTGTATTATTCATGTCTCCTCCATTTGACCCCCGCCCTCTGGGCTGCTATTTGTCTAGCCATTAAGCACTTACAGATGTTCAGCCAATCACGCGGGCGGACTGCATGCAATGTTAGTTCTAACCCTGCTGTGATTGGGCGGGTAGTGGGCGCCTCATGCCCTGCCACTAACTGCTCTGAGGCTGTTCCACTGGAACTTTTTGAGCTGTTCCATTTTAAGGTTTCACTAAGGGAGAGAAAACATTCTTAAGTTTATTTGATTACTTATTTGTCCTTCCAAGATCAGTGTTTCCTAAATAATGCCCACCTTGGGCATTCTATTCAAATTATTCTGGAAAGAAACACTCTGTATCATAATGTGTAATGCTGACCTGACTTGCTCTATTTCTCTTTTAACTTGAGTTGAAAAGCCAGAGATGGCATCAATGACTGCATTGATGCTCTGCAAGGAAATGGTTTTAAATCCACCTTTGTTTCCTTAAAGCCAATGTTTATAAATATTATTCTAAAATTAAGCAGATGCTGGTTTCAAGAAATAAGCAAATTGAGTTTCCTTCCCCTCTAAATGTAGCAGTCTCAACTATAAAAGGGCAGTATGAAAGTTCACTCAGATTATATGGTTACTTGGCATTGTGCTCTTTGGTTTTAGAAAAAGCTTACTTTGTGATGAAACAGTTACAAAATTTATCAGACACCTAGAGCATAGGATGTTAAAGATCATACCCATAGTTGCCATATATTGTCTTGCCTGAATTTTACTAGCATCAGACTCTCTTTCTACTCCAGGATTCCTATTACAGCTTTTCATTAGCTATTTCAGTAGAACATTACTCTTAACTCAAGGGAAAGAGGGATGTGGCCTCTACTGTAAAAAGTAGATTTGCTTTGGAAGGTCAAAAGATGAGGAACTGAGTAATACCTCTGAGATTGGAGTTTCTTTTGATGAGTCGTCATTTTTCATTTTTTTACAATGCACCTTGGCTGTAGAATGCCTCTGTCGTTTTCGCTTCCTTGGTTTATCAAATATCTTCGTAGTGCCTATGACAGGAAAACAGGTGTTACCTCCTGGCTAATCACTTACATGTCCAAGAACTCCTATCCTCAACTAAAAGGACCTCATAGAATTATGGAATGTTAGAATAAAAAACCAATCTTAAAGCCCATTTAATTCCCCAACTTTGTAGATGAGGGATAAAGGCACAGGGTAGGGAGATTTACCCACGACTACATAATTAGTTGGGAAAATAGGTACACACATATAAATTCTGCCTCATACAGATTAAATAGTAAATGTATAGGTAGGTTAAAACAATTACATTTTACATGATTGAAATGAAAAACTTCTTAATTCCTCAAAGGACTTTAACATCCTGTAAATGGGGAGGAAATACATTTAGTAGTCAGGAAAAGATACTAAAATTCGACCTCCACAATTAAAGATAGTACATTATAGCACTATATGATTTAAGGATTAAGATGAAAAGCTGAAATACATAACATCTGGCTTGAGGAAAGGGAGATCTCCCTTAATACATTTAGTAACTTAAAGGATATTTAGCAATGGTACTATAACGTTGAACATCCAACAATTTAAAATATATGCATGCTCTAACATGGCCTATATACAAAATGAAATTCCAGTCCTTCCCTCATTATATTTTATACTTATTTCACCTCTTTGTTACAGAAATATCAGGAATTTAAACTAATTATTTCATAAAATGTTCCAGGATAATTAGGCTAGGTATCAACATGAAGGCTAGACTTTGGAAAACTGGCTTAGTATTCTCTTCTTGGGACTGCCTGATACAGATGGAGAAGCTCTGCTATCAAAGCTGCTGGCTGCCTATAACTAAAAGAATAATTAACAGAATAGCAGAATGAAGGTTCAAACTTCTCAGTAGCTAAAATATTCAGATGAAATTTACAAAAGATAAAGAATAAGTTTTAGGTTTTACAAAAACTGGAGTATAAAAGTGTAAGAGAAGAGCTGATAATTACTTTGAAAGTTTTTTTCCTAAAGCAAGCAAATTGATGAAATTATATTTGCACACAAGATTAACGTAAGTGAACATATTGCTAGATTTATTTACTAAAAAACTTAATAATCATGGGTCACATTTAAAGATGTGCTCATTTAAGATCACATGCAATATAACCTTCCCATGATATCCTTTGCTGGCACATCTGATGCTATGTGCTCAAATCTGGCCTAACACTTCAGAAATAACAGTAATCAATAAATGGCACCGGCAGATGATCAAAGTGACACAAAGAATTGGCATGTAGAAAATTTGGGGTGTATAACAAGATGGTAGTGTCGCAATGAATGTGGTCACGTCTGGAATTAGTCCTCCCAAGTCTGCCACCTCTTTCATCTTCACATTCTCTATAAAATAGGGATAATATGGATAATATCCTAATTCTCTATAATGCTTTCGATGGATTAGAGATTAACAGTCCTAAACAAAGGAACTGAGCAAAGGACATGGTAGAGCAAATGCACAAACTATGATTACTGTATCTGTTACTCAATAAAGAGCTGCCCATTCCTCCAATTGGCAGAACCAAGATCACCATGTCTAAGTTTCAGGAGTCAGATTAAAAAACAATTTAAAAGATTTCAAAGCCCTTAAGAAGCAACCACAATGGACCAGACTGAAATGTAAGCTCCCTTTTTCAAGCATATACTCACTCACCAAAGATCAAAGATGTGGTAAAAGAAACTAAGACTATTTGTGAAAGACTGGCTTAGATGACTTGTAATTTCCCTCTCAACTCAGACTCCTTATTTTCTGTCCTACACAATAAAGATTGAATCAAAGCCAAGAAAGTAATGATAGAGTTGGAGAACCATCTAATAAGAAAATTAAGTAGCTCATTTTCTCTATTGTTCCTACCAGTTACTTACTCTAACAGAATTCTAATTCCAGGATTCTACATTCTAAATCTGTAATTCTAATTTCAGCATGAAACTCAAGATGACCAGACAATTTTCTAGTGTCATGCATTCTATTAGGAAGCATATTTTGACAAACAAGTCTTTTTTTTTTCTTTTTTAAAGTTTGCTTATTTATTTTTAAGTAATCTCCAAACCCAACATGGGGCTCAAACTCACAACCTTGAGTTCAACAGTCACGTGCTCTTCCAACTGAGCCAGCCAGGAGCCCCTTGGGCAAACAAGTCTTAGAAGTTGCAACCTTGCGGGGCACCTGGGTGGCTCAGTCGGTTGAGTGTCCGACTTCGGCTCAAGTCATGATCTCACAGTCTGTGAGTTCAAGCCCCGCATCGGGCTCTGTGCTGATGGCTCAGAGCCTGGAGCCTGCTTCCGATTCTGTGTCTCCCTCTCTCTCTGCCCCTTCCCTGCTCATGCTCTGTCTCTCTCTGTCTCAAAAATAAATGAAAAAAAAAAAAAAAAGAAGTTGCAACCTTGCTGGTCTTGCTTACATATGTAACAACTTTTCTAGTTAGCTGACAAGGTGTTTCCTAGTTATTTCCGCATTACATTTTTTAAATCTCAAACATTTAAATCTCAAAAATACGCACCTCCACCAAACTCTTTAGAATGAGATGCAGCACGTGATTCATTAATGTCATTCTCCAAGTGGCCAGCTTCATAACACTACAAATAAGTAAAATGCAACAGGTTTACAAAGGAACAGAAAATAAACCTTTTGTATTATATGCCAAAAGTTGAACTGTCTACTGTCACAGATACAGAAATCCTAGCTATATTAAAATTAAAAAAAAAAACAGTATAACAATAATGGATTGAACAGAAACTATATGGGGAAAGACATGAAATAAAACACAACAACAAAAAACACAACTCCAAAAGACTCATACAAACACATACTCCTTCAAAAACCAGGGATAAGAGGTGGGTGGGATTATGCAGCGACCCCCAATAGATCAAGCAGATACACAATGGTGTTCTGATTGAAGTGGCAGACAAAGACAAAGGGCATGGTCCCAGAAACCGACCCACCATCTCTGTTCTATTTCATACCACCCTGTATTTAAAATCTATCTTCTTAAAACTGAATTTATGCCATTATTTTTACAAAGACTTATTTATTTGATGAATTCTAAATATTAGGAGCTCTGGATCAGTGCTCACTTCAGAAGCTCATATACTGGAAAACTCTGAACCACAGAATGTCTTCCTGATTTAAGTGGCTGCAGGTTAATGTAAATGAAAGCAACATTAAAACTCAAAACACTTAGATATCAAGAGTAATTTCCTACACATTTTATACCCCTACTAATAATGCCTGTATAAATTAGTTCCAGTCCAAGAAAACGGCTTCTCCTACAATAAAAATATTCTTCAACATGAGTGTAAAACAAAATTTAGTGGCCACAAAAAGTCAACATAATGGATGCTATTCTTGCTGTAAAGGTACTAGAGCTTGGGGTGAAAACAAGACAAAATACAGCAGCAAATTTCTATATGCTCACCATATAGATTAATCAAACCATTCACTTACTGTATGTCAATTACATATCAATAAAATGGGGCGGGGGGGGGGAGGGATCATTTACTTAATTGCCCCAAATTCTGCTTTTCTTTAAAATCTGTCATTATCTCACTTCTAGCAGTGATCCCACAGCCTTACATAATTCACCTTGTATAACACTACTAAAGATATCACCTGATTGCAAATGTCCCTTCCATTCTCAAAATATTCAGCTGAATCCCAATTTCCCTGTCCCTTACAATATACCTCTTTCAACAATCTTTTTTTTCTTTTTAATTTTTTTTTAACGTTTATTTATTTTTGAGACAGAGAGAGACAGAGCATGAACGGGGGAGGGTCAGAGAGAGAGGGAGACACAGAATCTGAAACAGGCTCCAGGCTCTGAGCTGTCAGCACAGAGCCCGACGCAGGGCTTGAACTCACGGACCGCGAGATCATGACCTGAGCCGAAGTCGGACGCTTAACCGACTGAGCCACCCAGGTGCCCCCTCTTTCAACAATCTTAAAAATTGCTAAGATTTGAGTAAGACAAAGCCAGGGGAAGCACTGCAGAAGAAAACTATCACAGCCTTAAAAGTATAAGGTGCAATGATAGTATGATGATTTGGGGACATGATACTGTCACTGATCGTTGTACAAACTGCAGATAAAGTTCAGAGAGCAGATGAACCTAAGAATTGAAAAGTCCATGTCCAAAGACAAAGTCCCAGTCTTAGGACATTGAAAAGAATAAAAGAACTAAAGAATATAATGCAGCCTTTAAAATGAGGTACAAAAACACAAATATTGAGTTTTACATTTACATGCTAATTGACATGGGTGAATAACAAAAACAAAACTAGAGTCTTCAATATAGGATTAAATGATAGAAGGCTGCTATAGCTGAGGAAAAAAGTCTAAAAACTCAATTTGTGATTTGATTGCAATCTCCATTTTTTTCTTTAAAGAAAAAAATTTAAGAGGAAATCTGTGGGGCGCCTGGGTGGCTCAGTCAGTTGAGCGTACAACTTCAGTTCAGGTCGTGATCCCACAGCTCTTGGGTTCAAGCCCCGCGTCGGGCTCTGTACTGGCAGCTCAGAGCCTGGCGCCTGCTTCAGATTCTGTGTCTCCCTCTCTCTCTGCCCCTAACCCACTCGCATTCTGTCTCTGGCTCTCTCAAAAATAAACAAACATTGAAAAAAAACTTTTTTTTAATTAAAAAAAAAAAAAAAAAAAAAAAGGAAATCTGTGTATCCTAACAACTTAATTTCTAAAACCCTGAATTACTCCTCATACATATGGGCAACAGGAAGTTTCTTAAAAATTAATATCCAGCTATCATCATTATAGAATTAGAAAACAATTTTCTATCTCCATCTACTATTTAATGATGCCTTCTTGGCTAATGAAAACCAAGTCTGCAAACTCAAAAACTTAAGTTCAAATATTTCTATTTGGTTTATAACTGAACTGAGTCTTTTCTTAGCTGGTATGAAAATAGGGCAGTGGGATAAGAGTAGGTTAGTGGCGTATACAGACAGAAGTGAGGTAGAAATCAGGTTAAGAGATTTGAGCCTGGAAAAGAAATGACAACAAACACAAATTTTACTCAATCTTAAAACCTTTTTTCATTTTCATTTGAAAAGAAAATCTAAAAACAACTGATACACATGTCCACACAAATGGAGAACAGTCTCTCAATATAGAATCTTAGACCAAATGTATATACTGTAACATTCTGTAATTTCTATGTTAAGTGTGCATCAATGTTGCTAAGTATTACTAAAAGCTCTGTTTTTAAAATCACATATTTCCATATGGTTTAATCATATTTTAGAATTGACTAAAATAACATACCTTTTTAGAAAGACCAAGATCCCCTTTCTTAGGCATAAATCCAGGGTCTAAATCATTGGATTCAAGAAGTTTCTTAGTTGGTTTTCTCTGACGTTTACTTTCATAATTTCCTGAAATGCATATATCTTTTCATTAGATGATTTAGAAACTGAGCACATGCTAATTTAAAAAAAAAAATGTATATGCCACAGAAAAATGAATCACTGTATTTTTTATGTTTTCCTCCTCATCTTCTGGGTAGGGACAGGATAGGAATTTATTTATTCTAAAATATTAGTTAACATAAAACAAGAAAATAGTTCTCAATGCAGATACAAACTAATGTGAAGATGTTTTTATGTACATCTCTCATAAAAGGACTAAAGGAAAAATCAAAAGGGCAAAACTGCTTTTATATTAATTAACTGTTAGTAAGCACAAAAGGAGAAGTAAGGTGGAGTAGAGCCTGAATTCCAAGCATAACAGCACCAAGATTACAATTTTTATTCTACTCCTAAACAAATAAAAGAGACATTTACTTTGTAGGGCTGTTCTTAAGAATTATATAAAAAAGCCTAATAACAGAGTTTGGTTCATAAATAATGAGACAGTAACTTTCATTATTACTCCTTTTAAAAGTATTTGTGATTCTGCCTTAATTAATAAGCACAATTGGGATACTTTTTTTTACTTTAAGGAATAACACCACAAGCTACTGTTGGGAATGTAAAAAATAAAAAAGTTACATTCAAAATTTTCCTTGGGTGACTATAATATTCAAAAGTCAGAAGGTAAATTAAAGACCATATGTTTAGATCCAGCTCCCACCAGGTTGACATGTATATAAAGAATGATAAAGTGAAAAGCAATTGGTTAACTTCAAGGGAGAATTTATAATTAGCTGCTTACTATGTGTCAGGTAAATTACATTATGATGTCCATTTTATATATGAGGAAACATGTTGAGAGGTTAAACAACTTTCTAAGTAACACAAGGATTGGTAGAGCTAGTATCTGAAGCATAAGTTTCATTTGTTTATTATACTGTGTAGTGCCCCTCCCTAAAACACTGTTATCCTAAGTATTCACTCACATGGTGTTTGATCGACAGTCATGAAGATCAACAGTAGAGTAAGGAGAGTAGTTTTTAAAATGTCTTCTGGACAGAGTACCACCAATTCATGGTCACTGAATTACATTCAATTAGCCAGCACTTTTGGGATTTCCAGGAGAAAAGTGGGTAGTTTGTTATATAGAGATACACTATTAGCTTTTCATCACAACATACTAAAATCCTATCCACTTACATACTGAGACCCCATCCCCATCTTACCTGGTGTTTTAACTAGCAATTCCTCAGACTCAAGGGCAGGCCGTGGAGAGACTTCCGGAGCCACAGGCACAGACAAGGTCAGCTGTGGCAACTCAGCATGTCCACCTCCAAGTTCTGACTGAGCCAAGGGCCCTTCCAAAAACGGAGCCTCCCTTTCAAGAACTGGAGGCTCTTCTTTGGTTGAAATCAAAGAATTCTCATCCACCCGCTTGTTCTGAGCACTAGATCGACATCGGGCTAAAAGGCTTTCCTCTTCACAGCGGGAACTTACCTAAGGGCAAAAAATAGAAGTAGAATCCATAGACCACAAAGTTGCTGTAATTCCAGTGTTAAAAAGAATAATGCACTTAAAAATGAAATTCTGACACATGCTACAACATGAATGAACCTTGAAGATATTACACTAAGTGAAATAGGCTAGACATAAAGAATGAATATTGTATGAGTCCACTTATAATGAGGTAACTAGAATGGTAAAAATTCATAGAGACAGAAAATAGAATGGTGGTTGCCAAGGGCTGAGAAGAGAGTAAAGTAGGAAGTTATTCTTTAACAGGTACAGAGTTTGAGTTTGCCAACATGAAAAAAGGCCTAGAGATGATGGATGGTGGTGCTGGTTGCACAACAATGTGAATGAATGTACTTAAAGACAGAGAACCGTAAACCTAAAAATGTCTACAATTCTAAATTTTATATGGATTTCGCTATAGTTTTTTAAAAAGGGGAAAATGCAATTAAGATACAGTAAAACTATAAAAATTCTTTAAGGCCATAGTGATAATCCTCCCCACCCACAAAAGATTTTTTTTTTAATGTTTATTTATTTTTGAGAGAAACAGAACATGAGTTGGGGAAGGGCAGAGAGGGAGACACAGAATCAGAAACGGGTTCCAGGCTCTGAGCTGTCAGCACCAAGGCAGGGCTCAACCCACAAACTGCAAGATCATGACCTGGGCCGAAGCTGGACCCTCAACTGACTGAGCCACCCAGGTGCCCCACACACATACTGCTTCTTGATCAAAGGGAGCAAAATATGACTTAGAAGAAATCAGTCAAGACTGTAGACAACTGAATGTTAAATACCTTCTAATGTCATGGAATATATGACACAATAGCACCTATAATTTAATCTAGCTAAAATTGTTTAACGTGAATCCATCAAATTGTTTTCGACTTAGTAAGAAAGAGGATAGATTAGTGACACCTATGAAGAAGCAATCATACAAATCTAGAAGGGAGATATTGTAAAGGTACTCACTCTCATTACTTAGATAGATAGGGTCATAAAACAGGGGAACTGTTCTGGATTTAAAAGAAATTTAAGAAATGTAACAACCAGATACAACGTGTAATCCTGGAATGGATAAACCAAATATAAAGGTTAAAGGACAAGTGAGGAAAGCTAAATATGGATTTCTTATCAGATAAACTGATCATATGAGATATAGTAATGCTTTATCAGTTATGAAGGAAAATGTTCTATTTTTTAGAGGCGCATATTATTTAGGAGGAGAAAGTAAAGTGTCTTAAATTTACTTTAAAGTACTTCAGCTTAGGGGCGCCTGTGTTGACTCAGCTGGTTAAGCATCCGACTTCAGCCTAGGTCATAATCTTGCAATTCCCGAGTTCGAGCCCTGCATCGGGCTCTGTGCTGACAGCTCAGAGTCTGGAGCCTGTTTCAGATTCTTTGTCTTCCTCAATCTCTCTCTGCCCCTCCCCCACTCGTGCTCTATTTCAATCTCTCGAAAATAAAATAAATAAACATTTTAAAAAATTCAATAAAAAAAAAATAAAGTGCTTCAGCTTAAAAAAACTGAATTAAGGGGCACCTGGGTGGCACAGTCAGAAGAGTGTGCAACTCTTGAACTCAGGGTCATGAGTTCAAGCCCCAAGTTGGGTGTAGAGATTACTTGAATAAATATAAAACTTAAAAAAAAATTGAATTAAGAAATAAAGCAAATAAGGTATCAATAACATTTCCTTAAAAAAATTACGATCCTAAAAAAAAATTACGATCCTACCATACAAATTTATATTCTATGATTTTACTAAATACTTCACCCTAAATCATTAAACACTCTTTGAGAGAAAAGGGAAAAATTTATATATATATGTAAATATATATATATTACTATACACAGTGCATAGACACATTTATACATTTCTTGTATAACTAGCATATTCTAGGTACTGTGCCAGAAGCTGGACCTAAAAAGCTGAAAAAGTAAGATCCCAGTTAAGAAATTTATTATCCCATGCAGACAAAATATAATATTGAAGGCAAATCTGCAGTATCCTAAAAGGATTGATGAAAAAACTGTTGAAATGTTGGAACATACCTTGTGCACCTGTTCCTGCACCTTCTTTTGTTTTTTCTTAGGAGCAAATATCTGATCATATTCTTCTGTATATTCCAGAAGCCACTTGCTTGGCTTCCTAAGACGCTTCTTCTCTGACCGCATAGCTAAAAGAGGAACAAGTTCATATTAACCAAAAAAGTTAGAGGAAAACCCATTGTTTCATACAACCATCCCTGCACTCTCAAAGGTACAGAGGTGGGAAACTCTTGTTTTTCAAACACTCTGCTTAAGCTCCAAAAGGCTAAAAGTGATTTGCTATGGTTTCTCATATGCAAAAGTCGAGAGGGGAGAGACTCGTGTTGCTCTATACACATACACATAGCCCATCTGAAGTTAAGGAAAAGATTAAATTGAAACTAACTGGTATTCCATAGTGACAGATACAGCTAATATTAAAATATAGTCTAAATCAAGCAAATTCAAAAAATATACAATGAGTTTTTTAATAACATCTCTCTGGGTTATGCAGAATACTGGATGGATATTCAGATGAAATATTCACCTAATCAGTACTACCATGTGAATTTCAAAAACAATTTACATAAACTTCATATCATAGTTGTAGTGAGTTTCACATTAGAAACCGGAGTATTTCTAAACAGAATCATTTAAAAATATGTAATTAAGTATATGTACACCATTATCTCAATGACATAAAATGTATATGCCATGTATGTCAAAGGCAGAAAATAAGATAAAAATACATAGTCTGGGGTACCAAAAAAAAAAAAAAAAACCTGTCATATTTTATGGTCAAAATTTCAAAGTATCATACCAGTTTTCTCTGAACTAATGGTAAAACAATAATCTATTATAGTTTCCTGATAGACCTTTGTCTCAGCTTAACGTGCTATCATCATTTTACAAGGTTTTTGGAGCAAAAGCTAATGCATACAGAATGTAAGATACAGTGTACTCAAGAAGCAAGAGGTATTTCATGACACAACGACCTCAGAGGGAACAATTTCTGCCTCAGTTGAATGTGGCAATACTGATGTTCTCTCAATAAAAGAAATAACAAAAGTTGAGACTAAAAGGAAAAGGTCAAATTACAGCTTGACAAAGGCTTTTACTCCTTAGATACAAGCCATAAAACTGTATTATGACAAAATATGGAAAATATATTTTTTTAATTCTAACTACTGTAATTTCACAATAATAATATACCACTTAGTTATTTAAATCTAATATAAAAGGAGTTGAAAACTTATATTCACCTGAAAACCTGCACATCATTAAATTTTTTTTTCAATGTTTATTTATTTTTGAGAAAGAAAGAGAGAGAGAGAGAGAAAAAGAGAGAGACAGACGTGAGTCGAGGAGGGGCAGAGAGTGGAGACACAGAATCTGAGGCAGGCTCCAGGCTCTGAGCTGTCAGCACAGAGCCAGACACGGGGCTCAAACCCACAAACTGTGAGATCATAACCTGAGCTGAAGTCGGACACTTAACTGAGCCACCCAGGCACCCCTGCACATCAAATTTTTTTTTTTAATTTTTTTTTTCAACGTTTTTTATTTATTTTTGGGACAGAGAGAGACAGAGCATGAACGGGGGAGGGGCAGAGAGAGAGGGAGACACAGAATCGGAAACAGGCTCCAGGCTCCGAGCCATCAGCCCAGAGCCTGACGCGGGGCTCGAACTCACGGACCGCGAGATCGTGACCTGGCTGAAGTCGGACGCTTAACCGACTGCGCCACCCAGGCGCCCCAACATCAATTTTTAAAGCAGCTTTATTCCTAATTACCAAAACTTGGAAGCAACCAAGATACAGGTGAATGGAAAGATAAACTGTGTTATGTCCAGACAATAGAATATTACTCAGCACTAAAATATCAAGCCATGAAAAGACATGAAAGATATTTAAATGCATATTACCAAGTGAAAAAAGCCAATCTGAAAAGGCTACATACACACTATAGGATTTCAACTATATGACATTCTGGAAAAGGCAAAACTATGAAGACCATAAAAAAATGGTTACAGGGTGAGGAAGGGAGGCCTAGCAGAGAAAGAGGGATAGATAGATAAGCAGAGCACAGACTTCGGGCAGTGAAAATAATGTGTAGGATACCATAATCATGGAAACATGTCATTACACATTTGTCCAAACCCAAATAATGTACACCACCAAGAATGAACCCCAAGGTAAACTATGGACTTTGGGCAATTATAATGTGTCAATGTACGTTCATCAATTGAAACAAATGTACCACTGTGGTGGGGGATGTTGGTAACAGGAAAAGTTGTGTGTGTGGACAGAGTGGGCAATCTATGTGTCTTCCCCTCAATTTTGCTGTGACCCCAAAACTGCTCTAAAAAAATAAAATATTAACAAAAAATAAAAAGTTAATGGTAGAAGCTGAAATAACTACCAAATTTATATACCTATAGAGCTCCCACTATAATTATGGGGCTTGTTAAACCTTTCAACCAATGCAATTTTCCTAACATTTTTAGACCATAAACCTGTAAGTGATCCAAATTGGTATTTCCCAAGCAAATATTTCAAAAGAAGTTAAAACACCCAAAGGCAAGCAATTACTTAAAATGTTCCCCTCAAATAATATCCGAAAAATCTCTCTTAGAGCAAAGAAATAGCCAAACAGATCTTTAAATAAATATATACATCTGTACCTATGATAGTTGGTGGGTAATAACTTTATGCTCTGAGGCAAATACATTATGCCTTTAATATATTCCCATTAGACATAGCATCCAAGTTTTTTAAACACCAACAGCATTTTTTAACACAGGTAAGACCAAAGAAATGATAGGGAATAACAGGGATTTACTATGCCCAAGTCACAGTTCAGCCATGTCATATTCATGAATTTCTAATCTTCAATCTACAAGACAGGTGATAACATCCCCATTTTATAAAAAATGCAACTGAGGCTTGAAGAGGAAAGTGCCTTGCCTAAGCCCATTCAAGTTAGTCCATTATTTAAGTGGCAAGGCAATGATTCGAACCAAAATCTGTCCACACTCCAAAACCATTGGGTACTTTTTACTAAAACCTATCCCTATGTTGTCACATTATCATATTCCTCAACCAGTCTCCCTGCCCCCATCTATCACTACTTCCCCACACTAATTAAATCTCAGTCCTACAGAGGTTGTGTTCTCTCCTTTGTTGTCTTAAAAGGCTGCATGGGCTAATCCTTCTTCCTCTTCCTCCTGAAGCCTCTGTCCCCCATTCTACCTTTGGGTTCACTTCTCTCACAGAGTAACTTCTCAGATTAAGCTTTAGTCCTTTACCTCTCCATTTCCTTGAGATCCACAAGAAAATCAGCAAAAACACAAAAGACCTAGAAATTAAGAGGAACACTGTATCTGACATACCTATTAGAGGTTCCTGCACAAGTGCATGCATTGCTCTTCACCAAGTTATATAAAACAATCCTTTAAAGGTTTAGGGTTTGGCACACTACCAATGGGACTATTTTTATAAATAATGTCTTATTGGAATACAGCCATGCTCATGTATTTACTAATGACTTATGACTGCTTTTGTGCTAGAGAGTTGAGAGTGACAAGACAGTATGGCTTGCAAGCTTAAAATATTTACTATCTGTCCTTTTAAGGAAAGGATTACCAATCCCCCCTCCCCTTAAATGTACAATAGAGTTAACACCCTGTAAATAAAAATAGCCTGATCACAACTAAATGACTTAAAACCTAAGATGCTTCCTGAACTTCTGTTCCTGAGCTTGTTTCTTGTCCTCCTCAACTACACCTGCCACCACAACCCCCTACTCCCACTTATGTTCTCACCTAGATTGCTCATCCCACAAAACCACAGTTGAGCTGAAAGCATCTGGAGAAATAACTCACCATATCCAACTATTCTACAAATGGCCAAAAGGAAGTGACTTGCCAAACCAACATAAAGAATATCAAGAGTAAAAGAGGAATATGACCTTCTGGATACTAAAGGTAAATATTAAAAGGCAGAAAATTACAAAAGCTAATGGAGAGAGGAATAAATCATGCAAATCTCAATACATGGCACAGAGCAAATATGAAACTGAGCAGGAGCCAAAGTATGATCATCATTAAGTTTCTTGGCAACTACATATCAATTCCTAGCACAGAGCCAGGACCTGTTGTAAAGAATGGAGACACACTGCTCATACAGGACAAGCCTAGCAATGTCTTTTTTGACTACAGAGTGTATATATACCAGCTAAAATAATGAAATATCCATAAAGTTAAATCAACCCCAAATTTTCACAAACTGAAGAAAAGACAAATAAAATGTGGATAAATAAAATGTGGTGTACCTATACCCTGGAATACTATTCAGCAATAAAAACCAAAATATTGAGGGGTGCCTGAGTGGCTCAGTTGGTTAAGCGTCCAAATTTGGCTCAAGTCACAGTCTCGTGGTTCATGAATTCAAGCCCTGCATCAGGTTCTGTGCTGACAGCTTGGAGCCTGCAGCCTGCTTCAGATTCTGTGTTTCCTTCTCTCTGCCCCTCCCCTGCTTGTGCTCTGTCTCTCAAAAATAAATAAACTTTAAACAAACAAAATATTGATACAGGCTACAATATGGATAACCACAAAAACATTATGCTAAATGAAAAGAGCAAAACACAAAAGATCACATACTGTATGATTCCATTAATATGAAACGTCCAGAAGAGGCAAATGATGGGGGTTTGGGGGTAGAATCAGTGGTTGCTGGGGCTAGGAGTACAAATGAACTAGCTATAAATGGGATGGAGGACTCTCACTGGGTAGAACAAATGTTCTAAAACTGATTTATGGGGATGGTTGCACAACTCAATAAATTTACTAAAAATCACTTACTTATGCACTTAAAACGTATGAACCTTATGGTGTATAAATTGTACCTCGTGCTCTCTTTCTCAAAATAAATAAACTTAAAAAAAAAAAGACTGAATTACAGTTCTTTTCCTAAAGAACTACATTACAGTACGTACTAAGAGCAACATCACTCCTCACTACACATTATTAACCCTTGTCATACACCTACTTTCCTAGTTCGGAAACCTCAGAGGCAAAATAGATAAAGGAAGGGGGGAAAAAAGGCAAAAGTCCACACACTCCTTCATAATAATAAAGTTACTGAGCCCAACCTCCTGTTGAAAACAAATAAAAATGCTACAAAATGTTTTTAAAACTACTTTAAAAGCAGCAAAGCACTGACAAGATTGTAATGAACTACAAACCAAAAATTACAAGTAATAACTAGAGAAATAAAGCAATGAAATGGATTAGGTCCTGAAGACTTTGAGATCCAGCTAAAGCATACGAGGCAGAAGTTTGAGAGAGAATAAACTAGGGCCCCAAATAACTCTATCCTCAGAGTCACAGTAAAGCAAAAGAACACCATGTCCCAGCCTCCAGGAGACCACAAGGAAAGGTACCTTGGCAAGAAGTAGAAGGGGAGCAGGAGGGAAAATGAGTCCTTGAGAAGCTGTGACTGGTGCTCCTGTGGATTTGTAGCTCCCATAAGAAAATCAAGCAATTGATGTAAATTATGAAAAATAAATTATTAAAAAAAAAGTCAAGCAATTAGTACATCATGTTTAACAGAATAAAGGGCATAAAAAGGAATGATCATCCTAACAGACACAGAAAAACCACCTAACAAACCAGGAATAAAAGGCAACTTTCTGAACTTGAAAGGTCATCTATCAAAGTCATAGCTAACATCATAGTTAATAGTGAAAAATTGGGTATCTTTGCCCTAAGATCAGGAACTAGACAAGAGTGCCTGTTCACTCGACTTATGCTTAACACTGCACTGGAGGCTCTAGCTAGGGCAATTAGTCAAAAGGAAAATAAATAAATAAATAAATAACCAGATGAGAAAGGATGAAGTAAAAGTGTATTAGCTGATGACATGATCATGTGCATAGAAAATCCTAAGGAATTCAAAATAAAACAAATTAGAACTAAAAAATGAGTTCAGCAAGGTTGCAACATGCAAAATCAATATACAAAAATCAAGTGTATTTCTGTATACTTGCAATGAACAACCCAAGAATGATCATTTTCATATCTCATTTGTAATAGCATCAAAAAATAAAATTAAAAAAACAATAAAATATTTAAGAATAAATTAAACAAAAGAACCACAAGAATTAGACATAGAAAACCGTCCTGTGGTTCATAGTTTAGAAAACTTAACAATGGCAAAACTGCCGAAAGTAATCTACAAATCCAGCACAATTCTTATCAAAATCCCAGCTGGCTTTTTTGCAGAAATTAACATGCTGGTCTGAGAATTACAATGGAAATGCACAAGATCCAGAAAAGTCAAACAATCCTGAAAATTGACAAAGTTGGAAGACACACTTTCCAATTTCAAAACTACAATAATTACTACAAAAATAGGGCAAGTTAAGACTTCGTGGTACTGACATGGTAAAAACAAAACATACATACATACATACATATACATACATACATACATACATATACATTGATATATATATATATATATCAGGGAGTCTGGGTGGCTCAGTTGGGTAAGAATCTGACTCCAGCTCAGATCATGATCTAACGGTTTATGAGTTCAAGCCCCACATTGGACTCTCTGCTATCAGCACAGTGGCTGCTTCAGATCCCCTCTCTCTCTGCTCATTCCCAGCTCATGCTCTCTCTCAAAAATAAACACTTAAAAATAAATAAAAGACAAATGACCATAAAAAATAACTATAATTTAAAAACTACATTGAGGGAGGGCACGCCTGGGTGGCTCAGTGGGTTGAGTGTCTGACGTTGGCTCAGGTCAGGTTCTTGCAGTTCTTGAGTTCTAGCCCCAGTCAGTCTCTGTGCTGACAGCTCAGAGTCTGGAGCCTACATCAGATTCTTTGTCTCCCTCTCTTTCTGCTCCTCCCCCATTCATGCTCTGTCTCTCCCTCTCAAAACATAAACGTTTAAAAAAAAAAAAAAAAAAAAAAGACCGCCAGGGTGCCTGAGTGGATCAGTTAAGCATCCAACTTTGGGTCAGGTCATGATATTGCAGTTCATGGGTTTGAGCCCTGCACTGGGCTCTCTGCTATCAGCACAGTGGCCACTTTGGATCCTCCATCTACTCCCCTTCTCTCTGCCTGTCCCTTGCTCTCTCTTCAATTAACTAAAAATAAAAATAAAAATAAAATAAAATAAGAATTAATGCCAAAATTTCTCAAACTCTTCCAAAACACTGAGGAGAGAGTATTTCCAAATTCATTTTATGAAGTAAGCATTACTCTAATGCCAAAGCCAGATAAATATACTTAAAAATTAAAAAAAGAAAAATTTAACCAATATTCCTTATGAACATTGCTGCAAAAATTCTCACAAACATTAGCAAACTGAATTCAACAGAGCACACTGAAAGGATTACACACCATGACCAAGTGGGATTCACCCCTGGGATAGAAGGATGGTTCAACATATTTTAAAAAAAAGTAATAAAGACATTAACAAAATGAAAATCACATGACCATCTCAACTGATGCAGAAAAGGCTTGACAAAATCTAACACCTTTTCTTCTTTTTTTTTTTTAAAGTAAGCTCTAGGCCGAACATGGGGCTTGAACTCATGACCTTGAGCAAGTCGGACACTCCTCCCAATACTTGTTCCTTAGAAAAACATTCAACAAACTAGGTAGTCACATATGTAAATCCGTGTGGGGGCTGTGTGTGCATGAGAGAGAGAGAGAAAATAGCATATATTTCATATATGAAAATACCATAACATGATATTCTATCATAGAAACTGAAAGCTTTTTCTCTAAGATCAGGAACAAGGCTAGGATGACCACTCTTGCCACTTCTACTTAACACAATACTGAAGTCCAAACAAGAGCAACTAGGCAAAAATTAGAAATAAAAAACATCCAAATTGATAAGAAAACAGTAAAATGGTCTCTGTTCACAGGTGACATGATCTTACATGAAGAAAATACTAAAGATTCCACCAAAAAATAAAAAAAATTACCGGTTAAGAATAAACAATTGCATAAAGGTGCAGTATACAAAAATCAACTTTTAAAATCAGTTGCATTTCTATACACTAATAATGAACAATTCAAAAAGCAAATTAAGAAATCAATCCCATTTACAATAGCATGAAATAGAATAAAATATTTATGAATAAATTTAACCAAGGACATGAAAAACGTATGCACAGATGATTACAAACACTGCTGAAATTAAAGACAAATGGAAAGATTCCCACATTCATGAACTGGGAGATTTAATATTGTCAAAATGTTCATACTAGCCAAGAGTGATCTTCAGACTAACTGCAATTGCTACCAAAACCCCAAAGGCATTTTTTGCAAAAATAGAAAATAAAATCCGAAAATGCACATGGAATCTTAAAGGACCCCATAATAGGCAACAATTTTGGAAAAGAACAAACACATCCTGTTTTCTAAATATATTACAAAGCTACATTACAATATGATATTCCCATAAAGACAGACATATAGATGACTGGAACAGAAAGGAGAGCACAGAAATAAACCCTTAGGTGTAAAGTCAAATTCTTTTTGGCCAGTATATTAAGACTACACAACAAGGAAAGGATAGTCTCATCAATAAATGGTGCTGGGAGGGGCGCCTGGGTGGCTCAGTCGGCTAAGCGTCCGACTGCGGCTCAGGTCATGATCTCACGGTTCGTGAGTTCGAGCCCCGCGTCAGGCTCTGTGCTGACAGCTCAGAGCCTGGAACCTGTTTCAGATTCTGTGTCTCCCTCTCTCTCTCTGACCCTCCCCCATTCATGCTCTGTCTCTCTCTGTCTCAAAAGTACATAAACGTTAAAAAAAACTTTTTAAAATAAATACATAAATAAATGGTGCTGGGAAAAGTGGATATTCACATGCAAAAAAGAAAGATGGATCTTTATCATGCACTACATACAAAAATTAACTCAAAATTATATCAAAAACCTAAATCTAAGATCTGAAACTATGAAACTCCAGAAGAAAAGGAAATAGATTCAATTCATAAATGAAATGAGCAATTTTTTCTTTGATAGGACATCAAAAGCACAAACAAAACCAAAAACAGACAAATTTGACTACGTGAAACTTTTTTCTACAATTTTCTGCACAGCAAAGGAAACAACTAACACAATGGAAATACAACCTACAAAATGAAAGAAAATATTTGCAAACCATATATCAAATAAGGGGTGATCACCCAGATTAAACAAATCAGTTAACAAAAGAACAACCCAACTCAAAAATGGGCAATGGACTTGGAGAGACATTTCTTCAAAGATATACAAATAGCCAATAAGCATATGAAAAGATGCTCAGTATCACTAATCATCAAGGAGATGCAAATCAAAACTATGAGACATCAACTTACCCCTGTTAGGATGGCCACCATTAAAAAATAAGTAACAAGTACTGAGGATGTGAGGAAATTGGGACACTAGTGCACTGTGCACTGTTGGTAGGATTATAATATGGTACAGCCACTATGGAAAACAGTATAGTTTCCTTAAAATATTAAAAATAGAATTCTATGATCCGTTCCAATTCTGGCATGTATTTAAAAGAATTGAAAATGTGATCTCAAATAGATATGTATTTGCACATCCATGTTCAATGAAGCCTTATTCATGACAGTCAAGTTATGGAAGAACTTAAATGTCCAATCTCAAATGTCCACTGATAGATGAATAGATTAAAAAAATACATGTTATGTACATACAATGAACTATTATTCAGCCTCAATAAAGATGGGAATCACGTCATGTGCTAGATTATGAATGAATCTTGAGGACATTATGCTAAGTGAAATAATCCAATCTCAAAAAGACAAATACTACATGATTCCATTTATAGGAGGTATCTAAAGTAATCCAACTCCTAAAAACAGAAAGAGAATAGTGGTTGCCAGGGGATGGGGGAAAAAGGGGAAAAACGGGGAGTTGCTGTTCAAGGAGTATAGCTTCAGACATGAAAATGAAAAAGTTCTAGAGATCTGTTGTACAACAATGTGCATATACTTAATACTGTAATGTATATATGGCACTTGTTCAAAAGTTAAATCTATGTATTTTTTACAATAATAATAACCCATTACTACATTCTAACCAAAAGAACCAAACACCAAAGTACCACATATTGTATGATTCTATTGACATGAAATGCACAGAAGAAACAATGGCCTTGAATGATAACTGGATCAGATGAACTTGACAGATATATTCAGAACTTTTCATCCAAAAACAGCAGAATATACATTCTTCTCAAGTGCACATGGAACATTCTCCAAGACACAGGTATAAATGTCTATGCACAAAATTCAGGAACACCCTAATATATAAAACAATCACAAACATAAACAATCTTATTGGTAATAATGTGGTACTTGCAGGGGACTTTAATACTCCACTTACAACAATGGATAGATCATCTAGACAGAAAATCAGTAAAGAAACAATGGCCCTAAATGATACACTGGGCCAGATGGACTTGACAGATATATTTAGTATTTTCTTCCTAAAGCATCAGAATACACATTCTTCTCCAGTGCACATGGAACATTCTCCAAGATACATCACATACTGGGTCACAAAGCAGCCCTCAATAAATATAAAAGAATTAAGATCATACCATGCATATTTTCAGATCACAATGCCATGAAACTTGAAATCAACCACAAGAAAAAATTTGGAAAGCCTCCAAATGCATGGAGGTTAAAGAACATCCTACTAAAGAATGAAGGGTCAAACAGGCAATTAAAGAAGAAATTTAAAAATGTATGGAAGCAAATGAAAATGAAAACACAACAGTCCAAACACTTTGGGATGCAGCAAAGGCAGTCCTAAGGGGAAAATACATTGCAATCCAGGACTATCTCAAGAAACAAGAAAAATCCCAAATACAAAACCTAATCGCACACTTAAAGGAAATAGAACAGCAAAGAAACCCCAAAGCCAGCAGGAGAGAAATAATAAAGATTACAGCAGAAATAAACAATACAGAATCAAAAAACAAAACAACCACACACACACACACACAAAAACAAACAGTAGAACAGATCAATGAATCTAAGAGCTGGTTTTTTGAAAAAAATAAACAAAACTGATAAACTCCTAGTCAGACTACTCAAAAAGACAACCCAAATAAATAAAATCACGAATAAAAGAGGAGAGATCACAACCAACACCACAGACATACAATCATTAGAAAATACTATGAAAAATTATATGCCAACAAACTGGACAACCTGGAAGAAATGGACAACTTCCTAGATACGCACATACTACCAAAACTCAAACAGGAAGAAAAAGAAACTCTGAACAGACCAGTAACCAGTGAAGAAATTGAATCAGTTATCAAGAATCTCCCAACAAATAAGAGTCCTGGGCCAGATGCCTTCCCAGGGGAATTCTACCAGACATTTATTTTTTTTTTTTAATTTTTTAACGTTTATTTATTTTTGAGACAGAGAGAGACAGAGCATGAATGGGGGAGGGTCAGAGAGAGAGGGAGACACAGAATCTGAAACAGGCCCCAAGCTCTCAGCTGTCAGCACAGAGCCCAACACGGGGCTCGAACTCATGGACTGCGAGACCATGACCTGAGCCAAAGTCGGACGCTTAACTG
The DNA here is from genome assembly GCF_018350215.1 of Panthera leo. NCBI lineage: Eukaryota > Metazoa > Chordata > Mammalia > Carnivora > Felidae > Panthera > Panthera leo. The sequence continues at coordinate 172,920,979 of NC_056679.1, forward strand.
ACTAAGCCACCCAGGCGCCTCTCTACCAGACATTTAAAGCAGAGTTAATACCTATCCTTCTCAAGCTGTTCCAAAAAACAGAACTGGAAGGAACACTTCCGGAGTCATTCTATGGAGCTAGCATTACCTTGATTCCCAAAGCAGAGACCCCACTAAAAAGGAGAATTGCAGGCCAATATCCCTGACAAACATGGATGCAAAAATTCTCAACAAGATATTAGCAGACCAAATTCAACAGTATATTAAAAGAATTATTCACCATGATTAAGTGGGATTCATTCCTGGGCTGCAGAGCTGTTTCAATATTTGCAAGTCAATCAATGTGATACATCACATTAATAGAAGAAACGATAAGAACCATATGATCCTGTCAATATATGCAGAAAAAGCCATTTGACAAAATGGCTTTTTCTTAATAAAAACCTTCAAGAAGTCAGGATAGAAGGAACATACCTTAACATCATAAAAGCCATATATGAAAAGCCCACAGCTAATCTCATCCTCAACGGGGAGGAACTGAGAGCTTTGCCCCTGAGGTCAGGAACACGACAGGATGTCCACTCCCACCACTGTTGTTTAACATAGTGTTGGAAGTCCTAGACTTAGCAATCAGACAACAAAATGAAATAGGGCATCCAAATTGGCAAAGAAAAAGTCTAACTTTCACTTTTTGCAGATGACAGGATACTCTACATGGAAAACCCGAAAGACTCCACCAAAAAGCTGCTAGAACTGACACATGAATTCAGCAAAGTCACAGGATACAAAAATCACTGTACAGAAATTGGTTGCATTTCTATACACCAACAATCAAGCAAAAGAAAGAGAAATCAAGAAACCGATCCCATTTACAATTGCACCAAAACCATAAAATACCTAGGAATAAACCTACCCAAAGATAAAAAATCTGTATGCTGAAAACTATAGAAAACTTATGAAAGAAATTGGAAGACACAAAGAAATAGAAAAACATTCCATGGTTCATGGATTGGAAGAACAAATATTGTTAAAATCTCAATACTACCCAATGCAATCTACACATTCAATGCAATCCCAAACAAAATTGCACCGGCATTCTTCTCAAAGCTAGAACAAACAATCCTAAAATTTATATGGAACCACAAAAGACCCTGAGAAGACAAAGTAATGTTGAAAAAGAAAATCAAAGCAGGAGGTATCATAATCCTGGACTTTAGCCTCTACTACAAAGCTGTAATCATCAAGAAAGTATGGTATTGACACAAAACCAAACACATATACCAATGGAATAGAATAGAGAACCCAGAATTGGACCTACAAATGTTATGGCCAACTAATGACAAAGCAGGAAAGAGTATCCAGTGGAAAAAAGACAGTCTCTTTAGCAAATGGTGCTGGGAGAACTGGACAGCAACATGCAGAAGAATGAAACCAGACCACTTTCTAAAAGCATACACAAAATAAACTTAAAATGGATGAAAGACCTAAACGTGAGACAGGAAACCATCAAAACCCTAGAGGAGAAAACAGGCAACAACCTCTTTGACCTCAGTCACAGGAACTTCCTACTCAACACGTCTCTGATGGCAAGGGAAATAAAAGCAAAAATGAATTACTGGAACCTCATCAAGATAAAAAGCTTCTGCAAAGGAAACAATCAAGAAAACTAAAAGGCAACTGACGGAATGGGAGAAGATATTTGCAAATGACATATCAGATAAAGGGTTAGCATCCAAAATCTATAAAGAACTTATCGGGGCGCCTGGGTGGCGCAGTCGGGTAAGCGTCCGACTTCAGCCAGGTCACGATCTCACGGTCCGTGAGTTCGAGCCCCGCGTCAGGCTCTGGGCTGATGGCTCAGAGCCTGGAGCCTGTTTCCGATTCTGTGTCTCCCTCTCTCTCTGTCCCTCCCCCGTTCATGCTCTGTCTCTCTCTGTCCCACAAATAAATAAAAAAACGTTGAAAAAAAAAAAAAAATTAAAAAAAAAAAAAAATAAAAAAAAAAAAAAAAAAAAAAAAGAACTTATCAAACTCAGCACCTGAAAAACATAATTCAGTGAAGAAACGGGCTGAAGACATGAACAGACACTTTTCCAAAGAAGACATCCAGATGGCTAACAGACACATGAAAAGAAGTTCAACATCGCTCACCATCAGAGAAATACAAATCAAAACCACACTGAGATACCACCTCACACTGGTAGAGTGGCTAAAATGAACAACTCAGGAAACAACAGATGTTAGCGAGGATGTAGAGAAAGGGGAACCCTCTTGCACTGTTGGTGGGAATGCAAACTGGTGCAGCTGCTCTGGAAAACAGTGTGGAGTTTCCTCAAAAATTAAAAATAGAACTACCCTACGACCCAGCAATAGCACTACTAGGAATTTATCCAAAGGACACAGGAGTGCTGACTCATAGGGATACTCGTACCCCGATTTTATACCAGCACTTTCAACAATAGCCAAATCATGGAAAGAGCCCAAATGTCCATCAACTGATGAATGGATAAAGAAGATATGGTTTATACATACAATGGAATACTATTTGACAATAAGAAAGAATGAAATCCTGCCATTTGCAACAACATGGATGGAACTGGAGAGTATTACGTAAAATGAAATCAGTCAGAGAAAGACAGGTATCATATGTTTTCACTCATATGTGGAACTTAAGAAACTTAACAGAAGACCGAAGGGAAGGGGGAAAAATAGTTTCAAACAGAGAGGGAGGCAAACCCATGAGACTCTTAAATACAGAGAACAAATTGAGGGTTGATGAGGGGACAGGGGAGAGGGGAAAATGGGTGATGGGCATTGAAGAGGGCACTTGCTGAGATGAGCACTGGGTGTTGTATGTAAACGATGAATCACCGGAATGTACTCCCGAAACCAAGAGCACAATTTATACACTGTATATTAGCTAACTTGACAAATTATATTACAAAAATAAAAATAAAAAAATAACAGCCAGCATCAAAGTTAAAAAAAAAAAAAAGAAATGTACAGAACAGGCAAATCTACAGATTGGGGAGAAATGAAAGGAAATTAATAAAGGGTACAGTATTTCTTTCTGGGTGATACAAATATTCCAAAACTGATTGTATTGACAACTGCACAAGTCTGTGAATATACTAAAAACCCCTGAAGTAAACTTTAAAATGATGGGATATCTCAAGGTATGTGAATTATATCTCAATAAAACTGTCAGAATCTACTGTGATAAAACAACTTTGAGAATTTTATGTTTAAGGATAGTCAGTGTTATCTTCAATAACTATAGTGTATAATATTGCATATTAATATCTTAAAAGACCATTTTTCTTCTGCTAAGGTTAAGATACCCTAGTACTTCAGTTTTCTTGTTGTTCTCAAATCTCATTACAGAAGGGAAGTTAAGACATCTTAAGGCCTTTGAGTAAGTACTACAGAATACTTTCTTTTTCCTAAAAGCACATGCCCCCTTCTGTCTACATAATATGTAGTAGACCTTCCTTAAATTGTAGTAAAGAAAGCCTATCATTCAATAAAATGTGTTCACTTTCTCTAAACTAACAACTATGTTTAAATTTTAGGCTCAGAGCCTCTCAATTACCTAAAATGCCAGACTGAGTCTCCAAAAGTTCATAGATTTAAAAAGACAGGAAATGTCTTTTTAAAGACATTTCTTTAGTCTAAAAGCAAAAGTAAAAAAAAAGAAAAAAAAAGAGCTCTGGTAATACATAATTTCTGAAAGTATATGGAAACCTGGTCGTAAAAATTCAGGACCTTCTACAAAAAGCCCTCCCTTCACTTCACATGATAAGTCTTTCTTCCCAATCTACCCTTCCTCCTTTCATCAAAACAAACCACCCTCAGGAGGGTAACATTACCACCACTTCCTCTAGCCCTTTATCATACTCATGAATCCTTACCTGGTTCAGGGAGCTCAGGCTGGGGAGTCAAACTGGGAATTCCTGGCTCTTTTTCCATTTCCTCAATGCTGGCACTGGATTTATCACAAACATTCAACCGTGGCCCAACTGAATCTAAGCAGCTAGCATGATTTGGATCTGCCAGGGCATCTTCTAGTATGTTTGTCGAAGTAGGGGGTCTATGCTCTGGGAACTCATCCCCCTTCTTTACAGGGTCAGCTGGAAGCAAAACCCCAAAGGCACCCTCAGAGTTTTCTTTCTCCCTAAATCTGTTAGTGCGCTTACGAGGTTTAGTGCGCCTTTGGTTTAAACGCTGCCACCGCTTTTTAGGCACCGCTTGATTTACACCATTGGGTTCATCATTCTCACTGTTCACTTCAGTATCCAACTCTGGGCCTTTTCTGTTTTCAAAAGAGGGGCCTTTTTCAGGAATTTTATCAGGGTTAGACTGGTTGACTTTGTCATCAAAATTAACACTGGAAAAATGGGCACTGTCTTCACTTGTTAAATGACCCATTAACTGAAGGGGTTCTTCTTTACCAGGGTCTTCTAGTCCACCTCTTGAGCAGCCATTCTCTGAACCCCCACTTGGTCTGTCTCCCTGCAGTGCAGTCTCAAGAGTCACAGCTGGAAGTCGGTTCAGTTTTCTTTTGCGCTCTGTCTTTAAGGCTTTACGGTTTAATGTGTTCTTTCCCATCTGGGATGAAAAACTATCTCGCAATTTAGATGAAGGTTTTGATCGCCCACAGTTGCGCCTAGTAACACAGTTTGAACGACTTTTACCAGAAGCAGGGAGGTCTCTTCTGTCAGACACTAAGCTGGGGACAGATACAGACAACTCTCCAGACAGTGCAGGGTCACCCCCGCTAGGGCTAGGACGGACTGGGTTCTGAGTGCCATCTCCATTTTTTTCTGAATTGTGAGTGGAGCTTCCTGAAACCAAGGCCTTAGAAGCAGCTACAGGACTACTGGTAGAACAGTCCCCAAGACCAGGACTCCGATAGGAAACCAAGTTTTGAGCAGTCATTAAGCGTTGCTCCTTGGTCTTACTATCATGCATATCTTTCAACATCATTAATAATGTACTGAATTTGTAGTCTGGTTCAATAGGTATATGATTCTGACCAGAGGCAGGAGAAAAGAGTAATGGTTTTGATGGCTTTGATGTTCCAGAGTCACTGACATCTTCACTTAAGGATCTATAAGAGAGTTCCTTCAACTCTGACAGAACGTGTTTCACCACTGCTGTTTCTATGTCATTTGAATCCCTGGTTTTCTCATGCATGTTGCTCAGTAGTTTTAGCCCATCCACTTTCCCACTTTTGGAAATGCTGGCCAAAGGAGAGCCTTTAGTATCAGAAGAGCAGCATTTCAAACTGCAGTCCTCATTTGTAACTGGAGATTCCACTACAACTGGATTTTCTTTATGTTTGCACTTTATACTTCGGATCTTGGGCTGTTTGCTTTTTGAATGTAACAGAGCTTGACTTGTAGCCCCACCTTTTATTAGGGAATTCTCACTGGAAATGCTTGATGGTGTGTTGAATTTTGGAGAGAAACCATCATTTCTAAACTCTGATTGGGGTTTGCGGATAAGAGTAGACACTTTAAGATCAGAGAGATTAACCTGAGATGTCTCAGTTCCAGGCTCTCCTGTCTTAGTACAATCCATTAAGTGGTCTGTATGTGAATTAGTAATGAGGGACTTCTGCTTTGCTTTTACCTTAGTGTTTGTGGCAGGATACCTAGTATACTTTACCTTTTCATTTTTCTGCACAGATAAAATGTTCTCTGTTCTATCAAAAGCATCTGTAATTTCAAGGACACTGTTATCAGATTCTGAACTATGATCTATGGGATCCAGATCACTGCTTCCATCATCAGAAGTGGTACAGATACTAATGGAATCACTGCGCTTTTCTTCATCACCTGCTCCAATATAACAGAGCTGTACTTTCGAACTACACACCAAACCTCTTTGGAGTTTTTTCTTTTCCCCAGAATGTTTAGAGATCAAGGCACCCTCAGACAAGCCCAGTAAAGAGTCACAATTTGAAGTCTCAAATTCTTTCTTTGCAGTGTTTTTTGCACAAGAAGAAAACAGGAAATTTCCTGGGGCAGTGCTGGACCCTGTGAGGCTGTTTGCTATCCTGGAAAGTTCATTAGAGGCCTGCTTATCAGATACATCCCCAGAAATAAAGTTTAGGCCAAGGTTCTCTGGAATCTTTCCCCTTCGTTCTTCCTTATGTGCTTCAAATTGTATGTGGCCCTTTTTCATACTAGTCCTTTTTGGATTATCAGAACTCTTTCTGGCTCGAGACTTAGCACAAGGCTTTTCCTTCTCATCTGCAGAATGTTCTGAGTCAAAAGCCAGAGATTTCAAGCAGCCATTAAGTAACAGGTCATGTTCTGATTCAGGATCATTTGTACAGTCCTCAAATGGCATGTCCTCCTCACTGTCCAACTTGATTGAACTGGTGACACATCTTCGGTTCTTCGACCCTTTGGGAACATCATACTGTTCAGCAAGACCAACACTGGCTTCCCATTTACTCAAAATTTTCTGAGGAACCTTAAATTTAAAGGAGAAAAAGATTATAACTTATCAAAAAAAATGCGAAAGGGAACAGGGAGATTATCAGTGAAGACCTCTCAAATAAGCTTTTTCAAGCCTTATAATTTCTTCAAGGCACTTTTTGAAAAAAAAAATTTTTAATATTCATTTATGTATTTCGAGAGAGAAAGCAAGCAGGGGAAGGGCAAAGAGAGGGAGAGAGAGAGAATCACAAGCAGGGTCTGCGCTGCCAGTGCAGAGCCCAATGCAGGACTCAAACCCACAAACAGTGGGATCATATCTGACCCCAAATCAAGAGTCGGATGCTTAACCGACTGAGCCACCCAGGTGAATCAAGACACTTTTATGGTACTAGCCAGGTGGTTAGCACCCATTGCTCACCCAAAGCCTAACAAATGGGGGGACTCCTCAAAACTACTTCTACCATTAAGATCTATCGTTAGAGGAAAGATTAATCCTATACACCCTCCACTCTCCCATAAAATAAAGAATAAAATAGTGGATCATTAACCAGGATTGCATTACTCATGCACATGACATTACTAAATCAAGGAATAATCAGACTCTTCCTACCTACCCCTCCACACTTTAAAATAAGGATTTATTTTCTTCCTGACTTATGAAGGTCAAGCACTTGCTCAGTTGTATAAAAGAAAAAGAAAAAGGCTAAAGAAGATGAACACGGAAAAATGAAGAAAGGTGAAATGAGGTCAGATCTACCCTAGGAACCCTAAATTTGAACTTCTGGTTATCACTATAAGCCCTTTTATTTCTGGTGATGTATCTGATTGTTCTACACATGTTACATAAAATCTGAATTATAACCAAGCAGTCTCCTAGGCTTAATCATGTAGCCCAGAGACAACAAAAACCTTGGGTATTACAGATGTTCCTTTCTTGATTCCTCACAACATGGAGACACTGATGCTCCATGCGATACACCTATTTTTTCAAACATTTACTTACCTCCTTGGCTTTATACAAGAGACATTAGGCAAGGTTCCAGTTATCAGCTAACTATACTTTAATACTTGTAAAAGGGGTGTTTCACTGAGCATGTAAAAATTCAAGTCACTGGATAGGTAGCCTCCTCTTATAAAGCAATGAGCTGACCATCTAATTTATTTTACACTCAAGTACACATTCATTAATTCTCATGACTGTGATAAGAATTAATCAACTTTCCAAAACCTGAAAGCCCTAGTGAACTATTTCACCTTCTAGGACTGACAATAAAGGAATAGTAAAAGAAATAAACCAAATTTTATTCAGCCAACGTTAACACAAATCATCAAGCAAATGGAAAAAAACAATGCTCTTTATTAAAATATTACTGGGGAGTGGGGGGGGGGGGGCGGTGAGGGGGGACCCTGGGTAGCTCAAGTCAGTTAAGCATCGGACTTTGGCTAAGGTCATGATCTCATGGCTTGTGGGTTCGAGCCCCACAGTGGGCTCTCTACTGTCAGCACAGTGCCCGCTTCAGTTCCTCTGTCTCCCTCTATGCTCCTCCTCTGCTTGCACTCTCCCTCTCTCGAAAATAAACAAACATTAAAAAATTAAAAAAAAAGAAAACTGATTATGAAAATGCAACCTTAAGTGTCAACAACCACATACAAAAAACAAAAAACAGCATATGCAACACCATGGATGGAGCTAGAGTGTAACGCTAAGTGAAATAAGTCAGAGAGACAAATCCCCTAAGATTTCACTCATGTGGAATATAAGAAACAAAAGAGCAAAGGGGTAAAAAGAGAGAGACAAAAAGAAACAGACTCTTTAAACTATAGAGAACAAACTGATGGTTACCAAAAGGGAGGTGAGCTGGGGGATGGATGAAATAGGTGATAGGGATTGAGGAGTACCAGGTGACTAAACAAAAACAAATAAACCCAAGACAACAAAGAAAAATGTTTGCAGCTTTACATTTCTCATTTTAAAGAGAAATAATTAATCCAGAGAGTGAGAAGTAGAGTATTTCATCTCAATGACCATGTTCTTCTTACAAAAGATAGGACCAAAGAAGACTGGTCATGTTATTTTATACTGTCACATCTAAGTGACATGGTAACAGTTATCTGAAATCCTTTCTCAAAAAAATCAAGTATAAATATTTGGAAGGCTAGCCCTATTTCATGCCTGCAAAAATTACTGCTTTCAGCTATTTTCTCACAAATATCCAATTACCAAAGGAAAGAACTTATATTTCAAAATATAATACTTCTTCCTTGCCTTCTCCCTGCCCACCACAAAAAAGACAGTTTGAGAGGCTTTTTTTTTTTTTTTTTTTTTTTTACCTTATGCCTATATCCTTTTTCTTTCTGCTTTCCTCTTCTCCTAAGAACAGGTAGCTCTTCAAATTGATGTCTGCCTTCAAACATGACGATTGCTTTTCCAGCCACCCAGGCTCTCTCTGAAGGGTCCCCAAAAGCCTCCACGTAGTACTGTCGATAGGGCCTCCGGTTTGAAACTAGATAAAGATAAGAACCAGTGTCATTACTTTAAAAGGATGACTGTTCATCATCAAGAGAAGCGCCATGCAATTATTGCCAAAGAAATCTCTATTTTAAAAAAAGAAGAAGAAAAAGCGTTAGAAAACCTATACAACAATCAACTCTAAGATAGGTCAGAAAGAAGGAAAATTTTAAATATTTCAATTCACGTGACAAGAAAATGCCCAAGAGTTTCTGAAAGAACTTCAATAGTTTGGTCAGCTGATATACTATATATTCCAAACCTGTGAGAGATCGATTAGTTGTTAATCATAGAACAAATTAATATAGGAACCAAGTTCCCACTACCAACAATCTATAAAAGTCTTATACCCTTGTTACCAGAAAATACAAAGGGCATTTAATAAGACTCAGCACCAGAAATAAAATAATTAGTAAGAACTAACCACCAAACAAACTTTAAAACACTTTGCTAAAATATAATGGAGGGGGGAAAAAAATTCTTCAACACTATGCCACATATGATATGCTAACATTTATGGAATGGATACTCTTGACCAGGCACTCATTTACACTAGGTACTTTGCATAGAGTCTTAGTCCTCACAACAACCAACTCTAAGAAATAAGTAGTACAATCCCCATTTTATAGACACAGTAAGTAAATAACTTCAGAGAAGGCAAATTCAGAGTGAAACACTGGCTTTACAGAGAAAGCAGAACTTGATACTTCAAAATACTGAAATTAAAAAGAAAAAAAAAGCCCAAGAGCAATAAAAATAAAAATATATCCAGTTATTCTAGTTTCTAGTTTATTCTAGTTTCTTAGTTGTCCAAAATTCTAAGCATACAATTAACAACAACAAAAATACAGATCTTGTTCAGAAAAGATTATAAGCAAATTTACCTAGTATATGTATCTTCCATCCATACTTAGCATTTTGGCATTTTTCATAGCAGTAAAAAATCTCACAAAAGAAATATACCAGGACTATACAAGGTATAATGATTTGTCTCTTTTTAGACAAGGAAATCATCTAATATACAAATTCATTTATACAGGAACTCACAACTAATTCCCTTAACCATTTTTTAAAACACAAAAAATACAAACATCTCTTTCAATAAAAAATAAGGAAAAGCCTACTTCCTTCAGAATAGAGAAGGAAGGAAGGAAGGAAGGAAGGAAGGAAGGAAGGAAGGAAGGAAAGGAAAGGAAAGGAAAGGAAAAGAAAGAACAAACAGAGGGAGAAGGAGCGAGAAGAGAAGAAGAAAGGAAAAACAAAAAGAGAAGAAAAGGAAAAAGGAAAGAAGAAAGAAAGGGAGAGGAAATTTATAAACTGAACTTTAGAACAAAACTAAGGTCTCCATAGTAACGGGAAGAGCCAAAATGTCAAGTAAATTTCAATGGCAACTTTTTTATAAATGCTAATTTCAAAGCTACATAACCAAAGAATGAAGAGTATCTATGAGCTCTCATAAACTTTAGTTGCAATGCCTGCGTTTCTATAAAAATATAGCTTAATAAAAAAATTACATGGTCAAATTTTGTTTTTTAGTCCATTTCAAAAACAATTCTATGAAAAATTACAGTCTCTACCTGCTAAATTAAATCCTTTGAATAGAAACCACCTATAAAGGGGGATTAAAATTGGTAAGATATAGGGGTGCCTGGGTGGCTCAGCTGGTTAAGCTCAGCCCCACATTCATGAGTTCATGGGTTCGAGCCCCACATCGGGCTCTGTGCTGACAGCTCAGAGCCTGGGGCCTGCTTCAGATTGTTTCCCTCTCTCTGCCCCTCCCCAACTTGTGCTCTCTCATGCTCTCTCTCTCTCTCTCTCTCTCCCTCTCTAAAACAACATTTTTAAAAACCTGGTAAGAGGGGCACCTGGGTGGCTTAGTCAGTTGAACGTCCGACTTTGGCTCAGGTTAAGATCTCGTTGTCTGTGAGTTCAAGCCCTGCTTGGGGCTCTGCTGGCAGCTCAGAGCCTAGAGCCTGGAGCCTGCTTTGGATTCTGTCTCTCTCTCTGCCCTTCCCCCACTCGTGCTCACTCGCGCGCTGTCTCTCAAAAATAAATAAACATTTTAAAAAATAACATAAAATAACATAAAATAAAAAAATAAAATAAAAAACTGGTAAGATACTGGGTGCCTGGGTGGCTCAGTCGGTTAAGCATATGACTTTGGCTCAGGTCACAACCTCGCAGTTAATGAGTTGGAGACCTGCAATGGGCTCTGTGCTGACAGCTCAGAGCCTGGAGCCTGCTTCAGATTCTGTGTATCCCTCTCTCTCTGCCCCTCCCCTGCTCAATGCTCTGTGTCTCTCTCTCTCTCTTTCAAAAATAAATACACATTAAAAAATATTTTTAAAAATTGATAAGACATATATGTACCTATATATGAGTTCAGAAAGTCAACTGAGAAGTAAATAATTCTCCCATATAAACAAGTAAATTCAAACAACACATTATAATGTGCCAGAACTGTAAAGAGGACAAAAAAAGAAAACTCAGGGCCTGGTGGGTTAAGAGATACACAAACAGATTATGGTAAAAGAACATGAGAAGTGCAATACCATAAACATTCACTTTTTAAAAAAGCAGAGATCAGGGGCCCCTGAGTGGCTCAGTCAGTCTGACTTCGGCTCAGATCATGATCTCGTGGTCTGTGAGTTCAAGCCCCATGTCGGGCTCTGTGATGACAGCTGGGATTCTGTCTGTCTGTCTCTCTCTCTCTGCTCCTCCCCCACTCACGCTCTCTCTCTCAAACATGAATAAACATTTAAAAAAAAGAAAAAGTAGAGATCATCGGGCACCTGAGTGGCTCAGTCAGTTAAGCATCGACTCTTGGTTTTGGCTCAGGTCATGATCTCACAGTTCATGGGATGGAGCCCCACATTAAACTCTGTGCTGACAGTGCTGAGCCTGCTTAGGATTCTCTCTCTCCCCCTCTGTCTCTGCCCCTCCCCCACTCTCTCCTTCAAAATAAATAAACATTTAAAAGAGAGAGAAAATCCATAAGGAAGACAAAATAAATTTACAGTACTATAGTATATTTACTGAAAAACATCTGTGTGTAAAAGATTACATAAGGACCCAAACATTTCGAATCTCTGTTGTTCAAGGGTCAACAGCCTAAGGCTCTAGGTGAGGTTTCCAAAAGATGATGAAAATGACAACCAATGTATCAGATCACGTGGAAAAAATTAAAACTAGGAGAGTTTTACTATGAATTCATAATAAATATATAAAAGACTAAGAACCCTCTCCGTCACCAACACACACACACACACACACACACACACACACACACACATATAACTGCAGAAAAATCAAAAGGTTGTGAGGGCAAAGTAAGCACAGGACATTACATGGCTAAGCTGTGTATACTGTTAACATGATAACATACACACTAAATTCCTAACCAAAATTATAACAGGTAAGATAGCAGGATGCTGGAGGTTGGTGAGAGGTTAAGGCCCAAAGCAAGGATTAAAATGACTAATCCACAACTTCTATAGTGAGAAGTAAAAAGTAATCCAGAAGGAACTTTGAGATACAGAAATTAACTTTCAAAAGATCCAGCTGACAGTTAAAGCTTAAAGAGAGGGTATAGAAAGAGCAGACTGTTTTCTAAACAAGGCTTACAAAATTAACCACTTGACTTTTTTAATCATATGCACTGTATATAACGTAAGTAAACAATGACTTCTAAAAGTGATTTTATAAAAATTTGGGTTTTCTGGGGCACCTGGGTGACTTAGTCGGTTAAGCAACCAACTCCAGATTTCAGCTCACGTCATGATCTCACGGGTTCATGAGTTGAGCCCTGTGTCAGGCTCTAAGCTGACAGTGCAGAGCCTGCATAGGATTTTGTTTCTCCATCTCTCTGCCCCTCTCCTGCTCATTCTCTCTCTCGCTCGCTCTGTCCCTCAAAATAAATAAAAAAGCTTTAAAAAAAAAAATGTGGGTTTTTCTAATACCATTTGAAACATTTGGCTTTGCTAAGAAAACAATAAACATGAATGAGCACAATAATATGAACACTGAAGTACAATTTTTAATTTTTCACTGGTATCAACTAAAAAGTGATACAAAGTAGTAACTGTTGAGCCCAAGTAAGTGTATATGGGTATTCATTGTGCTATTCTTCAATTTGTCTATAGGTATGAAATATTCAAAATAAAAGGTAGGAAGGGGAAATTATACCACTACAAAACAGTCAGACATTAATATTGGTCATAGTTTCAGTGTGGTGGGAAACAGGTAACTTTGACAGCAGTCTATCCAAAATGTCCTATTACTAGGCAGCGTCAATGGCAAGACTGGTGATTCTACCAGTTGATGTGTTATGAAGGAGACAAGCAAAAAATAAAAAATAAAAAAAAGAGCATGTTCAAAGAAAAATGGAGCGTTAACTACTAAGAGTAATAATTAGGATTCCAGAACTTGGCTGACTACAGCTGGCCATAAATATAGGGAAATGAAAACAAAAGTAAAAATTACCAAAAAAAGGGGGGGGGGGAGACGTATTATGAGATAACTAGCTGTAAGGTTAAATAGATCCATTTTAACATGTTTTGTCATTTTGTCAATAGGAAGCTGTCTTGAATTTAAGAGTTTTAACCTTTTTATAGTGCAAAAATAAAACATGGTATTTTCCAGTCAGTAATGGCACCTGCTGTCTGGTGTGATCACATTCTTGACTCACGAGAAACAGGCCGGACAGGAATCCTCAAGTATACTACACCAAACCTCCAGTCACTGCACCCTTGCCCTCCCCTAGTGTTAAGGATGCTACCTCTCCTCCCACCGAGGCCAATTTCTCACTGTGATACGAATGCCATCTACCTCTCTCTTTTCCCAAAATCCTGTTACGATCCTGTCTTTGATCCCTTACAACTGTCAATACCCTCTATCTCCAGGACTCTTCTCATCAGCACTACTAACATGATCATCCCCATTTTTAGCAATTCTTCTGGACCCCATATATCTTTCTACCTGTCGCATCTCCACTTCTCTACCTTTGTCTCCATTTCCAGTCTAATCTAACTTCAGCCACAACATAACGCCAAAAACACCACTGGTCTCCAACCCCCTTACACCTAATGGACATTTTATTTGCTCTCCAGGCAAAGTTCAACCAAATCAATCACATCTTCCTTTGTAAAACATACTAGTCACCAGTACCACATACCAAATAATCCTGGATTTCCACTTCCATCTCTGATTTTTCCTCCATCTCTCTTCCAAGCTTAGTAGCTACATACAGGCCTCAAATAATGGCTTCCGCAAAGCCACCCTATTTTTCACTGTACATTTTGTCACAAGCCATCTCCTCCATGCCTTGTTCATGGCTTCAGTTAACAACAACAAGCAGATGTCACCTTATGGATGTTTCAGTGTTCTCACTAAATGGCACCACTTACTGATGTACTGGTGAAGATAAAATCTTGGGAGCCATCCAAAGATACAGAAACCTCAAGACTTTATTCTCCCTCACTCCTCATTACCCATCCATTACCAAATCATATAGATTTATCTCCTAAGTTGTTCTTTATTCTCTATTCACCATATTCGCCTCACCATAATCACTGCAATGACCCTTTTAGCAATTTGCTCTTACTTATTTATAACCTCTTCCAATCCATTTTCTATACTGCAGTCAGAGAAAAGTTTACAAAACACATATCAAATCACATCATCTTCTGCTCATAGCCCTTTAATGGCATCACACTGTTATAAGAATAAAGTACAGGAATGCCTGAGTGGCTTAGTCGGTTGAGCATCCGACTTCAGCTCGGGTCATGATCTCCCGGTTCGTGAGTTTGAGACCCGCGTCAGGCTCTGTGCTGATAACTTGGAGCCTGGAGCCTGCTTCAGATTCTGTATCTCCCTCTCTCTGCCTCTTCCCCGATTACACTCTGTCTCTTTCTCTCTCAAAAATAAATAAACATTAAAAAAAAAATTAAGAATAAAGTTAAAAATTTTAAGTCAAGTCTAAAAGAGGCTACATGATTTGACTCATATCAACTTTCCCAGCTTCATACTGTGCCACCTTCCATCACTCTATGGGTGGAAGACCACTCAAAGCCAGAGTACACATTATTTTCTGTGCCTGGAACCATCATCTCCTTCTTTTCCTAGTTAATGCCAACTCATCCTCTCAAGTCTCAGATCAAAGATAACTTTACTAACATAACTGCCTCTGAATATCCTGCACCACAAGTCCAAATTAGGTACCCCTGCTATATCACTAATTGTACACCAGTTTGGACACACTTCTCAGTTAAGTAATTATTTGCCTGATTATTTGTTGTTATCTTATCTCTTTAACTGGACTCTAATTACATAAAAGGGCAAGCAGGACTGATGTTTTGCCCATTAATGGATCACAATACCTAGCACACTAACTGTACAATATAGCTAGAAATTGTTGAATAAATGGCATGGACCCAATTAGGGTGCATAGCATAGTACAACAAGTAAGAGCAGAGGGGGAGGAATAAAATAATTTTCTACTAGTAGTACTTAAATGTCCAAACAACCCACAAAGAATAAGATATTTAAAAAACAGTGAGCTGGGCTGCCTGGGGGTGTTGGTTAAAGATCCAACTCTTGATTTCAGCTGGGGTCATGATCTCGCAGTTCACGAGTTTGAGCCCATGTCAGGCTGTGCGCTGACAGTGTAGAGCCTGCTTGGGATTCTTTGTTTCTCTCTGCCCCTCTCCTGCTCTCTCTCTCTCAAAATAAATACTTTTAAAAATTCAGATGAATAAAACAAAAAACAGTAGGTCTTTAGACTTTAGATTTAGACTTTAGATTTACAGATGAATAAAACAAAAAACCTATAAAGCTCTTTAGGTATACCTCAATATTCAAAATATAAAATCAAATCCTGCAATTAATCCTACTTTTGGTAAATCATCCTACAGACAGACATGCATATGTGGAAGTTATTCTTTACACTGTTGTGTGTGCAGAGACGCATTTATGTTATGTACATATGTATGTAAATATGCATGTATAGGCTTTACAACACAAGATCAGAAACAACCTAAACGTCCATCAACAGGAAAATGGTTATATAAAGTACAGCATATTCAAAAAGTGGAAAACTATGCAGCTGTTAAAAAAGAGAGAGAGAAAACTGGGGTGCCTGGGTGGCTCAGTGAGTTAAGTGTCCAACTTTGGCTCATGTCATGATCTCACAGTTCATGCGATCTCGTGGTTCATGAGTTTGAGCCCTGCATTGAGCTCTGTGCTGACAGCTCAGTGTCTGGAGCCTGCTTTTAGATTCTGTATCTCCCTCTCTCTGCCCCTCCCCAGCTAGCGCTAGCTCTCGCACGCACGCTCGCTCGCTCTCTCTCTCAAAAATAAACATTTAAAAATCTAAAAATTAAAAAAGACAGTCTTCAATGCACTAACATGGAAAACCTCTAACAAGCAAAAAAAGTACGCTGTAGAACATGAACAACAACAATAACAAAAGTGCTACATTTGTGTTAGAATAAAGATGAGAATATATACTTGGATTTATAAAAAGAAATATTAAAAACAACTGGTTAAAAAAAGAAAAAAAAAAAGAACAAAAAAAAAAGAGAAAAAAGGAAAAAAAAAAAAAAACAACTGGTTACTCTTTTTGAAACAGCAGATCAGAGAAAAGGAGGGAGTTGATTTTTTAAATATTGTGAATATATGACCTATGCAAAAACTAAAATACACATATATTAAAATTAAAATTAAATCACAGAACATCTTAACAGAAAAAAGGCAGCTTAAGATCAAGTTTTGGCCCCCACCTTACATTATTTTAAAGATACTGATATTCATGGGGCGCCTGGGTGGCTCAGTCGGTTAAGGATCTGACTTCATCTCACGGCTCATGATTTTGAGGTGCCACACTGGGCTCTGTGCTGAAAGCTCAGAGCCTGGAGCCTGCTTCAGATTCTGTGTCCCCTCTCTCTCAAGAATGAACATTAAAAAAAAAAAAAAAAAAGATATCTGATATTCAAACAGGGCAAATAAGAAACAAAGTACAGTAATTAAAGGGAATACTCTAAATCAAGATTTTAAAATTCAAAATAATTCATAAGCCTTCATTATAATTGTTTCAGCTTGAAAACTTAACAGCAAAGATACAAACCTAAAGACTGAGGTAGATTCTCAAAGTGACAATGTGTAACTTTAGGTAACAAACCTAACATTTTCCTGGCATCTATAAATGGAATAACTGAATTTTTAAATCATAAACTAAAACTTTTAAAAAATTCAAAAAGGTAAAATATATTAATAACAATTCATCCACAAAATACTCAAAGGTAAAAATGGAGTATTACTAAAGATAGCTACAAATTTTTTATTCCATACTGTATTTTATAACATATAATCAACTACTAGTATTACCTTTCATTTTTGAATGTGTGTTAATCAATGGATCAGAACAAATCCTGCAGGGCCACCATGGGCGTCTCTTGAATTTTGCCCAGATGAGATCTCCAACTTCATACTTCAATGGCGTAGACTTTTTCTTGGGTTGACACTTTAGACAGACAAAACATGGGTCATCAGTAAGAATCAAAACCTTTGAAATGGTGTACTATTTTACTATTAGCCTTCTGAGAAAGCAATGCACAGAATTCTAGATGAAAACGCCCAGCTTAACAGCAATTACAAAGAACTAAATTGTCTTAATTGTTCATAACACAGCCCTTTATACAGTAGCAGCTCTCAACTTATATTTATTTTATATAAGTAATCTACCTACATTCATAAAGAAAAAAAGTAATTATTTTGAACTATAAAAACCTAAAAACTGAAAAAAGACACAGAATCATTCCTAGAAGATGTTTTTGCCCTAGTCTTTGCATCACAACATGGCTAGGTGAGAGCGGGAAGATTATAAAAAGAATGTAGAAATAATGTCAAGGGACTATGTTGTCCCAAATACATGTCAATTATATGTCAATAAAATGGGGGGGGGGGGGGGGAGGCAGGTAGACTATGATCCCTTCTGCAGGTTATATTTGACATCCTTCTCAAACATACACATTCCTATTAATTACATAACAATAATGGCTCTAATGAAATAATCCTGAATGCTATAGGCTAAGCTCTAGCAGTGTCAATGCAACTGACCCAGACTTTGGACCTGCAGAACGGTATACTGCACAACTCCAAGGAACACCATTCATGTAGAATAAAAAGAATACAAATCAAGCTTCTTGGACTTGTCTAATGTAGAGACTCTAGCTGCATCTTTTCTCCAAAAATAATATGCCTAATTTATCTTCAATCCAACATCCTCCATCTAAGCTCTAAACCCATGCCTGTGCCTTTAACACAACATAAGCAGACCTCTTGCTTAAGATGAAGACAGCTTTGTGTTCAGTAGGACTGAGCTTCCCACAACACCAAAGGAGTTGTAAGTGTACTGAGATATTTCTAGGTAGCCAAAAGAAGCTCCTAGGGTACTTGGACAAAGACCAACCTCTCCCATTTACTTCAAGGAGGCATACAAATTTCTGAAAGTGCCATGTCTTGAAAAAGGTTTGGTGAGCTCCTCCTCCAGACTCAATCTTCCCTCCTTAATGCCTAAAATGAATTAAGCATTCAATAAAGAGTATGCTAAATGAACTGACTGAAATCATTCAAATAAATTGAGTATTCAAATGAATAATACTCCACCTCAAGGAAATCAAAGAACTGAGCTCAATCCAATGACTTGTAAGTTACCAATTCAACTTTAAGACTCTGTTTTCAGGGCTGCCTGGGTGGCTCAGTGGGTTAAGCATCAAACTCTTGATTTTGGCTCAGGTCATGCCCTCCATTGGGCTCTGTGCTGGCAGCGCAGAGCCTACTTGGAATTCTCTCCCCCTGTCTCTCTCCCCCTTCCCTGCTCACCCTGTCTCTGTCTCTGAAAATAAATAAACTTGACAATAATTTGACAGAAGTTAAATCCCATGGAATGCCCTTATTGAAAATATTGTGATTAGTTCTACAAGTATAGAGTTACTGGGAAATAAGACAGACTACATGTTATGCTTTGAAAGGAAAAAAAAAAAGGCCATTTTTGCCTGTTATTAGTTTGTAAGTTATCAGGAAAAAAAGGTTTGAAACTTGGCTTTCAAACTTTGAAACTTTAAAACCAAGATACGAAGACAGGATGGGAAAACAAATTTTTTATTTGCCTGTACTAAAAACTACAATTTGAGTAGGTTCCCATATAATTTATGATCATTTATTTGGCAATCATTGCTAAACATTATATTGGCTGATTTATTCAAGTCCTAAATCACTTTAAAAATAGTAGCTAACATTTACTTGTTTGCTATGTGCTAGATACACATTTTTTAATTCTCTTAAGGTAAATACTGTATTACTACTCTTATTTTACTACATACCTATGGTCATATGCTATTTAGCAAGTGGCAGAGCCAGGATTCAAATCTGGGTAGTCCAATGCCACAGCCGAAACTCTCAACCACTGCCTTATCATCCAGTAACAATAAAACCCTATGACTATTATATGCTTTATGATAAACTAAGCCATAATCAATCTATGACATGATATTGGTTCAGTCTTCCTCATGTTACTTCAAAAAAGTGATATTATCAGAAGTATAGCCATAAAACACATGCCTTCAAATGTCAACCGTATCTCAACAAGCAATTTTTTAAAAAACATTTTTTTAATGTTTATTTTTGAGGAAGAGAGAAAGAACATGTGAGTAGAGGAAAGGCAGAGAGAGAATCTGAAGAAGGCTCTGTGCTGTTAGTGCAGAGCCCAGTGTAGGGCCCGATCCCAGGAACCCTGAGATCATGAACTGAGCCAAATTCAAGATTTGGACACTCAAATGACTGAGCCACCCAGGCATCCCAAAAATATACTTTTAATAGCAAGGAAGGAACATAACATAAGTGGTATTAGGTAAAGCCAGAAGCTGAATCACATAACCAGACAAAGTAGTAATGAGTTCTGTCTTCTGACTCTATTACAAATTATGTCATCTTAAACAAGTCACTTAATTCAGCCTGTTTCCTAAGCTATAGAATCAAGAAACACCTGCTCTACCATGAACTATCAAAATGAAAACAATTCTATGCCTAATATTGTAACCCAAAGGAAAAACTCAAAAAGTAAATGAATTGTAGAAAAATACTTCAAGTAGCTATTTATGACAACAAAAAGTTAACATCCAACAAGAGACCTGTTAAATGAAATATGCTGACAACTCAATGAAATATGCAAAGTGCAGATAAAGTTATGGAATAATGAAGATGTAACACACACTCACACATACAACGTAACCATTCAGAAACTACACTGAAACTATAATGATGATTTTAAAAAATAATAAAGTCAGTGAGAAACACAAAAAATTGTTCCATTGGGGCACCTGGGTGGCTCAGTCAATTAAGCATCCAACTCTTGCATTTGGCTCAAGTCATGATCTCACAGTTGTGAGATCGAGCCCAGAGTTGGGCTCACTCTGAGCGAGGAGCCTACTTAAGATTCTCCCTCCCTGCCTGTCTGCCCCTTCCTCACTTGTGTGCAGGTGCTATCTCAAAAAAAAAAAAAAAAGTTTCATTAAATTATTGGTATCATGGATAAAGATTGTCACAAACTTGAAGCATTCATTTTCCCCCATGCTCTCTTTTTCTTTTTTTTTTTAAGATTTTATTTTTAAGTAATCTCTACTTCCAACATTGGGCTCAAACTCACAATGCTGAGATCAAGTCGCATGCTCTACTGACTGAGCCAGCCTCTTTCTAATGCTATCTTAACTGATTAACCACGAGAACCAAATAAAACAATGTGTGCAAACACAGTGGAAAATAATGTCGATATAAATGCATACTGTTAATATTATATTATTCACGGACAATAACAACCAAATCCAACTAACTTTAACAGCTAAAAAATTAGACACAGGCAAGGATTCCAGACCAAAGAGAGGCCTGCATTCATGAAGCAGAGAAAATAATAAGGAAAAATATGACCCTTCTCTTCAGAAGAGCTTAAAGATTTCACCTTAGAAAAGTAAAACTTCCAAATAACCAATGTTAAACCCATAATTTATCTGCATACAAACTTACTTAACAACCACAATAGAAAGCTGAACAAGAGACACAAGGATGGGGGGAGCGCCTGGGTGGCTCAGTCGGTTAAGTATCTGACATTAGCTCAGGTCATGATCTCACAGTTTGTGGGTTTGAGCTCCATGTCAGGCTCTGTGCCGACAGCTCAGAGCCTGGAGCCTGCTTTGGATTCTGTGTCTCCCTCTCTCTCAAAAATAAACATTAAAAAAAATTTTTTTTTTTAAAGAGACACAAGGATGAATTCCTGATGCCAAGACACTTGGAGAATATCAAGGAAGACTAGAGTGAAGAAATATCATCTGAACTTAGGCAGGACAGGCACATTCCAGAATGGCTTTTCCTAATATCTCTATATGTACAGTTGGAAAAAATACAATGGTTCTAAGTCTTTTTATATACACTACTGAAGTGAACTGTGCTTACCCAAAAGTATGCCCCACAATACCCCACAAGACCTCATTTGGAAATAGAGTCTTTGCAGATAATCAAGATGAGGTCAATTAGGGTGATTCTTAATCCAAAATAACTGTGTCCTTATGAAAAGGAAAAATTTGGAAACAGAGACAGACACACACAGAGGGAAGATGATGGAAGACACAGGGAAAAATCCTTCCACCAACCAAGGAACTCTTGAGGTAACTAGACATTAAAGAGAGGCCTGGAACAAATATGACAACACTCAGGAAAAAAACAACCCTTGCCCACAACTTAACACTGAATTTCTAGCCTCCAGAACCATGAGACAATTAAATTTCTATTATTTAAGCCACCCAGTTTGGGGCACTTTATTATGTCAGCCCCAGAAACCAATACACATAATCTTGTTTAATCCTCACATGATGAAATGGCAATGTCTCCATTTTACATATAAAGAAACTGAGGATTGGGGTGCCTGGGTGGCTCAGTTGGTTAAGCATCTGACTTCAGCCCAGGTCATGATCTCGCGGTCTGCAGGTTCAAGCCCCACATTGGGCTCTGTGCTGATAGCTCAGAGCCTGGAGCCTGCTTTGAAGTCTGTGTCTCCCTTTCTTTCTGCTCCTCCCCTGCTCATGCTCTGTCTCTCTCTCTCTCTCCCAAAAATAAATTAAAAAAAGAAAAAAAAAGTTAAAAAAAAAAAAAAAAGAAACTGAGGATTGAAAAGGTTACATCACAACTGTAAAGACCTAAAATTAAACCTGATTAATTCCAAAGACCATGTTTTTTTTTTTTTTAATACAACACATTTTTTCTAATTTCAACTGAATGAATATGGCCAGAACTTGTTTTTAAGTGTTTAAATCAATCTAAAAACCAACAGGTTCAAAATCTCCATTTCTAGTCTTTCATGGACAGCAACATGTCATTTCAACAGTAAAATTTCCTGTAAAACCCTGTCACTGCTATTTTTAAAGCATTTCCTTCAATCACAATCAAGAACTGGCTGTTGAGCCAAAAGCTATGGTTGAAAGACACTTCAGGTGAGATCTTTAAACACTTTCACTAATAAAATTTCCATGAAGAGGTCCACACCAAACTATATTACATTTCTAAGATAAAATGTGCTCAGGTGGTCCAGGTATGTGCCTGGATGTATGGGACAGGACTTAAATTGTGTTCCATTTCAATGTTTATTGAATGCTACCACAGCATAGATAATCCTTGGATATCAATATCCTTACATGCACATCCAAAACTTAGAGTTGAGTGAACTATTTAAAATCAGCTAACTCATAGAACAAGGTCTTTTTTTCTCTTTTTAAAATTTTATTCTGGTAAGGACATTTAATGGAGATCTAGCCTCTTAACAAATTTTAACTGTACAATACATGGATGTCTACTGGTACAACAAACAATATCTTCTTTTTAAAAAAAAAAAATTTTTAACACTTATTTATTTTTGAGACAGAGCATGAACAGGAGAGGGTCAGAGAAAGAGGGAGACACAGAATCTGAAACAGGCTCCAGGCTCTGAGCTGTCAGCACAGAGCCCGACGCGGGGCTCGAACCCACGGACCGTGAGATCATGACCTGAGCCGAAGTCAGACACTTAACCGACTGAGCCACCCAGGCACCCCACAAACAATATCTTCTAAAGCAACTTTTTTAACAGTATACATTGATATAGAACTTAAGATAAGGACCTAGGGATGCAATTACAGAACTTACTGCAACTCAAGGACTCACTTTTTGTTTTAGTTACTAAAAATATTCTCAACATTTGCTAACAGTCTACTACTGCTTCTGTTGATTCCAGAATGCAAATATTTTTAATAACTTGATTTAAAATACCCAGTTTTAAAGGCTATAGTAAGAACTACACTGTAAAGAGCTATGTGAATTGTACTTTGGAATTTCACCTTTTTCTAACCTAGTCAAAAGTGACTCCCTTATTCTCATGATAAAAATAGGTAATGCCTCTATTTTATAAATAGGACACCCTAAGGTAAGAGATTATATAAAACTCACATTGTTGTTCTTTTAATAATATATTGAGTGAATAAAATAAAAATACAGATTATCTTACATTTGTGTTAACTTATGTGCTTTATAAAGCATCGATATGATTTCATTATACTTTGATAGTAGCAAAGCTTCTCTGAAAGTCTACATAGCACCAAGCCCACAGTAGGATCTCAGAGACTGTAATCACCTAAAGAGAAAAAAGAGACTT
The DNA here is from genome assembly GCF_018350215.1 of Panthera leo. Taxonomy (NCBI): domain Eukaryota; kingdom Metazoa; phylum Chordata; class Mammalia; order Carnivora; family Felidae; genus Panthera; species Panthera leo. The sequence continues at coordinate 172,944,644 of NC_056679.1, forward strand.
CTCATCCTACCTATATCTAACACTTAGCCCAGTACCTGGTAAAGAATAGATACTCAGTAAGTACTGCCTAGCTGATTCCACAAACTAACATGGTATATACTTTATTACTAAAAAAAATACTTACGCATGTATTTCCATTTAAAGGAGAGTCCCTAGCAAATCTGCCTTACAAGAAATTATTATAGAGCTCTTTAGCTGAAATAAAGGACAACAACAGTTCAAATTTTCATGAATAAAGAATGTCTTGATATGGTATTAATACAAACCACATTGCATCAAATTTAGATGTTAATTGCAATCTTAACTACTTCACCAGAGCAACCACTAAGAAAACGACTGTGTGTGTATTTAGGGAGGGAGGGGGCACTATCATATAAATGACAAGACACTTAAAATGTTACACTCGAAAATATCTATTTAACATAAAAGAAGATAGTAACAGAATCAGAGGAACAAAAAGACCATAAGATACATTAAAAGTAAAATGGCAGACATCAATCCTACCTTATCACTACTTAGATAAAATGTATGGGGATTTAAAACTACAATTCAGGGTCGCCTGAGTGGCTTTATGGTTGAGCATCCAACTCTTGATTTTGGCTCAGCTCATGAGCCCAGGGTTGCAGGATCAAGCCCTACATTCAGCTCTGCACTGAGCGTGGAGCCTGCTTGGGATTCTCTCTTTTCTCCCTCTGCCCCTCTCCCTCAATCCCACTTTCTCTCTCTCTAAAATAAAAAAAAATTTAAATAAAAAAAGCCCTGCAATTCAAAGGCAGAGATTGGCAGAATGGACAAAAAATATAATCCAACTATATGCTGTCTACAAAACACTTTATATCAAATTCAAAAAAAGGAGTTGAAAGCAAAAGGTTGGAAATAACACGAAAACAGTAACAAAAAAGGGTAGCTTCTCTATATTAATATCACAATATACTTAAAGGTAAGAAGGTTAGTAAGAAGGTTACCAGAGACAAACATGGAAATTGTATAATGACAAAATGTCAGTCTAACAGGAAGGTATAACAATTACAAATATACATACAACAAACCAGACTCCCAAATTCATAAAGCAGTAACTCATAGAAATAAATATAGAAAAAGAGAAACAGTAACAGAGACTTCAAAACCCACTTTCAGTAATGGAGAGAACTAGACAGAAGATCAGTAAGAACATAAAAGGGGTGAACAGCACTAGGCCTAGGCCTAGGAGGCATCTGAAGAACATTTTACCAAACAACCACAGAATACACAGTCTTCCTAAGTATATATGAACATTCTCAAGGATAGACCATATATTAGGCCTCAAAAATAAAATTAAAATAAGTGGAATACAGAATATATTCTCCAACCACAATGGAACAAAATTAGAAACTAAAAAGACAAGGGAAATTGGGAAATTAAACAATATACTACTAAATAACCAGTAAGTCAAAGAATTCATGTGGAAAATTAGAAAATACTTTGAAAAAAAAATGAACACAAAATATACCACAACTTAAAAGACAGAGCAAAAGCAGTTCTTAGAGGGATTTCATAGCTGAGGACATGTATATATTTTTTAAATCTCTCAAATACCCTAAACTTTCACCTTAAGCTAGCAAGGAACAGCAGACTACACCTAAAGCAAGCAGAAAGAATAACGAAGATTAGAGGGAAAATTAAGAGAATCAAGAATAGAAAAAAAAAATTGACAAAACCAAAAGCTGGTTCTTTAAAAAGATCAACACAACTCATAAATCTTTAGCAGACCAATAAAAAATACTCAAATTACTAAAATCAGAAATAAAAGTGTGGCCATCACTACTGATTCTACAGCAACAAAAAGGATTAGGAGAATAAGATGAACAACTGTATGCCTACAAATTAGATAACCTAGATAAAACCCTAAATCCTCAAAACAAAAACTACCAAAACTAAATGACACAGAAACAATATTTGGATAAACCTGTAACTAGCAAAGAGATAGACTCAATAATGAGTAAACAAAAGCAAAGAAAGAAAAAGAAAGAAAGAGAAAAAGCAAAGAAAAGCCCTGGATCTAATGGCTTCACTGGGAAGTTGTATCAAACACTTAAATAAGAACTAACACTTATCCTTATCAAACTTTTCTAAAAAACTAAATAGGGAGGGATACTCCCTAATTCATTCTTTGAGGCCAGTATTTCTCTGATACCAAAGCCAGATGAAGACACCACAAGAAAAATACAGACCAATATCCTTTACGAACATTGATGCAAATATCTTTAACAAAATACTAGCAAAACAAATTGAAAATTATACTTAAAAAACAGAGTATCAAATCAAAACATTATTTTGTTATATGACACAATGTTACACAACAATTACATGTCAATTAAAAAACAAATGGGGGGCAGCTGGGTGGCTCAGTCAGTTAAGCATCCAACTTCAGCTCAGGTCATGATCTCACAGTTCATGGGTTCAAGCCCTGATCAGACTCTGCTGACAGCTCAGAGCCTGGAGCCTGCTTCGGATTCTGTGTCTCCTTCTCTCTCTGCCCCTCCCCAACTCACGCTCTGTCTCTCTCTCTCAAAAACAAACATTAAGGGGCGCCTGGGTGGCGCAGTCGGTTAAGCATCCGACTTCAGCCAGGTCACGATCTCATGGTCCGTGAGTTCGAGCCCCGCGTCAGGCTCTGGGCTGAAGGCTCAGAGCCTGGAGCCTGTTTCCGATTCTGTGTCTCCCTCTTTCTCTGTCCCTCCCCCGTTCATGCTCTCTCTCTGTCCCACAAATAAATAAACGTTGAAAAAAAAAAATTAAAAAAAAAAAAAAAAACACTAAAAAAAATTTTTTTTAAACTGGTTAACTATACTGGAATCAAAAAAATTAATAAAAACAAACAACAACAACAAAAACCATACATCATAACCAAGTGGGATATATTCCTGGAAGACAAGGAATGTTCAACATATAAAACCAGCAAATATAATATACCTCATTAACAGAATGGGGAAAAAAATCACATGATCATGACCATGGATGCAGAAAAAGTATTTAGCAAAATTCAACACTCATTCATGATAAAAACCCATTCAACACACTAGGAATCGGAAACTATCAACATAATAAAAGTCATATATGAAAATCCCAAAGAGAACATCATGCTTAATTGAGAAAGACTGAAAGCCTTTCCTCTGAGATAAAGAACATAGCAAGGATGCCTACTTTCTCCACTTCTATTCAGCAAATTCCTGTATGTCCTAGTCAGAGCAACTAGGCGAGAAAAAGAAATAAAAGGCAACCACATTTGAAATGAGTAAGTAAAATTATGTCTATTTGCAGATCTTATATGTAGAAAACCACAAAGATCCCACAAAAAAAATTTTATTTTTGAGAGAGGTGGGAGGGAGAGAGAGGGAGAGAGAGGGAGAGAGAGGGAGAGAGAGGGAGAGAGAGGGAGAGAGCAAAAGGGAGAGAGCAAAAGAGAGAGAGGGAGAGAGCGAGAGAGAGAGAGAGAGAGAGAGAGAGAGAAGGCACACAGGCAAGTGGGGGAGGGGCAGAGAGAGGGAAAGAGAGAATCCCAACGTGGGGCTCAAACTCACAAACAAGATCATGACCTGGGCCGACGTCAGAAGCTCAACTGACTGAGCCACCCAGGCACCCTGAAATAAACCTTTTTTTCTAGCATTGGGACTGTTTATAAATATTTACCATGCCCTAAGCAATAAAGTGTATCTCAATCAATTTGAAAGGATTGGAATCATATGGAATATATTTCCTGTCCATAGTGTAATTAGGCTAATAATTAATTACAAAAGGGGCACTGGGGTGGCTGGCTCAGTTGGTTGACCACCCGACTCTTTTTTGTTTGTTTTTTAAGTTTATTTATTTATTTTGAGGGAGAGAGGGAGGGTAAGCAGGGGAGCAGCAGAGAGGGGGGGAAAAGAGAATACCAAGCAGGCTCTGCACCACCACTGCAGAGCCTGACCCAGGGCTGGAACTCACAAACCATGAGATCATGACCTGAGCTGAAACCAGGAGTCAGAAGCACAATAGACTGAGCCACCCAGGTGCTCCTAAAAAGCTGGTATTACCACTGTGGAAACAAAACTTGCATAATAAACAAATACAAAAACTGTAATTGTTAGGTACAGAATTCTGAGGTTTTTTTCATTTTAAACATTCTTTAATCATGCAATTGTTTTATGCAACTTGGTTAAAAAGATGTAACAAGTAGGGGCACCTGGGTGGCTCAGTCAGTTGAGCATCCAACTTCGGCTCAGGTCATGATCTCACGGGTTTGTGGTTTAAGCCCCACGTCAGGCTCTGTGCTGACAGCTCAGAGCCTGGAACCTGCTTCGGATTCTGTGTCTTCCTCTCTATCTCTCTGCCCCACCCCTGCTCATGCTCTTTCTCTCAAGAAATGAATAAACATTAAAAAAAATTTTTTTAATAAATAAATAAAGATGTAACAAGTAAAACTGGTCAAATGGGTTTTTTAATTTCTCCCATTACTCCTCAGTCATTTTAAGATATATTGTTTAACAATACTAAAAAACCTAAGTAGAAATGACGGTCTTATCTCTGTCTCTGTAACATGTCACATAATAGTAGATGCCCAGATGTTTGCTGAATTGATGAAATTTAGTTTAAGTAATTCATGTTGGATCACTCAATCATTCAAATATTTACTAAGTTTGGAAAGTGGTAAAAACAGTGATGTTTCTAGGGGGTGAAAATTATGAAAGACGCACTTTATTATTATGTTAGTAAATTATTTTCAAGGAAACTTCTTTATATTTAAGCATTTTATAAATGTTATGAGTGACAAGACTACACTTTCAGGGATCATTTCTATAGTTCATCACTAGAGGACAAAAATATATTCTGACTAGCATATAAATGAATATAGAGATGGAACAAACAAGTCCTCTGGGAGCTCAGTCTCTCTGGGAGAGAGAAATGAACGAAGCTCCTAAGCTGGGACTGGGATGGGAGGTGTACTCATCTTGGGGAAGAAAGATCACTAGTTTTATTATTAGTAACAAATTTCTCAAAACAAACTTCAAGAGTTAGTGACAGTCAAGGTAAGAATAGCTGTAAAATAAGGCTAGAACTTAGATAATATTTCTGTCTCCGATCTCCTATTCCACCAATTCCTACCTCAAAAGCTAACACTACACCAAGCTGTCCACAGTTTCCCTTTTAGATCATACTCTTTGTCCTTCCATCTCCTTTCTGCCTGGAATTCCTCTTTCTCCTAGGTCTTCTCAGAAAGCCTTACTTCCATCACCTCCTATCTCTTGGCTGGGCTAAGTGCTTAAGTGTCTACTATATCCTATCCTATCTCTTGGTTTACCATTATACAGAATTTAGAATTTGTATTTATCTATTCCAGTCTCTAAACTTCAAGAAGACAAGGTATCATCCACTCCTACATCTCCATTATCTGGGACAAAACACATGTTCAATAAAAATGTTTTAACTGAACTGAAACAGGCTACAATAAGCCATTTCCTAAGCAGCAAAATTAGATGCCTTATTCTGTCCACTTTGGCAACTGTCAAAACATATGGGTCCTTGGGGCACGTGAGTGGCTCAGTTGGTTAAGCATCCAAATCTTGATCTTTGGTAAGGTCATGATCTCACAGTTCATGAAACTGAGCCCAAGTCAGGATCTGCCAGACAGTGCAGAGATTCTTGGGATTCTCTCTCACCCTCTCTCTCTTGGGATTCTCTCTCACCCTCTCTGTCCCTCCCCTACACACACTCTTCTCTTAAAATAAACAAACATTAAAAAATAAACAAACAAACAAATAAATAAATAAATAAAGGCTTGAAAAAATAAAAACCTTATGGGTCCTTAATCCACAAAACCTCATTTGTCTTAAAACGATAAATGATAATTTTTAAATTTGTTTTTTTTATTTAAAAAAATTTTTTTAAGTAATTTCTACACCTAACCCATGTGGTGTTCAGAACTGACAAACTGGAGATCAAGAGTCTCATGCTCCACTTACTGAGCCAGCCAGTTCCCCTGACATAGTCAAACATATCTATATTACAGATCTTTACTTCAAAGATGACCAGCAATCAGTCTCTATCCCCTTAACTCCCTGATTTGGAAATGGGGAATACCACTAAATTTGGGAAAGAACAGCACATCAGAAGTTAGTCACAGACTATTAAACTGTGAAATCATAGTTCTCTAAGCAACCTTCAGATTAGCAATTAGTCTCCCAAATATCCAGATTTTGGAAAGGAGGTACTCTGGCTTTCAAAACAAATATTCCAGTACAATGGAATTATCTCTTTCCCCAATATTTATTCATCATGGGAATATGAGCTGCAGTAAGTCCATTTAGACACTGGGTACACTAACAAATTTGGTTTCCTGGTAACGGTAGAAATTCTGGGAAGGGTCACAGATAAACCTTCCTCTCTAAAGCCTCTCTCTCAGCTCTAACTTAAACTTTTCTGAGCACAAGTGAAAATGGAAACCTACTTCTAATGTTGTATTAATAAGTTAGAAACATCCCCAGCGATTTCCTATGTAAGTCTTCACAATTATGTGTGAGTACTCAAAATCATTCTAGGGTCCCCAGTCCCCCTTCAAAGACAGACCAAAAAAAAAAAAAAAAAAAAAACCAAACAAACAAAAAACCCTCTAGCCCAGTGTCACAACAATATTTCATTCAAGTCAGAATTGAAAAGGACTCAGGGCACCTGAGTGGCTAGGTTGGTTAAGCATCCAACATTGGCTCAGGTCACAATCTCATGGTTCATGAGTTCAAGCCCCACATCAGGCTCTGTGCTGACAGTTAAGAACCCGGAGCCTGCTTCAGATTCTGTGTCTGTCTCCCTCTCTCTCTGCCCTCTCCCACTCACCTTCTCTCTTTCTCTTTCTCTCTCTCTCTCTCTCTCTCTCTCTCTCTCCCATCTCTCCCTCCCTCTCAAAAATAAAGTAAAACATTAAAAATTGTTTAAAAAAAAAAGAATTGAAAAGGACTCAAAGTGCATCTCAACCACAGCACACACTGAGGAATTGTTAAATAAAATAACTGTACTAAGTGTAGTGATCTAGCTAGCTACATTTGGCACAAAAATCAGACACTGAACACTTAAATAATTATTTCATAACCTCACAGTAGCTTCTAAGGATAGGCTAGAAGGGTATTTTCTCCATATTATGGATGAAAAAACTGAGGCAGAAATGAAGTCATTTGTCTACGTTCATAAAACTAGTATTAAAATAGCAATACAGCGGAGGATTCAAACCTGACTCCAGTACAAATGCCTTTTACAATGACTATTCTCAAAAGATAAACCAGAATTTTCTTAGATTCTATACAAATGAATTTTCCACAACATTTAATTTTTTAATTTTTTTACATTGTTTATTTTTGAGACAGAGAGAGAGAGACAGAGTGTGTGTGGGGGGGGGGGGGCCAAGAGAGAGGGAGACACACAATCTGAAGCAAGCTTCAGGCTCTGAGCTGTTAGCACAGGGCCTGACGCAGGGCTCGAACTCACAAATGGTGAGATCATGAACTCAGCTGAAGTCGGATACTTCACCGACTGAGCCACCCAGGCGCCCTTCCACATATTTAAATATAACTTATACTACCCCAAAATTTGGGAAATCCAAATATTCCTCAATCAAAGAACAACTTAAAGTTTGGGTGCCTGGGTGGCTCAGTAGATTAAGCATCCGACTCTTGATTTCAGCTCAGATCATGGTCCCAGGGTTGTGGGACTGAGCCCCATTGTCAGGCTCCATGCTGAGCGTGGAGCCTGCTAGTTTCTCTCTTAACCTCACCCCTCTCCCCAGTTTCCAATTTCCCTCTCTCTCACACAAACAAAAACCCAAAAGAACAATCTAAAGTCTATCACACAAGCAAAGCCACTGATGCTGTTCTTCTGCAGCTGTCAACACATTTTCTAGTTTCCTGATATCCTTTTCTTGAGCCAAGGAGAGAACTGAAATCTCAGAAACAGCTTGAAAGAACATGGTATAGTTTAGAAAAGTAATACTTTAAATGTATTTTAGTCTCATTACTTTTTAAACAGCCAAGAAATGGAAATAATCTGTATGTTGAAAAGGGTCTTAGCTCAATAAATTATAGAACATCAATACACTGGAATACTATACAAAAATTTTATAGACACAGTGAAAAAAGTTATAAAAAGGCATGTATACAATGATTACAAATTTAAAGATATACATTATTATATGCAAATTATTTAGGGAAAAGTATGGAAGACAGAATTCACAAAGATTAACTGGACTGCTAGATATTGCCAGTTATTTTTTTTGGCTATCTACATTTTCTAATTTTTAGACACTCAACATGAATTACATGCATAGTTTTTTAGGTATATTTTTTTGACTGAGATAAAATCAACTCACAAGAATCATGGTTTTTGGCTATTTCAAAGTGTCCAAATCAACACTTTCTAGTACAGCTTGCCTAATATTTTGAAGTAAATTTTAACACATATTTCCCTTGAAGGGCAAAATAAAACAGAGAAATGCAACAGGGCAGAATTTCCTAGCAATACTGAGAAAAGTACACCAACAAAATCAGCATTTCATCCCCTGAATTGTCTTGAAAGAATCTGAAAGTGCCCTGTTTCCATGCCTCATTTGTACCATCTGTAAAATGGGAACAATAGTACCTACTTTCATAGGGCTATTACAAATACTGAATAAGCTAATATGTAAACAAATTACTATGTGGAGTGCCAGTAGTGACAATGTGTAAGCACTGTAAGTGTTAGCTGATACGAGTCTCCCCTTATTCACAGTTTTGCTTTCCACGGTTTCAGTTACCCTTGGTCAACCTCAGTCCAGGAGCAGATGATCCTCTTCCTGACATTATCCCCAGGAGAACAATAGTAGCCTAGTGTTTCATCTCAATGCCTATTATCACTTACCTAACATAGGCATTTTATCACCTCATAACATCTCAGGAAGAAGGATAAATACACCACCGATAGATGAATAAAGAAGCTGTGCTGTGTATAGATATATACAATGGAATATTACTCAGCCATAAAAAAAGGACTAAGGTCTTGCTATTTCCAACAACATGGATAAACCTACAGGATATTATGGTAAGTGACATAAGAGAGAAAGACAAATATTAAAATGATTTGACTTATATATGAAATCTAAGAAATAAAATAAACAAAACAAAAAGTAAAATCAGGCCTATAAATACAGAGAACTGATGATTGCCAGAAAGGAGGAATTGGAGGAGAGGGGCAAAACGAGTGAAGGGGAGTAGGAGATACAGTCTTCCGGTTATGTAATGAGTAAGTCACAGGAATAAAAGGCACAGCACAGGGAATACGGTCAAAGGTATTGTAACAGAGTTGCATGTGACAGAAGCTACACTTCTAGTGAACAAAAACTTAACATATAGAGTTGCTTAATCACTATGTTGTACACCTGACACTAATGTAACACTGTGTGTCCACTATACTCAAATAAAAATTTTTTAAAAAGGAAGAATATAGTACAGCAAGATATTAAGACAGACCACATTCACATAACTTTTATTACAGTATATGGGTGTAATTTTTCTATGTTATTATTATTGTTGTTAATCTCTTACTGTATCTAATTTCTAAATTAAACTTCATCATAGGTATATAAATATAGAAAAAAACAGTGAATATAGGGTTCGGTTCTAAAATAATTTTTTATTAAAATTAAAATATATAAAGTTTGGTCCTATCCCTGTTTTTAGCCATCACTGGGGGTCTTGGAACATATCTCCCATGGATAATGGGGAGATGGAAACTAGTAAATTCTTTCAAAACCTTGAAATTAGAAGCCTGTTCTTCCTGCTCTATTCAAGTCTGACTCTAGCCTAAACAACATTCAAAGGTTCTCTTTTTTATCTTAATTACTAGTATGAAGCCATTATTTTGAGAGACAGTACAACGTAATGGTTAAAAGCAAAGACTTTCTGGAGTCATGCTTCATAAAGTTGCCCAAGTGTCTGGCTTATAGTAACAATTCAAAAACCAGTTGCTATAGTATTATTCCCTGTATTTCCTTAAAAAGTTATGTTATTTCCATCACTTTTACTTAATTAGATAATTAATATATGACAGTATAGGCACTCTCCATTTAACACTATATTTACGAAAAAATAGTTCAAATTCCGAATAAATGACCTTAAAATAATGCTTAAATAGAAACACAATTTAGCACAATTCCAATACTGTTATGATCTTCCTTAAAAACTAGGGGTGCCTGGGTGGCTCAGTCGGTGAAGCATCTGATTCGATTTCGGCTCAGGTCATGATCTCATGGTTCATGGGTTCAAGCCCTGAGTTGGACTCTCCACTAACAGAGAGGAGCCTATTTGGGATTCTCTCTCTCTGTCCCTTCCTTGCTCGTGCACTCTCTCTCAAAATAAGTTTTATTTTTTTAAAGATATCTGACCATTTCTTTAAAAATCAAAACTTTTGATGCCTATTTCTCAAGTAACGTACATACCACATACCCAAATAATATTCAAGGCCCACCACAAACTGACCCCAATCTGTTCCCCCCCCCTTATTTCCTACATAATCTCTTTCCTACACCTTAAAATCTAAGCAGAGTGTAATTTGTACTACATATTTCCCCGAATGGTATTCCTCCTGCCTCAGAGTGCTCTATACCTTCATTATGCCTTGTCTAAATCTATCCCATGCTTCCTTCAAGACTCAGGTTGAATAAACCCTTCCCTCTTCAAATAACCTACTCCCACAGCATCTTGCCCCTCCCCCCTTTTTTGGCAGTGCTCATTTGCTATCTTACATGTTAATCACTTTAGAGATGCAGCTACTGCTGCTGCTATTAAGGATTTGTCTTGGATCATTTTTATTAAGGAAACTATTAACATATGACAGGAATATGTAGACACATAAAGTCACAACATTATCAAACCCAAAATAGGCTTACAAATCATTACCTTTTCTTTTAAGCCAGCTTAAATCTAATAACAAGATCTACATTATAACTTACTAAAAATAATGTCCTGAGGGATAGAGTATTCTCAAGTAAAAAATGTGAGAGGCAGAGGGAACAAATGACTTGTCCAAGACTAAGGGATAAGCAGGGTAAGAAGATAAAGATCCACACTATTCTGTGCATTGGTAAATCACTAAGTCTTTAAAATCTTAATCCCTTATATACATTACATTCAAATGAGAAATGATACATACTGAATCATACTTTGTATGCCACCATAACAGAAGCTCTGTGTATTGGGTTTTTGTTTACTTTTCTTTTTTTAAATGTAGCTGACACACAATATTACATTAGTTTCAGGTTTACAATTCAGTGATTCGATTTCTCTACACATTATGCTATGTGTTCTGTGTAGAGAAGCTCTGTGTTATACTAGAAATGCATGGGGCTTAATTTCTGCACCAGTGAGATTTTGGAAAGTTATTTCATCTATCTGACCTTGTTTCCTTTAACTGTAAAAGTGTAAAACACCGCCTCCTATTTGTAGGAGGTTGTATCAACTGAACAAATATTAAATCTAAGATTATTCTTAATCCAGTACAGGGCATCAATAATAAATGATAGCTATGTTTAGCTGGCAACAATTCTTCTACCTTATGACAACTGTGATTTCTTTTCCCAGTCTCAATTCAAAATTACAAAGAAAGGATTCAATACCATTGTAGGTATGGTGAAATAAAATATACTACAAACATAAGCATTACTCCCACTGCAATATAATCTAATAAATGCATGTGTGTATTCTGTAAGAACCACACAATCCTCTCAATAGATGCATAAAAAGCATTTGACAAAATACAGCATCCTTCCTTGATAAAAATCCTCAAGAAAGTATGGATAGAAGGATCACACCTTAAGATCATAAAAGCCATAAATGAAAGACCCACCACTAATATCATTTATGATATCAATATCATAAATTGAGAGTTTTCCTCCTAAGGTCAGGAAGTGCACAAAGATGTCCACTCTTGTGCTCGCTTTGGCAGCACATATACTAAAGATGTCCACTCTAACAACTGTTATCCAACATAGTGTTAGAAGTCCTAGCCTCAGCAATCAGACAACATAAAGAAATAAAAGGCATCCAAATTAGCAAGGAGAAAGTCAAACTCTCATACTTTGCAGATGACATGATACTCTATGTGGAAAACCCAAAAGACTCCACCAAAAAACTGCTAGAACTGAACAATGAATTCAGCAAAGTCACAAGATACAAAATCAATGTACAGAAATCTGTGGCATTTCTATACACCAATAATGAAACAGCAAAAAGAGAAATCAAGGAAATCAATCCCAGTTACAATTGCACCAAAAAACGTAAAATACCTAGGAGTAAACCTAACCAAAGAGGTGAAAAATCAAACACTAAAAACTATAGAATGCTTATGAAAGAAATTGAAGACACAAAAAAAATGGAAAAACATTCCATGCTCATGGATTAGAAGAATATGGTTAATATGTCGATACTACCCAAAGCAATCTACATATTCAATGCAATCCTTATCAAAATAACACCAGCATTCTTCATGTAGCTAGAACAATTCTAAAATTTGTATGGCACATGAAAAGACCCCGAATAGCCAAAGCAATCCAGAAAAAGAAAACCAAAGCTGGAGGCATCACAATTCTGGCCTTCAAGCTGTATTACAAAGCTGGAATCATCAAGACAGTATGGTACTGACACAAAAACAGACACACAGATCAATGGAATAGAATGGAGAACCCAGAAATGGACCACAAACATATGGCCAACTAATCTTTGACAAAGCAGGAAAGAATAGCCAATGGAATAAAGACAGTCTCTTCAGCAAACAGTGTTGGGAAAACTGGACAGCTACATGCAGAAGAATGAACCTGGACTACTTTCTTGCACCATACATAAAAATAAACTCAAAATGGATTAAAAACCTAAATGTAAGACAGGAAGCCATCGAAAAAATCCTAGAGTAGAAAACAGGCAACAACCTCTTTGACCTCGGCCACAACACCTTCTTACTTGATGGTCTCCAGAGGCAAGGGAAACAAAAAATGAACTATTGGGACCTCATCAAAATAAAAAGCATCTGCACGGCAAAGGAAACAATCAACAAACCTAAAAAGCAACCAATGGATTGGGAGAAGACTTTTGCCAATGACATATTAGATAAAGAGTTAGTATCCAAAATCTCTAAAGAATTTATCAAACTCAACACCCAAAAAACAAATAATTCAGTGAAGAAATGGGCAAGACATGAAGAGACACTTTTCCAAAGAAGACATCCAGATGGCCAACCAACACATGAAATGATGCTCAACATCACTCCTCATCAGGGAAATACAAATCAAAACCACAATGAGATACCACCTCACACCTGTCAGAATGGCTAAAATGAACAACTCAGGCAACAACAGATGTTGGCGAGGATGCGGAGAAAGAGGAACTCTTTCGCACTGCTGGTGAGAATGCAAACTGGTGCAGCCACTATGGAAAACAGGGTGGAAGTTCCTCAAAAAATTAAAAATAGAACTACCCTACAACCCAGCAATTGGACTACTAGGCATTTATCTAAAGGGCACAGGAGTGCTGTTTCAAAGGGGCACATGCATCCCAATGTTTATAGCAACACTATCAACAATAGCCAAAGTATGGAAAGAGCCCAAATGTCCATCAACTGATGAATGAAGAACATGTGATTGATATATATATATATATATATATACACACACACACACACACACACACACAATGGAATATCAGTTGGTGAACAAAAACAATGAAATCTTGCCATCTGCAACAATGTGGATGGAACTAGAGTGTATTATGCTAAGTGAAATTAGAGAAAGAATTATCATGACTTCACCCATATGTGGAATTTAAGATACAAAACAGGCGAACATAAAGGAAGGGAAGCAAAAATAATATAAAAACAGGGAGGGGAATAAACCCTAAGAGACTCTTAAATACAAAGAAAAAACTGAGTGTTGCTGGAGGGGTTTTGGCTGGCAGGATGGATAAATGGGCAAGGGGCACTAAGAGGACATTTGGCTGGGATGAACACCAGGTGTTATATGTAAGTGATGAATCACTAAATTCCATTCCTGAAATCATTATTACACTATATGTTAGCTAACTTGGATGTAAATTTAAACAATTTTCTAAAAAGGAACACAACAGAAAAAATAAAATAACAATAATAATATTGTTTTGCATATTTAAAGGTTGCTAAGGGAATATATCTTAGACCTCATCACAAGAAAGACTTCTTGTAACTATGTGTGGTGTTAGGTGTTAACTAGAGTTGTTGTGGTGATCATTTAGCAATATATATAAATATGAAATCATGATACTGTACACCTAAAAATAATATATTATGATGTCAACTCCACCTCAATAAACTAGATGAATAAAAATAATAATAATAATAATAAAATAAATGCACGTGTGTTTTTCAAAGCCCTTTTAAAATGTTTTGTATCCACTATGAAAACACTCAGCAAAATAAATGAGTACCTAAAATAAAAAAAAAAAATAAATAAAAAATAAAAATAAAATGTTTTGTATCACCTGAATCTCAGAAACAACCAGGTAAGTAAGGTAGGCGGCACACGTTTTATTATCTCATAACTTTTCACACAAGAAAAGAGAGGCTCAGAGTGACATTGCCAGAGGTCAAGAGCCTTTTAGCAAAAAGCAGGAATTAGTGGCCAGTATCTTTTGACCCCCTACTCCACCACACCAAGGGCAAAAGAAAGGTGTAAACTAGAGTACTTGAAGTCTCCTCCAGCCAATCCTCTCTACCTTGGCAGAGGAAGTCAGAACTCAGTCTGTTAACTTCTGCTTTGATGAAAAGGGGACCTGGAACCCAGGGAAGCAAATCTAGCAAGGAATAATAGATAAATGATCTCTGGCAGCATTACAATTTTAGCCTGTGGCAAACAAGGCAAAGGACTAAAAATTACTGTGTAAAAGTTAATTGTTACTGAGTAACTAAGAAATGACCCTTGCTTATTGGCTAGAACCCAAGAACAATAGATCAAATAGAAAGCCTGGACAATAGACCAAAGGAAATTGCTGAAGTCTTGGAAAAGGACAGAGGAAAAGCAGAGAGTCCAACAAGAAAGCTGGAAAGAAGAACTAGAAAGCTGGAAAGCTGCTAGTTTGGTTGTAGAAACTGGTACACTGAGGAAGTCTTGGAAAATTGCTGAAGTCTTGGAAAAGGACAGAGGAAAAGCAGAGAGTCCAACAAGAAAGCTGGAAAGAAGAACTAGAAAGCTGGAAAGCTGCTAGTTTGGTTGTAGAAACTGGTACACTGAGGACCATATGGTAAGGTTGGGGCTAGGTGACCATCAGCAGAAGCCCAGCCTTGAGAAAGGAAGCCAAGTACCCAAGTACTTAGACACCCAAGTACCATAAACTGCTAAGAACATCCACACATTTTATTCCCTTTGAAATGTCATACTGATAATGAGGCAGGTATTAATTACTATCTCCTTGTTGTTGTTAAGTATAGAATCTGAGGCTCAGAAATGGGAAATCCCAAATGCCAAACAAAGCCATACTTGTGCTCTGTTCGATTGCACTCTTTCCACTATGTACAGGGGAAAAAAAGATTGTAACATTAGTCTGTTTCAGCCTTTAGTACCTGTAACTGCACTTAATGGCACCAACTGTGACCATACTCTCATTCAATGAGAAAATTCTGTTTACAAACTCTCATCAAGCAAATTTTTCTCACAACACCTTTACACTATAATGCAACTAACGGTAGATGCCCCTGGTCTCTTCAAAACAGACACATCATACACATCTGTGCTCTTTACTGTACTTCTTTACCTAGGTCAAAGCCAATTAATGTTGTTAAAAGGTAAGTCACCATTGAGTAATACTAAACTGGAGATTAGAGTTAGCTTACATTTAAAACAAAGACATTTTCAGAAAACAAAACAATTTATACACAGCCTTTTGCGATAAAAATAAATAAATAAACAAATAAATAAATAAATAAATAAATAAATAAATAGCTAGCTAGCTAGCAATCTGGGGCGCCATGGTGGCTCAGTCAGTTGGGTGTCTGACTTCAGCACAGGTCATGGTCTCAATCACAGTTCGTGGGTTAGAGCCCCACATCCAAGCCCTTGTTTCGGGTCCTCTGTCCCCTTCTCTGCCTCTCCCCTGCTCACATTCTCTCTCAAAAATAAACATTAAAAAAATTTTTTTTATTTAAAAACGAACTTTTATTAGCTATTTACCTAAACTTTACCTGTGCCTTTAAAAAAGCAAAATGATGCTGACACTTAAGTGATTTCCTTAAGACAAAAAGACTAGAACATCCCATCTTCTGTTCTAATGCCTCTTCTCAAAAACAATGTTGTTTTTCCAGTCGTAATATCATATATCCCCGATCCCTCCTGCACAATAGACAAGTCCATGACACAGGGAATTTTTTTTTTTAAGTAGGCTCTACGCCCAACATGGGGCTTGAACTCATGACTACAATATCAAGAGTTGCATGCTCTACCTACTGAGCCAGCCAGGCCCCCAGGACACAAGAATTTAGGCAGAGGCTGTGGTGCTCAACAAAACTAGGTATGAAGCAATCTTGACACTAACACTTGCTGACTGTAAATTCAGACAAGTTATTTAACTTCTCTGAACTTCAAGTCCTTCACTTGTAAAATGGAGATAATATATTTAGAAATAAATTTCTACACAGGGTCTGGCACAGTTCCAGTATAAGACACTCAATAAGCTATTGGCACACATTACTTTTGAAATTCACCCACAACTCATGATTCAAATAACTGATCATCTTAAATCAAAGATAAGCTTTGGGCGGTGTCTGGGTGGCTCAGTAGGTTAAGAACCCGACTCTTGATTTTGGCTCATGTCATGATCATCTCACAGTTCATGAGATCGAACCCTGCATCAGGCTCTGCACTGACAACACAAAGCCAGCTTGAGGTTTTCTCTCTATGCCCCTCCCCAACTCGTGGGTGCACACGCTCTCTCTCTCAAAACATATAAACGTTTAACAAAAAAAAAAGATGTTTGCCTGAATGGTTTAGTCGGTTAAGCGTCCAACTCTTGATCTCAGGCCAGGGCATGATCTCACGGTTCATAAGATAGAGCCCCACCTTAGGCTCTGTGCTTATCATGGAACCTGCTTGGGATTCTCCCTCCCCCTCTCTCCCTCTCTTGACCCCCCTCTCTGCCCCTCCCCTCTGCATAATCTCTCTCTCAAAACAAACAAACTTAACAAAGGAAAAAAGAAAGAAAAAAAAAAAGATAAGCTTTGGTCATTGAGACAGTTACTCCACTTTAGGGTCTGTGTACCTCACCTGTGCCAGGCCTCTGATGTCCCTCCAAGGCTGGTCCAAACCAGTTATTGCCTCAGCAGGAAGAATACAAGAGAAGGAGATAACTCACAAGAACAAGAGAGTGGGTTTATTTTGTGTACCGTTTTGTTTTTTTAATTTGAGGGAGTCCATTTAAGAAACTAAACCATAACAAACCTGCAAAATATCACTTTTGTTCACTGACCACCAGGCTAAACTAGGCCCTAGGCTACAGAGATGATTAAGACATAATATCTCCCCAACCCCAGCCAAAAACACAATGAGACATCTCCCTCAAAAAACTAAATCTAGGGGCGCCTGGGTGGCTCGGTCGGTTAAGCGTCCGACTTCGGCTCAGGTCATGATCTCACGGTCTGTGAGTTCGAGCCCCGCGTCGGGCTCTGTGCTGACCGCTCAGAGCCTGGAGCCTGTTTCAGATTCTGTGTCTCCCTCTCTCTCTGCCCCTCCCCTGTTCATGCTCTGTCTCTCTCTGTCTCAAAAATAAATAAACGTTAAAAAAAAAATTAAAAAAAAAAACAAAACTAAATCTAGCTCAAGATTTGAATCTGTTCTCCAACTATACAATAATACACCAGTCTTAATTTGAATTAGATGCTCAATTACAGGGCCTGACCTTCAAATAAACAGTGATGATAATTCAGGTGTTGTGAAGGCCCTACAAGAGTGTCCATTCCCTAGGATCAGAGGTGTACAATCTTGTGCAGTTAATTCCCTTTGAGCTCATCTATAAAATGGATGTAATACCAATCTGCTATTAGTCCCTGGTTAAGTACTGTCAGAATTACTACTAAGTATGCAAAAATATATAGGTTGTAGCACTTTCATCAATATGCCAGGCACATTAAGCCTGTATGAGAACAAAGTTTCTTACTGAGTTAAAACCAATTCCAATGCAACCTAAACTTAAGTAAATTAATCTGTTTACCTTTGATTACTAATACAGCTTATAACTGACTAAATAGAGATTAACTTTGCAATCGGCTAAAGATATAAAAAATAGGGGTGCCTGAGTGGCTCAGGCAGTTAAGCCTCTGACACTTGGTATTGGCTCAGGTCATGATCTCATGGTTTATGGGTTCAAGCCCCGTGTAGGACTCCACATTGGCAGTATGAAGACTGGTTGGGATTTTCTCTCTCTCTCTCTCTCTCTCTCTCTCTCTCCCTCCCTCCCTCCCCCTTCTCTGCCCCTTCCCAGCTCACTCGCTCTCTTTTTCAAAGTAAATAAACTTAATAAACAAAAATAAAGATATAAAAAATAATTACTCATGAGACTCTTAAAAACTGAGAACAAACTGAGGGTTGATAGGGGGTGGGAGGGAGGGGAGGGTGGGTGATGGGTATTGAGGAGGGCACCTTTTGGGATGAGCACTGGGTGTTGTATGGAAACCAATTTGACAATAAATTTCATATATTGAAAGAAAATAGTAATTACTCATATTCTTGTATTCATAATTACTCATAAATAATGACTTTATTTAAAAAGCATAATTGGGGCACCTGGGTGGCTCAGTCGGTTTTAAGGGTCCAACTCTTGGTTTCAGCTCAGGTCATAATCTCATGGTTCACAAGTTCAAGCCCTCTGTCGGGCTCGGTGCTGAAGCACGGAGCCTACTTGGGATTCTCTCTCTCTTCCTCTCTCTGCCCCTCCCCGCCCTCGCAAAATAAACAAACTTTTTCTCAAAAGTGTGTGTGTGTGTGTGTGCGTGTTTATATATATTTACATATATATATCAGGGGTGCCTGGATGGCTGAGTTGGTTGGGCATCAAACACTTTTTTTGTTTTAAATGCTAACCAATTTGGATGCACGGCTTTTGTTTTATTTTATTTTTGAGAGAGAGAGCACAAGTGGGGAAGTGGCAGAGGGAGGGGGACAGAGGACCAGAAATGGGCTCTGTGCTGAGAACAGGGGCCCAATGTAGGGCTCAAATTCACAAACTGTGAGATCATGAACTTGGAGATCATGATCCTCTGACATCTACCCAAGCTGGTCCCTCTGCCAAAAATGCTCTTTCAATTCTTTTATCCCACTCCCACCCTCTCAGACCCTTTTATACTCAAGTTAACTTTTTTTTTTAACGTTTATTTTTTTAAGATAGCGCCAGCGGGGGAGGGGCAGAAGGAAAGGGGGACAGAGGATCCTAAGTGGGCTCTCACAGACTCTGCGCTAAAAGCAGTGAGCCCCATGTGGGGCTCAAATTCATGAGCCGAAGATGAGCGCTCAACTGACGGAGTTACCTAGGCGCCCCCAAGGTAACTCTTAACTCAATCTTTGGATCCCAGTCTCTATGTCACTTTCTTAGGGAAGCCTTGCTGAACACTAAACCAAATCAGGTCTCCTGGGAATACATGCTCAAAGTTCCTTAACACTTCTCTTCCTATCCTAGGTTTAACTGCAATTATGTAACTATTATGGGATGACTTGTGTAATGTTTTCTCCACACCCTGGACTGAAGATCCATGAGGACTAACCATGTCTTTTTTGCTCATTACTGTACTCCCAGACTTCAAACAGTGTCTGGCACACTGTTAATGCTGAGTATTCATTGAAAAACAAATAAATACAAAGAGCAAAAACATAAGGAAATGTTGTAAATGTGAAAGTGTTTATCTTCCACTTCAATCCCTAGAACATAAGTTAACTTTTTTTTTATGTTTATTTTTGAGAGAGAGAGCAAGTGGGGGAGAGGCAGAGAGAGAGGGATAGAGAGAATCGCAAGCAGGCTCTGCACTATCAGTGCCAAGCTCCATGTAGTGCTTGAACCCACAAACCGTGAGATCATGACCTGAGCTGAAACCAGTGAGTAGGATGTTCAACTGACTGAGCCACCCAGGCACCCCAAAGCAACGTTAGTATATGTGCTGCCGAAGCGAGCACTCCAAAGCAACGTTAAATACACCTAGGTGAGAAAACACAGCATGCAATGCAAAGGGAAAGTTTAAATGCACAAAGCTAAAAAGTATCCCTTGGAAATGTCACATTAAAAACCATAGCCAAAGGACACTTTGTCCTCCAGTTGCTGGTAATCTACTAGAAATATTCCAGAAACTTAACTAGGGTCTTTGGGTGGAATAAGGGTTGAGTCACACACAGAGGTTAAGTGCTAACAGACTCCTGATACAGATATGGAGGGGACTAGAAAAAAAACAGTATATTCCATAGTCGATCCACACTGCTTAGATTCTCAAAGCTAAACCTACTGGATTTATGGAACTTCTGTATCTAAAGTTTCTGGTGGAGGCACCTGGGTGGCTCAGTCAGTTGAGTGTCCAACTCTTGGGTTTAGGCTCAGATCATGACTGCAAAGTTCCTGACATGGAATCCTGAGACAGGCTCTGCATTGACAACACAGAGCCTGCTTGTGATTCTCTATCTCCGTCTCTCTCTGCCCCTGCCCCCACTCAACCACTCACTTTCTCTAAATAAACTAGAAAAAAATTTTAAGTTTCTGGTGAACAAGTAGGATCAAATACCAACTTAACAAAAGATCAAAGAGCCAACTTAGCAAACTTACTGAGTCAATAAGTATGTTGAACTGATTAGTGACATGTATAATTTGAAAAACCCAATGGTTGGGGTCCAGTATTTGAATTTTAAAAGAAAAGTCTTGGGGTGCCTGGGTGGCTCAGTAGGTTAATCATACTTTGGCTCAGGTCATATCTCACACTTCCTGAGTTAACACAGAGCCTGCTTCAGATCCTCTTTCTCCCTCTGTTCTTCATTCTTCCCCTGCCCCAAATAAACATTAAAAAAAAAAGAAAAGAGAAAGAAAAATCGTGAAACTTTAAAAACTGAGACCAAGATGAATCTCAGGCAGAGAGGAAAATAACATGTGAGAGAACATTCTACTATGTGCCAAGCCTTTCCCATATATAATGAAACAGAATCGGGGCGCCTGGGTGGCTCAGCCAGTTGAGCATCTGACTCCGGCTCAGGTCCTGATCTCATGGTTCATGGGTTCAAGCCCCACATTGGGCTCTGTGCTGACAGCTTGCTCAGAGCCTGGAGTCTGCTTCGGATTCTTTGTCTCCTCTCTGCCCCTCCTCTGCTCACACTCTGTGTCTCTCTGTCTCTCAAAAATAAATGTTAGAAAGAAAGAAAGAAAGAAAGAAAGAAAGAAAGAAAGAAAGAAAGAAAGAAAGAAAACAGAATAAAAAACCGTGGTAGGTAGGTATTACCTGCATATACTATTGAGAAACCCCAAACAGAGAGTTTCCACTAGGATATCATTAATTGCCAAGTTCAACCCTAACTGATCCCAAAGTCTGGGTATCTAGCTGGGCTCTGGACTAAGTTCTGGAGTTAAAAGAATCCTCAGATCACCACCAAAGGCTTTTTGGCAAAATACAAAAAAAAATTTTTTTTTTAATGGTCCTAACTTCTTCCAACATGATTTATACTTTACAAAAATGAGTACTTCCAGGGGCGCCTGGGTGGTTCAGTCGGTTAAGCATCCGACTTCGGCTCAGGTCATGATCTTATAGTCCATGAGTTCGAGCCCTGCATCGGGCTCTGTGCTGACCGCTCAGAGCCTGGAGCCTGTTTCAGATTCTGTGTCTCCCTCTCTCTGTGACCCTCCCCCGTTCATGCTCTGTCTCTCTCTGTCTCAAAAATAAATAAACGTTAAAAAAAAATTTTTTTTAATATTTCCAGATTTAAAAAAAAATTGGGGGGGCGGGGGGCAGGGTGCCTGGGTGGCTCAGTCAGGCGGCCAGTCCAACTTCGGCTCAAGTCATGATCTCATGGTTCGTGGGTTCAAGCCCCACATCAGGCTCTGTGCTGACAGCTCGGAGCCTGGAACTTGATTTGGATTCTGTCTCCCTCTCTCGCTGTCCCTCCCCTGTTCATGCTCTCTCTGTCTCTCTGAAAAATAAATTTAAAAACACTAAAAAAAATTTTTTTTAACATTTACTTCTGGGGGGGTGGGATGGGGGATACACGTGCTCACAACTGGGAAAGGGCCAGAAAGAGGGAGGCAGAGGATCTGAAGCAGGCTCCACACAGTGAGCAGAGAACCCAACTCAGGGCTCAAACTCACAAACTAAAATTAGGACCTAAGCAAAAATCAAGAGTCTGCTGCTTAACTGACTCAGCCACCCAGGTGTCACAAGTACTCCCTGATTTTTACTGTGCTAATCAGGAAAAGTAATGACAAAAGCCAATTTAAAATTTTTTGGTTAGGGACGCCTGGCTGGCTCAGTTAGAACAGTGCATAATTCTTGATCTTGGGGTCATGAGTTCGAGTCCACATTGAGTGTAGAGATTACTTAAATAAATAAAACTTAAAAAATATATATATTTTTTTCCAGTTAAATGCAGACATCATTATACTGGATATACAATCATAAAAACTGACAGAATAATCTAATACTAAATTATTTCTTCAATTTCCTCCTCAATTCAAAACACTGTGAAGTCACTGAAATGAAGAAAGGTAGAATTTTCTCATTTCAATGTTCCATTCACCAATAAACCTTGCTATAAAATGCAGACAGGATGTATCCCTTGCCATTCTAAAGATTAATTCTTGGGGCGCCTGGGTGGCTCAGTCAGTTAAGCGGCCGACTTCGGCTCAGGTCATGATCTCGCGGTCTGTGAGTTCGAGCCCCACGTCGGGCTCTGTGCTGACAGCTCAGAGCCTGGAGCCTGTTTCAGATTCTGTGTCTCCCTCTCTCTGACCCTCCCCCGTTCATGCTCTGTCTCTGTCTCAAAAATAAATAAACATTAAAAAAAAATTTAAAAAAAAAGATTAATTCTTTAAAACTTTACCCTGCATGTTTAAACAACACACAAAGTATCCTTTTTCCATGAGGTTTAAATGATACATCACTATTGTAGTCAAAAGCTTTAACATTTGCCCTTCCAAGAAAAAAAATCTCGAAACGCAATTTTCAAAATGCGATTACTTTATGTAACTCATGTATGTATTCAAATTATCTTTCTACTCACCACAGAAATTACAGAAAATTAACCCTAATATCTTTTGTGATCACATTTGTGATAATACAACCCAAACAAAATCTACAAAATAAATATATACAAACTATACTCTGATGAGCTAAAAGGAAGATAACTATTTTGGGCAATGGTGCCCTAACTGTGTAATAATTTTCTCCAACTGATTCAGTCTCTCACAGGTCCCTAGTTATTTTCTTTTTACATCTCTGAAACACGAACCTAGCTTTCCTCTCTGCAGGAGGGCCAAGATGAGAAATGACTTAGATATTTATAGAATACTCACTATAATTATATAATTGTACAATAGAATATAATTTATATAATTTGTATATTTGCAAATTATATTCACAGAATACTTATATTCATTCCTCCTGAAGCGATCACTATTTACCTGCTTACCAGAGACTGTGCCAGGCCTCAAGGATACAAAATAAAGATAGTTTAACACAAATCCCAAACTTGAAGTTCTAAGTTTAGTGGAGGATACAGGAATAATAATCAAAATGTATCATAAAACATGCTGTAACAGTATTATGGAAACTCCAAAGGACTTTTTACCCTCCTTGCTGAAAATCAAGAAGAAACGCTGACCAAAATGACATGAGAGTATCAGACTACCTATAAACATCCTCCCCGTTAACTAGAAAAGTTGTCATCGTAGTTAAACTACCAAATTACCATCTCCATTCATTAAAACTTAAAATATTAGATGTGCTTAAGAGCAAATAATATTTTGATATACACACCAGAACTTGACAAGCAGGTATTGTCCTTACAAAGCCATTTAATAACTCCGGGATGACATACACAAGAGGTTGATAAATTTTTTCTGTTAAGGGCTGGATAGTAAATATTTTACTCTATAAGACATACAGTCTTTTTCCCAACTACTCAACTCTCATCATAGCACAAAAATAGCCATAAACAACACTTAAAAAAGCCATGTTCCAACAGAACTTTGTATACATCGTTACTGAAATCTGATATTTTAACATGTTACAAAATATTTTTTCCTCCTACCCTTTCAAAAATGTATAAGCTATTCTTTTTTTTTTTTTTTTTTTTAAGTTTATTTATTTTGAAAGAGAGGAAGCACACAGGGGGAAAGGGCAGAGAGAGAGGTAGAGAGACAGAGAGAATCCCAAGCAGGCTCTAAGCTGTCAGCACAGAGCCTAAGGGCTTGATCTCATGAACCATAAGGTTATGACCTAAGTCGAAATCAAGACTCAAACTTTTAACCGACTGAGCCACCCAGGCACCCCTAAAAGCTATTCTTGGTTCATGAACTGTTACAAACACAGGTGGTTTGCCAAACACTACCACTAAGAAGTGAACTCTACAGATCACATGATAAATATCATTCATGTTAATTTCAAGTCACATTTAGAACCTAAACTGTTATCTATTTAACTTCTTCACCAGATAAAGCAGCAACTTCTGAAAACAGTTGCAGAAAATAAGTTCCAAAATTTTAAGCAGAGGTTGCCACAGCTACGTGTCTAGAGCAACATCAGAAGAAACAAGTAAATAGACAATTTCAAGGGTCTCACCACAAAAAGTAGAACATAAACAGAGAAAAAACTATCACAAGCAACTATCAAAACAGGGTAAACTACTGAACTACTGGGTAGCCAAGCAAATATATAATAAAAATTGGAAACAATACCTCAAAAACGTAAACAAAAAATCACCATACGATCCAGCAATTCCACTCCTATATACTGAAAGTAAGTAAAAGCAGGCACTCACAAACAGATATTTGTACACCCATGTTCGTAGCAGCACTATTCACAATATTCAAAAAGGTGGAAATAACTTAAATACTCCCCAAAATGATGTACATATTCAATGCACACTCTATGAAAATTCCAAAACCCTCTTTGGAGAAATGGAAAAGCTGAATCTCAAATTCATATGGAACTGCAAGCAGACAGAAAAGACAAAACAATATTGAAAAAAAAAAAACAGGACTCATACATCCTGAATTCAAAACTTAACAGAAAGCTACAGTAATCAAAACAGTGTGATACTGCATAAGAGAAACAGATCAATGGATAAAATTGAGAGTCCAGATATAAACCCTCACCAATATGTTCAACAGATATTTGACAATGGCACCAACACCATTCAATGGAGAAGGAATAGCCTATGCAAGAATGGTACTGAGATATGTGAATCACATATGCAAAAGATTGAAGTTGGACTCCTTCCTCATTCCATACACAAATATTAACTCAAATTAGATCAATGGCCTAAATACAAGAACTAAAACTATAAAACTGTTAGAAAACTCCACTCCTAGGTATAGACAGAACAGAAATGAAAATATGTATCCATAAAGAGACTTAAACACATATGTTTACAGCAATATTACTGATAATAGCCAAAAAGTGAAAAAAATATACAAATGTCCATTGATGCATGGACAAAAAATTGTGGTAACTAAATAACAATAGTCTATTCAGCCATAAAAATAATAATTTTGATCCATTCTTCACGGATGAACTTTGAAAACATTATGTTAAGCAAAAAACATTATTACAGGCATGTAAAAAGACATGTATTTTATGATTTCATTTACATGAAATATCCACAATAGGCAAATACAGAGACACAGAAAGCAGACTGATAAATGTCAAGTGAATGTGGAATGACTGCTTAATGGGTATGGGATTTTCATTTGAGGTGGTAAAAAATTCTTTGGAACTAGACAGAGGCAATAGCTATACAATACTATGAATGTACAAATATCAATGTACAAATATCAAATGACATATTATATTTTGTGCATTCTACCACAGTTCTTTAAAAAGGGGGAGGAGAATATTGGAGTTGTACAAGACAACAGGTGTAATAATTCAGAAATAGTTCATTTTAATTATGATACTTAATTTTAAAACTTTAAATAACATTAAATGTGGATTCGTTAGGTATATACCCAAGAAAGATGAAAACATGAACCCACATGAAAACTTGTACACAAATCTTCCTAGCAGTATTCATAATAGCCAAAATGTGAAAACAAACCAAAGATCCATCAACTGATGAACAGATAAACAAAATGTGGTATATTCATGTGCTGGAATATTAATTACAAAAAGGAACAAAATACTGATACATGCTACAGTATGAATGAACCTTTAAAACATTATGCTAAGTTAAAGAACTCAGTCACAAAGACCACATATTATATGACTCAATTTATATGAAATATTCAAAATGGAAAAATCCATAGAAAAAGAACAGACTAGTGGTTGTTTAGGGCTGAGGGGTGTGACTGCTAATGACATAATGAAAATTTTTAAAGTTTGATTATGGTAATCGATGTGCAACTCAATGAATATATTAAAAATCACTGAATTATATACTTTTTTTTTTTCTTTTTAAGATTTTATCTTGGGGCACTTAGGTGGCTCAGGGCAGTTAAACATCCAACTCTGGATTTGGTCTCAGATCATTAACTCACATTTGTGAGTTCAAGCCTTGCATCTGGCTCTGTGCTGATAGTGCAGAGCTTGCTTGGGATTCCCTCTCCCTCTCTCTCTGCTCCTCCCCCACTCAAGCTAGCTCACTCTCTCTCTCTCAAAATAAATAAACTTAAAAAAAAAAAAAAAAGATTTTATCTTTAAGTAATCTCTACACCCAACATGGGGCTTGAGCTTATAACCCCATGCTATCAAAACACTCAAGCTCCACTGACTGAACCAGCCAAACACCTAAAATTACATACTTTAAATGGGTATACTGAATGGTGTATGAATTATACCACAATAAAGCTATTAAAAATTTAAAACATAAAGTTTTATCTGCCCCCACATACTAAAATTAACTCAAACTCATCAAAAATCTAAATGTTAAGCGCTAAAACTATAAAATTCTTTGAAAATACACAGCAATAAGTCTTCATAGCCTAGGATTTGGCAACAAATTCATAAAAAGGAAACCAAAAGAACAATCAACAAAAGAATATACAGGTAAATTGGACTTCATCAAACTTAAGTTTTTTGTGGAGAGCACTATCAAGAGTGCTAGGATATCCACCCAATAGGAAAAAACATTTACAAACCACGTATCTAATAAAGGTCTCATATCTAGAATATATACATGACTTCTACAACTCAACAACAGAAAAAGATAAAGGAAACGATATAGGAAAAAGTCTGAAAATGTATGGTGATGATGGCTACACAACAATGTAAATGTACTTAATGCCACTGAAATACACACCTAAAAATCTTTAAAATATAAATTTTATGTGTGTATATTTTACACTCTTTTTTTCAAATAAGTGAAGGACTCAAATAGACCACTTCTCCAAAAAAGATGAATAGCCAATTAGCACAGGAAAAGATGCTCATTAGTCATTAAGGCAACGCAAATAAAACGATGAGATACCACTTCACATTCATTAAGATGGATATAATTAAAAAACAAAAAACAAAAAACAAAAAACTAGTAAGTATTGGCCAGGACGTAGAGAAATTAGAATCTTCATACACTGATGGTAGGAATGTAAAATAGTGCGGTGGGGTAGCCTGGGTAGCTCATTCGGTTAAGCGTCCCACTCTGGATTTCAGCTCAGGTCATGATCTCACGGTTACTGAGATGGAGCCCTGAGTCGGGCTCTGCACTGACAGAATGAGGCCTGCTTAGGATTCTCTCTCCCTCTCTCTCTGTCCCAACCTCGTTTGTGTGCACACATGCTCTCTGTCTCTCAAAATAAAGAAAGATGGGGGAAAAAAAGGACCTTTGTGTTCATGAACTGGAAGATTTAATATTGTCAAAATGTATATACTACTGAGGGGCACCTGGCTGGCTCAGCCAGTAGAGCATGGAATTCTTGATCTCAGGGTTGTGGGTTTTAGCCACACACTAGGCATAGAGATTACTTAAAAATAAATCTTACCCAAAAAAGTACATACTACTGAAAGCCATCTATAGATTCAACTCGATCCTTACCAAAATTACAAAGGCATTTTTTACTGAAATAGAAAAAAAAACCCTAAAATTTATATGGAACCATAAGAGACTCCTGAATACTCAAAGCAATAATGAGGAGCAAGAAGAACAAAGCAAGAAGTCTCACACTTTCTGATTTCAAAATACATTACAAAGCTACAGTAAACAAAACAAACATAAAAACAGACATATTGACCAAAAGAACAGAAAAGAGAGGCCAAAAATAAACCCACACATTTATAGTAAACTATCTTCAACAACAAGGGCAAGAATATACAATGGGGAAAGGACAGGCTCTTCAACAAATGTATGGGAAAAGTGAATATCCACTTACAAAAGAATGAAATAGAACCTTTAACTTATACCATATACAAAAATCTACTCTAAACTAAGTAAGCCTTAAACTTAAGACCTTAAAGTCCTAAAAGAAAATATAGAGGAGGGGCGCCTGGGTGGCTCAGTCAGTTAAGCGTCCGACTTCAGCTCAGGTCACGATCTCACACTCTGTGAGTTCAAGCCCCGCGTCGGGCTCTGGGCCGATGGCTCAGAGCCTGGAGCCTGCTTCCGATTCTGTGTCTCCCTCTCTCTGCCCCTCCCCTGTTCATGCTCTGTCTCTCTCTGTCTCAAAAATAAAAAACAAACGTTAAAAAAAAAAAATTTTTTTTTTAAAAGAAAATATAGAGGAAAAGTTTATTGACACTGGCCTTGGCAATGACTTTCCTGGATGACACCAAAAGCATGGGAAACAAAACGATAGATATGCAAGCTTCTGCACACCAAGGGAAATGATCAGCAAGGTGAAAAGGCAACATACGGAATGAGAGAAAATATCTGCAAATCATATATCTGGTAAAAAGGAAATATCCAATTTGTAGAAGGAACTCTTATAACCCAACAGCAAAACTATCCAATTTAAAAACGGGCAAAAAAGGGGCGCCTGGCTGGCTCAGTCAGTAGAGCATGTGACTCTTGATTTTGGGGTCCTGAGTTCAAGCCTAACATTGGGCATAGAGCTTGCTTAAAAAACAATAAATAAACAATAAATAATTGTAAAAATGGGCAAAAGATCTGAACAGACGTTTCTCAAAGACATAAAATACAATGGTTTAACAGGCATAGAAAAGCCGCTCAATATAAGTAATTATCAGGGAAATGCAAATCAAAACCACAATGTAGTGTCACCTTACACCTATTAAGATGGCTATTCTCAAAAAAAAAACAAAAAAAACAAAAAAACAGGTAACTGTTGTTGAGAATGTGGAGGAAAAGGGAACCCTTGTACACTGCTGGTGGGAATGGAAATTGGTACTATGAAAATCAGTATGGAGGTCTCTCAAAAAATTAAAAGTAGAAAGAAATAAAATAAAACTAGAACTACTAGGGCACCTGGGTGGCTCAGTGGGTTAAGTCACCCGACTTTGGCTCAGATCATGATCTCCCGGTTTGTGGGTTGGAGCCCCACATTGGGCTGTATGCTGTCAGCACAGAGCCTGCTTCAGATCCTGTCTCCCTCTCTCTCTACACATCCCCTACTCACGCAAGCACACTGTTTCGCAAAAATAAATAACCACCAAAAAAAAAAAAAAAATTGAAATCAGGATCTCAAAGAGATATATACATTCTCATGTTCACCACAGCATTATTTACAATAGCAAAGACCTGGAAACAACCTAAATATCCATCAATACATGAATAGTTAAAGAAAATGTGGTATATATGCATACAATGGAGAGTTATTCAGCCTTTTTTTTTTTTTTTATTTTTTTTTAAACTTTTATTTATTTTTGAGACAGAGAGAGACAGAGCATGAACTGGGGAGGAGCAGAGAGAGAGAGGGAGACACAGAATCTGAAAAAGGCTCCAGGCTCTGAGCTGTCAGCACAGAGCCCGACACGGGGCTCGAACTCATGGACCGTGAGATCATGACCTAAGCCGAAGTCAGATGCTCAACCGACCGAGCCACCCAGGTGCCCCTATTCAGCCTTTAAAAAAAATTTTTTTTTATGTTTTATTTTATATTTGAGAGAGACAGCGAGCAGGAAAGGAGCAGAAAAACGGAGACAGAATCCAAAGCAGACTCTAGGCTCCGAGTTGTTAGCACAGAGCCCAATGCGGGGCTTGAACTCACAAGCCATGAGATCATGACCTGAGCCAAAGTCGGACACTTAACCATCTGAGCCACCCAGGCACCCCAACTTTTTTTTTTTTTAAAGCAAGCTCTACACCCAACATGGGGCAACAACTCATGGAACAAATCCAGCCACTTACTACAACATAAATCAACACAGAAGACATTATGCTAAAGGAAATAAGTCAGACACAGAAAAACAAATTCTACACGATCCCACTTATTATCACAAATATAACTAGTCAAATTCACAGAAGTAGAATGGTAGTTGAGGGGGGAAGAGGATATCAGGGAGGTGTCAGTTAAAGCGTACATAGTTTCACACATACAAGATAAATTCTAGAGATCTACTGCACAGCATAGTGCATACAGTTAACAATACCATATTATATACTTGAAAAATGTTAAGGGGATAGGTCTTATGTTTAATGTTCTCAAAAGAAGAAAAAGGGGAGGTGCCTGGGTGGCTTAGTTGGTTAAGCAACCAACTTTTGATTTTGGCTCAGATCATGATCTCACAGTCATGAGATGGAGGCCTGCATCAGGCTCTGAGCTGAGAGTGGAGCCTCCTTAAGATTATCTATCTCCCTCTGCCCCTCTCCCCTGCTCACGCTCTAGCTCTCTAAAATAAAATTTTAAAAAATAAAAAACAAGAAACAAACATTTAGGGCACATCCACAAACTAACCGCCTAGGTGCTTAAAAAAAAAGAGGGAAGAAACTTTTAAGCCCATGGTTCAATGTATGACATTATGTATGGTGCTAATTCTACAGATGTATACTGATCTTTAAGTTTATCAAGAAGTATAGATTAAATATGTACACTTTTGTGTAACAAAAAAAAAAAATTAAAGGGGAAAAAGGTTAAAATTACCATATGGCACAGCAATTCCACCCTGGGGTATTTACACAAGAGATTCAAAAATAGGTATTCAAATAAAACTTGTATACAACTATTCACAGCAACATCATTCATCATAGCCAAAAAATAGAAACAAAAGGAACAACAAGTGTTGGCGAGGATGTGGAGAAAAAGGAACACTTTTGCACTGGTAGTAGCAATGCAAACTGGTACAGGAATTATGGAAAACAGTATGGAGGTTCCTCAAAAAGTTGTAAGTAGAACCACCCTACAATCAAGCAACCACACTATTGGGTGTCTACCAAAAAAATACAAAAACACTAATTTAAAGGGTTATCTGCACCCTGATGTTTATAACACCACTATTTACAATAGCCAAAAAATGGAAGCAACCCAAGTGCCCAATGATACATGAATGGATAAAGAAGATGTGATATATGTATACAATGGAGTATTATTCACCCATAAAAAAGAAAGAAATCTTGCCATCTGTAATGACATGGATGGAGCTCGAGAGTATAATGCTAAGAGAAATAAGTCATTCAGAAAAAGACAAATTTCATATGATTTTACTCATATGTGGAATTTAAGAAACTAAACAAATAAGCAAAGGAAGAGAGAAAAGAGACAACCAAGAAATCGACTCTATCTTAAGATAGAGAACTAATAGTCACCAGAAGGGAGGTCAGTGGGAGGAGAGGTAAAACAGGTTATGGAGATTAAGGAGTGCACTTGTGATAGACACTGGGTGAGGAATGAAATTGCTGAACTGTATTGTACACCTGAAACTAACATAACATTGTTATGTTAACTATACTGGAATTAAAATTTTTATTTTTAAAAGTTTTTTTTTTTTTAATGTTTATTTATTTTTGAGACAGAGAGAGACAGAGCATGAATGGGGGAGGGGCAGAGAGAGAGGGAGACACAGAATCGGAAGCAGGCTCCAGGCTCTGAGCCATCAGCCCAGAGCCCGATGCGGGGCTCAAACTCACAGACTGTGAGATCGTGACCTGAGCTGAAGTCAGACGCTTAACCGACTGAGCCACCCAGGTGCCCCAAAATTTTTAAAAAAGATATGTGACTAACAAAATAAATAGATAAGTAAAATACAAAAAATGGGAACAAACCAACATCGATGAATTGATGACTAAAAAAATGTGGTAAATCCACATCATGAAATATCATTTGGCCACAAAGAGAAATAAAAGTACTGATACCCACTATAATGTGAATGAAACTTGAAAACACGATACTACATAAAAGAAGTCAAACACAGAAAGCCACATACTTTAATTCCATTTTTATGAAATGTCTAGTGTTGGCATACCCATTAAGACAAAAGAAGAACAGTGGTTTCCGTGGGTTAGGGAAAAGGAAGGGGCACCTCGTGGAGCATGTGCCTCTTAAATCTCAGGGTTCTGAGTTCAAGACCCACGTTAGGTGTAGAGATAACTTAAAAATAAAATCTTTATAGACAGGTGGGTGGCTCAGTTTATTAAATATCAAACTCTTGCTTTCAGCTCAGGTCATGATCTCACAATTTTTGAGTTTGAGCCCCAAGTCGGGCTCTGTGGTGATGCATGGAGTCTGCTTCAGATTTTCTCCCTCCCTCCCTCCCTCTCTCTGCATCTCCCCTGCTGGCCTGCTGGCTCTCTCTCTCTTTCCAAAAAAAAATTTTTTTAACTTAAAGAATAAAAAATTTAAAAAACAAAATCTTTAAAAAAAAAAAAAAGGAAAAAAGGAAAATGGGGAGCAACTGGTTAAAGAATCAGGAGTTTCTTTTTGGGTGATAAAAATGTTCTGCAATTAAATACTGGTAGTGGTTACACAACACTGTAAATAAAAGAAATGCCAATGAACTGTATACTTTAAAATCATTAAAATGGTGGGGCACCTGAGTGGCTCAGTCAGTTAAGCATCTAACTTCAGCTTAGGTCATGATCTTGTGGTTTGTGAGGCCTGTGTCAGGCTCTTTGCTGTCAGCACAGAGCCCACTTTGGATCCTATGTCTCCCTCTCTCTCTGCCCCTCTCCCTATCCTGCTCCTGCACAAGCACGCCCTCTCTCTCTCATAAATAAATAAATACATAAATTAAATCGCTAAAATGGTAGATTTTATAAGCTATTTAAATTGCACCTCATTTTTTTTTAAGTAGGCTTCAGGCCCAGCATTGAGCCCAAGGTGTGGCTTGAACTCACAACCCTGAGATCAAGACCTGAGCTGAGATCAAGAGTTGGATGCTTAACTGAACTACCCAGGTGTCCCTGATCTCATTTTCTTAAAAACTAAGTATTTAGGGGCACTTGGGTTGCTTAGTCAGTTAAGCATCCATCTCTTGGTTTTGGCTGAGGTTATAATCTCACGGTTTCCTGAGTTCGAGCCCCAGGTCAGGGTCCACACTGACAGTGTAAAGCCTGCTTGGGATTCTCTCCCTCTCTTTTGTCCCTCCCCCACTCACAATGTCCCTTTCAGTATCAAAATAAATACTTAAAAAAAGTCTTTTCACTTAAAAAAATAAAACAAAACAAAAAAACTAAGTGTCTAGTTTCCTAAGGTAACTACTTTTTAAATGGAACATTTTGTATATGGTATGATAAACTTAAAGAACATTTCATTACTTCATAGTTACACTGACATTGTGGTTATTTATTAGTAAATAGATATAACTCAAATCAAACAAATAAATTCTCATACTAGGTAGAAGTTAACATGTAGCTTTACAATACAGTACAGATTTGCAGGTAACATTTGTCTCTCCAATGTTTTTAAGCCAACTTGACATGCAGACATGAAAGAAACTAATAATCAAATGTCTACCTCCAATTTAATCTTCCATTTATAAGACAAGAGTCCACTAAAAATACATTAGTAATGAACAGTGCCCTTAGTCCTTTGTAACAGAAGAGGCAGCATAGCAGAGAGAAAAATGCTCTGAAACCAGATGGCCCTGACTAGAATACTAGCACCATCACTTGGGAAACCACTCAATCTGTCTAACCTTGTATTTCCTAATGTGTAAACCTGAAATAATGACTGTGCCTAGCAACTCATGGGGTTGTTCTGAGGATTATAAAATGAGATAATACTTAAGTGCTTAGTAGAGAGCCTGGCTGCCTAGCATATGGAATTCAATATATGTTAAATATTATAATTAACAATAGGAGCCAATATCCACCATATGCCATGCGCTGTGCTAAGACTTAATTTTCCAAATATTTTATGCATTAAGATACTAAACATAGGAGTCAAGTGTGGTCTCAAATGGAGATCTGTCCAATTCCAAAGCCCATGTTCTTTCTACAATGCCAAACTGCCTTTCTATACAACATATTCATCTTTATAACTTTGTCATTATTTATCAACTAAGGGAGAAGTTAATTAAATTACTTCACATTTCATATAGAAAAGTAAAAACATAATAAGGCTAATTAAATACAATGTTTATAAATACTTAAAAAAAAAAAAGAAAAACTACAGGGGAGCCTAGCTGACTCAGTAGAGCATGTGACTCTTGATCTTAGGGTTGTAAGTTCGAGCTTCATGCTGGGTGCAGAGCTTACTTAAAAAGTTAAAAACTATATTTAAAAATAAATACATACATACATGCTATAATGATTTCCAGTTGGTCAATTTTAAAAAATCCTTAACAGCATAGAAAAACTCTTACGATTTTTTAAAATGGGATTTAATCTATGTTTTTTCCTAAAGAGTAGCAACCAAAAATAAGAAACAACTAAATACAACTAAATACAAGGGGAGGAATATAATCCAATCATTTAAACAAAAAAAGGGAGAACTCAGGTAAACCTAGACCTTGAATACCCACCTTGAACAACATCCTTTCCTGCCCCACCCTCCCTAACTAATCACAACATATTCAACTCTTTATTCTCCTAAAGCAGCAACTATTTCAATCTTTGGAATCCTAAATCATATTCTTCTCAGCCTAGCACACATTCCCCTGCCCCAACTTCTACCATATTCCCATCTTACAAATGGCTTGCACATAACAAAAAAAAATAATAATAAATAACTGGCAAATGAATGCACTGTCTCAGTTATTGTTAGTAATTATCAAAATGCAATAGTACAATAAAATATACTTGCTAGTGTCACTTTTATTTTTTTATTTTTTTAAAATGTTTATTTATTTTTGAGAGAAAGAAAGCATGCAGTGCAAAAAGAAAGGAACCAAGGATCCAAAGCAAGCCTCCTGCGGACAGCAGAGAGCCAGATGCAGGGCTTGAACCCACAAACCATGAGATCACAACCCCAGTGGAAGTCGGACACGCAACTGACTGAGCCACCCAGGTGCTCCTAACTTCTAAGTTTTAAAAGTGACTTTGGGGTGACTGGGTGGCTCAGTCGGTTAAGTGTCCGACTTCAGCTTGGGTCATGATCTCACGGCTTATGGGTTCCAGCCCCATTTCAGACTTGCTGATGCTGGGACGGAACCCGCTTTGAATCCTCGATTCCCCTCTCCCTCTCAATGCCCTTCCCCATCTCTAAAAAAAAAAAACAAAAAAAAAAACAAAAAAAAAAACACCTTAGAAAGTAACTTCTACTATAAAAATAACCACATAAAAAATTAAGTAAAATTCATTCTGTCAGGACAATTATTACCCTAATATCAAAACCAGACAGGGACATTCCAAGAGAACTATACACCTATACGCTAGTATCCCTAATGCCTGAAAATGTAAAAATCTTCAAGAAAATACCAGCAACCCAAATACAGCAACCTACAAAAAATATACAACTCTACACAAAATGGAATTTATCCCAAGAATGCAAAACTGGTTCAATATACAAAAAAATCAATATAATACATACATTAAAAATGAAGAGGGAAAAAAAAAATTTTTTAAATAAAAAATAAAAATGAAGAGGGGATGGAACTATACCAAAATAAAAAGATTTTGTACAGTGAAGGAAACCATCAACGAAATGACAAGGCAACCTACTGAATGGGAGAAGATATTTGCAAATAATGTATCTGATAAGAAGTTAATATCCAAAATATACAAAGAACTTACACAACACAAAAAATCTGATTAAAACAAATAGTCTGATTAAAATAATCTGATTAAAAAGGAGCAAAGGACCTGAATACACACTTTCCCAAAGAAGATATACAGACTAACAACAAATCACCCAAGACAAAATTAAGGGGCTAGCTCAGTTGGTAGAATGCACGACTCTCAATCTCAGGGTCCTGAGTTCAAGCCCTGTGTTGGGGCATGGAGCCTACTTACAAACAAAACAATTCCATTTAAAATAGCATCAAAAAAGTTTAGAATTAAATGTTTAAATGGAGTGCAAGGGGCGCATGGGTGGCTCAGCAGGTTAAGCATCCGACTTTGGCTCAGGTCATGACCTCATGGTTTGTGAGTTCGAGTCCCACACTGGGCTCTGTAATGACAGCTCAGAGCCTAGAGCCTGCTTCAGATTCTGTGTGTCACTCTCTCTCTCTGCCCCTCCCCTGCTCACACTCTGTCTCTCTCAAAAATAAATAACATTAAGAAATTAGAATAAAATAAAATGTTTAAAAAAAAAAAAGGAGTGCAAGACTTGTATGCTGAAAACCATAAACCACCACCAAACAATATTAAATACCTAAATAAATGAAACAATATTCCATGTTTAGGGATTGGAGATAATATTGCTAAGATGAAGAAAAGCCTCAAAACAATCTATAAATTCAACACAGTCTCTATCAAAATTCCAGTTCCCTTTTTTGCAGAAAGTGACAAGCTGATCCTAAACTGTATATGAAAATGCAAGGGGACAGAATAAACAAAACCACCTTGAAAATGAAAAACAAAATTAGAGGACATACACTTCCTGATTTCAAACTTACTACAAAGTTGTATCAATCATAAATGTGTGGCAGTGGCATAATTATGGATAGACATACAGATCAACAGAAGAACATAATTGAGAGTCCACAAATAAATCCTGACATATTTACAAGGGTGCCAAAATCATTTACTAAAGAAAGAATAATCTTTTCGACAAATGGTGCTGGGACAACTAGATACCCACATGCAAAAGAAGTTGGGCTCCTACCTCACACCATATACAAAACATTCTAAATGGATAAAAGACCTAAATTTAAGAGCAAAAATACAATTTTGGAAGAAATCATAGGAGTAAATCTTCCTGATTAAGATTTTATTTTTTTTTGCTTGTTTAGTATGTATCTTTTTAAGATTTTATTTTTAAGTAATCCCTAAACTCAATGTGGGGCTTTAACTTACAACCCCGGGATCAAGAGTTGCATGTTCTACTGACTGAAACCAACCAGATGCCCCATCTTCCTGATTTTATATTAGACAATGTTTTCTTACATATGACACCAAAAGCACAAAGAAAAAAAAAATTAAATAAACTGGACTTGATCAAAATTAAAAACCTTGTGCTTTGGGGCGCCTGGGTGGCTCCATCAGTTAAGCATCTGACTCTTGATTTGGGCTCAGGTCATGATCTCAATGTTCATGAGTTTGAGTCCCATGTCCAGCTCCATGCTGCCAGTGCAGAGCCTGCTTGGGATTCTCTCTCCCTCTCTCTACCTCTCCCCAACTCGCTCTTCCCCTCCCTCTCTCCCAAAATAAACTTTTTAAATAAATGGCTAGGGTAGAAAATTTCATGTTATGTGTACTTTACCACAATTAAAAACTAGGGCACCTGGGTGGTCAACTGGTTAAGCATCCGACTCTTGATCTCAGCTCAGGTCAGGTCTTGATCTCAGGGTCATGAGTTCAAGCCCTGTGTTGGACTCCATGCTGGGTGTGAAGTGTACAATAAATAAACAAACAAATAAGTGGATGAATAAATAAATAAAAGGGGTGTCAAGGTGGCTCAATCAGTTAAGCATGCAACTCTTGATTTCAACTCAGGTTATGATCTCACTGTTCATGAGATGGAGCCCTGTGTCAGGTTCCATGCCTATAGCATGGAGCCTGCTTGGGATTCTCTCTTTCCCTCTCTCTGTCCCTCCCCTGCTGGTGCTCTCTCTCACAAAATAAATAAACATTTAAGAAAATAAAAATAAGTTAAAAAATAAAAAATAAAAATTTGAGGTGCCTGGGTGGCTCTGTCAGTTAAGTGTCTGCCTCTTGATTTCAGCTCAGGTCATGATCTCAGTCATGAGATTGAGCCCCACCTCAGGCTCCATGCTGGGCATGGAGCCTGTTTAAGATTCTCTCTCTCCCTCTCCCTTTGGCCCTCCCTGTCCCACTCTCTCTCTCTCTCTCAAAATAAATAAGTAAATAAGTAAATAAATAATAAAAAATAAAGAATTCCCACTGAAACAGGCACATTCATATACTGCTGGTTGGGACTGTAAACATATATACTTACTCTAAGTGGTGAAGCATAGCAATATCTTTTGAAATTATATATGTATTTAATTTTGACCCACAAGCCCAGTTCTTGAGAGTAGAGATTTATTTTACAGATGTATTTACATACACTGAAATATGTGTATGTATGTATGTATGAATTATGCATATGGTTGTTCACTTTTAGCAAAAGAATATATGAATTGAAAATGTCCATATTCATACAATAGAAACGAATCCACATGTAAAAAAGAATGAGAGAACTATGTTATAAAATGGAAAGATTTCAGGGCACCTCGCTGGCTCAGTCGATACAGCATGCAACTCTTGAGCTTCAGGTTCTAAGTCTGAGCCCCACGTTGGGTATAGAGATTACTTAAAAATAAGATCTTAAAAATGAATAAATGGAAAGATTTCTACAATATATTAAATAAAAAAGCAAGATTATGTGTGCATAATCTGCTACCTTTGCCATAAAAAGGGTGGGAGGTGCCACAGGAATTGAAGGTATTAAATGAGCAGACAACGAACAAGGGTACTTCACTGGTTACCTTTTTGTACTGTATTTTTGAGCCACATATCTATGCAAAAATTCAATTCAGTTTAAAAGTAGAAAGTGGGGGCAGCTGGGTGGTTCAATCAGTTAAGCATCCAACTTTTGGTTTTAGCTAAGATCATGATCTCACAATCACAGTTTGTGGGTTCAAGCCCCAGTCGGTCTCTGAATTAACAGTGCAGAGCCTACATGGGATTCTCTCTCTCCCACTCATATTCTCTCTCCCTCTCTCAAAATAAATAAACTTAAAAATAAATAAGTAAGTAAATAAATAAATAAATAAATAAGTAGTAGTAGTAGTAATAGTAGTAGTAGTAGTAGTAGAGGTGCCTGAGTGGCTCAGTTAGTTTAAGGGTCTGACTCCTTGATTTTGGCTCAAGTCATAATCTTAGGGTCCTGAAATCAAGCCCACATTGGGTTCCACACTCAGCGCTGGGCCTGCTTAAGATTTTCTCTCTCCCTTGGGGCAACTAATGGCTCAGTCCATTGAGCTTCTGATTCTGTTTCGGCTCAGGTCATGATCCAAAGGTTCGTGAAATCAATCCCCAAGCAGGGCTCTGTGCTGACAGCGCTGATCATGCTTAGGATTCTCTCTCCCAATCTCTCTCTCTCTCAAAATAAACATAAAAAAAAATAGGATTTTCTCTTCCCCCTTGGCCGCTCACAGGAAATTTCTCTCAAAACAAAAAAACAGTAGTTAATCATGGTCTATTTTGCATACTTAAGCATTCTTTTTTTTTTTTTTTTTTTTTTTTGAAGCGGGGAGCAAATGAGAGAGAAAAGGAGAGAGAAGCGGGGCTCACACTCACCTGAAGAAGGGCTCAAACTCAAGAACCATGAGATAATGACCCGAGCCAAAGTCAGATGCTTAATGACTGAGCCACCCAGGCGCCCCTTAAGCTTTCTCCTTTAATCAAAACTATTCATAGGGGCTCCTGGGTGGCTCAGTCGGTTGAGCGTGCAACTTCAGCTCAGGTTATGATCTCACGGTTCGTGGGTTCGAGCCCCGGGTCAGGCTCTGTGCTGACAGCTCAGAGCCTGGAGCCTGCTTCAGATTCTGTGTCTCCCGCTCTCTCTGTTCCTCCCCTGCTCGTTCCGTCTCTGTCTCTCAAAAATAAATAAACATTAAAAAGAATTTAAAAAAAAAACTGTTCATTTCGGGGATTCTGGGTGGCTCAGTCGGTTAAGCCTCCGACTTCAGCACAGGTCGTGACTTCATGGTTCATGAATTCAAGCTCCACATCAGGCTCTCTGCTGTCAGTGCAGAGCCTGCTTTGGATACTGTCTCCCTCTCTCTTTGTCCCTCCCCCACTCTCTCTCTCTCAAAAATAAACATTTAAAAAATATTTCAAGGGGCACCTGGGTGGCTCAGTCAGTTGAGTGTCCAACTTCTGCTCAGGTCATGATTTCACAGTTTGTGGGCTCAAGTCCCGCATCGCGATCTATGCTGACAAGCTTGCTCAGAGCCTGGAGCCAGCTTCGGATTCTGTGTCTCCTTCTCTCTCTGCCTCTCTCTCTCTCTCAAAAATAAACAAAAGTAAAAACTATTTCAAAAATAGGGATGCCTGGGTGGCTTAGTCAGTTGAGCATCCAACTCTTGGTTTGGGCTCAGGTCGTGACCTCCCTGTTTATAGAATCGGGCCCCATGTCAGGCTCTGTGCTGACAGCTCAAGAGGCCGCAGCCAGCTTCAGATTCTGTGTCTCCCTCCCTCTCCCTCCCTCTCTTCCTCTCTCTCTCTGCCCCTCCACCACTTGTGCTGTCTCTCTTTAAAATAAACATTTTGAGAAACTTAAAAAAATTTTTTTTTAAATACGGGCGCCTGGGTGGTTCAATCAGTTGAACATCCAACTCTTGGTTTTGGCTCAGGTCATGATCTCAGTTTTGTGGGTTTGAGCCCCGCACAGGGCTCTGTTCTGACAGCAAGGGGCCTGCTTGGGATTCCTTCTCTCTCTCTGCCCCTCCCCGACTCACACAGTCTCTCAAAAATAAATAAAACTTTAAAAAACATTATTTTAAAAATAAATAATTTTTTTTAAAAATTCATTTCTTGTTGGATAGGTGTGGTAACCAGCCTCCAAGATGGTCCCCAATGATTCCCATCTCTAGGTATTCATGGTATTCAACCCATGGTTTTCCCCTCCCACATTTATCCCCTTAATTCTTCCTGCTTGGTCTCTCCTCTCTTGGATCACTCACCCTGGGGGAAACTAGTACATACTATGAGCAGCCCTATGGAAAAGCTCATCTGGCAAAGAACTAAGGACTCCTACAGCCAACCAGCAACATTTTCTTGGACAGGGATCCTAGAGCCTTTAGAGGACTGCAGCACTGGCTGACATCTTGCTTGTAATCTCATGAGACACTGAGACAGAACCACCCAACTAAGCCACTCCCAGATTCCTAACCCTCTGTGATATTAATGTTTGTTTTAGCCTGCTAAATTTGAAAGTAATTTGTTAGGCAAAATAGATAACTAATACAGAGGGAAACATTCCTTTCACAGCTTTAAGAATTTATGTTTTCAAAAAGGTATTAAAGACACTATAAAAATTGTCATCATCATGGTACTGGATATTAAAATAAAATCCATATTAAATCAGTAACTGTGACAGATATGATTTCTTCACATTTTTATGTCTGTAAAGTTAATCAAATACATAGAAGCACAATAAGCTTTGAATCGATAAAAGAAATCACTTCAAAACACAGATCTGGGTAAATGAAAAATCAAACTTCAGCTGTACAACTACAGAAAAGCATTCACTAAAACTGAAAAGAGACTGGGGCACCTGGGTGGCTCAGTCAGTTAAGCACCCAACTCTATTTTGGCTCAGGTCATGATCTCACAGTTTGTGAGATCTAGCCCCACATCAGGCTCCATGCTGTCAATGCAGAGCCTGCTTGGGATTCTCTCTCTCCCTCTCTCTCTGCGCCTCCTGCACTCTCATTCTCCTTCTCTCAAAATAAATAAAAAATTTAAAAGAAATGCAAAAAAAAAAAAACCAAAACCAAAACTATTGAAACGGTACGATCCTTTTGCAAAGCCATAGAGAAGTACACACATCAAGATACAAAAAATTTAACCCATTACCCTGATATTCTACTACCAGCAGTTTATCCTTAGGAAATAATTCCACAAACAGTATTATGAAATTATTACAAGGAAATAATTCCACAGATATTACCTATCAAGACTCTACTTACAACTCTAACATCTACTCCACCAAAGAAATTATTTCAGTGGTTTAATTAACTGCACTGTAATACTTCTGCCCACTCTACTATGTTAAAGAAGAACATCTGAAATGTAGATTTTATTACCTCTCAACAACTGCTCTGCAATTCTTTACTGATGGTGGCATAAGTAGAGGTGCTATTCCTTGATATACTTAATATAAAAATAAATTCAAGACATTGTCAGTTGAACCAAATGTAATTTGAATAAATGCCTTTAGATGTAAAATTCCAAAGACAATTAGGATAGCATTAATGTCTATTATTTTTAGTGAGTACAGAGACAACTTCTACATCACCTACTTGCACCAGGGACCCCCAACAGCTCCAATTACACTATCAAGAGAAATTTGAGATGACAAGGGGAATATACCGTTGCAATTTACAAAGACTAACCTTCAGACTCTTCCTGGTATATAAGGGGATATCATATAACCAGTAATTATTTTTAATTTAGTCTAATGGGTAAATACAATTGTTCATACTCCAAAATGGATTTTATCCTTCCAGCAATCTTTAGCAGAATATTATGGTATTTTATATAAAATCACTCGAATGTGAAAAGGACTTTAGAAACCTTAATAAGTAATTTTGCCTAATAAAGCAACACTAAAATCTGTTCCAACTTATTAAGGGGAAACCACAAATGTGTATGACTTTGTTGGTTCTCTAATAAATTATCTAAAAGTGGAAGCAATGTTTAAAATTATGGTTTGTATATAACCATTACAAAGAATGTAAAGCATCTAGGATATATAA
The DNA here is from genome assembly GCF_018350215.1 of Panthera leo. NCBI lineage: Eukaryota > Metazoa > Chordata > Mammalia > Carnivora > Felidae > Panthera > Panthera leo. The sequence goes on from NC_056679.1 coordinate 172,987,772, forward strand.
AGAACTCTCAAAACTCAACAGTTTAAAAAAAAAATCAAACAATCCAATTAGAAAATGGGCAAAAGAGATGAACATATTTCACTAGAGGATATACAGATGGCAAATAAGCACACAAAAAGATGTTCAACATCATTAGCTATCAGGAAAATGCCAATTAAAACCATAATGAGAGATCATTATATAACTATCAAAATGGCTGAAATAAAAACAGTGACAACACAAGTGCAAATCAAAACCACAATGAGACATCACCTCACACCTGTCAGAATGGCTAAAATAAAAAAAACACAAGAAACAAGTGTTGGCAAGTGGAGAAAAAGGAACCCTTCTGTACTGCTGGCAGGAATGCAAACTGGTACGGCCACTGTGGAAAACAGTATGGAGGTTCCTCAAAAAATTAAAAATAGTATTACCAGATGATCCAGTAGTTCCACTACTGGGTATTACCCAAAGAATACAAAAACACTAATTCAAATATATATATATGCACCCCTATGTTTATTGCAACATTATTTGCAATAGCCAAGATACAGAAGCAACCCAAATGTTCATCAACAGATGAATGAATAAAGAAAATGTGGAAGATATATATATGTATCAAACAATCCAATTAGAAATGAGCAAAACATACATACATACACATACACACACATATATAACAGACTATTACTCAGCCATAAAAAAGAATGAGATTTTGCCATTTGCAACAACATGGATGGATCTAGAGGGTATAAGGCTAAGTGAAATAAATCACAGAAAGACAAAAATATATTTTTCACTTGTGGGATTTAAGAAACAAAGAACAATTTTTTTAAAAAAACCGACAAAAAACTAGACTCTTAAATATAGAAAACAAATTGGTGGTTACCAGAGGGCATGTAGATCTCGGGGAGGGGTGAAAAAGAGTAAGATACACTTATCTTGGGGTGCCTGGGGGGCTCAGTTGGTTGACCATCTGACTTGGGTTTCAGCTCAGGCATGATCTCACAGCTTATGAGTTCAAGCCCTGTGTCAGACTCTGTGCTGACAGTATGGAGCCTGCTTGGAATTCTCATTCCCTCTCTCTTTTGCCCCTTCCCCACCCTCTCTCTCTTTCTCTCAAATAAACTTAAAAAAAAAAAAAAAAAAAAGAGTACACTTATCTTGATGCACACTAATGTATAGAATTGTTGAATCATTATACTGTACACCTCACAGTAATATAACCTGTACATTGTACTGGAATTTTAGAAAGAAAGAAAGAAAGAAAGAAAGAAAGAAAGAAAGAAAGAAAGAAAGAAAGAAAGAAAAAGAAAGAAAGGAAGAAAGGAAGGAAGGAAGAAAAAAGATTCACTCATATGAGGACTTTAAGACACAGAACATATAAACATAAGGGAAGGGAAGCAAAAGTAATATAAAAACAGGGAGAGGGACAAAACATAAGAGACTTTTAAATATGGAGAACAAACAGAGGGTTACTGGAGGCATTGTGGAAGGGGGGATGGGCTAAATGGGTAAGGGGCACTAAGGAATCTACTCCTGAAACCATTGTTGCAGTATATGCTAACTAATTTGGAAGTAAATTAAAAAAAGAAGAGAAGAAAAAAGAAAAAAGGAAAAGAAGCGCCTGGCTGGCTCAGTTGGTACAGCATGTGACTCTTGATTTCAGGGTTGTAAGTTCAAGCCCTACAGTGGGTGTAGAGATTATCAAACCCCACCCCCCCCCAAAAAAAACAAAAAAAAAAAAAACTTAAAAAAAGAAAAAAATAGACCAAGAAAAAGAAAGAAATAGTGATAACACCAAATGATGGCCAAGATGCAAAGAGACTCCATCACTCATATACTGCCAGTAAGAATGTAAATGATAGAGTTGCTCTGAAAATCAGCTTGGCAGCTTCTTATAAAACTAAACATGTCACTACCATATGATTCAGCAATTGTACTTGGGCATTTATCCCAGAGAAATGAAAACTTATGTTTACACAAAAACCTATATACAAATGTTCATAGCACTTTTACTTCCAATAGACAAAAATTAGAATAAGGCCAGATGTCCTTTAACAGGTGAAGGGCTGAACAAGCTGTGGAATATACACTGTGTGGAATATTACTTAGTAATAAAAAGGAATAAAATATTGATACATTCAATAAACTGAAGGAATCTCCAGGAACTTACACAATATAAGTGAAAGAACCCAATCCCCAAAAGCTTTATACTATATGATACCATTTATGTAACATTTTTAAAATAACAAAATTTTACAAACAAAGGACAGAGTAAGTAATTAGCAAAGGCTGGGGAAGGAGCTGTAAGAAAAGAAATGGGATTTGATGTAAAAGGGCCAAGGGAGGGATTCTTGTGGTGTTGGAACTGTTTAGTATCTTGACCGTGGTGACACATATGTGAACCTACACCAGTGATAAAAATGTAGAGAACTTAATATACACATTATATATTCTACGTACTACACAAAATGAATACAGGTAGATCTGGAGACATCTAGAACACATCTTCTTAGAAATACAGAATTTTCTTCTAGGAAAAAAAAACCATGAAAAACAAAAACTGGGTTCACGTGAACAAGATTGATGGATTAGACCAACATCAATATCCTGGTTGTAATATTTGACGTTTTCATAAAACATTACCATTGCAAAACCAGGCAAAATGCACAAGAGATCCCTCTGTATTATTACTTAAAACTACATGTGAATCTACATTTATCTCAGTAAAAAATTTCAATAATAAAAATGAGAGTGGAGCTCTATCTACATGCTCATATGAAAATATGTCCTTAATATATTAACCAAGGTACTGAACACATATACAGGCCATTTACATTACCAAATTTTAAAAAAAGAAAAGGTTTGTATGAAAAGAAAAGTTTAATAGAACATTAAGTACATGAGGGGTGACAGAAATAGAAACTTTTACCTTCCATTTTTAATTCTGACTTTTTTTTGCCACAAATATTTATTACCTTTCTAACTAAAAAGAATCACAGCCAGGGTGCCTGGGTGGCTCCGTTGGTTAAGCATCTGACTTTTTTTTTTAATGTTTTTATTAATTTTTGAGAGAGAGGAGAGAGAGTGTGAGCAGTGGGGGGGGAGGGGGGGGAGAGAGAGAGAGAGAGAGCGAGAGAGAGAGAGAGAGAGAGAGAGAGCGAGCGCGCCTTCCAAGCAGGCTCTGTGCTGACAGCAGAGAGAATCTGATATGGGGATTGAACTCACGAACTGTGAGATATGACCTGAGCCAAGTCAAATGCTTAACCGACTGAGCCACTCAGGCACCCTGTGTCCCACTCTTGATATCAGCTCAGGTCATGATCTCACAGTTCCTGAGTTTGAGCCCGGCATGGGGCTCTGCACTGACAGGGCAGAGCCTGCTTGGAACTCTGGTCTCTCCCTTTCTCTTTGCCCCTTCCCTGTTTGCTCTTTTAAAACAAATAAATAAACATTAAAAAAAAAAAAAAAAATCCTAGCCATTTCTTCAAAAGGCCACACTTGAAATTATTTTAAAAGTCTAAGGAACAATCATTCAATGAAAATCAAACCCACCACTGCAAAAGAGATGGGATCTCCTTTCAGTGGGTTCTTGTGAAAACTAGGGGGTAGAGATGTAACATTTACATCCATGACAATGACAAAAGACAACCAGCAAAACAACGTAATAGTTATACCACTTAACAGCTTGGAGAACACAAAGATCCTGATCCCACTACACAAAGTAAATTCTCGTGATTACCAACCAAAAATGGATAAAATTCTATTAAACAGAAATAGAAACTGTCAACAGTTTATGTCTTTAACTTACCAAGTAAGGCAGAAGAGTTCAGAAGAATAAAGAAAAAAAAGCAAAAATGCAAAGACAGGCTTCTCGAAATTCATGACTAACTCTCCCAAAAGGTGTTTGGTTCTTGCATATAATAGGCATTGCTTACTGAGCACCTACTTCAGAACTAGCATCTAGTATCTTGTTGCACTCTCAAACAAACCTGTAGATAAGGTACTAGCCCCAATTTAGAGATGAGGAACTGGGCCTCAGAGATTAAAGGGACTTCTCCAACTAAACAGGAAGAACAGTACACACTCAGACACACTCAGAGATCTGTTCAATTTAAGACCATTATGATTTGGGGTACCTGGGTAGCTCAGTAAGTTAAGTGTCCAACTCTTGATTTCGGTTCAGGTCATGATCTCGTGGTTTGAGATTGAACACCACGTCAGGCTCTGTGCTGACAGTGTGAAGCCTGCTTGGGATTCATTCATTCTCTCTCTCTCTCTCTCCCTCTCTCTCTGCACCCCCTCCCACTCACGTGCTCTCACTCTCTCTCAAAATAAACTCAAAAAAATAGTAATAAGACCACTATGATTTAATATCCACAATTAAAAGACTGAAAAGTGAGGGGGCACCAGGCTGGCTCAGTCGGTGAAGCATCCAACTCTTGATCCCAGGGTCATGAGTTCAAGCCCCAAGTTGGGTGTGGAGCCCACTTAAAAAAAAAAAAAAAAAAAAAAAATTACCTTGTTAAAAGATTGAAAGTGAGAATGTGGAGAAAAATATTAGGATATTAGGAAACTCAAGTTCAAAGACCTTAGAAATTGAGTGCATGAGGAGATAAAGTCAAAAAAATTCTGAGGTTTTAAAATTTGGTACACCGAGGAGAAGAGCTGACAGTCCATTCATCACCTTCCTATCTAAAACTTACTTCCTGGGGCACCTAGGTGGCTAAGTCAGTTAAGCCTCTGACTTCGGCTCAGGTCACGATCTCACCTCTTGTGGGTTCAAGCTCCACAATGAGCTCTGTGCTGACAGCTCACAGCCTAGAGCCTCCTTTGGCTTCTGTGTCTCCCTCTCTCTCTGCCCCTCCCTGCCTCTCAAAAATAGATAAACATTAAAAAAAATTTTTTAATAAGTAAAATAAAATCTACTTCCCTCCCCAAGTTGTACTGCTATAATAGCACCATCCACCCTTTCCTTTGGTAACTATATAAAGGACTACTACAAAAAAGGCATCATACTACATACTGTTAATATGCAACGATGAATCAGACCAAGAGGATAAAGACATGAGCCAGGGGAGGGTGTGAAGTAAAGCAAATCTAATCTATTAGTAAATAGTTCAGTCTGACTGAACCCAGAACACCTTGGATATAGCATATATGAGATTTGAGAAAGTCAAGAAAGGGTCCTATCAAAGAGACACTAAATATGGGCTTTGTTTGTTAGGTAAATAGGGAAAGAAGTGAGGCACTGAAGGTAAAGCTTTAACCAGAGACCTAGAATTTCTCATTTTGGAGGTCAGAAGTAATTTTGGATAAGACAGACTGGAAAGAAAAACTATATGAAGAGTGATAAAAACCTCATAGTAGAATGGGAATTAAGAAATGAAAAAAAGACTGGAGAATCTGTGTAATTTAGAAATCGCATAATGGAGTGCCTGGCTGGCTCAGTCGGAAGAGCAGCATGTGACTCTTAATCTCAGGGTCATGAGTTTGAGTCTCACGCTGGGTGAAGATTACTTAAATAAAAATTTAAAAAATAAAAATAAAAATAAAAACTTAAAAAAAAAAGTCAACTCTTGGGGTGCCTTGGTGGCTCAGTCAGTTAAGCATCCAACTTCAGCTCAAGTAATGATCTCGCAGTCAGTGAGTTCAAGTCCCACGTCAGGCTCTGTGCTGATAGCTCAGAGCCTGGAGCCTGCTTCAGATTCTGTCTCCCTCTCTCTGCCCCTCCTCTGCTCACACTCTTTCTCTCTCAAAAATGCATAAACATTAAAAAAATTTTTTTAAAAAGTCAACTCTATAGGATGACATACAAGACCTATGTTTATACTTTACCTCCTCACAACCCCATTCTCCCAGATTCCTATCAAAAGAATTTCTTGGCACTTCTATATCCTACTCCTTCTAACTTACTGGCATGCCTCTGTTCAATTATACATAACCTTTCTGTGAAGTTCTTCAGGATTACTCCAGACATGCCACAGTACTGTATTTATAACACCTATTAAACTACTTACTATTCTGTATTGTCAATGTTTACACTGGTGTTCCTTAAATAGTAAAGTTCCTTAAAAACACAAAGTAGGTCTTACCTTTTAATACTAGCAGTGCCTGGCACAGAGAAAGCACTCAAATGTGGTTTGATCATAAAAATGAGGGACTCCAAAGTTTCCAGCCTTGAAATGAACAGGAGGATGATGCCGTCATTAACACAAAAGGAAATGCATGTTTGGCATAAAGGATAGGTTCAAAATTGAATATGATATAAATAGAAGAGAAAGTTGGTTGGCGATTAGAATTTCTTGGTCTGAAGCTCAGAAGTCAGATCAAGAGCATTTTCACACAGCAGAGTAAGAATAAAGTAAATCCATGAAAGTGGATGAGACTGCAGAGAATCAAAGAGGAAGAAAAGACAGTGAGCAAAGAAGGGCTGTTTAAAGGAGTGGTGGTCAAATACTGCAAATCTAATAGGGTAAGTATTGAAGTGTCACCTGAGACTTATAAAAGAACAGTTGCAGCAGAGTGGAGGATATAGAAGCTAATCCACAGAGCTTTAAGGAGAGGTTAAAAAAGCAGTTAACTCTTGCAAGAAATTCACCATTAAAGGGGAAAGATCATTGGAAGGGTTATAGGATACAGGAAGATGCCTTTAGAATAGGAAGGTATCATCCCGTTTTTAGGCAGAAAAAAATGATGAAGTAGAAAAGTAGAAAATAGACTCCAGAAGAGGAAAGAGGAATGAGTAACACCAGGTCCTCTAGCAGGGAGGACATGAGAACAGAACATGAGAGGTATGGAGATAGGATCTATTTTCTTCTTAGACAGGAAAGAAGAGGGCAGAGAATTGCTGCAACGATGAGAAGAGCAGAGAGAATCTGAGGAATCATTGTCTCAGGGACCACCACAAGCCATACAAAGATCATCTGCACTCATCTCTCCTTCTTTCCTCAAATCCAGACTCTGATTTTGCCTCCAAACCAGACAGCCCAAAATGGCTGCCAATTTCCCTCCTCTGAAATAATCTTTTCGATTTACCCTCTCTTTCTACTACTAATTCTGCCCATGTTTTTTTGTTGTTGATGGGGGTTTTTTGGTTGGTTTTTTTTTTTTTTTTAATGTTTTATTTCTGAGAGAAAGAGACAGCCCATCAGCAGGGAAGGGCAGAGACAGAGGGAGACACAGAATCTGAAGCAGGCTCCAGGCTCTGAGCTGTCAGCCCACAGCCCAACAGGGGGCTCGAACTCACGAACCATGAGATCATGACCTGAGCCAAAGTCAGACGCTTAACCGAATGAGCCACCCAGGTGCCCCCAAGTCTAAGTTTTAACTACTATTCCAACAGACTCTGACATCCTAAGGTTGCCTCTATTCTCCCCCAGCCAAAGTTTTTCAAACACAGATTTCATCAGATCACTTCTCAGCTAAAATCCCTTGCTGGCTCCTAGTCCTATCACTTCAACATCAAATGCCACAGTCCAAATTTTTAGGCCCTATTACCAGACTACACTTATCCTACCCAACCAATCCTCAACAAATACTTCCTGAAAATACTATGTTCACTTAATTCTCTACATGCAAAATACCCTTCTAGGAGGTACCTGGGTGGCTCAGTCAGTTAGGCATCCAGACTCCTGATTTCAGCTCAAGTCATGATCTGTTTGTGGGTTTGAGCCCCACACTGACAGCGCAGAGCCTGCTTGAGATTCTCTCACCCCTCTCTGTGCCCCTCCCCTCCTTGTGCTCTCTCTCTCAAAATAAACTTAAGAAGACGTAAACAGCCTTCTAAACCCAACCAAACCCAACCCAGCCAAAGCCAATTCAAGTTCCACTTCTTCCTTAAAGCCTTGACTACTCTAGGTTTCATTCATCTCTCCACTCAACTCTTTAACCACTTAAACATCCACAGCATAGAACTCAGTACAGGTGGGTGGTTTTTGAGTACTTTGTAAATCCCCAAGATTGTATAGGATTGTTACAACGCCAAAATATCTATTTTTAAATGGCAAAAAGAAGCCTCTATTCAAACATCTTTCTATGGACAATATAGTGTCTATCTCCACCTAATAATGAACTACTATTACAGTGCCAGTCAATTACAAGGTAAAACTGCAAACAAATCTGGCAAAAAGATGCTGTGTTTCGGGGCGCCTGGGTGGCTCAGTCGGTTAAGCGGCCGACTTCGGCTCAGGTCATGATCTCGCGGTCTGTGAGTTCGAGCCCCATGTCGGGCTCTGTGCTGACAGCTCAGAGCCTGGAGCCTGTTTCAGATTCTGTGTCTCCCTCTCTCTGACCCTCCCCCGTTCATGCTCTGTCTCTCTCTGTCTCAAAAATAAATAAACATTAAAAAAAAATTAAAAAAAAAAAAAAAAGATGTTGTGTTTCTTGAAATCAATGTAAATAATAAAGAAAAACCACTCTGATTACAGGTATGGAAAAGATGATCTAGGTCAACCAGTAAACAAGTGACAACTGACAACAATAGGACAGAAACTTCAAAAAGTGACATGATAAACATCAAAGGATTAAGATATGTTGGGGCGTCTGGGTGGCTGAGCTGGTTAAGCATCCAACTCTTGGTTTTGGCTCAGGTCATGATCTCACAGTCTTGAGTTCAAACCTGACGATGGGCTCCTCAATGACATTGTGGAGTCTGCCTGGGATTCTGTTTCTCTCCCTCTCTCTCTCTGACCCTCCGCCAATCACGCATGCACTTTCTCTCTTTAAATAAACTTAAAAACAATGTAAGTCAATGACATAACAGAGGGAAAATAAAACAAGATCAGTAAAATAGCAGTTACCACTGAGTATGCAGGCATTTCTACGATTCTCTCTTCTTTGGTATATGCTTGAAATTTTCCATTGTGGACATTTTTTTTCTTTTTAAATGTTTATTTATTTTTGAGAGAGACAGACACAGAGTGTGAGCAGAGGAGGGGCAGAGAGACAGAGAGACATAGAATCTGAAGCAGGCTCCAGGCTCTGAGCTGTCAGCAGAGAGCCTGATGCGGGGCTTAAACTCACACACCACGAGATCATGACCTGAGCTAAAGTCAGATGCTTAACTGACTGAGCCACCCAGGCACCCCTATTGTGGACACTTTTAAAAGAGAACCTTACTCAAACAGATTACCTCACTATTTTACAAAAATTTAACCTCATTATAATCATGAGAGAGTGAAACAAAATAAAGTATGTCACCTCCCTCTTATACAATTTCACTGGACAATTTTTTTTTAATTTTTTAATGCTTATTATTTATTTTGAGAGAGAGAAAGAAAAAGGAGGAGGAGCAGAGACGGAGAGATTTCCAAGCAGGCTCCACGCTACTAGCACAGAGCCCCACACAGGGCTTGATCCCACAAACCTTGAGATCCATGACCTGAGGCAAGATTAAAAGTCAGCCGTTCAACTGACTGAGCCACCCAGGTGCCCCTGGACAAAATTTTTTTTACTCTATTTGATTCTTGCCTTATTTTAACAAATAGTTGCCATCACAACCAAAGTTTTGATAAAGGTTTAAAAAGTTTATTTTCATATTTCTTCATTTTAATTTTTCGATATAAAATCCTAAGTAAACCCTTTTCTCCTTATTATGAAATTTTAGTTCCCACTGTAAGTGGATTCATTTTTAGTCACCTTCTTTAGATTAAAAGTACAATATGTACATCAGACTATCCTGGAGCTAGCTAGCTACATCCTAAGAATTTTGAGTATCCCTAAATTCATGAATACCACCACAATTTAAATTCTCCATAAAACATCTAAGGGAAGAGTAGAAAACAAACTGCTACAAACAGCCTAGTGAGTAAACCAGGCCCAGCCAAGAGTGTCAGAGACCTTCAGAAGTCACTACAGAAAACCAAGAGTACTGAGATAATTCTAGGATTTCAAGGGTTTTAGTTTTGTCTCTAATAATCTCAAGTGCCTTGAAGGATGACCTGTCTTTTATGACATCTTTCACTACAAAGCTATGAAGATCCAATGAGACAATACAGACCAAAGCACTCAATAAGTTGTAAATTATTGCCTGTTTAAACTTAGCTCTGGGACCAACTTTCCTTCAGTATTTTATCAAGTACCTACATATTATTAATCACTATACACTGCATACGTTCACTGGCAGGAATTAGAAGGTGTCAACCCAATTAGATATAAAAGCACCAAGTCAGGATTATTAACTATAATGACAATCATTATTCACATCACTATATTCAGATAAAATAACTGAAAAGCAGAGGATAAACTGAAGAGGCTGCTTATTTATGGCAAAGGGCAAACAGTCTGCTTATAGCTAGACAGACAAAACAAGACAGTATGATTTTGAATCATGTGCCTTTCTCTAACTCTATAAAGGGAATTTACAATCCTAATAACTATATTACTCTCACCAAGAGAATCACAGTATCACATAACAAAAAATACCAACAGCATTTGCTAATGATTTTCTAAAATTTCCAGCCCTAGGCATAGAATCTAATGCAGAGTAAATAAGTGCTCTATACTTGCTGCAATGAATCAACTGTGCAGTAATCTGTATATATTAAGTGTGTAGCCATATAGAATTATTTTTAATTACACCTTTCCCAAACTATGTTATTCAGCTAAATTTGCAGTCTAACACTGACTTCACTATTTCAAATCTTCAGCTAAAAAATATCAAAGGCAAAAATCAAAGCAATACACTGCATCCACGACCTTAAACCAAAGGCCTACAATTGGTTACTCGCCTCTTCAAGCCCATAAAGTCTTTAAGCAATTTATACTTTCTGCCAGAAAAAAAAATTTCTATTTATATACAATTTTGCTAACTCCCATTTTAGATACATAACATACTATCTATAGGCTCCAATATTTTCAATTGTTTATAATAGAGCCAATATTCCAATGACATCTCTTTGACAAGAAACAGATTTATGTGTCATTATATATATGCTTCTAGAGAAACATCTCCACTGTCAAATGCAAGATTTTATGTAAACACAAGGGCATCACTATATATGTAAAAAAATTTCCATGTGAACCCAAGAAAGAGTTTGTCTAAGCTGCCAATAGGTCACCAGCACAACTTATCCACCCTAAAAAATACCAAGGACAATACAGACTCAAAGTGACTACCAAAACAAATTTTTAAAATGTGCAACTGCCAACTTAAGAAACCAAGGAGTACTAAAGCATATTTAAAACATGAATCAACAAACAAAAGCAACACACCCACATTCTCTGTGACTTTAAAGAATATCAAGGCTATACGGTAAAGTGAATGTTTAATGCACTCAAAACAGTCACCACATACAATTTTTTTTCTGATTAAATTTTTATATAGATTGCAGAGGCATGGAAGTAAGGAGATCCTCCATGGTGACACTGCAGGTGACCATAACAATACATCTGGGGAGAAACAAAATCTGAATGAAATATTTAAAGCTGAGAAAAATTTTTTAACAACCAAGAAGTTTGATTTTAAAGGTGATGAAACTGAGGCTAAGAGAACTGAGCATTCCGCTAACTATGGACAGTCCAAGAAATTCTGTATAAGATCAAATAAAAAAGAACTTTATCATTTACCACTCGTTAACAACAATACACAGCACTACTAAATAACAACTCAAAGTAGATTTTCTTCCGTTTCTATACACTTACACATACCACAACACACACACACTTCAAAATTAAAACCTAAGTTCAAGAGTCTACTCTGATGGTGGCAGTTACCTACAGCAATAGGATACTATACCTTCACAACAGGTAGTTCAGAAAAACTGGCCTAATTTAAATTTTGACTGATGTCCAAGGTCTTCTCATCTTAGCTACTTTCAATTTGTACCCAAAATGCACTTCAATGTGAAGCAAGCATCACCCCATCAACTAAAAAAATACGCCAGGCCTTACGTAAAAAAAGAACTCTAGGAAACTAACTGGTTCACCTGCACTCATGATACCAGTACGCCAAAACATTTAAAAAATAACTAAGTAAAACTAAACAAATGTATGTTCCATCTTGAAAAATGAAATCTGAACTCAATTAAAGGCCCTTAAAAGTTTTAACTCTTAGCCAGTCCTCAACTGAGAGTTAACTGGAAAAATCTGAGGGAAAAAAAAATCATACAACAGAGATAAATTTAAAAATCAGAGTAAAATCTCCCCAAAAAGCCTATCATTAGTAATAGGCACTCAGCTGTGAACTGATAAACAACCAAAAACCAATCAGTTATGTTTCCCTTTAAGTTGCCTGTATATATACACTTATGTATATATTTAAGTTGTACCAAAAACTGCTTACAAATGGCAATTCCTGTGAAGTAGATGATGATGAAGTTCCAGGTAATTCTAGCATGTTTCCTAATGTACTGGTACTGGAATCTGGATCATCCTGAAAAGATAAATTTATTGAATTTAATTGCTCTTCTATGGTAACGTTTGTATCTCCTAGTGAAAAGGGGGCTGGGAGAAGGGCTGCTTTTTCATTGCTGCCGTCCACTTCATTTCTTTGCTTATTTTTCTGTGTTTCAGTTTGAGGAGCTAATGGCAAGAATGGCGATTTGACTGCACCATTTCTACTCTCTGATGTGCTGTCTTGTTCATTTCCCATGGCCACGTCTACACCATTCTCTGATTTAGGCTCATAATTGCAGGTGGCATTGGTCTGAGTTTCCTCAAAGATCTCCTCTATACTCTCATCCTCTGTGACTGGCTGTTCTGGGTCCATTTCAGAATCTACATCTGCATCGTCCACACAAGTAAAATTCTCAAAGTGCAGAAAGCCATTCTTGATAGTCTTTGTTACTTTTACCTGGAGTTCAGGGGAGTTATTACAAGAGGGTTCCTGTTTCATAGCAAGTGCTGTTGGACCACCAGGACTCAAGGAAGTGCAAACAACTGGCGACTGAGCTCTTGAATCACTTTTTTCAGGGTCTTGAAAGGATTCTGATCCATCAGCAGACCCATTTAAATACTCTACATTGATCATGGAGGCCAAATCCTGTAGTCTCCGCAGTGGAATGTAACAAGATGGAGAATCTTGTCCATAAGCATTTTGGGATGTTCCACTGGCAGTCGATAACTGCATAGTACACCCATTAAGTGGCTCAGAAAAATTGGATTGACCATTACCGAAAGGGCTGTCCTTGTCTTCAGGGGCATCTAAATTCACTGGATTGGAAAAGGGCAGCAGACAATTTCTTCTAGGTAGTTCACAGGTCTGATCCATCCTGGGCCAGCATCAACCTGAAATCCAAAAACAGCAATTAATCTTAGTTTACAGGCCATTTGACTCTTATCTTCAAAATGGCAGCCACTTCTGAAGGCCTAGTGGCCTCAATGCCTTTCTGCTGCACTTCCATGGGCGGAAAAAGTTCCCCAGCTGACGATGGAAAAATGGCCTCGGTGAGCCTCCGCAAACTCCATCTTCCCGGAGCTGGGCAGATCTTGCCACATGCAAACAGCCCGTCCCTTTTTCCTGCACTGCAGACTGGTGGACAGTTGGGCTGAACTAACATTAAAATCCCTTTGGCAGTAGAAATTCCTAAATCTCAAACAGAAATTGTCCTCCCCATCCCCCGCTGGTGGGGGGGTGGGGGGTGTCCAGCGGCCGGATCTCCCAAAGGGAGAGGGCTGCAGGGTTCGAAGGGGGCTCCCGGACGCTGCACAAAAAGGTTACCCTCCTCCTTCCTGGATCGCTCGGGCGCAGCGGTCACAATAGCGCTGCACCCTGCGCCCAGCCGGCACTGAAGCCTTTGCAGCGGCCGTGCCCAGGCCGCAGGCGAGTCGGCCTAAGCGGGTGCACCCCGAACCTCGCCTTTCAGACTGCAAGACTGCTCAGTCCACGGCTGCAGGGCCCAGAGGCCACGACGCGGCAGGGGGAGAGAAACAGAGGCAGCCGGCGAAGCCGAGTCAGGGCAGCAGCAGCTGCTACAGCTTGACAAACATGGCTGCTGCCGACGCCGCCGCCGCCTGCCCGGGCCGCGCTCCTTCCCGCAGCCGCGGCAGCACCTCCTGGCCGAGCCGATCGCACTCATCAATATTAAGCAGCAAGCAAAGTTTGCTGCAGGAGGGTAGCCGGCCCCGCGCCCACCAGCTGGCTACCTGTGGGGAGGCGGAGGCCGAGGTGCGCGCGGGAGGCCGGCGGGGCACGGGCCGCGCGGGGAGGAAGTTCTCCGCGGCCGGGCCGGCTAGGCCTGAGCCCGGCTGGTAGTGATGGAGGGGGAGGGGGCCCGCGGCAACAACGCCGCGGGCCACCAACACCGCGCCGCGCCCGGCCCTCACCCGCGCCCCTCACCTCACGGCCACCACCATCTTCCCCGCCCGGCCGCCTCCTCCCTCTTCGCGCCTGCCCGCCACCCACCCAAGCGCACTAGTTACCGTGCCCCGCGCCCCCTCCCGGGCCGGCTGGGGGGAGGGGGTGACCCTCATTACACTGGGGCGCGAGCGGAGCTGAGGGGAGAGAGCGGAGCCGCTCGCTGCACCCCCCTCCCCCCCGCGTCTCTCTTCAGGGGAGAAGGCAGCGAGCGCGACCTGCCCCGGCCTATTCCGCCGCCGCCTCCTCCTCCTCACACCCCCACCGCGCGCGCCCCCGCGGCGGCGCGTGCGACCCAGCGCCTCGCGCCGGCCCGCGTGCGGCTGGGGCACCGAGTGCGCGCGCACCCCTTCCCCCCACCGCGCGCGCGCTCCCTCTCCTCACTCTTCGGGGTTCAGGGCGGGTGAAGTCGGGCTCGCGAGCGCGCCGCCCAATCAGCGGAGCCGCCGCTGCCGCCCCCTCCCCTCCCCTTGCGCGCCCGCTCGCGGCCCGGGCCTACGGGCCGGCCCGGCAGCCCGGGCGGGGCCTGAGGCAGGCTCCCCAGGGGCCTCGCGCGCCTCCCCGGAGTGTCTGGGCCTGCGGGCGTCGTGGGTGGCACTCAGATCCCCTCACCTACCTCAGGGCGCTACGCTGGCCCCGGGCTGCACACGGCTCCTGAACCCTACCCGTCTCGAGCCCCATCCCCGGCGGCACCTGGCCCGGCTGAGGCCTGTCCGACCGCCCAGCCGGCCCCGTTCGGGCCCGCGTCAGTCCCAGCCTCCATCTTAGGTTACAGCCCGGCTCCCCATCCACTGGGCACCTGCCCTCAGCTCGCTCGGCTCGGCCCGAGGCCAAGGCAACCCCCCTCCTACCGCGGGGCTCACCTGGGGGCTTGGGCTGGGGTCTTCGAAGCCTCAGGCCCCGAGCAGGCGTGGCCGCAGGTGAACCCCCTGCCCAGCCGCACCCCAAACCCACACCACCACCACCACCACAGACCAAGCTGAGCAGGAAACAAAATGGAGGCAGCAGCTCGGGTCTGCCTCCCAGAGCCAAGCTTGTGCAGCCCCAGGGCTCCCTCCTGCCGCAGGCCCGACGCCCGAGAAGCAGGGGGCTGGCTCGTTCCGGGGAAAACAGGCAGCCGCCCTAGAGCAGCGCAGTCAGGCTGGGGACTCGGCCCTGCGGTCCCCACAGCCCCTCACCCACCACCCCTTCCCTTCCCCCTCCTCCCTATTTCTCTCCCTCCCCCTGCCCGGCCTTGCGGGGTGAGCGGCGATCGGGAGCCGGGTCGGGTCGGGTTACCCGCCCGGGCACTGGCTGCCCGGCCGTGGCCTCGGCCGGGGGATGAGGCCAGGCGACCCCCGCGCCGAGCCCACCCCCCGCACCGGAGCCGGGCAGCAGCCTGACTGCGCGCCCGCACCTCGGCCTGCCGCCGTGCGGCCCCCGCCCAGTGAGGCCGTGTCCCCAGCCCGGGTACCACCGGGACGAAGCTCCCTCACCACCCCCGAGCCCAGGGGTCCTCGCTGCCTCGGGCGGGGCGAGGGGAGCGCTGGGGGGAGGGGTCCACTAATCCCTGCACCGCCTCCCGCGCCTAGTCTGGGTCTGGGCCTGGCACGGGGACTCGGGCCGCAGGCGCGGGCGGGCGTCAGTAGGTGTGTGCGCGCGGGGCAGGGGACGCGAGCTGGGGGCCCGGAGGGGCCGCGCCTCGCACCGCGGACGCTGCAGTTCTCCGCACCCAGGCAGATGGCCCTCTCGTGCCACTGCCGCCCAGCGCAGGCCGCTTGCTCCGCAGCCCTGATCCCCCGGGAGCGCGCGCCTCGCCCCTGCGAGCCGGGCTTCGGGACCCCGGCGGAACTGCGCTGGGAGGGCGGACCGCCCGGCTGGCCCAGCCAGGCCTAATGGCCTAATCGCCTAATCCTCGGCCTGGTGTGCTGTCTGCTCCCAGGGCGTCTTGGAACTCGAGGCCTGCACCCAGCGCGCGGGGCCCCGCAGCTCTGGCCTAGAGCGGCCGCGACGCGTCCAACCATCAAAGACGGCGTAAGGACAGGTCAAGGAAACCAAACCCATGCTCACCCCGAGACTCCGGCCCCCTAAGCCCTTCCCCCAGTTCTCTCTGACTTCGTCGCCCCCTGGGCTTGAACCCCGGCAAAAAGCTCACCTCTGCAGCTAGCTGTTAACCTAAAGTGCTAAGGGCATCCTCGCTGTTGAGAGAAAACCACAACCTACCGCCATAAAAATCCCGCCTCCTCCAGAAAGCCTTCTGTGATTAGAGTTAACTCCATCTCAAAGCTGAGGGCGCCGCCCTCGAGAGCCACGTGACCATGAGTCCTCCCTGAGCTTAGTAAATGTGCATAATTATTGCCCCAGTGGAGTGTTTACCCGCAGCCCTTCTATCTGTTAGCCGTGAGCCCACTTGGGAGAAAGGCCGCTTTTGGCCTTGTCCTGCGCGGCGTCGGCACGGGAGTCCCTAAACGCCACCCTTAATCCTTCCCCACCTTTCTCCCGGAGACTGGTCCCAGTAGACTAGGAGTTCAGGATGCCCCTAATCTCCTACTCTCCAAAGCCCACAGTCCAGCCCTGGAGACACGCAAGTAAACAGGTCCATAGCACACCGTGTAGGTGCTGGGATGCAGCCCCTGCCAAGACACCAAGCAGGCTTTCTTAGAGGGAAGATGTCCCCTGGAACCAAAGTAATGCGCCCCCACCCCCACCCCCGTACTCCAACTATGACCCCAGGGGGCCTCTGAGGTACTCTGAAGGTTCCCAGGTACAAAGTAAGGTTGGTAGTGTTCTGTGCACTAGGACCAGCCAGAGAAAAGCTGGGTCTACACCACAGGGTCCTGCCCTACAGGGACCAGCCCTTGCTCTGCTAAGGAGTCATTCCTGCCAACCCCATCTGGGCAATTCAGTGGGGAAGCTTTGACTGTTTCCTTCTTCACACCTAATAATTTGAGCTAAGCATTTCTGACTGACAATTACCCCCTGCCAATTGCCCCAATTCATCAAGGCTCCTCTCAACATTTTACTTTCCCACAGACCAACCTGAGGGCTTCAGAGCTGCCCCTGTCTGGGCTTGAGCCAGTCACTTAACAGCCCCAAGCCTCAGTTTCCTCACCTGTGGCAAAATGAACAGGGGTGGCTGTGAGGTTCTTCCAAGGGAAAGGTAAGTTTTAGGAGCCTGTGCAGACTAAGCACCTGGTGAATGCTGAAATGTAATTCATTGCTTCATTCAGCAAACAATTTCTGCTTTCTGGTCAATATGCTGGGTGCTGGGAAAAACAAAGGACTAGATGCCTGCCCCAAGAATCCCCAGGCCTCAGGAAAAGACAATTAAATAAAGGTGCTGAGTATGAAGAGGTACGGGGACAATGGTTCCTCCCAGAGCTGACCTCTGGACATCACTGCTCTACGGGAAACCCTCTTTACAACTTTCCAGCCCCCAAGAAAAAGCAGTAGGGGTTAAAAGGGAGACAGGCAGCTGGATGAACAGGTTACTGGAACCCCAGGGTAAAACTCTTGGACTTTCCTGCCTGTTAAGTAGAATTTGGCTGCAATGGTCTCAACTACAACAGCCCCCTCTGGGGCCTCCGCATCCACCAGGCCCTGGCCAAGCGCCTCATGTATGTTTGTTTTGGGTTGAAGGGACCCACAGGACCACATATTCTCACAAGGACACTGGCTCTTGAAGTCAGAGAAGAAGGGACAGGATTTGGTCCTACCCTCCTCCTCATCTTTGCTCAGGGACCTTTTCTGGCCCTGTATCTCTCATCCTTAAGACTGAGATTAGAATCAAATACGTGCTAAGTCTCTGCTGTATGCTAGATACCATGCTGGGCACTTGACGCACCTTAGTTCCTTTAACCCTTCAGCAGCCCTGTGAAGAACTGAAGTCCAAAAGTTTAAGCAAGGTGTCAGAGTCTTAACTGTCACCTGGTGTGCTTGGCCTTATCTGTTGCTCTTAGCTGGCACACAGATACCGTCTTTAAGGGCCCAACACAGTGCCTCACCCACAGGTGTTCAGGAATTTGAGTGTCAGGCAGTGAGATTACCTTAGCCTCAGTTTCCTCATCTGTGAATTATAGTTACTGATAATTCCTACCCTGCTGAGATAGATACCTGTCAAGACTTTTGGCCAGTGTACAGTGACCCCTTTTTTCTTAGAACTGCCCCCCTTTCATTCATTAATTCTACAGATATTTATTAAGCTCTCCCCTCATAGCCTTGTGAAGAAGGCAGATATATAAAAACAAAGTAGAGAACTGAACAGTAAGAGAGAAGCTGAAGGTGCTGGGGGATTTGGGGAGGCCTCAGGGGCAGTCAGGGAAGCAATAAGAGGTCTCAGGTAAGGATGGGAAAGGCCATGGGTGCCTGACTATGCAGGGCCTTGTTGTTCAAATTAAAGAATTTAGGCTTGGGGCACCTGGGTGGCTCAGTTGGTTGAGGGTCCAACTTGGGCTCAGGTCATCATCTCGCTGTCCAAGTGTTCAAACCCCATGTCAGGGTCAGTGCTGGCAGCTTGGAACCTGGAGCCTGCTTCAGATTCCTGTCTCCCTGTCTCTCTGCCCCTCCCCTGCTCTCACTCTGTCTCCCTCTCTTTCGACAATAAACATTAAAAAAATAATAAAAAGAGTTTTTAAAGAATTTAGGCTTTCTCTGGAGATCAGTAGGAAACCATGGAAGGTTATGGATCACATCTATGCAGTACAAAGCTCACTCTGCCAGCAGTGTCCAGATGACATTGATACTTCCTCTAGAAACACTACCCTGGCCGGGGTCTTGCCTCTGGGATATGCTAGAACTGTCATATCAGCAACAGTTGTGGCTTCTCCTCCTTTGTTCCAGATATCCTCCAAGACACCCTCTCATTTAATCCTGAGTTGAGCACTGTTGTTCTCCCCATCTTCAAGAGAGGAAGCATGACTTTGTCAAAACCAAACTCCTAACCCAAACTCCCAGTTCACACTCTTCATCACCACTGGACGTGAACATCATCTGCTTTCTGCCTAAACAGCCAGGTCTGGTGGGGAGGTATGGAGGCCTTTGCTAATTAGTCCTAAATGCTGCTGGTAAACACCACAATCATCCCTTTTTATGGGTCTAGGGGTTGGGAATTCCTTTCTCTGCCCACTCAGTGGTTTCCCCAGAACTGGATCAAGCTTCTACTTAAGATCAAGGAAGGATTGGCCACATCTGAAGCCATATAGTTTTCCAGCAGTGTTTCCTTCCTACCCCAAATACCAGGTTTCTCTCTGCTAATCTGACCCTGTAGCCCCAGCCCGAAGCACTCAAGTTTCCACCTTCAAGTGTTCTTTTTCTCAGATATTCTCTTATGAAAGCCCTGTGTGTGGTGACCACTAATCCCTGCCCTTTTGCCCTCATCACTTCCCTGGCTGCCCAATGTACTCACTGTGCCTGGACAGGCTGTATTCCATCCAGCCTGTGCTCATACTATTCCCTCTGCCTTTTCTACTGTCAGGCAAACTCCTACTCAATCTTCGGGGCCCAGTTTAGAAGACTCCTCCTCCTGGAACCCTTCCCTGATCCTACCCCAGCAGGCAGTCATTTTTCTCTGAATGAGCCACTACAGTAACCATTGGCTTACAAATACAGTCCCAGCCGGTTGGTGAGCCCCTTACACCAGGCTCAGGACATATACTTCTCTGATCTCCAGTGACCAAGCCCAAGACTGTGAGGCACAGAGAAGTACTAGAGAAACATTTCCTAATGCCTGATCTGTCCGCTCCCCTCTTCTCCATGTTCATGTCTCCATTAGACAAAAGAATTATGGTTTGAATTATGGACCAAATAGGTAAGACTTAAACCATCCCTGGGGTGCCTGGAAGGCTCAGTCAATTAAGCTCCCAACTTCAGCTCAGGTCGTGATCTCACAGTTCACAAGTTTGAGCCCCACGTCAGGCTCTGTGCTAACAGTTCAGAGCCTGAAGCCTGCTTTGGATTCTGTGTTTCCCTCTCTCTCTCTACCCCTCCCCCCCTCATTCTCTCTCTCAAAAATAAGTAAAACATTAAAAAATTTTTAAATACATCTTAATCAAAACCTTGGGGCTGTAGATTCAGCTCTATTTTTTTTTCAGCTCTATTGATCTGGAGAAAACATCCCCCTTATTTCTAAAATGGCAGTCAGGCCCCATCATCAAATCCCTCAGCCAACTGACTGACTATCAGTCCAAAAAGATGACTCTGTTTCTCAATTAAAGCCATTATGTTATTATGCATCCTGATGACAACCGTCATCTGCCTTCTTCTGAAGGCAGAAGAGACTTGGTCTTGTGTAAACTGTTCCACCACAGGGCCTGTGTTTGCTGTTTCCTCTGCCTGGAGGACTGCCCTCCCAGGTCTCCCAGGATTCTGTCAATCAGCTTAAGAGTCCCTCTTCAGACAGGACCTCCTGGCTCCTCCCTCACCTTCAGAAACCCTATCCACTCCAGGTCACTCTATCACATCTTTCCGTTGAAGTGACTTAGAGCAATTGTCATTCTCTGAAATTATCTGATTTTTTTTTTACTACTTCTTTCTCTATTTTATTTTTATTGAGATATAATTCACACACCATAAAATTCACCCTTTTAAGAGTACAATCCAGTGGTTTTTAATAAACTTACAAAGTTATGCAACCATCATCATGATGTAATTCCAGAGCATTTCATTACTCTTAAGAGAAACTCTGTGCCCATTAGCAGTCACTCTCCATTCCCTCCCTTCTCCTAGGCCTTGGCAACCACTCTACTCTCTGTCTCTATTTGCTTATTTTGGACATTTCATATCAGTGAAATCATTTAATATATGGCCTTTTATTTATTAAAAAAATTTTTATTAAGCAATCTCTATGCCCAATGTGGGGTTTGAACTTACAACCCCAAGATCAAGAGTCATATTCTCTACCAACTAAGCCAGCCTGGTGTCCCTAATATGTGGTCTTTTTATGTCTGGCTTTTTTTTTTTTTTTATCATTGAGCATAATGTTTTCCAGGTTCATTCATCTTGTAGCATGTATCAGTACTATGCTCCTTTTTATGGCCGAATAATATTCCACTGTATGGATATAACACACTTGTTTATCAATTGATTTCCCTCAGTTGATGGATATTTGGGTTGCTTTTACTTTGGGGCTATTATGAACAATGTTACTCTTTTTTTAAATGTTTATTTATTATTGAGAGACAGAGAGAGACAGAGCATGAGCATGGGAGGGGCAGAGATAGAAGGAGACACAGAATTTGAAGGAGGCTCCAGGCTCTGAGCTGTCAGCACAGAGCCTGATGTGGGGCTCGAACCCACCAACTGCAAGATCATGACCTGAGCCGAAGTTGGATGCCCAACTGACTGAGCTACCCAGGCACCCCTGAACAATGTTACTTTTAACATTTGTGTACAAATTTTTGTGTGGAGGTAGGTTTTTATTTCTCTTGGGTATAAATCTAGGAGTGGAATTGCTGAGCCAGATGGTAACTCCATGTTTAACTCTGGAGAATTTTTTTGAAGATGTTACCAAAGTGATTGTAACATTTTACATTCTCACTAGCAATGTATAAGCGTTCCAACTTCATCACATTTTTACCAACACTTGTTGTTATCTGCTTTTTTTTGAGTACAGTCATCCTAGTAGGTGTAAAATGGTATCTCATTGTGATTTTCATTTGCATTTCCCTAATGACTAATAATGATTGAGCACCTTTTAGTGTGTTTACTGGCCATTTGTATATCTTCTTTGGAGAAATGTTTACTCAGATTATTTGTGCATTTTTAAAATTGGTTAATTTGTCTTTTGTTGTTGAGTTAAACGAGCTCTTCACATATTCTAGATACAAGTCCTTTATTGAATATAAGATTTACAAATATTTTCTCCCATTCTGTGAATTGTCTTTTCTCCTTCTTGATAGAATCCTTCAAAATACAAAAGTTTTTAATGTTTGTGCAGTCCAACTTGCCGATTTTTTTTCTTTTGTTGCTGTGCTTTTGGTAATATCTAAGAAACCATTTCCTGATCCCAGTTCATGAAATTTTACCCGTATGTTTTCTCCTAAGAGTTTTATAGTTTTAGGTCTTACATTTAGGACTTTGATCCATTTTGAGTTAATTTGTAGTGTGAGATAGGGATCTAACTGTATTGTTTTGCATGTGGATATCCAGTTGTCCCAGCACCACTTGTTGAAAACATTGTCTTTTACCAATGAATAGTCTTGACATCCTTTGTGAAAAATCAACTGAACACAGAAGCATGGGTTTATTTTAGAATTCTCAATCGATCTGTTCCATTGACTGATAAGCCTATCTTTATGTACTACACAGTTTTCATAGACTAATTCCCCACCCCCCACACTCCCATCTTTCTCACTGTCTTGAATATAAGTACCAAGAGGTCAAGACTCCTTTACTGCTGTGTTTCCAATGCCCATAACAGGGCCTGGTGTGGAGTAGGTGCTTAGGTGCTCAGTAAATATTTGTGGATTGAATGAACAAATCTTTGAGTGTGTATAATGCTGTTGGGAAGAAGCCATTGGGAGGGGAATGTTAAAGGTATAGGAGCAAGAGGTCCCTCGGGTCAAGGAGGTGCAAAGTGTGTGAATGTATTGTGGGTGAAGCGATGGGCCCTGGAGCAAAGGAGAAATCCCTTATACTCTGAGAATGTGTAGGGAAAGGCAAAATAGAGCCTCACTATGTTTTAAGTGAGAATGGAAGGAAATTGAGAGTGGTCCCACACAGTACCTCTGTTTTCTTGGAGAGGTAGGAAGTAAGAGGGAAGGCAGGCGGTATAGGCTCAAGGAAGCTAAGAATAGCTGAGGGCCTTGGGGCCTGAGCCCAGAGTTGGACCTAAGCAGTTGGCATACTCATGATTGGATTCTTTCAGGGTTCTAGGGGACAGTAGACGAAGGGGCAAGGGGGAATGTAAGGTTGTAGCCTTGGCACCCAGGCTTGCAGAAACAGGAGAACTATACCACATTGACCATAGGCGACATTTTCTAAACCCTAAGTGCCAGCCATCCCTAGACACACACAGGATAGTGTGAAGTGCTAAGGAGGGTTTAGACAGGGCTACCTTCTGTGGGTGACTTCTAAAAGCTGGAATGACTTGAGGCTGGATTCCTTCTTTGAAATATCTACTTTAGTCCATCCCAACCCAGACCTTAAAAGTCTTCTGAGATCTAGTCAGGGAGGTATTCTCCCTTACTGCAGTAATAAACTAGGTTTTGCTTAATGGGGGGAAAAAAGGTTATGACTTATGGCAGCACAGCTGGCCAACATTCTTGGGATAGGGACAAAGGTAAGCCATGGGGGCCAGCTTGGGAACAGAAATGAGGCCCAGCTAAATGAACCAACATGCCTGTGCCCCTTAATGAGTTTGGCTAGTCTCTAGACTTCCTGTCTACACGTTTTTTGTCTGCAAATTTGTAATATTCTCCACCCTTCAGGAGGTCTTGGCAGATATTCTTTTTTTTTTTTTTTTAATGTTTATTTATTTTTGAAAGTGGGGAGGGGCAGAGAGAGAGAGGGAGACAAAGGATCTGAAGCAGGCTCCGCACTGTCAGCAGTGAGCCTGATGCAGGGCTCCAACTCATGAACTGTGAGATCATGACCTGAGCCAAAGTCAGACACTCAACCAACTGAGACACCCTTCTGGAAGGTATTCTTAAAGAATATAAAAGGAATATAGAGGAACCAAATGGTTGAATGTGGCTAAAAGGGAGAGAGGAGAGTTTTAAGAAGTTATCAGAAGCAGACTATAAAAGGCTCAGAGGCATTGGGGCTTAATTCTGTTGGCATGAGGAGCGCCAAGATCAGATGTAACATTGAAAAAGATGGCCGTGGGACCATGGGGGAGGGTGAGAGTGGAGGGAGAACTGGGAAGATGCTGAGGTCATGAAGCAAGAGATAGCTGTGACCTGGACCAGGATGGTGGCAGGGAAATGGGAATAAAGAATGGACTAAAGGGTTTCAGAAGGTAGAATGGACAGGACCTGGAAACTAAAAAGGAGCATTAAGGGAATATGATGAGTCAAGGCAGGGTCCAGTTTCCAGCTCAGATAAGGTGGCTAAAGGAATGAAGCTATCAACCACTGAGATGGGGAGACAGAAGAAATATGGCTGGGGCAGGGATAGGAAATAGATTCTTTCTGTTGTTGTTGTTGTTGTTAATATTGTATTGTGACAGTTTTCAAACATACAGAAAAATAAGAAAGAAAAATATGACCAATGTCATCTAGATTCCATATATGTCAATATATAGATAGATATTTTAAGTAAGCTCTGCGCCCAACATGGGGCTTGAACTCAGGACGCTGAGATCAAGAGTTGCATGCTCTACTGACTGAGGCACCCAGGCACTCCAATATATGTTAACATTTTGTGGCCTACTTGTCCATAGATAATTTTTATGAAGCATTTCAAAGTGAAAAATATATATTCTGATACTTCTCACCTGAGCACTTAGCAAACTTCTCTCAAACATGAGGATGTTCTCTTATATAACCAAAATACCACCTAACAATGATTTCTCAATATCTAATACCCTTTCCATATTCAAATTTTCGCCAAATGTCTTTGGGAGATGGTTTTTCTGACCTATAAACTAATCAATATCATGTATTGGTCTTTGTATTTCTTATGCCTCTTATAATCTAAAATTCCCACACATCAGGGGTGCCTGGGTGGCTCAGTCAGTTGGGCATCCGACTTTGGCTCAGGTCATGATCTCACAGTCCATGAGTTCGAGCCCCACGTCAGGCTCTGTGCTGACAGCTCAGAGCCTGGAGCCTGCTTTGGATTCTGTGTCTCCCTCTCTCTCTGCTCCTCCCCTGCTCATGCTCTGTCTCTCTCTGTCTCAAAAATAAATAAAAACATTAAAAAAAATCTTAATCATATAAAATTCCCACACATCAAAACATAAACAAACAAATAATAAAATGCCCCCATATCATGTTTTACATGACATTTGGCTTTTGAAGTGCCCGGGCCAGTTATCCTGAGAATGCCCCTTGTTTGCAGTTAGCTGATGCTTCCCCTTGGTGTCATTTAATCTGTTCCTCTGCCCCTGCATTTCCAGTAAAGTGGACATTAGGTCAGGGGCTTGATTAGATTTGGGTTAAAGTTTTTAGCAAGAATGATTTTAAGTAAGGCAGCTACTGGTGTTTGGACATGTTAGGTTTGGGGAGCCCAAGGGGCATTAGGGGTAGACATCCTGTCCACAGTTCGACATACATGTGGTTTAAAGATCTGGAAGAAGAGCCAAGCAAGAGAATATCCTGCAAGAGTCATCACAGAGGAGATGGGACCTGAAGCCTTTGGTGGGGATGGGAGAGGCAGTAAGAAAACACAGGGAATGTGAGAAGGAGAATCCCAGGGAGTTTCCAAAAGAGTGAGTGGTAACACAAGATAATGAGATGACCACCTGAGGCCTGACAGTCAAAAAGCCACCCCTTCCCCCCCCCGCAAATCCTGGGCCCCTTTTACGGAGAGTCAATTTATGGGTCTAGAGTTGATAACAAGAACCTTGGGGAGAATTTCAGAGACCTTAAATGATAGGACATCTCCAAATCAAAACTGGAAGCACAGGCTTGGATAGTCAATGGGAGGATGCAGTTGGTTTCAGAAAGTCTGATTAGTTGCATTAATGAGCCTACAGCAACAAATAAGATCAGAAAGGAGGACTTGGGAGGCTTCAAGTTGGTGGCATCTCCAGCCCTGCCCAGGGAGGGATCCCAGGGGGCTGCCAGGGAATTTAGGGCCATGTTGGGCCTGGGTCTCTCCAGCGGGCAGGGACTGAAGCTAAACTATAGTAACAGAGGCCCCTGCTGCCTTCTATATCCCAGACCTGTGGCAATGATGAGTCAGAAACACCCTTAGAACACCCTGTCACATGCTTTCCATGTGCTGACACCAGCTCTTCACTATGGCCTAAGACCCTTCCAAGATGAGGTCCTGCCTGCAAGTCCAGGCTCATTGCCTACCTTGTTCCCCTCCTTATCCACCTCTCAGCCACACTAACCTCCTTTGGTTCCTGGATGCAGAAGCCTTTTCCCTCTCCATAGATCCGTGTGGTGGGTCTTTAGTGTGCTAGCTGCCTGTGCTGGTGTCTGAGTGGCAGCAAGCTCTGAAGTTACGAACACAGACTGTGACCTAGGAGGCCTGGTTTGAATTCCTCAGCTCTGCCGCTTAATAGCCATGAACCTCTCTGTACCTGTATATCTTCTCTATAAAGTGGGATTGTTGGGAGTTAATATGAGCTTTGAATAGTGATTCATGATTATTGTTCTAATGAGATTCAAAAAATCAAGGTCTGCCTAAGCTCACAGAGCTGGCCTTCAAAAATGTTCTTCCAGTACACCCTTTTGTGTTATAAATATCCTCATCTAACTGCTGTTTTCTGTGCTATAGATTCCATGATTTTGTTCTACAACTACTGTTTCTGTAGGTTACAATTACCCTTGGGAAAACAAATGAAGGGATTGTAAGGTCAGAAGACTGAAAAGGCATACTGGCACATCCTTGTTGACAAGCAGTTTACATTCTTAGTAAGGCATCAGGAATAAAAAGTAGCCTTAACACAAGGCCATGTGTGACCAGGATGGTGAGTTCCTTGAGGATAGTTAGCAGTATTAACAATCATAAAACATAACCAATAATTTTTGGGAGCTCACCACGTACCAGGAACTGGGTTTCACAATCCTCACAAAAACATCTAGGTAAGTATCAATAGTACCATTTTACAGATAAGGAACCTAAGGCTCAAAAATATCAAACACCTGTCGTAAGTCACATGGTGGGTGACTTGAACTTGGTTCTGTCTTCCTCCAAATAACCGCTTTGGACCAGTGGGCCAGGCAGCAACACTGGGCGAGAGAGTAGAAAGAAGATTTAGCAAAAGGGATCGGGTTTTGTACTTCTGGGCCGGCGGAAACCCGGCATGGTGGGGGAAGGCAGGACCGCAGCCATGGAGTTCCGCAGCCTTGGAACTCCGCCCTGGTCCACAGGGGCTACACGCACGTGGCCCTCTGGGCCGCGGGTCTGCACTGCAGATTGGGACTCAGCTCTGAGCCACCCGTAGGGCCGCGTTCCTAGGAGAGCGCCTCTGATCGGCCGGCTCGGTCAGGTGGTTCCCGCGGACCAATCAGCGGTGGCCAGGCTGTGGGCCGCGCGATCTGCACCGCTGGCTTGGAGTCAGGAAAAGGTGATCTTTATTGGGTTGTACTGGGAAAAGGCCGCCAAATATCCGGTGGTGTCTGGCGTGCTCCAGATCTAGCCAGCGACTCCGCTGGCCCTCTGCCATCACCAACTCTTTCCCACTGCTCCCCAAAGGAGACGGAAGTCGACTGTGCCAGCTCTCCTTTGGGATCTGGATCCCGCCCTCATGCTTCCTCCGCTTTTGTTCATCTTGCTCCTCTTGCTGCTCTGGAGCTCCAACCTTCCGGTCTTTTTGCTCCCCCATGGCAGCCCACAGTGTAGTCTCGCTCTCTATCTCAGGAGAAAAACCTTATTGCCCCTGTAGCCAAACTCTGCCTCTTCTCTCCACCACCTAGGGCCTCCCTCATCTCCTCCCTCGTCTCCCTGCAGGCTGTCCTCAGGTCACCAACAGTCCCAATTTGACCAAACCTGGGGGCATTTCATAACCTTTGATGCTCCACTTCGGGCAGTATTGGACTCTGTTGACCCCTTGGAATTGAAAAGGTTCCGGGGACTCCCACTCTTGTCTGTTACCCCTCCTACAAGCCTTTCTCTATGCGTTCATGTCGCAGGCATGCCTCCCACTTTTCCTGTCCAGCAAATAAAGGCCCACTTTGCTGATCATTTACCCAGTCTTCCTGAGGAGTCTCATCTGCTCATCACTGGCATTCCCTAAATGCCAGCAATGCCTGAGTCTCAATCTCTGGTCTAGATTGTCTCAAAGCTCCAAACTCGCTACCTGCATGTCTTGGGTACCTCGGGCTCAAGGTAGGTTATTTACTTTATTTATTTATTTATTTATTTATTTATTTATTTATTTATTTATAAAATTTTATTTAATCTCTGCACCCAACGGGGGAGGGGGGGGGCTTGAATTCACAACCCCAAGATCAAGAGTCTCACGCTCCCCTGGCAGAGCCAGCTCGGTGCCCTTCAATTAATGTTTGTTAAGCAGTGTGCTCATTTCTAATCCAAATGTATTTTAAAATCTATCTTTATATGTAAAATAAACATATAAATATTTCTTTATTTGTTGCTGTCTTTTGTGACCAGCACACAGTGGATGCCTCATTACTGTGTGCTAATTTCATGTAGGAATGAATGTCTGGCATAGTGCCTGGCACAGAGGAGGTACTTAAAGTTGCTACATCCCTCATCCTGGTTCCTCTCCTCACAGGGATGGAAACAGTCCCATCACCTCACCTCCAAAAGTAAAAGCTACATAAGTGAGCTAAACTTCTGAGAGAGAAAGCCAATGTGAAAGTCCTCCATGTCCTATCTAATATTTCACTTCCACGGCAGTCTAACCTGTAGCTCAGCCAAGGCAGCACTGCCTAGTGATGGGAGCAGGAGCTCTTAGAGGTACCTAGAATACGTTGGTACTTCGCTCTTGTTTTGGCTGAAAAGAAGGGTGGTTAAGAGGACTTTCATGTTGCACTGTTGCCACCGTGTGACTAGCTGGGGAATTACATAGGGGAGGTTCTCCAGCCTGGGAAGAGCTCCCTGGACTCAAGTTTGAGGATTGAGAATGTGCTCCCTGCTGCCAGTGCCCTCCTCTGCTGTCCTAGCTCCCTCGGGCCTCCAAGGCCAGTGCTGTCACCTGTAGAGGAGAAAGCATCCCACCCCTGGGTATAGGAACTATCTGCACCTTCTCTGACTCCAAAATTTTGGGGGGCTCCTTGATGTGACGTTCAAGGCCTTCAGAGCTGGTGCCCTTGACACCTGCTCTGTGCTTGGAACTCAGGGCATCCTAGCTCCAGACCTGCTCTGAGATGCTCCCTTTGCTTTCTTCTCCCTTCCCAGCTTGTCCCCTACCCCACAAGCTTTGTTTGTCCTCCCCTGATTCACGACTCTGAAACACATTTCCCCAATGAGCATGTTAAGTTCCTGTGACAGTATTCATGTGAACAACAACCTTTTATTGAGCATCTAATATGTGCCTGGTGCTGTGCTGGGCCCCTTATGGACATTTTATTTCTTCACAGACCCCATAGAACAATTTACTGTGATTACTCCAATTTTGTAGAAGACTTGAATAATCTCTGCTGAGGCAGAGAAAGGTAAAGCCACCCACCTAAAATCATACAGCCAGCCGTGAGGTGACAGAGCCCTGCCAGTAACTGCTAGGCCACCTAGTGTAGTGGAGGGGGCAGACGGGCAAACAGACTCTGGTTCATCATCTTTGCCACTCAGTACTGACTTCCCAACTTTGAGCCTAGAGTCCTGTCCTGTTCTAAAATGGGGTGGCAGCTCCCACAGTACACAGGTTCTAGGTCTGAGGGGCGGGCAGCATTGAAAACCTAGCACCAGGAGATGAGAAGTTGGGTGCAGGGGGTTGGAGCAGGCAGCCAGAGCTGGTGTGGAACACACTGAAGTAAGTAGGGGTCCCCTCTGGGAAGCTACAGCCAAAAACTGGGAGTCTCAACTCAGAACCCAGACAGCAAGAAGTAGGGGTTCAAAGGTCCACCCATCATTTCCCACCTTGCAACCCCTGCCTGTTCTCCCCACACCCACTTTAGCCTCTTCAATGCCTTTCTCACTTGGCATTTCTCACTTGGCTTTGGCTTACTTTCATGTGGGCCTTTCCAAACATACATCTGATCAGAAAATCTCGTCACTCACCAGGAATCAACCCTTCAACTGGCCAGGCCATGTGGAGGTCTGTGGCTGCAGTGTGCCAGCTCTGTCCTTTTTTCTGGTCTCTAGCCCCCTCCCATTTCCTTGAAAGCATTGTAGGCTTTGCACATGCTGTTCCCACTGCCTGAAACACTCTTTCCCTCCCCTCTTTGCCTAGTTAATATTGGGGTGCTGGAAGATCTCCTCCTGGCAGATATGGAATTTGAGATCTGAAAGAAGAGTAGGAGTTTGTAAAACTGGTAGGGAGAAGGAGAGTGTTCTAGGAAGAGAGAACAACCTGTAAAAAGGGGTGGAGATGCTTGGGGGAGTGTTGGGAGCGGGGGAGGGAGAGCAGAGGGAGGAGGTTGGGATTGAAACTAATAGGAATGAAGCGTTTCTAAGGCCGGGTCTAAATCCTCAAATGCTTTGTTAAAGAGCCTGGACCCAGGGGTACCTGGCTGGCTCGGTCGGAAGAGAATGCAACTCTTGGTCTCAGGGTCGTGAGTTCGAGCCCCAAGTTGTGTATAGAGATTACTAAAATAAATAAATAAATAAATAAACTTAAAAAAAAAAAAAAAAAGATCTTGGACCCAATTCTGAGGGCAGTGGAAGGTTTTTGACCAGGGATAATTTAAATTTTTTAAAAATGTTTATTTATTGTATGGAAACCAATTTGACAATAAATTTCATATATTAAATAAATAAATAAAAAGTTTATTTATTTTTGAGAGAGAGACAGAGTACAAGCAGGGGAGGGGCAGAGAGTGGGAGACACAGAATCCGAAGCAGGCTCCAGGCTCTGAGCTGTCAGCACAGCTGACATGGGGCTCGAACTTGTGAACTGAGAGATCATGACCTGAGGTGAAGTCGGACACTCAACGGACTGAGCCACCCAGGCGCCGCGAGCAGGGATAAAAATTATAGTAGTTTTGCTTACCAGTGATTCCCCTGGATGGGGTGGAGAGGAGCTTATCAGCACCACACTTAAAAATACAGCATCCAGAACTGAATAGTCCTCTAGGAATGACCTGATCACCAGCAGGAGAAGACATCTCTTCACAGGATCCCCTCATGAAACCTCTGTAGGTTTAGCAAGGGATGCAAACCTCACTCCACAGGATGAGGTAGGATGCTGCACTTCTTGTAGCTTCCAGTAGGTGGCACCATCACCCTACTGGATCCCCCTCCACTCTTTTCTCTCTCTCTCTCTCTCTCTCTCTCTCTCTCTCTCTCTCTCTCTTCTCTCTCTCTCTCTGCTGGAGACCTCTCCCAGGACACAATTACAAGGCAGATACCAGAGAGGAAAGAAGAGGTGGATGAGGAAAGGAAAGGAAGAGGCCCAGACATGAAGCTGGGAGAGGTTGGGATGCAAGACACAAGGATGGGGGAGTTGGGGTGGTGTTGGGTCCCTATTGGTTTTTTTCAGGGTCGAGCACAGTGCATTCGTCTTAGATTTTCACCATTATCTGCCCTGTCCACTTCCCTGTTACCCTTCTTCAGGCGCCTAAAACACACTCTACCTGGTCTCCCAATTCTTGGCCCTTTTCCATCTACAAGTTTTTGACCACCTTCCTCTCCTTCCTGTCCCCATTAGCAAATCCTTTTATTCTACATCTTAGATAAATTTCTACTTCTTTCCATCCTCTACCAGCACCCTCCCCCCCCCACACACCCTTCCAAGCCTAGGCTGCCCCCCTACCTCTGGTGGAAGCCTAGGGGACTGCAATGCAGCTGTGCAGGATAGTGCTGGTCCCAGGTCAGAGAATAAGAGGGGAAGTGGACAGTTCCTTTGTAGACTCTCTGGGGCTCATTATTTCTGACCCCTTGGGAGACCATGTGTATATTTGGGAGTGCTGTTCCTGTTCCCAGCTCTGTAGAATCCAGAATCAATTAGATTCTGTGGCAGTCTCCTCACCCATCTCCCCACATCTGCATTAGTAGCCCCTTGCTTTCTGGCCTCTTCACTCTCCTGGTAATGAAATCCACAGCCTGCAAGGGTGTCTGTAGTGTGGCCGCATTTGGCATCATGTTCTCCTTTACTCTGTATATGCTCTGCCCAAGTGACTGGAATTGAATGCCTCAAATTCTCCCCACTCCTCTGCCTGCTTCCAGACCTTCATGGAGACTGTTCCTCTGCCTGGAATGCTTAACACTAACCACAAGGCCAAGTGCTCCCCTCCTTCATCACAAATATCACTTCCTCATGGAGCCCTTCTCTGAGCCAGGTCAGGATCAGTCACCATTGTAGTCACCATCAGAGCTGCAGACAATTGGCCTTGAGAGTCTGTATTTACTTAGCACTTTCCTAAGAGTTGGTGTAATGTCTGTCTCCATCTCTAGATTTTACCTATCTTTATCACAGGGTATACCCAATGAGTAGAATGGCACCTGGCCTATAGTAGGTGCTCAATAAACATTTGTTGATTTATTGCACTTTCTGCCCCCCAACACTCTCACACACACACACTTAGACCTTCTTCTGTCTGTTTAGCTCTTCATTCTTCCCAGCCTGAGCACCCGGGTCACCTCCCCTAGAAGTATCACTAACCCCTCACCTGGGCACCTGCTTCTCCTGGGCCTCATTCTTTTGTCTGTTTTTGAATTCCCTTTGATCCTCATTCCCCACTCTTACCACCCTGCCCTTCAGGTAGTTGTGCTAATGATTTTGTGTGTGCTCTCATAATGTGTGGTTTCTGTGTCATTTCTCTTGTCCAAATGGCTTTATGCTTTAGAGCTCATTCTACTTCTTATCCTTTCCCCTCAGCACTAGGTTTCTGAGGTCCCTCCATGTGGCTATGTCCATTGGGTCCTCCATACATGTTACTGATTCATTTCCCAGTAATGAACTCCAGAGTGCCTCCAACCCCATCCCAAGCCTTTCTGTGTGGTCATTTGTGAGGATTGGGGGTTGGAGGTGTACATTCAGGGCAGAATTGCTAGATCATAGGATATATATTTATGTAATTAGCTGCAAGCTCCCAGACGGCTCTGGGATGGCTATACCTACAGTCTAGAAAGGTCCCCCATATTCCTGCCAATACCTGGCATTCTCTAGCTTTCTAAATTTTGTCAGTCTAATGGGTGCAAAATGAGAGCATCTCTTGGACTCTTCTTTTTTTTTTTTTTTTTTTTTTTTTTTTTTTTTTTTTTTTTACTGTTTATTTTTGAGAGAGAGAGAGAGAGAGAGCAAGCAGGAGAGGGGCAGAGAGAGAGGGAGACACAGACTCCGAAGCAGGCTTCAGGCTCTGAGCTCCAAGCTGTCAGCACAGAGCCTGATGTGGGGCTCAAACTCATGAACTGTGAGATCATGACCTGAGCTGAAGTTGGACACTTAACTGACTGAGCCACTGAGGTGCCCCTCTTGGACTCTTCTTGTTAGGATCTTCTCACATGCTTGTATCCTTATCGGTCAATTACCTTATCATATGCTCTCTGTATTTGCATCTGGAGGTGTCTTTTTCTTGTATATTTACAGTCCTTTCTTAGATATTGGTCCCTTATCTCCCATGCTATCCTCGACACTGTGGGGGAATGCTGGTTTACAAGCAGAAACCCTGAGCCTGGAGGTCCTTTAAGGACACTGGCAGTCCTGAGGCCTCCCTGGGTTTCCAGCTCCACATCAGGACCAGGCCCCAAGTCAGAGGATGGGTTGACCATCTCTTTTGTGGATACTGTGGGGCCCATCACTGTGGTTCCCTCAGGAGGCTACATGTACATTACAGGGGCATTGCCTCAGCTCCCAATGGGTTTGGGAGGCCTCTTTGAGATCAGTTTGCCAACCTGGGATTTGAATTTTGAATTTGGGAATTTCATTCAACATGTATTTATTCCATGAGCATCTATGGACTACTTACTGTGTGAAACACCCCATTGTAGACATTTGAGATACAGTTGTGGACAGAACAGCCCTTTAGCTTCTCAGAGCTCACCTTCTAATGAGGTGGCAGCCAGTAAAGAATGAACAAATAAGATAGTTACAGAAGAAAACAAATAAAGGGCTAAAATATGGAATAACAGAGGGAGGACTTTAGCCAGGGTGTTCAGGAGAGGACACTCTTAAGAGGTGACCTTTGTTCCGAGAGCCAGCCAAAAGAACCAGGGACAAGCATTACGGGCACAGACCTATAAGTGCAAAGGCCCTGAGGTTCATGTAAGCTTGGGGTGGTACAAAAAGAGAAAGACAATTACTGGGGCTGGAGACTAGGTGGAGGAGGGGTAAGCAAGGGATTTGGGGAGTGGGCGGGGGTCAGTTCCGGCTGCGTCTAGTAGGCCTTGGTTTCAGCCTGAGCTGGTGTAGAAAGCAGGCAGAAGGACGGTGTGGCTGTCTAGGAGGGTGCTAGGCCCTGCAGGTTCTGAATCTGGCAATGGGGCAGCCTGAGGTTTGGGCCAGCCAGCCTTGGAAGCTGGTGTGTACCCAAAGGGAATACTTTTCTTCTCTGGTGATTTTTCTTTACTTTTTAAAGAAAAAAATTCTATTTTTAATCTTTGTAAACAAGTAATGCACGTACCATGTACAAAAATATAAAGAAACAAAGGTCCCCTCCCTCCCTTACCTTAGCTGCCTAGTTCCCCTCCCCAGAAGCAACCTTTGTGACCACTTGCCCACCATTCCCCAACCATTGCATCCCTACAACCTCAGGCACTTATTTCACATGGATTTGAATGCCCTAGGCACACTGTACCTCCCATTTCCCCCTCAGTAGTTTAAGTTGGAGAGAACTCCCCATGTGTGCATTTAGAGCAGCCCCTTTGTGAAGGCTCTAGAACTGTCCTGTCCATACACAGCTCCTTATATTTATGTTTAAATTAACTAAATGAATCAGTTCCTCAGTCGCAGGAGCCACATTTGGTTAGTGACCACTGTCTTGAACAGTACAGATCTGGAACATTTCTATCATTACGGAAAGTTCTGTTGGACTGTGCTGAGCTAGAGAATTCCATGCTGCCCGTCATTTATTTTTAACCTCTCTTCAGGGGTTGCTCAGAAGGCCCCCCCGCCCCCCGCCACATACACACACACACAGGGTTAGAAGCTCTGCCGTGTTGGTGAAGCTCTCCTAAGCATGTGTGCTGGGTCCCCCAGCAACAATAATAATCTTGGTCCCCAGGATCTAAGAGCTGTTCCTTTTTTAAGATTCTAGAGCTGTGCCCCCTGATACTGGTCTCATTGTCTCAGTCCTGCCAGCCAACCCACCTCTCCTGGGCTTCAGTTGTTGGAGGAAAGGACCTGTCTGGCTGGGAACCACGTTGTCACCCTTACCAGATCATACGGTTATTTGACAAGCCTTAGAGTGGCCTGCTCTGCACTGGGCCTGAGTTCCCAGAGGTGGAGCCTGAGAGGCCCCTGCCCTGAGTGGGACAGAAAGAGACATCAGTGGGTCATACCAGTTGTGCAAAGCAGTGGAATGCCTAGGCTGTGCTGTGAGTTCAGCGTGGACTTTCTGGAGGAGGAGATAGCTGAGTTCTGAAGGGTACAAGGGTGACTTGGAGGTTCAAGAGCTGTGAGGAATCCACAGCCATCCCACGCAGGGCCAGGTGGCAAGACCAGCAGGGCCATGTCAGGCTGCGCCCCAAGTACCCACACAAGAACATAAGCCTGGCACTGGGGGGCCCGGAAAGAGCTGGTGCTATGGAATGTGAACAGCCACTGGGTTGGAGAGGATGTGGGGAAAGGCTGGGTGTGTTCAGCTGTTGGCAATTTCACGCCCCCTCCTCAGCCACTTCTTGGGGACAGACCCCAGCCGTGGGGCCCAGGTGCAGACAAAGGTCAGATTTCCATAGCAAGAGAATACAAGGAGATTTCCTCCAGAGGGGAGCCCTCTCCCCTCAGAGAGAGCTGCAGCTGCCTTAAGCACATACTCAGGGATTAGGCTAAATCCTGCAGCAGGTGGAGGAGTGGGAGGGGAGACTCTCAGGGAGCTGGGGTGTGGGAAGGGGTGGGCAGTGGAAGGCCTAGGGTGTGCACCTGAGTGTGTCTGTACCTGGGAATGGGTCTCTTTATGTTCCTTCAGCACTATACTGCCCCTTAGTTCTGCCAGGCGAGGTCCTGGATTTTAGGGGCAAGGATAGTAACCACTAAGTTGGACCTAGGGCTATACAAACAGGAGGAGGGGGGAAGCATGCAAGAAGACACAGTTTCCCCTGGGGAGCAGAGAAAGTAGATATAAGGGGTTGCTTCTCATTGAAAATCCTTTATGCCAGTGGAGTTTTTGTTTAAATTGTTTAAACTGTATGCCTCTTTAAAACTGTCCTTTCCAAAGTGGTGCCCATCCCCTGAGAACTTGATAGAAATGCAGATTTCCAGACTTCACCTCAAACCTGCCAAATACAAAATTCAGGGGTGGAGCCCAGCAATCCAAGCCCTCCAGGTGATTTTTTTTTAAGTTTATTTTTTTATTATTTTAATGTTTATTTATTTATTTTGGGAGAGAGAGAGAGAGAGAGAGAATCCAAGCAGGCTCTGTTCTGTCAGAGCCCAATGCAGGGTTTGACCTTACCAACTGAGACCATGACCTGAGCTGAAATCAAGAGTTGGATGCTTAACTGACTGAGCCACCCAGACACCCCAGTCTCCAGGTGGGGGATTCTGATATGTGTTAAGGTTTCAGAACTACTGATTAAAAAAACTGTTAAAGCAGTGCTTGCTTCCTGGTGTTCAGTTTAGGGGAAGGAGATTATTATTATTATTATTTTAATGTTTATTCATTTTTTTGAGAGAGAGACACAGAACATGAATGAGGGAGGCTCAGAGAAAGAGGGAGACACAGAATCTGAAACAGGCTCCAGGCTCTGAGCTGTCAGCACAAAGCCCGACATGGGGTTTGAACCCACGAACTGCAAGATCATGACCTGAGCTGAAGTGGGACACTTAACCCACTGTGCCACCCAGGGCCCCATGGGGAAGGAGATAATTGAGAGCATCTCTTCTCTAGCCTCTGAATAGCGGGGCTCATCAGGAGGAGGAGCCCAGGCTGGAAAGGAGAACCAGGGAGGCCTCCTGGAGAAATTAGGTTTGAGTGAGATCAACAGGGCAAGAAGGGTTTAGCTAAAGAGTGTGGCCCAAGAAGACACAGCCCATGTGAGGTGACAGGGATGGAAGTCATAGGGCTGGGGCTCAAAGAGCTCTGTGCTTGGGTGTCATGAAGGTCCATCCACCTGCGTGCATGGACGTTTTATTAGTAGATGTCTCTTACTTCATGAAAACCTGGTCCTTGGAACAGTGGGCAGTTGGGACTGTGAGAATGAGTTCTGCACTAGGACAGAGCACCTAGTCCAAAGCACTGACTCTCTCAATTGCCCCCATGTAACCCTGGCCCAGTCACTTCATTCTTCTGAGCCTCAGTGTCCTCATCTGGGCAGCAGGAACAAAAATGCCTTCCAGGAAGGGCTGCCATGAGGAGAGAATGAGATCATGGCAACCCAGCCCTGGGGGCCATTCCCTCCTAATTTCTGAGTAACAACAGCCATTGTTTTTTGTTTTTTTTTTAATGTTTATTTATTTTTGACAGAGAGAGACAGAGCATGAACAGGGGAGGGGCAGAGAGAGAGGGAGACACAGAATCTGAAACAGGCTCCAGGCTCTGAGCTGTCAGCACAGAGCCCAACGCGGGGCTCGAACTCACGGACCGTGAGATCATGACCTGAGCCGAAGTCGGACGCTTAACCGACCGAGCCACCCAGGCGCCCCACAACGGCCATTGTTGACTGAGGGCTTCTAACAGTTCTCTGAGACGTGTCATCATTTCTGTGCTTCAGGCTCAGAGAGAGTAACTTCAGTCGTAACATCCCTAGCGACCCGCCCCCCCCCTCCCCCCAGACAACCTGACCTTCCCTCCCAGGTGCTGATTCCCTCCCAGTAGACTCCTGTTCCTTGGCTTGGACTTTCCAGATTGGTGTGACTATCTACCTGTTGCTCCTACCAGAGCCCTGACTAATACACACACAACCAACAAATGGCAGAGTCTGGAGATAACCCTGTGCTTTTTCTGCAAGCTCCTGAAGCCAGCATCACTGGGTAAGAAGCCATTCAGAACTCTGGCAGACTGAGAGGGCCAGGCTCCAGATGCTGCCATGCTGGTCTGAGAGGCTCGGGGGAGGGAAGCTGGAACGGAAAGCTTGCATGGGGGAATTAGCGGCATCTGTCTCATTCTGACTTGGGACGTCAGGAATGTGGCAAGCGGGTGCCTGCCAAGGAGGCTGGCAGGGAGGGGGCACAGGGTGGGTAGCGGAACCCCTCCTGGCCCCTGAGACCTACAAGGCACCATCTGCCTCTGTCATTCTGAGTGACCTGACTCTGGTCTCCCATGTGCACAGGACATTCTGGGAACCTGGGCTCTGGGGAAGGTTGGGGGAGGTGGGGGACAGGGGTCAACTCAGCTCCTTTCTTAGTCTCCCATCCTTGTGATCCTGGGCCTATCA
Source organism: Panthera leo (assembly GCF_018350215.1). Classification (NCBI taxonomy): domain Eukaryota; kingdom Metazoa; phylum Chordata; class Mammalia; order Carnivora; family Felidae; genus Panthera; species Panthera leo. The sequence continues at coordinate 173,026,236 of NC_056679.1, forward strand.
CATTCTTAGTTTCCCCATCATTAAATTGGGAAGGCTGATGTTTGTCTGGTGAGGCTGTAGTGAGGGACAGTGGTGAGTGGCTGAGCCCAGCTCAGCCGTGGGCTTACAATGGGAAAGTGGAAAAATGGGAGTTCTCATACATCATTCCCTGTCTTTGTCACTACTCTAGCCTCCCAACACTTTCCTCCCCCAGGTGAGTTCTTAGGGACCTGCCTGTCATGTGATTGATTGGGCTAGGCATAGTGACCTCCTGTGGAAGACTGGGTTTGGGAGAGGGGCTCAGAAAGTTTGCACGCTCCTGGAAGCTAGCAGGGGTCCTTGAGTGCAGGGGGAGCATAAGCCAAGAGCTGCTTGTGGAAGCTGCCTCCCAAGCCACCTGTAGGGGAATGGGAGAGAAGGGGAGGGGGCCTTGGGCTGGGAGGGGGTCACTTAGGAGGAGGACACACAGGGCTGCTGTGAAGCCCAAGTACCAGTTCTCAGTGCAATGCTCAACAAAACCCATGTGAACTCTGCATGGCATCCTTTCCCAAGCATGTGCTCATCCAAGACTCATTTCATCGTAAACTCCTAGCCCTGGGAGGTAGGCAGAGTAGGCGTACCCCACTGGTGAAGAAAGTGACAATCAGAGAAATAATAGCATTGGCCTGGGGACACTGGAAGTGGCAGGCTTTGAACCTCCTGGCTCCAAGTCTGGTGTTCTCTCCATCCCATTAGGGAATAGAGTTCCAACGGAAAGGAAGTAGTCAGGGATGACTCCCTGTTTTCTGGCCTGGTGCCTTTCCCTGAGATGAGGGGTAGGGGTCCTCATGGAGGTGGCTTTGTGTGGGAAGATGAGTAGTTCAGTTTGGGACATGGTGAGTCAGAGGGGGCACTGGTGGGAGTGCGAAGAGACTTGGAACAGGAAGAGAAGCATGGCCAGAAGCTGCTGCTCAGTCTCAGGCTGCTCCCAGCCCCAGATTCTTACATCCTGTCCCTTCTGACCCTGTATGTATTTTCAGCTGCCACCCCCTGGGAGGCCATGAGGCAATTCAGGTGGCCTCCACAAAGGGTCTGTCCTGTCCCAGGAGGACAGGGCAGGAGGGAGCACCAGGCACTGGGTCAGGTAACTCCACCCTGGTTCAGGGGCTGGAGAGCAGCAGTAACTGCCTGGATGGATCCCGGGAAGGTTCCAGGCTCAGAGCCCTGGGAAACTGATCTCCTCACCCCCTCCCCAGGGGAGGACCAGGCAGGCAGGGACAGCTGCAGCCTAGCTGGGCGGCAACCAGCTGCTGCCCGGGAGACTGGCCAGGGTGGGGCAGGCGGGGCAGGCACAGCCCCCACAAGCCCCCAGCCCGAGCAGCAGAGCGTGGGAGCAGGCAGCAGCCTTGAAGCTGTGTTTCAGGCTTTCACGCTGTGTTAACGGTCAGCTTGGTTAATGCTGAGCAGATGGGGGAGGGGTGCTGCCAGCTCCCTTGGGGACAGTCCCAGGGCAGGCACATGCACATGCATGTGCAGAGGGTATAAGAGTTCCATCCAGTGGATGGTGCCATGTGGACTCCTCTGCCATTAGCAGAGGAGCTAATTAGCACTCGTTCACACCATCACGTGCACAAGATGGGGCAAGACAGACCAAGTCAGAGGTGCACACAGGTTCCTGGGTTTGCCCTGAGGTAGCCGGAAGTGGATGCAAACCCAAGGCCTGGCACAAAGCCCTCAGTCTGTGTCACTCAGGCAAGACTCTCAGCTTGGGGGTCCCTCCACCCTGTTTCCCCTCCATCCACTGCAGGGAAGACACCAGGAACACAGAGGTTTATTTCAAAAAATAATTTATAAAAGGTCATTTGCTTCTGTGTTTTCGGCAGGCTTCCAGCCACTCAGCTGGGAGCACAGGGGCCAATGCTCTTGCCACCAAGATGCTGGGACAAACAGCAAAGGAGAGGCAGGGGAGGCCTGGGGAAATGGGGTTCGGAGGCCCAAGACCTCTCTTGGTGCAGGGAAGCAGGGAGATTTAGGACAGCTCTACAGCCAGGTCCAGCCAAACCCCTGGACTAAGTGCTAAGGGCCAGGAGGCCAGGCAGAACACTAACACTCAGGCCACTAGGACACCTGGGTCACGTGTCCAAAGACTGGGGTTGAAGTCTGGTTTGGGAATCTGAGGCCAGAGCTGGAAGCCTCATCAAGGGGCCCCCGGAACAAGGACAGACCTCCCCAAGGCAGAACTAGAGATCTGGGACACTACCCTAAGGTTGGGGCCTGAGGCTGCCAAGGTCAAGCACTGCCAGGTTGCCGCTAAACCAGGAGGCTGAAGGCTGCTGGCCTGCCTGCCTGTAACAACCTTGTGGCCCTGCTCATGTCTGCACTCCAGGGAAGGAGAAGGAGCTGGGCCCCAGTGGCAGGGGGTCATGGCAGAAGACAGAGTCGTTGGAGGAGCAGGTGCTGCTGGCATCCCCTCCAGCAGGGGAGTAGGGTCCAAAGGTCAGGCGGAGGTCCAGGTACTATGGGGAACAGTGCTGGTCAGTCCAGGTAGTCGGCTGAGATGAGGCCCAGAGGGGGGAGGGCAGAGGGAGGTCATGGGACAAGAGGAGAGCAGTACCTCCTCGGAGACGGCCAGCAGGACCTTGTCCAGTGCCTCCACCAGCTGCTTGAAAGTAGGCCTCTGAGAAGGTGCTGCGTGCCAGCATTCACGCATCAGCCCATACCTGGTGGAGAGGGTGGAGGGGCAGAAGAGTCTCAGGACTGAATGTGGGGGGAGACCTTATGGCAAGGGTATGATAAAGGGGCAGAGTTTGATAAGGGTTAGGTGGGGCTACTCAGGGGAAGGGTCACAGAAACTAGGCCAGGATCTCCCCTCAGATGGTGACAGTGAGTTAGGGAACCAAGTCCTAAGGACAAGGTCAGAGCAGAGGATGAGGACTGTAAAGTGGGAGAGAAGGGAGTGAGGTCTCACAGCTCTGGGGGACAGTTTGGGGGCCGGTCCATCCGATGCCCTTCCCGCAGAAGTGAGAACAGCTCCTCCACAGGGATGCCAGGGTATGGGGAACCCCCGAGAGTGAAGATCTCCCACAGCAGGATCCCAAACGACCACCTAGAGGCAAGAATAGTGCTCAGCAGGGCAGAGCTTTGCTCCCTACTCCTGGGGCTGGGATGGGGGGCCTCACAGGCATGATCCACCATGGAGGGTGGGGATTGGAGTCTGGGCCCACTCAGGTCCTAGGGTTGTGTGACCTTGGGCAAGTGCTTTGCCCCTTTTGTGGGGTAGGACAATGATTGCTGGCAGCTACTCCAGACCCCCAACCTCCAGGACTCACACGTCACTCTGGTGTGTATAGACTCGGTCAAACAAGGCCTCAGGTGCCATCCACTTTACAGGCAGGCGGCCCTGGATGGGAGAAGTGGGGGCATTGATGCCAAGTCCCATAGGTCCTGGTGCCCCCCACCCCCTTTCCAGCTTTGCCCTGCCTCCCTCACGTTGCTGGTTTTCTTGTAGTAGTCAATGTGGTGGACGCCACGGGCCAGCCCAAAGTCTGCTATCTTCATCACATTGTCCTCTGTCACCAGTACGTTTCGGGCAGCCAGGTCCCGGTGGATGCACTAGGGGCAGGGCAGGGGACTTAGGTTTATTAGGACACATGGCTGGATGCTGGGCACACTGCACTTCACAGTAACCCTGGGGGTAGGCATCATCCACTCATTCTACGAATGAAGACGTCAAGATGCAGAGAGGGGGAAACCAAAGCTAACTTCAGGGCCCCACCTCTCTCTTGCATGGTCTCTTCCCTTGCCCGATGAGTTAGGGATTGTGTGAGGAAGGAATAGGGACATGCAGTGTCAACTGTGTATGGATGGGGGGTACAGAAGGACTTGGGAACATTTAGACAGGATAATGAAAAAGGGGAAAGAGGGAGAAGATGGGGACATTCAGTGCCAGCGGCAGGAAAGTACGCAGGTGGAGCAGTTAGAATGGTCCAGAGTGCTGCCCACTGCCCATACCTTCCTTGACTCCAGATACTGCATGCCTCTGGCCACCTGGTAGGCACAGGAAACCAGAGCAGGGAAGGAAAGTGGCCCTTCACTGCTCCTTGGCCCATCAGGGCTGAGGTCGGGGCCTGGGGGACGCCGGGCCCGCAGGAACTCCCGCAGGTTTCCCTTGGCGGCACACTCCACAATCACATACAGAGGCCCTGTAGAGGTGAGAATGGACAGGGAGGCTGCTGAGGCTGTGGCTCCATACCCCACTGTCCCTGTCCTTAGCCCCATTCGAACCCACCTTCCTGAGTACAGACACCCAACAGGTTGATAATGTTCTTATGTCGGCCGATCAGCTTCATCACCTCCATCTCAGAGACCAGGTCTGCCAAGTCCTTGTCGGAGGCATTGTCTGCAAGGGTGACATCCAGGGTGACTATACGTGGGGGAAGTGCAGGGTTGACTATATAGGACATTGAGTGCTGGACCTGGAGTCAGGAAGCTCTGGGCCTGAATTCGTGCTAAGCTCTCCGGCCTTTAAAAAGTCTTCTAACGTCTCTGAACCTCAGGATCATCTTGTATAAAATGGGGCAATGGATCATGCCCTACCTCTCACAGCAGTTGCAAGGATGAAACAAGATCAAGGATCTACAGGAGGTAGGCCTCTCTGTGAGTGGGACTAGGAAACAGAGGAGAGGAGGAAGAACTCTGAACAGGAAGACGCTGTGTCTGGAGGTTTGGCATTCGTTCTTGATGGGGTAAGAGCTCCTGGGGGCGGGAAGCAGGCTGGCGCCCTGAGGCCTGTCTGACTGGGGCCTGGTGTCCTTTTGGCCTGAGAATTCAGGGAGCTGCCCGTGAAGTACAGCTAGGGGAGGCTGAGAAAAAGCTGCTCCAGATCTTCTTGGGAAGGCTGAGGACCAGGGCTGACCTGTGGCCCTTGGCCAATGACATACCCTCCCTGCCAAACCTCACAATGCACATTTCTCAATCCCTGCCTCCCAGAAAGCACCAGGTGGCCCCAGCTGTGCAGAGAGGAGGGGGTGGGGGAGCAGAACAATGGTTTTGGCTGCTCTTGTAGAGGAAGTGGGGGATAGCAGTGAGAAGCCCCGATGGCAGGTCCCAGGTGTGTCCTAGGCACTTTGGGGCTGGTGCTTGGGCTGTTCTAGAGTGGTGGACATGGGGAGAGACTTGGGGGAGGGCCCAGATGGGGAGGCTGAAGGTATGGCCTGTGAGGCTGACATGGTTATCTGAGACCCAGGCTGACGTGGGGCCAGGGCTAACGTGGGGGTGCCTAACCCCAGTCATCCCAAATCCTTGTAATTCTCATCATTCAAGTGGTTAAGATTTTATGTACCAGGCACTTGCCACGAGCCTCAGCCTGGGAACTATTGTTTACCCCATGTGACATGTGAGGAAACAGTCTCAGAAATGGCTGGCCAGGGTCGGTAGCAGAGTTGGGCCCTAGGCCCAAGAGTGGCATCTTGCAGCCCTTTTGGCCACCAGTGCTCAACTGGTAGCACCATGAGCCCCTTCTGTTAGTCTCACGGCCACAGCACCTCCCCCGGTGTCACCACTCACCCTTGAGCATCTTGACAGCCACAGTGCTGGCTTGGTCAGGCCGGGCGGGGTCCATGCCGAAGGCCTCTGCACGCACCACCTGCCCGAAGCAGCCCTCACCCAGGGGCTTCCCAAGCACCAACCTGGAAATTAGAAAGCCGAGGCCTCAGCCATATGAACATCATTCCTGCCTGGAACCTGAACCTTATGCTCACTCCATGCAGCATACCTGTCCCGGGGGAACTCCCACAGCGGGTCGAGAGGTAGGTCTAGACTCACAAGGCCAGCGAGCAAGGGAGGGCCACTGGAGGAGAGACGAACACCCCGCACCAAGGACGAGCTTGACTTGGCTGAAGAACCTGACTCCAGGGAGAACTGTAAGGTGGGTGACTTGGTCAGCCTGCTGGAGCTGAGCTGGGTTGGGAAGGCAGGCCAAGAGCCTCGCTATGGGGACACAGGAAGGCGTGGGTAACAGCAAGGTACCTGTCGGGCCAGAGGGAAGCGGGACAGCTTTTGCACAGTGGCGGGCCGCCTAGGGTGCCGGCTGATGAGTATCTGCCCTCGATATAGCCCGGCCAGCAGCAGGAGGACAACCAATGCCAGAGAGCCTGACACGTACAGGATGATGTCCGTGTACCTGGCTTCAGGTGCTGGTGCTGTCCATGTGAGGTCCTCCTCTGTCCACAGACAGACACATATATAGACAGAAAACTGACAGGTCAGTGGTCAGATGGCCAGCTCCACATCTTCTAACTCAGGCCCTCTCAGCTCCCAGCACACATGGGGACATTTGACAAACAAGCTGGAGCTATACCCAGTCCTGCACACCCATACCCCAGAGGCTCACAAGGCAATCATATGTGGACATGCACAGAAGGACCGCTAATGAGGGACCAAACACACAAATCCGCATGCTATGTCCCAAGCCCCACAGGACACAGCCCACTGCTGGATCAGAGCAGGGTTCCTGCAGCCTCTCCTGGCCCCCTCAAGTGCTCACCTGGCAGCACCGTGAGCCAGGCTGACTGGTAGGAAAGGCCAATGGAGTTGCCTGCCAGGCAGGTGTATTCGCCTGCGTCCTCGGCTGACACGTTCCGAAGGTATAGGACCTCCACCTCTGAGCTATTGATGTCTGCTGTCTGGGGACCGGGGACATAATCAGGGGTCGCCACAGGGCCTAGGGCAATATTGTGGGTAGGATGGAGGCTGGGGACCAACCCCCCACACCCCATGGGAGAGTAGTAGGCTTCAGGTGCTGGTGGGGGCTAGACCTTCAGGACTTGCACGTAGGGGAAGCCGTCGGCACCGAAACTGCTGCCATTGATGACGATGTGCTTCAGCCACTGGATGTGGGGTTGGGCGTCGCTGTATACCTTGCACAGCAGCTCTACGTCGCTGCCTACCACAGCTGTGGTGTTGGCTGGGAGCCCCGCCTGCAGGATGGGCCGGTGCGGGGACCGCTCTGGGGGCCGGGCCAGGCGGTCAACCCTGACCAGTGGCACCCACAGAAGCACCCTGGTCATCCGCCTCCTGCCTCCCCCCAGCTCCAGGGAAGGAACTTCCTGATATGCAGCTCAGATCTTGTCCACCCCCTGCTTACCATAGCTCCCCATTGCCTTTGCAGTCAAGGACAGCTTCACGGTCTAGCATTTAAAGCCCTCCACGACATGGCTCCCCACTTACATGCCACACTCCAGGCATACAGCTCTTCACAAATGCATTGTATTTGTCACACCTAGGACCTTTATTCAGCCTGTGCCTGGATGTCTTCCTCACTTTTTCTCTCAGCTGACCCTATTCCTCCAGGCCAACATTACCCCCTGTGCTTCCCTCTGACCCACTAGGACACTTAGGGCAGCTTGAGCCATCTAAGACCAAGTCCATGTTGCCTGTCAGACCGGGCCCTACCCGAGGGCAGTGTCAGAGCTCCCACCCCCATACCACCTTGCCTGCCCGTCCGCTCACCCAGCACATCCAGCAGATAGCTGTAGCGGATGCTGCCCATAGAGTTCTCCACGAGGCAAGTGTATGTGCCACGGTCCGAGGGCACCACACTTTCCATCACCAGGCTCCAGTGCTGGTGGCGCAGCTGGGGACAGGGGAAGTGTCCATGAGGGGCCACTCACCTGTGCCCATCCAGGGGTCAAGGGAATGAGGGGGCTAGATCCCGCTCACAGGGGTCTTCTCAAGCTTTCTAGGCCCTGGGGAAGCCAGGCCAAGGCCAGAGACCCTGAGATGAAGGAGAAGGCTCCAGGAAGTGTCTGAGCCCTGGGTCTGGGTCTTTGAGTTTTAGCAGGGGCTCTTCCTGGCTGTACCACCTTGGGCCAGTTTTTGCCCTCTCTCAGTTTCAGCTTCCTCACTACAGCCTGGAGCAGGCTCTGCAGGGTCTTATCATGAGAATTAGTTGCTGAAACTCAATACCTGCCAGTTATTGATCCTTCCCACTTCCCACAGAAAGCTAAGGCTGCGAGATTAAGTCATTTGCCGCAGGGTGGCAGAGTGGGTACTTGAATCAGAGCTGTCCAAGTCCACAGTTTAGTGCTGCTAGGGCCCACAGCTGCCTTCCTCATTAGAGAAGGAATGACTTATAGGTATGAGGGGACCAAGAGGGGAGTGAAAATGGAGGAACAGATGGTCTTGGAACCTGGAGACTCACCCGAATGCCTCCAATGCGATGCTCCCCGTGGAAATCCTTTCCATCCTTGAGCCAGCGGATGGTGGGCATGGGGTTGCCTGCAGCTGGACAGCGGAACTTTACAGTGTTCCCAGCAGGCACTGCATGCAGTTTCTTCTCCATGCGCTGAGGGTGTGTCCAGTAGGGTGCTGGAGAGGAGGGGAAAGGAGAACTTAGTGTCCCCAGGATGACCACCTGCTTCCACACAGGTCTCTTCTTCTCAGTGACCAGCTGGGAAGTAGGAAAATGAGTCCTTGAGGACTCATACTGACCTTGCTGGGGGTAAATGTGCCCATTCGAGGGGTTCCCGTGGGCCTTAGGGTCCTCATTACCATTGCTGGAGGTCAAGGAGTCTATGTCAAGAATAAAGAGATGTCTGAGGTCTAGGATGGGGAGGATCTCTCTCCCCAGGCACCCTTTAGCCCCTTCTAGACCCCCTTACCATCCACAACCAAGGTAACATTGTGCAGGACAAGCATGGAGCCTCGTGCCAGGCAGAGGTAGCAGCCAGCATCCTCCGGTAGGAAGCTGGCGATCTCCAAGCGGCCCCTCCAGCCTCGTACCCGGCCAGCAGGTGCTAGGCGACTGCCCTCCTTGTACCAGTGGCCACCACGCTCAGCCCGCCCACAGCATAACCGCACAGGCTGCCCAAGGGCCACGGTCAGCTCCTGCTCTTGCTGCTCTGGGCTGGGGGCCAGGCAGGGCTCTGTGGGCCAAGGGCAGAGGTCAGTGAGCCCCACAGCCCCAGCTGAGGGAGCCCCCTGCATATGGGGAACATGCTGCACAGGCAGGGCACAAGCACCTCTCGACACATGCTGGACACCTGCTGCTCCTCAACTTACACACACATAATCACATGCTACAGATGCTCTGTGTAAGGCAATTACCACGCCTCTGGTGCACATCACACACGCAGTGCAGAGCACACATGCTGAACTGGTCATGCCATTGCCTGACACACACATACATACACACACACATACAACACATGCTATAGATGCCACATACAGGGCACATGCCACATCTCCCAGGCACACCACACTCACAGTGCATATACCATACATGCTGTCCGGGCCTCCCAAACCCAGTGCATAGAACACACACACACCCACACACCCACCCGCACACACACATACACACACACAGCCGATGGGCTCACCACCAGTTCTGCAGCCCAGCACAGGACCCTTCACCCTGCAAGGTCAGTCCTCTCTCGTGGACACAGAGATAGGTGGATGCTTGCTGGGAGCCAGACACTTTGTCTCAAATGGTTGGGCCCTGCCCTGCTGTCACCTCTTCAAGGAACTGGGCCAGGATCTTCTCCTGCTTTTCTCAGCTAGTAGTCCCCTCCAGGTGCCCACCCCTGCCATCCTCTCTCACCTTAAAGGCCATACCTAGCTCCATTTCCTCAGAGGTCTCAAGGGACAAAGCTGGAGCCCCAGGCACCTCCAGCAGGACCCCCAACAGGGCCAACAGCAGCTGCATATCCTTCCTGCTGCTCACAAGGACCCAGGCTGGGCTTCCCACCAACTGCCTTCCTGAAAAGGAGGGAGAAGAACCCCTGCTATGCATGCACCTTTGGTGGTACTATTCCCCTATTTTGCAGATGAAGAAACTGAGACAGGAAGTGGTTAGAAGTCTTGTCCAACCCCCCCCCCCCCCACCACCACCACACAGCAGCAAGGCAGAGACTGGAAGTAGCTTTGCTGTTGCCAGAGCCCAAAGCTTCTTCACAGTAGGTTGTGCAGGGGGGCAGGGCTGGGCTTCCTGCTCTCCTCCGGTCCTGCTGAGACCTTGGCACAAGTTCACAGAAAGGGCAGTTTGGGGATTCTTTCCTTGGAGGAAAGCAGAGAACGGAGACAGATCTTCTGCTCACTGTCAGCACACATCATTTATTTTTTTGCTGAATAAATGAATTTATTGCTGGAGAACAAAAAAAAAAAAATATGAAATACAATACAAGGCCAAACCTCAGCATCTGGATGTTATCTGATCTGACCCACACTTCTTACAGCATTACTGACATTTTCGTGACCAGCTTTGAATAGCTCTGGTGGCAGGGCGCTCACTACTGACAAGGCAGTACATTCCATGGCAAGCAGTTCTTCCTCATGCTGAACCAGAAATGCATGCTGGGAATACCTCTGCTTTTTGTGTCCTCACAACTCTATTTGAGGCAACACGGGCTCTTGCGTCCAACAAAGTGAAGTTCAAATCCTGACTCTAACCAACTTGCAAGTTCCAGTCCCTCTCTGGGTGCTGTCCTCACAGGACTGCTTTGAGGATAAAAGAGAACATATGTAGGGAACACAGGGAGCACAGGATGTTGGAATGTTCTCCTCCCCCTTCCTCCCCACGACTGTCATTCTGGGTCTGCCCTTGGCCAATCACCTCTGATTCTGGTGCAGTTCAGGTGTGATGTACACACCCACCCTATCTGGTTATCCTCCTCCATATGCCACCAAGGATGTCTGCATCCTTGGCGACCAGTATAGTCCCAGGGGCTACTGGCTATTACCTGGGGCTGAATAACAGTCACTAGGCACTGGTGTCTCTGAATTTACCTTGCCCAGGAAGCCAACTGCACCCTTCTCATCAGCTGCTGCCCCCCTTCCAGCTCTGGCTCTGAGGCAGGGGGCACTTAGTTTGTCTTGGCCAAAGCTATTATCTCCCCCTTCAAACTGCTCCTTCCCTGGGTTGCCCCTGAAGCTGGGGTATCATCTCATCTCATGCCCCCTCACCCCTCCTCCACCTCCAGTCCATCTGCCTCCTCAATCCTTCTGTGGTCCATCCCATCACCGTTGCTTGGACCCAGGGCAGGCCATAGTCATCTCTAGCTTGGGCCTTTGCAGACATCTCCCTTGACTCTCCAGCCTCCACTCTCCAGCAGGGCTTTAAAAATTACAAATATTTGCCATGTCACCACCCCACACCCCCTCAGCTTTCAAACCCTTAATGGCTGCCCTTGTCCAGTAGGATCCAATCTACAGTTTATCCAGCATCCCAAGCCGCCCTCCTTGCCCTTGTCAATCCTCTTTGGTTGCACAGTCTGCTCCTTCAGCCTCTTCAGCACTGAAACCACTGACTTTTAAAACTGGGCATATCTTCTCTCTTGCACATACACACCTCTGCGTCCCCATTTCTCTTCTTCATCGGACTCAGATGCCACTGTCCCTGCACACACCCCCAGTTTCTATGGCTCTCCTCCACAAAATCCCTCCACCCTGCTCTGCTCTGCAGGGAGTGCGGCTCTCAGGGTCCACAGCTCTAGTTGGGAAAGGAGTGGGGAGGCCCAGGATTTTATTCCCATTCCGGGCTGCCCTGATCTTGTGACCTCAGGACACTTAGTCGGATCACACGCGGCGGCAGACAGACCGACCCGCTGCCTTGTTCAGGGGCTGAAGGGCCTGACACTGTCATCAGACAGTCCTGGGTTCTCCTTCAGCTTTCCGCACTAAAGCGTTGGGGGACCCGGGGCAAATGACTGCACGTCTCGGATCCTCCGCTTCCTCATCTCTACTCCGGGAGCGCAGTCAGTCCAGCGCGCGCGGCCAAGGGACCAGCGCGCGTTTTTCTTCCTCCCCCCCTACCCGGCCACCCTGGGGGGAGGTGCAAACAGCCAGGTCCAGAGGGGAGCAGCAGAGACAGCCGGCCCGCCCCCGCCCCGGTGGGCAATGAGTAACCAGCTCCGCGGCCAGGGTGCTCTTTGGACGGAGCGGGACAAAAGGCCCTGTGTGCGCTGCGGGTTACTGATTTACCGTCCCCTCCACCCCCCTTCCGAGAGGACGCCCAGGTCCCCAGTGCTGGGAGGGGGCAGTCCCTGAGCCCCGCCGCCGCTCGCCCCCTGGCGGCTGGGAGCGCAACCTGGGTCCTCAAGGGGTCCCGGCTCACTTCGAGCCTCCGTGGTCCCTCTCCAGGCACAGGGTCCCAGCTCACCTGGGTCCTCCGCGGCCGCGCTCCCAGCTCCGGCCAGCCCCGACACCCGCTCCTAGTGGGGACTGCAGACTCAGCCAGGGCGCTCCTCCGCCCCGGGCCAGAGAGCCAGGAATGCACCCGCGACAGTGGCGTGGCCGCTGGAGGCCCAGCGTCCCGCCCACCTTGGGCCCCGCCCCTCCTGGACCAGCTCTAACCTGACAGCGACTTGGCGGGGGACAACCCAAGGCCCCGCCCACCTTGGGCCCGCCCCTCCTGGATCAGCACTATCAGGACCACCGCCAAAGCTGCGGGAAGTACAGTGTCCCGTCCGCTTGGACATCAGTCCCCAAACCCAACAGAGCCGAGTGGCCATCTGGGTCAGCCCAATCCCGGGGCCCCGCCCCAGGTTGCTGCACACCCCATCAGACTCCGCCTCTTTTCGATACACCCAGACCAGGCTTCCAAGTTCTAGTTATCTGCTCTATCCTCTGCTAGTCACCCCTTAGACAAGACCCAGCAGTCCTGAACAGCCAGCCTCCACAGACCTTGGTCCTGCCTGCCTACTTCTGTCTTCTGTAAGTGGCTGGGAGATCCCCTCTGCCCCCAACCCACTCTGTCCGTTCTCTGCACAGCTCTCAGTGATATTTGCAAAACAAATCTGGGGGCTGCTGGCTGGCTCAGTAGGTGGAGCATGGGGCTCTTGATCTCGCGGTTGTGAGTTCAAGCCTCACGTTGGGTGTGGAGATTGCTTAAATAAACTTTAAAAAAATCTTAAAAAAAAATACAAATCTGAATGTATCCATCACCCCTTTAAAATTTTCTGGCAGTTTTCTATAATGATTCTTGGCATGACCAGGCCCCTATCCACATCTCCTGATGAATTCTTTATTTCTTCCTTGCTCCCACTCTACCTCTGGGCCTTTGCACATATGATTCCTTCTTCCTGGAATGATCTTTCCCCTCTAGGTCTGGTTGATTCCATTTCATTCTTAGATGTCAGCTAACTTCCTCAGAGAAGCCCTCTGGACCTGTCAGGCTCCATTTAGATGCCTTCTGTCCTGTGGGCATGGAGAAAGAGGCAGGAAGTAAAGCACAGATTTCAGGACTCAAATCTCAGTGCCATCACACTTGGAGTAACCTTGGCAGGTTAGTCCATCCCTGTGTTTTCATTTTCTCAACAGTAAAGTAAGTATAATGATAGTATCATCCTCATGAATTTTTTGTGAAAAGTAAACATGTGTAAGCCTTTAGAACATTGCCTGGTGTGTAACATTTGCTTTGTAATGTTCACTATGATTATTTAGGACGTGTTACTTTTTCAACTTCATGGAACATTCCAGAATTGTAACTAAAACAGTTGTGTAAATAGAAGCCAGGAACTGCCTACAGACTTCAACACCTGCACGCAGTAGGTACTGCTCCACCTTGCTCAGGTCTGCCTCGCTGGTAAGTACCCCTCCTCTTGAGCATCTAGGTAGTGGCCAAATGAGGAGGTCAGCTGACCTTTGTCTTCTGCTCCGTCCTTACCTGAAGTCTAAGCCCTCCACTCCTAAGAAGGAGAAGAAAACCCCTTAGCTGGGGTCTCAGACTCACTTCCCAATTCCTCTGGCAGGTGGAGACTTGCCCCAGGGGAACCAGCTTCCTTTTCCATTGTTATGCGAAGGAGTCTAGCTCTCATTAACATTACTCCCAATGGAATAGACGTCTTTCCTTTGCATAACTAAAAAGCCCATCAAAGAGATTTTTTTTCCTTCTCAAAAAAATAATGGTCTCCTCCCAAAGATTAATCAGAAAATAATTGGCTATCTTTTTTTTGTTTTTTGTTTATTTATTTTTGAGAGAGAGAGAACCCAAGTGGGGCAGGGGCAGAGAGAAAGAAGGGGACAGAGGATCCAAAGCAGGCTCCGTGCTGACAGCAGCATGCCCAATGTGGGGCTCAAACTAGAACTGTGAGATCATGACCTGAGCTGAAGTCGGACAATCAACCTGCTGAGCCACCCAGGTGCCCCTTGGCTATCTTTTAAAACCAACTGGTTCTGATTCCTTCTCAGGGCCCTTCCTTGCTGGAACACCTGGAAAGGATAAAGCTCCTGGCACTGGGGGTGCCCAGCAAATGGAAGCCTCCTGCCCAGAGGGGCCTCACCAGACCTCCCAGACTCCTGGAGTGACACAGCTCCCCAACTCTGGTCCTCTGCTGGCTCCCCTTAGTGAATGTGGTTGTTTGAGGTTGGGGTGAGCTGCCAGCAGGAGATGGACCCCACACAGCTTTCATTCAACTTCAGGCACTTCTCAGGTTTACTGGAGCCAAAGGCACAGGAAAGGTTTTCATAGCCCAGCCTGTGCATACTCCTTGCCACCTGAGATGCCCAAGTCCCTTAGACTGGCAACCCTATACCCCACACCCCCTGAGTCTGCACATGCCCTGTTTGCCTCCCATCCCACACTCAACGACCTCTCACACTGACCCTCTGTGGCATGTGATGCTCTTTCACGTCGTTCATTCATACACACATTCATTTGCCAGGTGTCAATTAAAGGTTCACTATATGGTATGCACTGTTCCAAATCGTGGGGATAAAGCAGTAATCCGACCCAACCTCTCCCCTTCAAGGAGCTGCTGACACTGTAGTGGGGAGAGATAGATACGTAAACAAAGCACAGAAGGAGACATGCTGAGGGAGTCTGGGAGAGGCATCCAAGCCTGTCTCCTCATCACAGCCTCACTCTCTTGGTAACAATCTTCCACCAGTTACATTTGCAGTCTCTCCCTCAAAACCTTTCAAACACAACCACACACACACACACACACACACACACACGCCTAGCAGGGGCTCAGAAGCCTGATGTCCTAAGATCCTGCCTTTAGCCTGCCTCTGCCTTAGTTTCTCCATCCAGAAAATGGGCACACTCCTGCTTCCTTTGCCCCAGGGATGTTGGAGGAAGTGAATGAATTAAGAGATGGGACTGGGTTTCATCAAAACAGGAAGTAGGGGAGGAAGCTCTTGTCTTGGATCAGCTCCCACTATCTGCCAAGTGATATGCTAAGCTAGGTGTTATATATGCATTATATCCTTTGACTTCCCGTAAGCCAAATGGGGGTTGGAATCCTTAGCTCCATTTTGCAGGTAAGGAAACAGAAGCTCAGGCAGATGGAATGACTTGTCTAAAGTCATGTAGCAGGGTAGCTGGCTGGCTACATGATACAACTCTACAGATCAAGAGTTGCATGCTCAGTTGAGTATGCAATTCTTGATCTCAGGGTCATGAGTTCAAGCCCCATTAGAGCTTA
The DNA here is from genome assembly GCF_018350215.1 of Panthera leo. Taxonomy (NCBI): domain Eukaryota; kingdom Metazoa; phylum Chordata; class Mammalia; order Carnivora; family Felidae; genus Panthera; species Panthera leo. The sequence goes on from NC_056679.1 coordinate 173,041,616, forward strand.
CTTAAAAAAATAATAAAAAAAATAAAGTCACAAAGCAAGTGAACAACAGAACTGAGACTTGAACATTGATCTTCTGGGACAAAGAGAGAGATCTCAGGGTGACTCTCCACAGAGCTGGGACTTTTGATGCTACTGAATCAGCCTGCTTTCTGCCCCCATTCTTTTTTTTTTTTTTTTAATTTTTTTTTTTTCAACGTTTTTTATTTATTTTTGGGACAGAGAGAGACAGAGCATGAACGGGGGAGGGGCAGAGAGAGAGGGAGACACAGAATCGGAAACAGGCTCCAGGCTCCGAGCCATCAGCCCAGAGCCTGACGCGGGGCTCGAACTCACGGACCGCGAGATCGTGACCTGGCTGAAGTCGGACGCTTAACCGACTGCGCCACCCAGGCGCCCCTCTGCCCCCATTCTTAACTTCAGCCCTGGAAGATACAGATTCACCTGAAGGTGAGTTTGAGAGGGAGCTGGGGCTGGGCACTGATCTCCCTGTCCATTTGGCTAATACTGATGGGACACGTACGAAGTACCAGGCCCTAGGCAGGGGTTTGCAGACTCTGGGCTCCTGAAGTGCAAGGCTAGGCCAGGAGGGACTCCTGAGGCCAGGCCCTGCCCCCCACCTGCCTGGGAGCAGAGTTGGGGGGAGGGGGCAGACGTTGCCTGGTGCCGACCATGTTGCTCTTGGATGGTAGCCGGACCCAGGGAACACTGGGGCTCTTGTGCGTAAGAGCTGCCCTGAGCCCCTGCCCAGGCCCCATTCCAGCCCAGGCCTGGCCCAAGCCCTGGCCCCTGAGCCAGTCCTGTGCTTTCTTGTCTTCTTTCCTTTATTTCTTTCCTTTAAAATGAGGTTTATTTTGAGAAAGTTTTAAAATATAGAAAAAATGCACAGGGTTATATCATATACTTGCTACTCAGAATTGACAATTGTTATTACTTTACCATTTTTTCCAACCCTTTTTCACCCTGGCTTCTCCCACAGACTCCAGGGAGGTCTGGCTTGGCTTGTCAGAATGGAGGTGACACTGACAGCAACTGAGTGGTGAGAGGTTGGGTGTTAGAGCCAGACTGATGCAGGTTTGAATCCTGAAAGCTTGTGACCTTTGACAAGTCACTTAATATTAAACCTCAGTTTCATTTTCTGTAAAATGGGAATAGTAACTTTTCTGTGAGGACTCAATGTAGTGATGTATTAAGCCTTATGCCAATGCCTGGCACATAGCCCATGCTCAGTAAAAAGTGGCCAATATTCATATTAGTGGCTATGGGTCTAGGTAGGACCTACCCAAATGTATGGGTAACCTACTTTTGTGACCAAGAGAGAGGGACTATTAGGGTCACCCCTCCTCCAGCCCTTATATCTCCCCATTCCCCACTCTTTCAGCACATCTATGTCCAATTTCTATGGGAGACAACAAAACCAGGAATTGCAAGCTGCCCGGAACATTATGGTAGAGGCAGGGAACCTGGCGCTGATGTTGGCAGCCTTAGAGAGCTCTTGGGGAGGTCCCTCGGATGAAGCCAGATAGAGGGGAATGGGCTAGGAGGAAGCTGAGGCTCTTTCTGGGATATTCTGGTGCTTCCCAGAGTCTCAGCAGCACCCTTGGTCCCCTTGTCAGTTGGTCCCAGACACTGTGGATCCATGTCTTGGGAGGCTTTCAGGGTTTGCCAGACTCAGCTCTCTCTAGACTTGGGCCTACAAACGTCATACCTACTGGGGCTTGACAGGCACATATTTTTGGAGGAGAGAAAGGGCCAGGACAGCTGTGACAGCCAGGCAGAAGCTGGGCATGCAGGGTTAGAGGGTTGATAGTCTGAAAGGAATCAGGAAAGAAGCCTCAGAGGGGCCCTCAACCTCCTCCACCTTGCCTGATGTCCACCTGGACCATGTAGGATTTTGTTTGGGCATAAAACAAAACAAAACAAAACAAAACAAAACAAAAAACAGAAAACCTAAATGTCAAGGGCTTAAACAAAACAGGTTAATTCATCCCTATTAGTCCCAGGTCTCCCAAGTCTGGAAATGGGTGAAGGCTGGTCTGAAATCAGGGTTGAGGTCTCTTAAATTCTCTACACCTTCCCCTAATGGTGGCAAGATGGTGGCTTCAGCTCCTGCCATCACATCTGTGTTTACGCAGAGTTAAAAAGAAGCCACAAAGAGTTGAATCTATATCCAGCAACTTCTGATCTTATTTCTTTGGCCAGACTGTGACACATGGGCACCCCTAACTACAATGGAGGTCAGGAAGTTCTGCTAAAAAGAAGGGGTGACTGAGAATTGGGCAGGTAGCTCATAGTCTCTGTATCATCACTCTTCTCTTCAGCACCAAAATGACTTTTTTTCTCTTTCTTTCTTTCTTTCTTTCTGTGAGAGCACAAGTAAGTGAAGGGCAGAGAGAGAGAGGAGAAAGGGAGGGAGAGAGAGAATCCCATGAGGGGCAGAGAGGGGGAAGTGGGGAAGAGAGAGAGAGAGTGAGAGAAGCAGGGCTTGTGCTCACCTGAAGTGGGATTCAAGCTCACAGGATGCACTTATGAACTGTGAGATCATGACCTGAGCCAAAGTCAGATGCTTAACTGACTGAGCCACCTAGGTGCTCCTATTTTTTTTATTTATAGTTTTTTAAAACTTCTATCCCCTCCCTGATGGGGGCTTGAACTCATGATTCAGAGATCATGAGTTGCATACTCCACTGACTGAGCCAGCCAGGAACCCCAACAAAATGACTTTTTGAAAACACAGATTTAGGGGCACCTGAGTGGCTCAGTTGGTTAAGCGTCTGACTTTGGCTTGGGTCAAGATCGCATGATTCGTGAGTTCCAGCCCCACATCAGGCTCTGCCCTGATAGCTTGGAGCCTACTTCAGATCCTCTGTCTCCCTCTCTCTGCCACCCAACCTCCCTGCTCTGTGCACCAGCCCCCCAGCCCTGTGCACATTCTCTCAAAAATAAACATTAAAAAATAAAACACAGATTTAACCAACTTACTCCTCAGCTTTACTCTCTCCCTACCTCCCAGTGGCATCCCCAGCTCCTCAGCCTGGCCCTCAGTGTCCTTCAAGACTGGCCTCTACTGCTCTCTCCTGTCCTATCTCCCCTCTCACCAGAGATATGGGTTCTGTGTTCCAGCCGCACTGAACTCCAGGCAAGCCCTCACGAAGGTGTCTGGTTGGTTCACACACTTTGGTGCCTTTGCACTTGCTGCTCTTGTTGCTGGGAGTATCACTTCCTTGGTCCTACCTCCCCTCCTCTCTTCCCTCTGGCCATCACATCAGATGCCTGCCATTCAGCTTTCTGACTCCTCTCAGGACTTCCCTCTTCTCTGAGAACCTTCCTGACCACCTTGAACTGGACATTCAAACACACTTCCTCTCTCTGAAAACAGCTCTTCCATTTTCTTTGAAGTCCTAGACTTCCTCTACTCCCAGGCCAACCAGGATTTGGGTGGAGCCAACTTCTCCCTGGTTCCTGTGGTGGGCATGTGTCCCTGGACTTGGCTAATGAGAATATTCCATCCCCCAGGCTATTATTATTGGGTCAGGGATGAGGATGTGACCCAAGCAGGGCTAATGAGAGCCAGTCTGGGTCTTTTATTGGAACTAATGGGAAACTAACACTCTCAGAGATTACTGAGGCATGAATATGGAAGCCTAGAACTTCTTGAGAGAGGCTGCTTATGAATGAGGCCAACACAGGAAACAAGAAGGCCAAGAGATGGAACATGCCTGGATTTAGCTATGTCTAAAGGCAAAAATTACTACTTTGTCTCATTAATGTGAGACAAATAATTTTTCTTAAGCTAATTTGCCTTTTTCTTTTTTTTTACTCTTTATAAATGAAAGGCCCCCTCCCCAGTAGAAATGACTCCTCTCCCATGGAGCACCTGGGTGGCTCAGTCAAGTTAAGCATCTGACTTTGGCTCAGCTCATGATCTTACAGTGAGTTGGAGTCCCACATTGGGCTCTATGCTGACAGCTCAGAGCCTGGAGCATGGAGCCTGGAGCCTGCTTCGGATTCTGTGTCTCCATCTCTCTCTGCCCCTCCTCTGTTCACCCTCTGTCTGTCTCTCTCTGAAGTAAACATTAAAAAAAATTTATAAAAAAAGCAAAAGAAATGACTCCTCCCTCCATTGTGTCTCCACTATCCTCTGTTGGCTCCCACACCATCCCATTCACCTGTTCACATGTCAGTGAATTCATCATGTCATTGCTCCTATTCGTTTAAAATCTTTTTTTTTTTAATGTTTGTTATTTTTGAGAGGTGGGGGGGAGGAGGGGCAGAGAGGGAAGGGGAAAGAGGATCCGAAGGGGGCCCTGCACTGACAGCAGTGAGCTGGATGTGGGGCTTGAACTCACAAACTGTGAGATCACGACCTGAGCCAAAGTCGGTTGCTCAACAGACTGAGCCACTCAGGTGCCTGTTTAAAATCTTTCAACAGCTTCCTGTTGCTTTTAGGACCTGTATTAGCTATCTGTTGCTGCATAACAAATTACCCCAAAACTTAAGGCTTTAGGTAACAAATATTTGGCTGGCTGTTGGCAGGAGACTTCCATTTCTCTCCACACAAGCCTCTCCACAAGGCTGCATGAACATCTTCATGACATGTCAGCTGGTTTCCCTCAGAGCCAGTGAGTCAAGACAAAAAGACTAACACTGCAATGTCTTTTATAACTTACACACAGAAGTCACACTTCATCATTTCTGCTTTTATTATTTTTTTAAATTTAAGTAGGCTTCACGCCCAGTGTGGAGCCCAATGCAGGGCTTGAACTCATGACCCTGAGATCAAGACCTGAGCTGAGATCAAGAGTTGGTTGCTTAACTGACTGAGCCACTCAGGTGCCCCTCATTTCTGCTTTCTTCTATTTGTCTGAAGTGAGTCACTAATTATAGTTCCCTAGGAGTAGGTGGTGTAGTAGGGGGAGAGAGATTAAACTTGACCTTTTGAGGAGAGGAATATAAGAAATTTGTAGACATATTTTAGAACAACCACAAGGCCATCATACCCTGGCCTAGAACAACCTGTAGAGGGATATGAACCCTTTTGTTTGTTTGTTCATGTTTGTCATATGAACGCTTTTCTGGGTTTGGGGAATATCCCCATTGCATGTGGCAGCATTCACCTTTCACAATAGAAGCTGAAAATGTTAGCTATTCCCCCAGTTTCTCTTCCAGCTGAGGCCTAAGTTCTGCAAATTCATAACATCCATTGCAGAGAGCCAGTGATGCCCAGGTATAGGGCTTGGAAGGCCCAAGAGGAATGTTCTCTGGTGGGGGCTGTGGTAACAAGACTGAGCTCTTGGGCACAGGGCAGTGATTTCTTGATCAGTATCTGGATTGGCTGCGCTAGTGGCACAGGCAGCAGAGTCCAGCATTTTAGTGTTGGTAGAGATAATGGTGTCCTTCCTCCATGGTCCTGTCCTTCCATTCTGTGATGTGACACAGGCAGGATGCTGGTCTTACAGCCCACGCCTTATTCTTTAGTGTTTTTGGTAGTTCTGTGAACTTAAACTTGCTAGAGTTTGTTTCTTTTGCTTTCAGCTGAAAATCTTGATACACCCTGAGGGACCTGGCTTCTCCAGTCTTTCTTATCTGGTGACATATTCTCCCTCTTTCAAGGTGCTAGGCATCATCTTGCCGTAGGGCCTTAGCAGATGCTGTTCCCTCTACCTGGAACATCCTCTCCCCACCTCTCTCTACTTACCCATAGACTAATTCCTATTCAGCCTTCAAGTTTCAGCTTGCATGTCACCTGCCCTGCCCTGCCACCAGCTTAGGCTCAGTCCTTCTATTTTATGCTTCGTCTACATTGGCATTTTCCTTTGCAGCATTTTATCACAGTTGGAATGAGGTCCTCTATGACATGAAACTGTGTCTCATTCCAGGGTTCTAGCATACAGTGGGGGCTAAGGAAAAATAAATTTCCCTTCCCATCTCTCTAGGGACCTCTGTCCTATCTTAATAGCCCTCTGCCAGGCACTGCTCAGCCTCTATTAAATTTCCTGACTTTCAAGGAATATTTTCATTCAGGTGCAAGTAAGATATCCCAACTCAAATGGACTTACAAAAAATAGTGAGCTTATTGACTTAAGCAATTTAAAAATGTTGGTTTATTCATTTTGAGAGAGAGCGAGCATGAGCGGGGGAGGGGCAGAGAGCAAGCAAGAAAGAGAAAATCCCAAGCAGGCTCCGTGCTGTCAGCGCAGAGCCCTATGTGGGGCTTGAATTCATGAATCGTGAGAGCATGACCTGAACTGATATCAAGAGTTGGACGCTTAACCAACTGGGTCAACCAGGTGCCCCTGGCTTATGCAATTTTAAAGTCCAGAAGTGGATCAGGCTTTAGGAACAGCTAGACCAAGACTCTCTCTTTTTCTTTCTTTCCTCTGGCTCCATTCTGTGGCAGGTGCTTCCCAAGAAGTAACAAAGAAGGCTAACCAACAGCTCTGAGCTCAAAACCTTCCCATTTAGCAACTCTTTCCCAATTGTTCTAGCAGAAGCCAGGGGGGGGTAGAGGTCATCTCGAGCCAGACCACATCAGCTGAGGGTGGGATTCCTCAAGGAAGAAGAAAGGTAAATAGATACCAGGAGACCAAAACAAGGTATGGTTACTAGGTGTGATTCTAGAAGCCTTTCTGCAAAATAAACCATTCCCACACATAGTGATTTGAAACATTTACTATTTGTCAAAATTCTGTGGATTAGGTGGGCTCAGCTTGGCAGTTCTCTGGCTCTTCTGAGGTTGTTCTGGTTCTTCTGAGGTTGTTTATGCTGGTGGCATATATATCTTCTTAGGTTAAGTGGAGGTCACTGGGTTGATGAAGAAGCTGAAACATGTATTAGTACTCCTGGGGTGGGGGGAAACAGTACTCCTGGTTATGATAGAAATCCAACTTAAGTTGACTTAAAGAAAAAGAGTATTGACTGGTGACTAAAAAGTCCTGAGAGTATTAGCTTCAGGCCTCGTTAGATCCAGGTGTTCATCAGAAACCAGTCTCTTCCCAACTCTCAGCTGTTTTCTCCTGTGATGATTTAATTTTCACACAGATTGTCTTTATGTAGTGGCAAAGATGACTACTACTACTAACAGCTCCAGAATTATTCTGATTGCCCAGGCTTGGGTCACAAGTTCATCCCTGGAACTAGGGACTGGGGTCAGTCTCTCAGAACCACAGGATAGAAGAATGGAAGAGAGATGTTACCCAAGTTAAAGAGTGAAAGAAAGGCTGATGAGTAGGGCCAACATCAGGTGTCCTCCCAAGCAGCTGACTAAATTACAGTCTTCAAACAGTGTCCTCTGGAAGGAAATGTTCTGAGGGAAGGGCAAGATGGCCTTTGGAAGTAGAGGTGTGCTAACAAAGACTTGGGAACACGGGGGTCAAATCCCTCCATGATTACTTCTTGGTTGTGTAAGCTCTGCAAGGTTTTACCTCTGAATTTCTGCTGTGAAATCAAGCCTTTTTCAGGTTGTCTTGAGGGCTAAATGAAATATCAAATACAGGAGCTCAGAAGTCATCCTATTCTCTTCAGTATTCAAATAGTAAGGTCCTGGCGCAGGTCTACTTTGCCCAGTAAAAAAAAAAAAAAAAAAAAAAAAGGAGCGTTCTCCACCTAGTGGCCATCAGGGTCACCGCGCTGTAGCATTGACCCATTTACAGAACCCTCTAAGGTTTCTTGTGAGCCCTTGGACAGATGAAGCAGAATTTGTGGACAGTGAGCCTGCGAGTGCCAGAACAGGGATATGCCTGCCCTTTCTGTAATGTGGACTTGCATGGGGCAGAGTAGGTGAGGTTGTTAGGTGGACAGATGGTCAGAAGGAGAAACTGTTTTTTCCTATTCTATTTGACACTAATGACGGCTGATCAGAAGGTCTGGATAGGGATGGGAACAGCTCATCTGGTAGAGGCTTTGGTGAAGGGTTTCTTTGTTACCTGCTTTGGGAAGAACCCCTAGCTGCCCATCACTGCCTCTGTAGTACTTGGGCTCAAACTGTGATTTCTTACAACTTCTGAGCCAGACAGAAAATAGGAGGCTTCAGGTCACATGAAGCTGGTGGCAGGGTGCAAGACCAACACCCAAGAACCCTGAATCCCAGAGTAGTGTCCCCTGTGACACACTTCATGGCTGCTGTATGTCTACATACATAGCTCTATGTCTGCACTTACGGGTTATTACATCCCAACACCTGCTTTTCATCCAGCTCAGGGCTAAGAGCTTTACATGCATAATTCTCCTCAGGTGTCATTGGCTGCAGAACCTGAGGTGCCCCTGAGGTTCCTGGGATAAGATGAGGTTCCCTAGCAGTGAAAGGTGGCTTCTTGCTGGAGCCCAGGGAAGAACCACCTCTGGCCAGCATGTTGCCCCCCTCCTCTCATCAGATTGAATTAGGTTTCTGGCATTTCATAACTCATTGAGACTTAATACAGGACTCTGTGCCAGATGCCATCTGCCTCCAGACTCACCTCCCCAGGAAGACCCAGAGATTACTTCAGGCCAGTAATAGAAGGAGCGGCAGTCATCATTTACATAGTATCTACCATATGTCAGGTACTGTAATTATTTCATATGTATCCATTCTTTTCATTCCCACAATAACCCATACGGTAGGTACTAGTGTTTCACCCTTAAGTACAGGTTAGCTCATCAAGATCACACAGCCCCACAGAGCTAAGATCTGAACTGCAGCTGCCTGGTTCCAGAGCCTGGTTTTTTTTGCTGTACACTAGACTGCCTCTCCCGCCATGAGACATTCCTTAGCCACCAGAGCCATGAGCAGGAGCTCCCTCTGATGTTTACCTGCTGGCTTGTGTATTGTGGGTCCTGGGCACTGACATCAGAGACCATTCCAGGCTAGAGAAATTCAAACCTGATCTCAGGAATGCTTAGAGTAAGAGGAGCTCTGATATGAAGTCAATATGAACCCTTGGGTTCAAATTCCCATGTGCCACCAGAATGTCAAAAATTAGAAAGACTGACAATACCAAATGCTGGTAAGTTGGTAGAACCACTGTGGAAAACCATTTGGTAGTATCTAGACAAATTAAACATACATCTATCCTATAATGCAGTGATTCTACTCCTGGATATATGTGTGCACATGCACACCAAATGACACATACAAAATTTTTCAGAAGAGCTTTATTTATAATAGTTCAAAACTAGAAATAACCCAATTGTCCATCAACAGAATGGCTAAATTGTGGTGTATTCATATAACGGACTACTACTACAGAGCATGAAAAAAAAAAAAAAAACTTCTGACACACATACACACACAAACGGATGAATCTCACAGACATAATATTGAGCAAAAGAGGATGTGATTCCATTTTTATAGAATTCAAGAGCAAGCAAAACTAATTTAGGGGGATAGAGGTGAAAATAGTGTTTACTTCTGGGAGATAATAACTAGGAAGGGAAACAAAGGAAACTTCTGGGGAGCTCGCAATGTTCTGTATCTTGATCTGGAGGGTGACCACCCAGATGTACACATACATGTAAGGATTCATCAAACTGTGCTCTAAAAACTGGAGCACGTTACTAAATATATCTCAAAAAGTTAGGGAAAAAGTGGTATTTCAAATACAGACAACTTCTGGGTATGGCTGACAAGCTATTTTTGCCTACCCACATCCATTCTTCTCCCTTAGTCTGAAAGGAGCCCCACACTTTCCTCTTTTCTGTTTCAGTCAATGTGTTTTAGGTGTAGCTCACTCTTTCTCAGTCCCCAAATCAGGGGCCTAGTCACAGTGATTGGTTTAATAACTGGAACAGGGCCAAGCTGGTTAATGAATGAATCCCAGAATTTTTTTGGTGGAACTAGTAGGAAAAGATGATCTTTCCAATGTAGTTGCCTCTCCATCAGGAGATAAGCCTGGAGCTGCCAGTGGCCATCTTGCTACCTTCTGGAGAGAGTTGGCCTGAGAAAGAGGCCACACAGAGGAAAGCAGAGTGAGATTAAATTCTTCCTGATGACAGTGTGTCAGAACCTGGATCTAGCCATCCCTGTACTGAAATTTTTCATTAGGTGAATCAATAAATTTCCTTTTTTAGCTAACCACTTTGATTTCAGTATATTTTAATGTTTATTTTTGAGAGAGAGACAGACAGAGTACGAGCAGGGGAGGGGCAGAAAGAGAGGGAGACACAGAATCCGAAGCAGGCTCCAGGTTCTGCGCTGTCAGCACAGAGCTGGACTCGGGGCTCGAACTCACGAACTGTGAGATCATGACCTAAGCCAAAGTCGGACACTTAGCCAACTGAGCCACTCAGGCATCCCATCAGTTTCTTACAGTTATAAACTGGAGTCTAATAAACTGGGAATCTTGGGTAAAATTATGAGAAATATGGGGGAGCTTGGAATAAAAAATAACCACTGACCCTTGTCCAATCTGTTTTGTGGCTGCTTGCTCTATGAGCCCATGGCCCTGCCAGATGGTAGGTGAGGCAGGCCCAGGGGTTATATCAGAAGGATTCTGGTCCTTTTTGGAAAGGGTTCTGGACGAGGAATCTAGAGAACTGGATTCTACTCTCCATTTTGTTGCTTCTTAGTGCCAGGACCTTGGATAACATAGTACATCACTTTGACCCTTTTCTATAAAATGGAGTATCATTACCTAGCTCAAAAGGCTGTTATGCAGATCAAATGCAAGTTTCCCAACTTCTCCAGCTTTTTCATACCCTGAGGTGAGTTAAGACCTTTATCCTGGGCATTCTTGCTGGGCTCTGTAGGACCCTCTGACCATTGCCATAATGATCTTTAACAAGTATGTGAGCTTCCCAAGAGCAAGAAAGTGTTCATCCCTGTGCCCTCTTGCCGAAAGGGCTGGGCACGCGGCTAACAGGGACTCCTGAATCCAGACTAAGGTCTTGTAGGCCAAGGTTCATGATACAGCAGCCCACCCACCCTTCTGCCCTTCATTTCCTTGAGTGATAGATGAGGCTGATTCGGACATCCTGGATAAATTAGAAGGATTGCAGTGAAATTGCTGAGACAGTCTGGGCTTTGGAAGCTGAGAGCTGAGAACCCACCATGAGGGCCACGTAGGGCCTTTCCCAGCTGGTCAAGAGCAGGTACCCAAGAAAGGCTTGCTGAGTGAAGAATGGGAGCTGAGGCTGCCTGGGAACCTTCCTCAGGTCTGGCTGTCTGAAACTAAGGTTGGACAAAAGGCTCCTGAGGCCATCACACTCACTCCTTCCCTAGCTCATTTCTGGGTCATAGAAAAGCTTCCTGCAAGAATCTCTAGGCCTCTAAGTCCATGGAACAAACCTAGTGCTGAGTAAGAGCTGTGAGGGAAAAGGCCATCTTTCCTCATACTCATTCATTCATTCATTCAACAAACACTTCATGAGACACCACTCCACATTACAGAAGTGGAGATGAAAAAGGTTAGGTCTCTGTCCTGAAGGCATTAGCCTGGAGAGAGCCAGACTGGACACAACCTCCATTTTGGCTTCCTTATCTATCTCTTATCCTGCTCCCCTGCATTCCTTCTCCACCTAACAGCCAGAATGATCCTCTCAAACAAAGTAGATTCTCATCTTAAACCTTCTAACGACCTCCATGAGACCCTCTGTGACAGGGGGAGATGGATAAGTGGATGACGTTGTATTAAGTTTAGGGCACCTGGGAAGTCTCCCACAGGTTGCCAAATAATTAAAAGTTTATCTTTGTCCCACCTTCTTAGATCAGTATTTAGAGCCCTGGGAGTATGAGAGGGTTGAGGGTGAGGGGTCAAGACACACATACTAGATCCAACGGTAATATGGCCCCAAATCCCAGGTTTGTTAAGTTGCAGTCTGGCTCATGGGAGAAATTCTTTATTTAGATGCTTCAGTGACCAAGAGACAGAGCATAAGCACGCGCACACACACACCCATACACAATACATAAAGGCATTTCACAGGCAAAGGGATAGGCAATGGGGCGGGGGGGAGGGGAAGAGGCCACGAGAGCAGCTAGGGGCTTCTTTGACTCAATGAAGGGGGGCCTATGATGGTGACACTCCTTGGAATTTCCGCTTGAAAGCTACAAGGAAATATCCACTCCCAGTGAAATCCCAGGCCGTAAAACACAGCAGAGTTGGAGATATCTAGGTTTGGGGCCTGGGGAACACCTGTTTCCTCACTGCAGAAACCTGCACTGGCTCTCCTTTCTTTCCCTGGTACCCAGGAATCTCCTGGTGGATAATGGAAGAGGGCTAGCACCACAGCAACCTGGACAGGTGGTCTCCTACATGAGGAGGAGAGGGCTAGTAGAGCCAAGGAGCAGCAATGGACCTTTGAGCTGGCTGGCATGAGATAGTTCACCTTTTAAGGGCACAGAATCATCAAGAAAACTTGCATGTGGGGGCTTTCCCACATGACCCTGGGTCAGAGCACCTCTCTGATGGGGGAGGGGAAAAGGCCCCCCCCTTAGAGCTTTCATAATCCCACTGGATACCGAGGCCTCCTCCAGCTCTAGCTTTTCCCCAGCTGATGCATATCCTTAGCACCATTCAGGAACTGTGGAGAAGAGGCAGAAGGACAGCACTGCTCTGCCAGGACTGTGTCATTGCTCCAGGAGGAGACTTCACAGTGGGCAGAAAACTGTGTAACTGGCCAGCATCTGGTCTCAGGCTCAGGAAAGCCTGCACTTTTTGGGGAAAGGGAGTGTGTCATGTTAGCTCCAAGCTCCCATAGGGCAGCCACTTCCATCTGCCCTTTCCTACCTAGGCAGAACTCTGGTGTGAAAGCTCCAGGTTTCACTGGAGCTGCCTGGAGCCCAGGGACAGCTCAGTTCTTTAGCCGCAGAGACTGGTTCAAAAATGGCCTGCAAAGGAAAGACAGGCCTGGGGCTCATGACATATGGCCCAAAGAGGCTGGGGAAGGGGAAAGGCCATCCTCCAAACTACTATTCTGTGAGGCCCCAAGTCCTTTCAAGATCCACCCCCTTCCCTTGTCCTGACCTAGAGGGCCCATTCCAAAGGGGAAGAGCACGGGTGGATTAGCCTGGACCAATCAGAGGCTATCTGTGGCCCACTCCTGCCTAAGGCCTATGTGTTCTCCAGGTATAAGAAAGGAGGAAGAGGGAGCCAAGGGCTGACCATGGTCACGGGAAGCTGGCTCACGGCTGGTTCAACCTGGGGTGCTGGACAGAAACACCTCTAGTCTTCCAAGGTGGCTGAGTCTTTCTGAATGGGCTGCCTTTGCATTGGAATCTGGCCCAGGGGTGATGCCATTGTTTTTGGTGACCTGTAGTTTGAGAAGGAATAAACACACAGGGTCAGTTTGTGGTGGTTATGATGGTGCTCCAGGTAATTTTCTAAAGATAGTACAGCTCTTCCAGGGCCTTGGAGTAATAAGGTGACCAGGTCTCCTTTACTGAGGGTCACTGCATGCTAGGCACAATGCTGGGTGCTTTGCTTCTAGCATCCTATTTCATCTTCATGGCAATTCTACAAGGCGGGGATAGTACCCGTTTTGTATATAAGGAAACTAAAGTTCAGAAAGTCTAAGTCACCTGACCCTAGTAGGCTTTTTATTGTTGTTTTCTGTTTTGTTTTTTTTTTTAATTTTTAAAATTAAATAATTATGTTGTTGTTGTTGTTGTTGTTGACCATCCTTCCACCCTTAAGCTTTTTAAAAGTGTGTAGGTTCAGGACAGCAGCCCACATCTCTCCACTACCAAACCATTTATTCTGCCTATAGGGCCCTATATGACCTGGATAGTACAGACTGATCATTCTTTCCCTCACACTGAGTCAAAAGTGGCTCTCCAGTCACTCTATCCCACTTTCTGCGTACCTAGAAATAACTGATATTGTCTTATTTGTTTATGGATTTGTTTAGGATCTGCTTCTACCACTAGATGGGGATCCAAAAAATCAGGGAACAGCATTGATCCTGGTTCCTACTGTAGCCCTAGTGCTCCATATAGGACCTGGCACATAGTAGGCACTCAATAAATATTTGTTGAATGAATGAAAGCTTACCTCTAATAGTTCCCTTTTCTGGTACCAGCATTTCACATACTTTAACTCTCAGGTCATCCCATAAGGTGAGGATAACGAGCCATATGCAATGGCAGAGCAAAATAAATGTACTTTGGAATCAAAAGGTTTGAATTCTAGGTCTAGCTCCAAGTAACTAAGTGGCTTGGGCAAGTCACTTAACCTACCTGACATTGGGTTTCCTCAGGTCGTAAAGGGGTATGTGTATGTGTGTCTTAATTCAGAGCTGCTACTGTGAATTAGATGAAATTAACTTAGGTGTTCAACAAATAGTAGCTATAATCTTACAGAAGAGGAAGTGGAGGCTCAGAGAAGTTTACTGACTCACCCAAAGTCACATAGCTGAAAATATAGAAAGAAAAGAGTAAATACTAGCATTTTCAAGACTGGGTACCCCCAGGGTAGGGCTCTGGTTGTCTCCAGGTTGTATGCTGAAATTGCCACCAGTCAAGCTGCAAGGGAGATGTGCTGAAATGGGAGTGAGCCCCAGGCTGGACTGTGCAGGCTTGTCTCAAGTCCATATCTAAAAGAAGTCTCAAAAGTCCTCAGATCTGCTGCAATGGGGGAGGGGAAACTTCAGTCAGAGTGGAGAGGACCAAGGACATTTTGACTAATATTTTGTGTTTCCACCACCTTTAGTTAATTCAGCTCTGTGAACAATGCAGAACCTACCATTTAAGTCAAAGAAATCAGTTTAGTAGACTTGGTTGCCTGAAACTCAATTTCCTTATCTGTAAAATGAGTATATTCTCATCTCAGAAAGTTATGTTGTAGCACACTGTCCACACTACCCAGTTCCCTTCTGAGAGGAAGAGACAACTGCATAAGCCCTCCCCTTACCAGGCCCTAGCCTCCTCATATCACATGGTGCCATAACCTCCTTGTTAGCATGATGCCCTAGAAAAGCATGCTGTGAGCCAGACAAGACTCAGTTTGAATTATAGGCTCTGTCTCATAGTATCACTTGAATGGTGGTTGCCTCTGTCTATAATAATAATACCTTCTTCCTAGGGTTGTTGTGTGGATTACCTGAGAGGATTTGCTTGGCATATGCCCTGCAACAGAACAGGGGTTCAAAGAGTGTTAGTCATTTTCAAGGTTATCATGAACAGATGACTGTGTTTACCTCTTCCCTTCAAAGCACTTATCAGAATTTGTAATTATTGGTTGTTTACTCGTTTATTGTTTGTCTCCTCCCATCAGAACGTAAGGTCACAAGAGCAGGGACGGGATCTGTTTTGGCCACCACCCAGAGGGTGTTCAATAAATACTTGACCAATGAATGAACAAATCTGGTCATATTTGGTAATAACCTGGAGAGGGAGCTTTTGCCATAGAACTGATGGCAGCAGAGACTAGGTTCTTAGGCCAGTGACAGGCTTGAGGGAAGGGAAACTTCCCTAGTCAGACTGCTATAGGGCAGGAAATCTAAGTACTTTTAGGAGACCGCCAAGGAAAGTGTCTTAAGTTTCTCTACTCAAACCTTCAGTGGCAGGTCCAAAGGCTGCGGAGAAGCTGATGGGAGGAAAAACTTACAGAGGAGACACTTTTGTTAACTGATTGATTTTCTGTTGACTGAGAAAAGGCTGCCAGGATTCCATTTTAGCAAAGTAGTACCTGGCTTTGTTTTGATTTAGAAGCCTTGAGTTCTTGTAGCAGACCCTTGAATTTCAAAGGAAGATTACTCACTGGTTCTTGTGTTTGAAGCCGCTGACATGAGCTTGATACTGTTCTATGGAGTTCAGCACTATCTTACACGTCTTGCAGGGGTAACCCTTCCCAGCTGAAACACACATAAAAGTCAAGATACTTAGTTATCCAGGAACAAGGGACCTGGGGACTGCTGCTTTTGACAGTAAATGCCCTTCTGAGGATGGATGGTGGGGTGAGATTAGGTGGTTGGCCCTGATGAGAATCCCAGAGGCCTCAATGCTCAGGGGACACTGGCTGTGTGCCTATGTGCTTTATGGTGTTGGGAACCTCCTCACTCCCCTCTGTACCCCCAAGTCCCAGAATCGAACCTGGTCTACAGTAGCTGTCTGTTGAGTAAATAAAAGATTGACAGAACAAAGAGGTGACATTTGGTGTATCTTTTTACCTGGACTGTGCTAAGTGGCCTCATTAAGGATGCCCTTCACTGAGAGATCTCTGGGAAACTGCCACTCTCCCTAGGCTTGCAATAACAGTAATTAATGAGAATGCCTGCTATGAAAATTAATCTAGTCTTTCTACCTTGGGGCTCACAGACACTCTTACTACCAGGGCTGATCCAATGACAAAGTGGCCTTTGTCCACATGGCCAAGATATGGAGCTGGACTCCTGGCTCTGCCTTCATGTGATCTTGACTAAACCCCTTCCCCTTTCTGATCCTCAGCTTTTCTCAACTGTAAGTCAATTATACCATAACTTATAACCATAATACTTATAATAAAAACCAGTATCATTAACCAAGTACCTGATATAGGCCATGCACGCTATATAATTTTGCTTGGCCCTCATAATGATTTTCCTGGGAAAATCATTATCATTATTTTACAAAGGAAAATAAGGCAAAGTCACATGTCTAAGAACACAGTGTTAGTAAGTGGCAAACTCAGGCTTGGCTGACCACAAAGGCTGTACTTATTCTAGCATGACAGATGTTAGCTGTACAAGAAAGGCAGCTGTACACATGACTTCAAGAGCCCTCTGGTTCTGACACTCTTCTAACCATCTGCCACCCTAAAGTTTCACAGCTCTGGAGTGAGATCACCTAGGCTCAAATCCCAGCTCTATCATTTCTTACCTGTAGGACCACAGGCCAGTTACTTAACCTCTCTGAGATTTGGTTTCCTCATTTGTAAAAGTGGGGCTTCTCTGAGACTCAGGTTCCTTACCTATAAAATGAGGTTAATATTAGTATCAACCTCATAAAGTTACTGTAATGATTTAAATAAAAGCATTTGACACATAGTAAGTGCTCAACAAATGTGAGCTCTTATTACTAGTATTATTTCACTCTTATGGGCTCCATGCATCAGTCTGGCAAAGAGGTGGAGAGTATCTTTTAACCAGCCTTCTATGGCAGCTATAGCTGAGAACACCAATGATCTCCTCTACTCCAATTAGCTAGCTGATGTTCCTTTGTATCTTCAGGTATTTCCTGGAAGACACACCCCTTTAGAGCATTTAAGGGGAATATTACTGCAATCAGAATTCAGGTCCATTTTAGACATTTATGGCCAGCATTTGCAGAAGGCTTAATCTTAGACCCTCAGCTCTTCTCTTTCTAAACTCTCTAGGGGTTTCATTCATTCTGCTGACTTTCATTACCACCTAAAATATATGAAACCACTAATATTTAACAATTACTGACCTACCAAAATGGCAATATCTCTAACCCAGACCTCTCATTTGAGTTCTAGACCTATATATCCAACTGCCTACTTCGATATCTCATGGGCATCTTAACTCCAAGCTGACAAAACCTGGCTATCCACCTAATTGCTTAAGACTAAATTTGGTTATCATCTTCGACTATTCCCTCTCCTTCACCTCCCACATTTTTTTTTTTTTTTTTTTGGTAAAGATCTTATTTTTATGTCATCTCTACACCCAATGTAGGGCTTGAACTCACAATCCCGAGATCAAGAATTGCACGCTCTGAAGGCTGACCCAGCCAGGCCCCCCTCACCTCCCACATTTGATGGCCAAATCCAGACAATTCTTTTTTCTTTTTGAAGTTCATTGATTTGAGTGAGAGAGGGAGAGTGCGAGCAAGGGTGCAGAGAGAGAGAGGGGGAGAGAGAATCCCCAGCAGGCTCCACACTGACAGCACGGAGCTGGATGTAGGGCTCAATCTTACAAACTGTGACATCATGACCCGAGCTGAAATCAAGAGTTGGATGTTTAACTGAGCCACCGAGACGCCCCTAAATCCTGACAATTCCACTTCCTACATAGCTCTTGAATCCATCTACTTCTGTCTATCTCCTCCACTGCTACCTTACTTAGTCCAAGCTCCCATCCTCTCTAGTATGAATTACAATACCTTCATTGCTGGGGTCTCCCCACTCCTCTTCCTCCCTTTTCCAAACCATTCTCCACTTTGTAAGCAGAATGATCTAATAATGCTTAAATTGTCATTGGCTTCCCAATGCTTTTAGGTTAAAGGCCCAAATCCCTAACATGACCAACAATACCAGGACTGGATGCTCCGTCATCTCCCCAGGATCGTTTTGCCCCACATTATCCTCCTTTCACTCTGGGAAACCTTCACTGATCCCTGCTCCAATTTAAGTTGTCCCATTTGTTTCCTTTCCTTTTTTTTTTTTTTTAAGATTTTATTTTTAAGTAATTTCTACACCTAACATGGGGCTTGAACTTACAACCCTGAGATCAAGAACTGTGTGCTCTGCCAACTGAGTCAGCCATGTGCCCCATTTGTTTCCTTTTCTAAAGCTTGTCACACTTGAAGTTATTTGCTCAATGCCTGTCTTTTCTACTAAACTCTAAGCTTCATGAGAACATGGACAACACCTGTCTTGTTTACTATCATATATACAATGCCTGACAAACATTAGGAAAGAACTTAGCAAATATTTCTTGACTATATATGATTTTTTGTTTTGAGAGAGAGTGCGCGCGAGTGAGTGCGTGCCTGAGCGGGGGAGGGGGGCAGAGGGAGAGAGGGAGAGAGGGAGAGAGGGAGAGAGGGAGAGAGGGAGAAAGGGAGAAAGAGAGAGGGAGAGAGAGAAAGGGAGGGAGGGAGAGAGAGAGAGAGAGAGAGAGAGAGAGAGAGAGAGAGAGAATCTTAAGCAGGCTCCATGCTCCAACACAGGGCTTGATCCCATGACCTTGGGATCATGACCTGAACTGAAATCAAGAGTTGGATACTGACTGAGCCACTCAGGCACTCTTTGACTATATATGAACTTAACAAAACCTGAAAACCTGTCCTAAGCATAGTTGAAGAGACTCGGGGGATCAGCATGGGGCAGAGAAAGCAGCCCTGTTCTATGTAGGAGGCAAGGCCCTAAGCAGGGAAAGAAAGTGATGGGGTAAAGCAGAGGAGGATTCCAGTAACCTGGGGGTGAGTGTTGAGTGCTCTGACAGTTGGAAGGATTTGGCTGCCTGAATGATATGCAGGCTTTAGTTTTAGCATTCTTGGATAAATGAGAGAAATGTGAGCCAGGAATATAAAGCAAATTTCAAGTCTTTGATCTGCTTGGTAGACGCTGCATCTTCCCCTTGGGGAAGAGATCTGGACACTCTGGATCATCTCACATTTGACCCATACTTGTCATGAGACACTCTGACAGGAGCCCCATGGAAACTATTCTCTGGACCCACTATAGAATTTAACCCAAATTTCAATGTGGCTCAGGTGCTGCCTAGTGTGAGACCCAGGAAAAATCACCTCATCTTTCTGATCCTAATGACCTCATTTGTAAAATGGGGACAATCAAACTTGCACAGCAGAGCTGCTGTGAGGATTAAATCTGGCAATTACATGTGAGAGTACCTAGCCTAAGGTCTGGACTGTAACAGCCACAGGTAAGTATAGGATGACTGACTGACTGAATGAATGAACAAGCTTCAACAGAGGCCAGCAGGGAAAAGTTAAGCTGCTAACAAACCAAAACCTTTGCTAAGGTGGAATCCCTGTTAGCTGAAGTCACTGCCTGCATATCCTAGGTCAACATTCCACCTCTGTGGGTAAGAAGGGGGTCAAAATGAGTTCAATGCCTCTGATGTCCTATAGTTGGAAAGCCTCCTGCCAAGTACACTCAGAGCTGGAGGCAGGAGGAAGGAGTGTAAATTTTGGAGCCAGACAGAGCTAGAGACACATATTGATGTTCTCACTTATCAACATCAGGTCCTATCAGCTCTATGACCTTGAGCAAGTCACTCTGAGTGTCAACTTCTTTATCTGTAAAATGCGAAAATCATACCTATTTTTAGGAATGCTGTGGGAATTAAATTATAATGTATATATTAATATCAATAGGCGTGTGATGCCCCTGCCCCCTGCCTAGGTTTTCATGAAAAATTGTGGCTGATCTGTAAAGCAGTCAGATGCCTTAAGCAAGAAAAAAGCATCCAGGATACAGTTCTAGGATTAAGTTTGGTAATCAGCCTTAGGCAAAGGGAGGAGTAGATACAGGAAGGAGACTTTGGCTTGAGATAAAAGTATAGAATGGGGGAGTGCCTGGGTGGCTCAGTCGGTTAAGCATCTGACTTGCATCAGACTTCCGCTCAGGTCATGATCTCCCAGTTCGTGGGTTCAAGCCTCGCATTGGGCTCCATGCTGACAGTGCAGGGCCTGCTTGGGATTGTCTCTCTCCCTTTCTCTCTGCCCCTTTCCACTCACACTTTCTTTCTCTCAAAATAAATAAACTTAAAAAATAAAAAGAATAGAACGGGTACAAGTTAAGATAAGCAGCCTAAAATATGGCAGTGCCAAACATTAAAAAAAAGGGGAGGGGCCTGGGTGGCTCAGTCGGTTAAGCTTTGGACTTCAGCTCAGGTCATAATCTCGCGGTTGGTGGGTTTGAGCCCCTCATTGGACTCTGTGCTGACAGCATGGAGCCTGGAGCCTGCTTCAGATTCTTTGTCCTCCTCTCTCTCTGCCCCTCACGCACTCATGCTCTCTCTTAAAAATAAATAAACATTAAAAAAAAAAAAATTAAACATGGCAGTGCCTGAGTCCTGCTAGTGGACAAGAGAGAATGAGGATATGACCAGAGCAGGGCCAAATAAAGATGGCCAAGAGTTTGAGCAAAGAAGAGTCAGCTGCAAGAGAACCCTGGGTCGTGCCAGCTGGATACTGTGTTGTCCCTATCAGTCTCAGGCCAAAATAGGAGGGTGTCACAGAGGGTTCTGAGGAGCTTGGTTCTGAAGTTCCCGTATTTCTCAGCATATGGGGCTGATCCTGTTAAAGAGGAAGGCACTGCCTGCGTATGGGAACACCAAGCACTTAATTTTGAAGAGGTTTATAAAGCAGGGTCCTTCAGTGGCATTGGAAGAGCACTCCTTGGCACCTTGCTAAAGGGACCTTCCCTTATTTCATAGCCACTATTTTGTACCCATCTCATCTGTGTCAGTATTGCTCAAGGACAACCTGTGTTGTAAGGCTGCTTTGGGTTTGGGGATTGATAGAGAGGCATGATCTCCCTTGCCCATATGTGGTCTGGAACATCTACAGTATCTGGGTGTTCACCTTTCTAAGACTGTGGCAAGAGCACAGATGACTCCAAGTAGCAGGTTCCCTGAGGCCAAGTTGTTTGTACTTGGATGCCATGGGGACCTCAAGTGTTGACTGGTGCTGCATCTCCATGGCCTGAGTGGAAACCCTGAGGACTCATACGAATGTAGGCTCCATGAGACAGGCACTGTGTCAGTCTTGGTCACCACTGTACCCCAAAGAGGGTACACAGTAGGTACTCAATAAATATTTACTGACTGAATGAAGGAGAAAATAATAATCTCCCCTCCTCCAGTCTTATTATAAGCCCTGAGAAGTTAATGTGATGGGAAGGGCTCTTAACTCTTTATGAATACTTACTCCTGTGATGTTGACTGACATCTAGAAGTCAGGGTAAAAGCTAATATTCTCTGAGTCAGAGTGGGGTATGGGCAGGCCTCAACTGCTGAGAAGTGAGGGGCCCTGAGGACACTCTAATACCTGGCAGAGGCTGCTGAGGGCCTTCACACAAGGAATGTGGATGACAGGGAGCTTAAATCAGAGGTTGCAAACTGGTGGCCCTTGGCCCAAATCTGGCTTGCAGACAGATTTGGCTCATACACGGTTTAACATTTTTTAAATTTAGTAGCACATTTAAAATGGAGAGGAATTCTATTTTTTTTTTTAAGATTATTTTTAAGTAATCTCTACATCCGACATGGGATTTCAACTCACATCCCTGAGACCAAGAGTTGCATACTCTACCGACTGAGCCAGCCAGGACCCCTAAAAATTAGGGAAATTCTTTTTTTTCAAAAATTTTTTTAATGTTTATTTATTTTTGAGAGAGAGACAGACAGACAGAATGTAAGTAGAGGAGGGGCAAAGAGAGAGACAGAGAGACACAGATTCCGAAGCAGGCTCTAGGCTCTGTTAGCACAGAGCCCAATGTGGGGCTTGAACTCACGAACTATGAGATCATAGCCTGAGCCAAATTCAGACACTTAACTGACTGAGCCATTCAGGTGCTTCAAAAATGAGGGGAATTCTTAAACAAATCTGACTTTCTAGATTCCTTGAAAAACTGAAAGATATGGTAATAACTAACTGGAGCTGGCTAGGAGAGGCATGCACTCTTCAGCTGGTCATGCTCATTTACTTATTTTTATTTCCTATCTGGTTTCTGCAGGCATTTGAGGGTGCAATGCCTGCGAGGGGAGATGTAAGGAGGAAAAGACAGCATTGGTAGTCTGGAGAACTCTAGTGCTCAAGCCCTGATCCAGCTCTCGGTGTGAGCTGGGCCCCCTTACCTGATGAGTCAGTGACAGCAGGGTCGGCCAGCCGCCCATAGTGTGCCATGAGTTTGAGCTTGGTTTCCTGTTTCCTGTGTTTCTTGCCCACATAATGTTGTTGAGCCATGACAGGGTCGTTGAAAGTCGCATGGCAGAGGCTGCAGAACTTGTCTGGGTCTATCATTTCTCTATTCTGGTGCAAGGCTAAGGTGGAGGCCACAAGGAAAGGGTTTGTAAGGCGTTTCGACAGAGCTGCGGTGAGAGAGTTCAAACAGAAACAATGAAAAAAGACCCAGAAGGTGCCAAGCTTTCGAGTATGCTGAATGGAAAGAAAGGCTGGGTCACTAGTCACACTTGCAGATGTAGCACTGCCTGTGTGAATCACACAGTGAAAGTCTTATCTAATTGGGAAAACTGGCAAGATTTGGGAGAGCTCAAAGACCAGCTACTTTGGTCAGCAGTTTTCACTACTTTGGGCATATGAATCCTGATTTCCTCATATTCTGAGGAGGTTCTGCACTTCTGCTATCTAGTTGTCAAATTATAACAGTCTAGAAATGTATATGTTTCTAGTTCTTTTATCCCTCAGAATTCCCCAGAGCTTCACAGCAAGTGGGACAAAAAACTGGGAGCCAATGCACAGATGTAGTAATTGAGAGCCTGAGGATTGGGAGGGTCATTTAGAAAAGGTAACCGTACTAGGAGGCCTTTTGGGTTACACTGTCTTCTAGGCTGAGTAGGAGAAAGAGAGGATGATACTGACGTTAAGTTACATGCTTTGTACATATATTTCCTCCTTTGGTCCTCAGAACTACCCCATGAGATAAATATCATCTTACCACATTATAGAGAAAAATCAAGGCTCAGATGGGTAAAGTGACTTGCCCAAGATTACCCTGGTAGTGAGTGAATCCATCTGCGTGACCCTAAAGACTATGCCCTCTTCGCTAGGCCAGGCTGCCAGAGTGTGGTAGGAAAACCTGAGGGAGGGCTATAGTCCATGCTTTCACCTTCAGAAAACATCCTTGGTTCTGGTCAATGAATTCAGGTAATCAGAGTGTGTTATGAGTCCCCTGTGGGTCGGTCAACAAATGTCCTGATACTCCTGGCAGGCCACACAGCTGCTTTATAAAGTGGATGCCAAGACTCACAAATGAGTCCATGTGGCTAGAATGGTGTCAACCCAGTAACCACTGTTTTAAAAATGTGGCCTAGACCCCCCACCAATGGTGGAAGAGGAGTGGGGCTCAGCAGCACTCAGACAGATGGCTCAGATGCTTGCTCAGCAAGTTGCTTGAAAAGTAATGCACATGTTGTAGAATATTTGATAATATGAGAAAACATTCAATATGTGGTGTTACATTAAAAAGAAAGCAGGTTATACAGAAATCTGTTTCTTATGTCCTCAATTTTGTAAAACAAATGAAAAAACATACTGGTGATGCATGGAAAAAAGGCCAAAAGCATAGAGTAAAAGGGTGCTTTTCAGTAATATCCAACTTTTCTATAATGAATATAGACTTCTGACATCAGAAAAGAGATAATAATGGTCGTTAAAACATAAAAGGCAAAAAAAAAAAAAAAAAAAAAAAAAGACATAAAAGGCCATTCTTTAAAAGATACTGAAGCATCAGAGGTGAACAGTTAAGTTGGAGGAACCGCTTCACGGACATCCAAAAAATAACTATGGGAGTCTTCTCTCAGGAAATAGCTTGAAATATGGGAAGAGTTTTCTACAGGGATGTTTGCTGTACTGTTATTTATAAATATCAAAAAAGGGGAGGGAGAAAATGTTCAACATTAGAGGAATGGTGTTATGATAGGGTATTATAAAGTCATTAAAATGTTTACGAAAAAGTTTTTAATAACATGGGGAAATACAAATGTTATATTAAACAGAAAGAGTATAAAAGAAAATTACACACAAAATGATGTTATCATTGTTAAAAGATATATGCACAATCATATATGGGTAGTAGCATTTTGAAATGTCACTAATATATTAACAGTGTTTCTCTGTGGTAGGATTTGGGGGATATTTTACTTTCTTCTTTGTACTTTTTTGCATCATTTCAGCTAGAATTATTCATAATGAGTATGCATCATTTTTATAAATATAAGGTTATTTAAAGTATTCTATGTTTATATGCACGTATATATGGATTTAATCTGTACATACATAAAACTATACACACAGATATACACACATACACATAACAAAAGATTATAGGAAAAACAATACTCCAAAATATTAACAGTGGTTACCTCTGAATGGCAAAATTATGCGTACTTTTTCTTTTCATATATCTGTATTTTCCTTATTTTCTACAACATGCTTCTATTACTTTCACATTAGAAACATGTTTAACTTCATAAATATAGTTATAAACTCATGTAAAAACATAGAAATGTGCTTAAACTACAAAATTCAATGAAAAGTAAAAGCAGGATACAAACAGTACATGCACTATGATTACAACCATATAAAAGCATATCTGTACGTGGCAAAGGCTGAAAATGAATACGGAAAATAACCTCTTAAGTATGGAATCTTTGGGACCTGGCATATACCAGGGAATTTTCCCATTTATAGAAAAGATCAATCCATATAAAGACAAATAACCTTATAAAGTTTTTGTTCTTAAGCTATTTTCTCTTGGCCTAATGTTTTAATCTTTTTGGTACCATGAATGGTACCAACACTGACTTTATTATTTTTTTTAAGTTTTATTTTTTTTTAGTAATCTCTACACACAGCATGGGGCTCGAACTCATGACCACAAGATCAAGAGCTGTATGTTCCACTGACTGAGCCAGACAGGCACCCCCCAACACCGACTTCAAACAAAAGCAATCAGTACTAGTATAACTTAATGATGAACAAACCATAAGCAAGGCCAATGACATGCTCCAGGTGGTAGATGCCTCACCAAATACTTCATTTTATAAGGGGATTCCACTTGTGGGCTATCTTAATGACAGTGATAATACTAATGATAGCAGCTGTCATTTACTAAGCATCTATTATGTCCTAGATTCCTTAAATACATTTCATCCTCACAACCTATAGATAGTATTATTAACATCTTACAGGTGAGGAAACTTAGGCACAAAGAAGTTAAGTCATATAGATAGTAAACAGCAGCATCAGGATTTAAACCTGCATGTCTGTGGCTTCAAAGTCCATATTCTGTTGTTTCATAGCATGAATAACCAGATTTGGGTGTGTTAAGAGGGTATAATTATGAGTAATTTTTCACCTTATCTTCAAAGTCTTCTAAAACATTGTTGTCTTGTTTTCATGATACAGTATTACAAAAAAGAATAAGTATTATAAATAGTATAGTCAGTCTACTTCCTGGTCCAAGATAAAGAAGCAAAAATTACAAAAAAAAAAAAAAAAAAAAAGACATAAAAATCAAAGAACTTTCATTCTCAACTAACTGCAGTTAGTGGAGGTTAAAAATCCCAGAAAGTCAGGAGTTAATGAGATGAAAACGAGGGTTGAGCAACAGTGGTGACAAGATAAAGGGGACTATTTTAGAAGTCAACGCACTGGAATGAATTCATGGCAGTTGCAAACATGGCTTGCTGGGCAGTAGTGGCAGCACTCAAGTATTCAGCTTTGAAAAGCAAGTCCCTGTCTTGAGGAGAACAGGCAGCTTTGAGGATTAAAGAGAACAGGGCATAACCTGAGCACACGAACAAGACAAGGATTTAGCTTTCAACTTGGAACACATGGTAATAATGGCAGGTGAATGCTGGGAGGGAAAAATCTAAGTGGGAGAGGTAAGAGATAGAATGCTCTCATGGTATGCATGGCCTGGAGGACTTTGACACTCTCGATTATAATTATTCATCAGGACAAAAGCTCAGGGCTAAGACACTTCTACAAAGAAAAACTGATGTAACCAAAGAAAGGGAAGTTAGGTGAGCACAACTCTGAGACTGCATTTCAATCTAGCTGGGCCTACTTTGGTATTTTTAAGGACTCTCAAAAGTTCGACCTCTCCAAGTCTGTGGCCCTAGGCATTGCATTCTGGACATTGGCATTGGTGCCCTGAGGATGGGAGGGGTACCGATACAGCACTACTCAGGAAAACCAGTACCTTCCACCTTAGTGGATTGCTGCTTCAGCTTTAAGTTCTTTGCGTGGGTCTTCCCCAGGTAGTGCGACTGGGCCACGACAGGGGAGGAAAAGGTCATGTTACAGATGGGGCAGCACTGGTTCTTGTCTTTGCTTCTGCTGTTCTTCTGGTTGGGAGAAAGAACACAGGTCTGATCACGCCACTGCCCAGCCAGAAAATCTTCCATGGTTCCCCATTGCCCACAGAAGAATGGGCATTCAAGGCCCCCTTCACACACTAACCCCAACCTACCTTTCTGGATCCTTCTCCAGCTACTTCATTTTAGGCTCTACTCACCATTCCCCACTTTATTCCCTGTTACTTCCTTGCTTTGTTTAGGTCATTCTTGCTCCTAGAATGATCTTCCTTTTTTCCTGCCTGGCATATATCTGCTTAGCCTTCAAGACTCATATATATATGTCACTTCTTCTGGGAGACTTTTACTCAACTCAGTACACAATTATTGAGCTGCTTTGTGTGAGTATT